>NC_057800.1:610921191-611521191 GCF_018294505.1 Triticum aestivum
CCGCCGCCTCGCCTGACGCCGACCGTCGCCCGAGGTTCGCCTCGCCTCGATACCCGTGCCGCCAGTTTTTCTTAAAAACCGTTTGGTTTTCCGTCGGTTTTTTTTAATTTCCGTTATTTTTATTAGATCGGTTTTATTTTCGGTTTAGTCTAATTAGCGAGCATTCGCTCGTTCGTTCATTTTAACGAACGTATTCGTTGTTTAGATCCGGTTAGCGAACGTTCGTTCGTTAATCCGTTCGTCGTTTTTCTTTTTCTCGGATTAAATCCGCGATTTTTCTAATCATGATTCCTGATCCGATTTTCGTTTTAGTATTTATCGAAATCAGGCGATTCAAGCGCCTGGAGTTTCGTCTCGAAACCCTCTATCCGTTTAACCAACTTAAACAAGTTTTTGCTACTGTAAAATTTGACTTAGATCCAGATTAGTAGAACGAAGTTGTTTTCTTTCGCCGTTTGACTTTCGTTGCTTCGTTCGATTTGATTCTTTTTGCAAACCGGAGTTCTTAAGTTGAACCTTCTGGTTAGATCTCTTATTCGAGTTTTACCTGTGCATTAGATGAGTATTTATTGTGTGCTTGTTTGTTTGTGATAGAGTACCCGGAGTGCGCCAGTTGTTATTTCGAATCGCTAGGTTTCGCGGATCATCAGCAAGGCAAGTAACACTTTAATCATACCTTTTCTACTACCCAGTTTTATTGCATTAGTTCAATCTTGAAACATTGCATGATAGGATCTAATTAAATTGTGGGATGGGAAGTAGTTGAGGTAGTACCTATTACCTGTTTATTTTCAAACCTTTGGGAGTTACTTCTACGTTTGCTTATTATGCCATGCTATGCTAGTAGACGTGGATTGGGTGAGTGATATCCATGACAGATGTGAGTTTGTTAATTAATGGTTTATCTAAGGTGGCAACTTAAACACACATCTGGGTGGATTGAGGCACCTGGGTAATCCAGGATTTGCCTGTTTTCTTTTGGACCGCCACCCAGGCTCAAAGGGATCATGAGATTATTCATGCTAGAAACTTCCGTGTGCAGCCACAAGCTATTATGGGCTCTAGCATAGTTGACTAAGTCGTGCGAACTCTTACAGTGGTAGACTAGCAGATGTAGGGGATGTAGGTGGTACGGTCTACCCGATCGTAAGGTGCTAACGCTTCTGAAAGACTATGTCTCGGTCATCCGTTTCTCAAACACCATGTTGTGCGAGAAACCAAAACGGAGGCGATCGAGTCTTGTAGGGAAAAGTGCGCAAACCTCTGCAAAGTGTATTAAACTAATCATGATTAGCCGTGTCCCCGGTTATGGACATCTTGAGTATCTAGTACCTGGATTATCATGTGGATCTCAACATGCTACTTTAAATTAATTTTGTTGGGTTTTGATAATGATGATGTTTAATTGGGATTGAGGATGCTGTCAACCATTCTCAATGTTTAACAACTACCATGATAGTTAAATTAATTTTATTCCTTTGTAGTAGGGAAAAATTGGCTTTACGCAAAACTGTAACCATAGAGCTTTCCACCAGCCAAATATGCATATAGTATAGTTGTTTCATTCCATTACTCTCTATGTGTTACCTTGCTAGCATATTCCATGTGCTGACCCGTTTCGGGCTGCAATGTTAATGTTGCAGACTTTTCAGACGACGATTAAGGAGTTTTTAGGTCGTGGTTCTATACTCAGTGATGCCGTTGGAGTTGATGGACTCACTTATCTTCTAAGCCTTCCGTTGTTATCGTTATTAGATGGCCTTAAGCCATATTTATTGTAATAATTTCTCTATTGAGAAACTCGATGTAATAAGTATGTGATTGCTACTCTGTTATAAATCCTCCGAGTACTGTGTGGTGTCAGCATTACTGATCCAGGGATGACACTGGAGCACAGAGATCAGACCGTTTGAGGTCTGGTCGCTACAGAGATGGTATCATAGCACACGCTGACTGTAGGACACGACCACTAAGCTAAAGACCTAGATCACTATTCACTCTCTTATTTTCTGACCTCTCATCTTTTCTACTCTTTAGGATGGCGGATGCAAGGAACAAGTTCACGCAACCGGATGACGATACACCCTTTGGACATCACTTGAAGGAAGTCACTAGATACCTGGACATAGGAGTACCAAGCTTCACCGGAACCTACAACGCCACTTTACCTGAAGAAGAGCGCTGGATGATTCAAGTTCAAGTTCTAGGAAGGACGTTCATGCCAGTCACTGAGCCCATAGAGTTTTCTTTTGATGCACCAACTTGGAGTCTAGGAAAGAGCATGGCAGCTCACATCGCCATGGGACGCATTGGAGAAGTCTACCGCAATGATCTTAAGGATACTATCTACCAGATTTGTGGGCGCCGAGATGTGCACTGGGAGATGATCAGCACCAGAAAGGATAGATCCATTGCAGCTTTTATCCAGGAGTTAAACCAGCACATTCAACGTCAGGAGAACCAGATGTGCGCCGACATGATAGATCTGAAAAAGGCGAGGACAAGAATCAAGGAACTGGAGGAAGAACTCAAGGCTACACGTGAATATTATGAAGAGGAAATTGAAGTATTGGTGGAGAAGAATGACGATCTGATCAAGAAGATCGGGATATTTATGGGAGGCCCTACACCAGTAGATGAAGACGAAGAACCCAAGGAGATTAGCCCGGAAGACTACATCATCATCGACGACACCGACTCAGACCCAGATGATAGCGATGATGACTATGTTGATGAAGCTGGAGCAGATATCATGGAGTATGCAACCGAAGAATATTTCTAGTAGACCACCTCATCAGTAGTAGTAGTCCACCATGTAAATACAGTAGTCCGAGCACTTTTGCGATAGTTAGATCGATTGTATGCCCTTCTTTGATTGAATGAAGTGAATTGTTTGCTTTTGCATCATGTGCATATGGGTAGTGTTTTCTCTTTAGACCCCCTCTATTCTTAACTCTCATCTTTTCTAAACCCTCAGATGCCTCCGAGACGTGACCCCGAATTTACCTTTCCACTGGAGCTCACCCAGTTGATCCAGCAACAGAACACATTGATGCAATTGCTAGTCCAGAATCAAAATCAGGGGAACAACAATAACAACAACCCACCACCACCACCTGTTGATCACTTAGCCCGTTTCCTTAGGCTGAATCCGCCGGTGTTTTCCAGTAGCACCGAGCCGATAGTAGCAGATGATTGGATCCGCAAGACAGCTAGAGAGTTGACCACAGCAGGATGCACGGATGCGGAGAAGGCGAAGTTTGCCGCACATCAGCTTGAAGGACCCGCATCATCATGGTGGGAGAATTTCACAGCCACTTTCCCTGTCGACACTATCACATGGGACCAGTTTCAGTAGGCTTTTCGCACTGCCCATGTTTCAGCAGGAGCTATGGCCATGAAGAAGCGTGAGTTTCGCAACCTGCGCCAAGGAGGAAGGACAGTTGGCTAGTATGTGGAGGACTTTAGTAAGTTAGCACGTTATGCCCCAGATGATGTTGCTATGGATGCAGCTAAGCAGGAGAAGTTTCTGGAAGGACTGAATGATGAGTTGAGCATGTAGTTGATGGTAGCAACCTTCAACAACTACCAGGAGTTGGTAGATCGTGCTCTTATGATTGAAGGCAAGCAACAGCAAATTGAGAACAGCAAGAGGAAGTATGGACAAGGAAAGTACAATTCAGGAGCTCAGCAGAAGCCACATTTTACCCCTAGACCGGGAGGACATTTTCAGCATACCCATGGAGGAGGTAGCTCGCACAATCACAATGGCCCCAGGAATGGTAATGGGAATGGAGGAAGCAGCGGCCAGAATCACACCAACCCATCAACCCCAGCCAAGAAAGACCTGAGCCAAGTCATGATTTAAGTGTTCGAAGACCGGACATTATGCCAATGAATGTCCTGAATTACAAAATGGAAATAGCAATGGAAGCTCTGGGAAGAAGCCGAACCCTTTCAACAGGGGACAGGTGAACCACGTTAGCGTGGAGGAGGTTGAAGCTCGGCCTGATGCAGTAATAGGTAAGTTTTTGGTTAAGTCATTTACTGCACTCGTTCTTTTTGATACTGGTGCATCACATTCATACATCTCAAGGGGATTTGTGGATAAGTATAACCTGTCAACCCAAGCCCTTAGGTCACCCATGTTAGTAACCTCGCCTGGAGCAGAATATATGGCCAGTCGATGGTGTGACCGGTTACCATTAAGGATTGGTAACTATGTTTTTCCCTCAGACCTAATAGTATTGGAATCCCAAGGATTGGATGTGATATTAGGCATGGATTGGTTATCAAAGTATGAAGGGAATATTGAATGTGCTAGTAAGTCAATTTTTCTTACCACCCCAGAAGGGAGAAGGATCAAGTATGTATCCCGGCATGTGCCAAAGAGGACTCAAGTAAATTGCTTAACAGGAGTTGTGCAGGAAGAAGTACCAGTGGTAAGGGATTTCCCTAAAGTATTTCCAGAAGAGTTACCAGGCATGCCACCGGATAGAGATATTGAGTTTTTGATTGAGCTATTGCCAGGCACAGGGCCAATATCAAAGAGACCATACAGGATGCCTACAAAGGATTTGGTGGAAATTAAGAAGCAGATTAAGGAGTTACTGGATAAAGGATATATTCGCCCAAGTTCTTCGCCTTGGGGATCGCCAGTACTTCTAGTGGAGAAGAAGGATGGATCGTTAAGGATGGTTGTTGATTATCGAGGATTGAATAAAGTAACGATCAAGAACAAGTACCCACTACCAATGATCAATGATCTGTTTGATCGATTGCAAGGAGCTAAGGTATTTTCCAAGATCGATCTGCGATCAGGATACCACCAGTTGAAGATTCAGGAACAGGATATACCTAAGACAGCTTTTACCACCAGGTATGGGCTGTACGAGTATACCGTTATGTCATTTGGTCTGACTAACGCACCTGCATATTTTATGAACATGATGAACAAAGTGTTTATGGAGTTTTTGGATAAGTTCGTCGTAGTGTTCATTGATGATATCCTGGTTTACTCAAAGAATGAAGAGGAGCATAAGGAACATTTGCGATTGGTACTTGAGAAGCTCAGAGAACATCAGTTGTATGCCAAGTTCAGCAAATGTGAGTTTTGGTTGAAGGAAGTAGGATTCCTCGGACACGTTATATCCGGAGAAGGAATAGCAGTTGATCCCACTAAAGTTGATACCGTGACCAAGTGGGAAGCACCAACCACGGTTGGAGAGATACGGAGTTTTCTTGGACTCGCAGGATACTACCGGAGATTTATTGAGAATTTCTCAAAGATTGTGAAGCCTATGACGGAGTTGTTGAAGAAGGATACCAAGTTCATATGGACGGAGGAATGTGAGGCTAGTTTCCAGGAGTTGAAGAAACGTTTGGTTACTTCACCAGTGTTGATTTTGCCAGACCAGACCAAGGATTATGAGGTGTATTGCGACGCTTCATGTCGAGGACTTGGACCAATGCTTATGCAGGAAGGGAGAGTTGTTTCATATGCCTCAAGACAACTGAAACCTCATGAGTTGAATTACGCTATGCATGATTTGGAATTAGCAATCGTAGTGCATGCATTGAAAACATGGAGACATTTCCTCATTAGAAACCATTGTGAGGTGTACACAGACCATAAGAGTTTGAAATACATTTTCACACAGAAAGAGTTAAACCTCAGACAAAGGAGATGGTTGGAGCTCATCAAGGATTATGATTTGAGATTGCATTACCATCCGGGAAAGGCTAATGTAGTAGCTGACGCATTAATCCATAATAGCCATGTCAATACATTAATGATGGGAGAAATACCAAGGGAGTTAGCAGAAAATCTTCGTGAACTATGTTTGGAAATAGTTCCGAGAGGCTATGTAGCAGCATTGGAGATTCAGTCAACTTTGATGGATAGAATCAGAGAAGCTCAGAAGACTGACAAGGAGATTGCCTCTATAAAGGAGAAAATAAGCGAAGGAAAGGCTAAAGGATTTCGTGAGGATGAGCACGACACCCTATGGTTTGAAGACCGTGTTTATGTGCCCAATGACCCGAATATTAGGAAGCTAATTCTGCAAGAGGCACATGATTCACCATATTCGATTCACCCAGGAAATACCAAGATGTATTTGGATTTGAAAGATATTTTCTGGTGGACCGGAATGAAGAAGGATATTGCGGAGTATGTAGCAGTTTGTGATGTATGTCAGAGAGTAAAGGCAGAGCATTAGAAGCCAGCAGGATTGTTACAACCATTGCCAATACCCGAATGGAAGTGGGATAAGTTAGGCATGAATTTTATCACGGGATTACCCAGGACTCGCTCAGGCTATGACTCGATTTGGGTTGTAGTTGATCGATTGACGAAAGTAGCTCACTTCATCCCGGTAAAGACGACTTACACCAGTGCTAAGTTGGCAAAGATATACATGACCAGGATCATATGTCTGCATGGAGTTCCGAGGAGTATCGTATCGGATAGAGGAACCTAGTTTACCTCAAAGTTCTGGAAGCAGTTGCATGAAACTTTGGGTACTAGGCTAGAATTCAGTACAACTTTTCATCCATAGACAGATGGACAGACCGAGAGAGTCAATCAGATTTTGGAGGATATGCTGAGAGCCTGTGCGCTAGATTACGGATCTAGTTGGGACGACAATTTGCCATATGCAGAGTTATCTTACAACAACAGTTACCAAACCAGTTTAAAGATGGCCCCTTTCGAAGCTTTGTACGGAAGGAGGTGCAGGACACCGTTGTCGTGGGACGAAGTTGGAGACCGCCAGTTGTTTGGACCTGATTTGATTAAAGAGTCTGAACAGAAGGTGAAATTGATTCGCGATAGGCTCAAGGTAGCTCAGTCCAGACAGAAGAGTTATGCAGATTCTAAACGCAAGGAGACTGTTTACGAAGTTGGAGATAGAGCTTATCTTCGAGTATCTCCACTTCGGGGAACAAAGCGTTTTGGGGTTAAAGAAAAGTTAGCGCCACGATTTGTAGGACCATATCGAGTTTTGGAGCATATGGGAGAAGTGGCCTACAAGTTGGAATTACCCGAAGGATTGTCAGGAGTTCATGATGTGTTCCACGTTTCTCAGTTAAAGAAGTGTCACGCGGAGATGGCTGACATACCCTTGAGAGACACAATGCCATTGGAAACAATTTAGTTGGACAATGATTTGACCTATGAGGAGAAACCAATTAAGATTCTCGAGTTTGCCAGTCGAGTCACTCGCAGCAGGGTTATCAAGTTTTGCAAAGTTTAGTGGAGCCACCACACGGAGGATGAAGCCACCTGGGAGCGAGAGGAAGATTTTCTCAAGGACCACCCTCACCTATTTTCTAGCCAACCCGAATCTCGAGGGCGAGATTCATCTTAAGGGGGGGTAGGTTTGTAACATCCCAAATTTTCAATTTGGAATGTTATACATTAGATCATCAATGCATATCATATTTTATTTGCTTTTGGATTTTGATCCTAGAAATTCTACGCAACTCAAGGACCCACGGAGAGAGTTGGGGATTTCGTTATTTTCATATTTGAGTTTTCTCAAATTTTGAGAATAGGATCATTTGATTTTTATTATTTTATCATCAATTATTTCTATTACAAAAATATGAGAGAGGGAATAAAATGACTTTCCCAAAATAAAGAAATATTGAGGATTTAATAATAAAATCAAACAAGATTTTATTTCGGAGTTTTTTGTTATTTTATTTGAATTTAGGAAAAATGTGCGTTTTTCAAAATTGCATTTAGGCCCCAAATAAATGTTCACCTTGTGCGGCTTGATTTTAGAAGCCCGGGAAAATTTATTTCGGGATTTTTGGAGTCTATTTAGTATTTCTTTTTATTTTTCTTCTACGCGTTAATATTTAAAAAAACGCGCACCGACCTACGGGCCGTGTCCAACCGGGACTCCGGCCCGCCAAGGCTTTATAAGCCGGGGGGGAGCCAGCCCGAGGCCCAGCCGCCGCCCGCGCCGCCCCACCGCCGCCGACGCCGCCGCCTCGCCGGACGCCGCCGCCCGAGGTTCGCCTCGCATCGATACCCATGTCGCCAGTTTTTTTTAAAAACCGTTCGGTTTTCCGTTTGGTTTTCCATCGGTTTTTTTAATTTCCGTTATTTTTATTAGATCTGTTTTATTTTCGGTTTAGTCTAATTAGCGAGCGTTCGCTCGTTCGTTCGTTTTAACGAACGTATTCGTCGTTTAGATCCGGTTAACGAACGTTCGTTCGTTAATCCGTTCGTCGTTTTCTTTTTCTCGGATTAAATCCGCGATTTTTCTAATCGTGATTCCTGATCCGGTTTTCGTTTTAGTATAACTTTTCGCTCGTTTATCGGAATCAGGCGATTCAAGCGCCTGGAGTTTCGTCTCGAAACCCTCTATCCGTTTAACCAACTTAAACAAGTTTTTGCTACTGTAAAATTTGACTTAGATCTAGATTAGTAGAACAAAGTTGTTTTCTTTCGCCGTTTGACTTTCGTTGCTTCGTTCGATTTGATTCTTTTTGCAAACCGGAGTTCTTAAGTTGAACCTTCTGGTTAGATATCTTATTCGAGTTTTACCTGTGCATTAGATGAGTATTTATTGTGTGCTTGTTTGTTTGCGATAGAGTACCCGGAGTGTGCCGATTGTTACTTCGAATCGCTAGGTTTTGCAGATCATCAGCAAGGCAAGTAACACTTTGATCATACCTTTTCTACTACCCAATTTTATTGCATTAGTTCAATCCTCAAACATTGCATGATAGGATCTAATTAAATTGTGGGATGGGAAGTAGTTGAGGTAGTACCTATTACCTGTTTATTTTCAAACCTTTGGAAGTTACTTCTACGTTTGCTTATTATGCCATGCTATGCTAGTAGACGTGGATTGGGCGAGTGATATCCATGACAGATGTGAGTTTGTTAATTAATGGTTTATCTAAGGTGGCAACTTAAACAAACATCTGGGTGGATTGAGGCACCTGGGTAATCCAGGATTTGCCTGTTTTCTTTTGGACCGCCACCTAGGCTCAAAGGGATCATGAGATTATTCATGTTAGAAACTTCCGTGTGCGGCCACAAGCTATTATGGGCTCTAGCATAGTTAACTAAGTCGTGCGAACTCTTACAGTGGTAGACTAGCAGATGTAGGGGATGTAGGTGGTACGGTCTACCCGATCGTAAGGTGCTAACGCTTCTGAAAGACTATGTCTCGGTCATCCGTTTCTCAAACACCGTGTTGTGCGAGAAACCAAAACGGAGGCGATCGAGTCTTGTAGGGAAAAGTGCGCAAACCTCTGCAAAGTGTATTAAACTAATCATGATTAGCCGTGTCCCCGGTTATGGACATCTTGAGTATCTAGTACCTGGATTATCATGTGGATCTCAACATGCTACTTTAAATTAATTTTGTTGGGTTTTGATAATGATGATGTTTAATTGGGATTGAGGATGCTGTCAACCATTCTCAATGTTTAACAACTACCATGATAGTTAAATTAATTTTATTCCTTTGTAGTAGGGAAAAATTGGCTTTACGCAAAACTGTAACCATAGAGCTTTCCACCAGCCAAATATGCATATAGTATAGTTGTTTCATTCCATTACTCTCTATGTGTTACCTTG
The DNA here is from genome assembly GCF_018294505.1 of Triticum aestivum. Lineage (NCBI taxonomy): Eukaryota > Viridiplantae > Streptophyta > Magnoliopsida > Poales > Poaceae > Triticum > Triticum aestivum. The sequence continues at coordinate 610,930,796 of NC_057800.1, forward strand.
CCAGCATATTCCATGTGCTGACCCGTTTCGGGCTGCAACGTTAATGTTGTAGACTTTTCAGACGATGATTAAGGAGTTTTTAGGTCGTGGTTCTATACTCAGTGATGCCGTTGGAGTTGATGGACTCACTTATCTTCCAAGCCTTCCGCTGTTATCGTTATTAGATGGCCTTAAGCTATATTTATTGTAATAAGTTCTCTATTGAGACACTCGATGTAATAAGTGTGTGATTGCTACTTTGTTATAAATCCTCCGAGTACTGTGTGGTGTCAGCATTACTGATCCAGGGATGACACCGGAGCACAGAAATCAGACCGTTTGAGGTCTGGTCGCTACAGCGGCCCGGACCGGCATTACGCGTACACTTACGTGAGACTGGTTCTACTGACGTGCTTTGCACACAGGTGGCTGGCGGGTGTCAGTTTCTCCAACTTTAGTTGAACCGAGTGTGGCTACGCCCGATCCTTGAGAAGGTTAAAACAACACTAACTTGACAAACCATCGTTGTGGTTTTGATGCGTAGGTAAGAACGGTTATTGCTCAGCCCATAGCAGCCACGTAAAACTTGCAACAACAAAGTAGAGGACGTCTAACTTGTTTTTGTAGGGCATGTTGTGATGTGATATGGTCAAGACATGATGCTATATTTTGTTGTATGAGATGATCATGTTTTGTAACCGAGTTATCGGCAACTGGCAGGAGCCATATGGTTGTCGCTTTATTGTATGCAATCCAATCGCCCTGTAATTGCTTTACTTTATCACTAAGCGGTAGCGATAGTCGTAGAAGCAATAGTTGGTGAGACGACAACGATGCTATGATGGAGATCAAGGTGTCGCGCCGGTTACGATGGTGATCATGACGGTGCTTCGGAGATGGAGATCACAAGCACAAGATGATGATGGCCATATCATATCACTTATATTGATTGCATGTGATGTTTATCTTTTATGCATCTTATTTTGCTTAGATCGACGGTAGCATTATAAGATGATCTCTCACTAAATTTCAAGGTACAAGTGTTCTCCCTGAGTATGCACCGTTGCGAAAGTTCACCGTGCCGAGACACCACGTGATGATCAGGTGTGATAAGCTCTACATTCACATACAACAGGTGCAAGCCAGTTTTGCACATGCAGAATACTCGGGTTAAACTTGACGAGCCTAGCATATGCAGATATGGCCTCGGAACACTGGAGACCGAAAGGTCGAGCGTGAATCATATAGAAGATATGATCAACATATTGATGTTCACCATTGAAAACTACTCCATCTCACGTGATGATCGGACATGGTTTAGTTGATATGGATCACGTGATCACTTAGATGATTAGAGGGATGTCTATCTAAGTGGGAGTTCTTTAATAATTTGATTAACTGAACCTTAATTTATCATGAACTTAGTACCTGATAGTATTTTGCATGTCTATGTTGTTGTAGATAGATGGCCCGTGTTGTTGTTCCATTGAATTTTAATGTGTTCCTTAAGAAAGCAAAGTTGAAAGATGATGGTAGAAATTACATGGACTGGGTCCATAACTTGAGGATTATCCTCATTGCTGCACAGAAGAATTACGTCCTGGAAGCACCGCTAGGTGCCAAACCTGCTGCAGGAGCAACACCAGATGTTATGAACGTCTGACAGAGCAAAGCTGATGACTACTCGATAGTTCAGTGTGCCATGCTTTACGGCTTAGAACCGGGACTTCAACGACGTTTTAAACGTTATGGAGCATATGAGATGTTCCAGGTGTTGAAGTTAATATTTCAAGCAAATGCCCGGATTGAGAGATATGAAGTCTCCAATAAGTTCTACAGCTGCAAGATGGAGGAGAATAGTTCTATCAGTGAACATATACTTAGAATGTCTGGGTACCATAACCACTTGACTCAACTGGGAGTTAATCTTCCTGTTGATAGTGTCATTGATAGAGTTCTTCAATCACTGCCACCAAGCTACAAGAGCTTCGTGATGAACTATAACATGCAAGGGATGAATAAAACAATTCCCAGCTCTTCGCAATGCTAAAGGCTGCGGAGGTAGAAATCAAGAAGGAAGCATCAAGTGTTGATGGTTAACAAGACCACCAGTTTCAAGAAAAAGGGTAAAGGGAAGAAGAAAGGGAACTTCAAGAAGAACGACAAACAAGTTGCTGCTCAAGAGAAGAAACCCAAGTCTGGACCTAAGCCTGAGACTGAGTGCTTCTACTGCAAACAGACTGGTCACTAGAAGCGGAACCGCCCCAAGTATTTGGCGGATAAGAAGGATGGCAAGGTGAACAAAGGTATATGTGATATACATGTTATTTATGTGTACCTTACTAATTCTCGCAGTAGTGCCTGGGTATTTGATACTGGTTCTGTTGCTAATATTTGCAACTCGAAACAGGGACTATGGATTAAGCGAAGATTGGCAAAGGACGAGGTGACAATGCACGTGGGAAATGGTTACAAAGTCGATGTGATCGCAGTCGGCACACTACCTCTACATCTACCTTCGGGATTAGTATTAGACCTGAATAATTGTTATTTGGTGCCAGCGTTAAGCATGAACATTATATATGGATCTTGTTTGATGCGAGACGGTTATTCATTTAAATTAGAGAATAGTGGTTGTTCTATTTATATGAGTAATATCTTTTATGGTCATGCACCCTTAAAGAGTGGTCTATTCTTTTTGAATCTCGATAGTGGAGATACACATATTCATAGTATTGAAGCTAAAAGATGCAGAGTTGATAATGATAGTGCAACTTATTTGTGGCACTGCCGTTTAGGTCATATTGGTATAAAGCGCATGAAGAAACTCCATTATGATGGACTTGTGGAATCACTTGATTATGAATCACTTGGTACTTGCGAACCTTGCCTCATCGGCAAGATGACTAAAACGCCATTCTCCGGAACTATGGAGCGAGCAACAAATTTGTTGGAAATCATACATACTGATGTATGTGGTCCGATGAATATTGAGGCTCGCGGTGGGTATCGTTATTTTCTCACCTTTACAGATGATTTGAGCAGATATGGGTATATCTACTTGATGAAACATAAGTCTGAAACATTTGAAAAGTTCAAAGAATTTCAACGTGAAGTGGAAAATCATCGTAACAAGAAAATAAAGTTTCTACGATCTGATCGTGGAGGAGAATATTTGAGTTAAGAGTTTGGTCTTCATTTGAAACAATGCGGAATAGTTTCGCAACTCACGCCACCCGGTACACCATAGCGTAATGGTGTGTCTGAATGTCGTAATCATACTTTACTAGATATGGTGCGATCTATGACGTCTCTTACTGATTTACCGCTATCATTTTGGGGTTATGCTTTAGAGATGGCTGCATTCACGTTAAATAGGGCACCATCTAAATCCATTGAGACGACTCCTTATGAACTGTGGTTTGCCAAGAAACCAAAGTTGTCGTTTCTTAAAGTTTGGGGCTGCGATGCTTATGTGAAAAAGCTTCAACCTGATAAGCTCGAACCCAAATCGGAGAAATTTGTCTTCATAGGATACCCAAAAGAGACAGTTGGGTACACCTTCTATCACAGATCCGAAGGCAAGACTTTTGTTGCTAAGAATGGATCCTTTCTAGAGAAGGAGTTTCTCTCGAAAGAAGTGAGTGGGAGGAAAGTAGAACTTGATGAGGTAACTGTACCTGCTCCCTTATTGGAAAGTAGTTCATCACAGAAATCGGTTTCTGTGACACCTACACCAATTAGTGAGGGAGCTAATGATGATGATCATGAAACTTCAGATCAAGTTACTACCGAACCTCGTAGGTCAACCAGAGTAAGATCCGCACCAGAGTGGTACGGTAATCCTGTTCTGGAGGTCATGTTACTAGACCATGACGAACCTACAAACTATGAGGAAGTGATGATGAGCCCAGATTCCCCAAAATGGCTTGAGGCCATGAAATCTGGGATGGGATCCATGTATGAGAACAAAGTGTGGACTTTGGTTGACTTTCCCGATGATCGGCAAGCCATCGAGAATAAATGGATCTTCAAAAAGAAGACAGACGCTGATGGTAATGTTACTGTCTACAAAGCTCGACTTGTTGCGAAAGGTTTTCGACAAGTTCAAGGAGTTGACTATGATGGGACCTTCTCACCTATAGCGATGCTTAAGTCCGTCCGAATCATGTTAGCTATTGCCGCATTTTATGATTATGAAAATTGGCAAATGGATGTAAAGACTGCATTCCTGAATGGATTTCTGGAAGAAGAGTTGTATATGATGCAACCTGAAGGTTTTATCGATCCAAAGGGTGCTAACAAAGTGTGCAAGCTCCAGCGATCCATTTATGGACTGGTGCAAGCCTCTCGGAGTGGGAATAAACATTTTGATAGTTTGACCAAAGCATATGGTTTTATACAGACTTTTGGAGAAGCCTGTATTTACAAGAAAGTGAGTGGGAGCTCTGTAGCATTTCTAATATTATATGTGGATGACATATTGTTGATTGGAAATGATATAGAATTTCTGGATAGCATAAAAGGATACTTGAATAAGAGTTTTTCAATGAAATACCTCGGTGAAGCTGCTTACATATTGGGCATCAAGATATATAGAGATAGATCAAGACGCTTAATTGGACTTTCACAAAGCACATACCTTGACAAAGTTTTGAAGAAGTTCAAAATGTTACAAGGTGTGAAGTTGAGTAAGACTCAATGCCCGACCACTTCAGAAGATAGAGAGAAAATGAAAGATGTTCCCTATGCTTCAGCCATAGGCTCAGTCATGTATGCAATGCTATGTACCAGACCTGATGTGTGCCTTGCTATTAGTTTAGCAGGGAGCTACCAAAGTAATCCAGGAGTGGATCACTGGACAGTGGTCAAGAACATCCTGAAATATCGTAGACTAAGGCATAGCCTAGTGGTGGGAAGGGGCTGATGCCTTCCCACCCAGCTTGGTTCAAGGCATGGTACTTGCAATGTGGGCTTGTTGCACCAATTATACTGTAGGGGGTTCCCTTATAGTCTTTCTATAAAAAAAACATCCTGAAATACCTGAAAAGGACTAAGGATATGTTTCTCATTTATGGAGGTGACAAAGAGCTCATCGTAAATGGTTACGTTGATGCAAGCTTTGACACTGATCCGGACGATTCTAAATCGCAAACCGGATACGTGCTTATATTGAACGGTGGAGCTGTCAGTTGGAGCAGTTCTAAACAAAGCGTCGTGGCGGGATCTACGTGTGAAGCGGAGTACATTGCTGCTTTAGAAGCAGCAAATGAAGGACTGTATGAAGGAGTTCATATCCGATCTAGGTGTCATACCTAGTGCATCAGGTCCAATGAAAATCTTTTGTGACAATACTGGTGCAATTGCCTTGGCAAAGGAATCCAGATTTCACAAGAGAACCAAGCACATCAAGAGACGCTTTAATTCCATCCGCGATCAAGTCCAGGTGGGAGACATAGAGATTTGCAAGATACATACGGATCTGAATGTTGCAGACCCATTGACTAAGCCTCTCTCACGAGCAAAACATGATCAGCACCAAGACTCCATGGGTGTTAGAATCATTACTATGTAATCTAGATTATTGACTCTAGTGCAAGTGGGAGACTGAAGGAAATATGCCCTAGAGGCAATAATAAAGTTATTATTTATTTCCTTATATCATGATAAATGTTTATTATTCATGCTAGAATTGTATTATTCGGAACATGATACATGTGTGAATACATAGACAAACATAGTGTCACTAGTATGCCTCTACTAGCTCGTTGATCAAAGATGGTTATGTTTCCTAACCATAGACATGAGTTGTCATTTGATAAACGGGATCACATCATTAGGAGAATGATGTGATTGACTTGACCCATTTCGTCAGCTTAGCACTTGATCATTTTAGTTTACTACTATTGCTTTCTTCATGACTTATACATGTTCCTATGACTATGAGATTATGTAACTCCCGATTACAGGAGGAACACTTTATGTGCTACCAAACGTCACAACATAACCGGGTGATTATAAAGGTTCTCTACAGGTGTCTCCGATGGTACTTGTTGAGTTGGCATAGATCAAGATTAGGATTTGTCACTCCGATTGTCGGAGAGGTATCTCTGGGCCCACTCGGTAATGCACATCACTATAAGCCTTGCAAGCATTGTAACTAATGAGTTAGTTGCGGGATGTTGCATTACAGAATGAGTAAAGAGACTTGCCGGTAATGAGATTGAACTAGGTATTGAGATACCTACGATCGAATCTCGGGCAAGTAACATACCGATGACAAAGGGAACAACATATGCTGTTATGCGGTTTGACCGATAAAGATCTTCGTAGAATATGTGGGAGCCAATATGAACATCCAGGTTCCGCTATTGGTTATTGACCGGAGACGTGTCTCGGTCATGTCTACATAGTTCTCGAACTCGTAGGGTCCGCACGCTTAAAGTTCGATGACGATCGATATTATGAGTTTTTGTGATTTGATGTACCGAAGGTAGTTCAGAGTCCCGAATATGATCACGGACATGACGAGGAGTCTCGAAATGGCTGAGACGTAAAGATTGATATATTGGACGACTATATTCGGACACCGGAAGTGTTCTGGGTGATTTCGGAGAAAACCGGAGTGCCGGAGGGTTACCGGAACCCCCCGGGTGAAATAATGGGCCTTATGGTCCTTAGTGGAGAGAGAGAGAGAGGGCTGGCCTAGGGCAGGCCGCGTGCACCTCCCCCTCTCGTCCGAATTGGACTAGGAGAGGGGGGGGGGGAGGGGGCGGCGCCCCCCTTTTCTTCTCCCTCTCCCCTTCCTTCCCCCCTCCTAGTAGGAGTAGGAAAGAGGGGGAATCCTACTCCTACTAGGAGGAGGACTCCTCCTCCTGGCGCGCCATAGTGGGCCGGCCGGCCTCCCCCCTTGCTCCTTTATATACGGGTGCAGGGGGCACCTCTAGACACACAAGTTGTTCATTGATCCGTTAGCCATGTGCGGTGCCCCCCTCCACCATAATCCACCTCGATCATATCGTAGCGGTGCTTAGGCGAAGCCCTGCGTCAGTAGCAACATCATCACCGTCAACACACCGTCATGCTGATGGAACTCTCCCATGAAGATCTGTTGTATCGGAGTTCATGGGACGTCATCGAGCTGAACGTGTGCTGAACTCGGAGGTGCCGTGCGTTCGGTACTTGGATCGGTCGGATCGTGAAGACGTTTGACTACATCAACCACGTTCCCATAACGCTTCCGCTTACGGTCTACGAGGGTACATGGACAATACTTTTCCCTCTCGTTGCTATGCATCGCCATGATCTTGCGGGTGCGTAGGAAAATTTTGAAATTACTACGTTCCCCTACACCTACACCAATTAGTGAGGAAGCTAATGATGATGATCATGAAACTTCAGATCAAGTTACTACAGAACCTCATAGGTCAACCAGAGTATGTTCTGCACTAGAGTGGTATGGTAATCTTGTACTGGAAGTCATGTTACTAGACCACCACGAACCTACGAACTATGAGGAAGCAATGATGAGCCCTGATTCCGCGAAGTGGCTTGAGGCCATGAAATCTGAGATGGGATCCATGTATGAGAATAAAGTGTGGACTTTGGTTGACTTGTGCGATGATCAGCAAGCCATAGAAAATAAATGGATCTTCAAGAAGAAGACTGACATTGATGGTAATGTTACTATCTACAAAGCTCGACTTGTTCCGAAAGGTTTTTGACAAGTTCAAGGAGTTGACTACGATGAGACCTTCTCACCCATGGTGATGCTTAAGTATGTCCGAATCATGTTAGCGATTACCGCATTTTATGATTATCAAATTTGGGAAATGGATGTCAAAATTGCATTCCTTAATGGGTTTATTAAAGAAGAGTTGTATATGATGCAACCAGAAGGTTTGTCGATCCTAAAGGTACTAACAAAGTGTGCAAGCTCCAGCGATCCATTTATGGGCTGGTGCAAGCCTCTCGGAGTTGGAATATATACGCTTTGATAGTGTGATCAAAGCATATGGTTTTATACAGACTTTTGGAGAAGCTTGTATTTTACAAGAAAGTGAGTGGGAGCTCTGTAGAATTTCTAATATTATATATGCATGACATATTATTGATTGTAAATAACACATAATTTTTGGATAGCATAAAAGGATACTTGAATAAGAATTTTTCAATGAAAGACCTCAGTGAAGTTGCTTATATATTGGGCATCAAGATTTATAGAGATAGATCAACACGCTAAATTGGACTTTCACAAACCACATACCATGATAAAGTTTTGAAGAAGTTCAAAATGGACCAGTCAAAGAAAGGGTTCTTTCCTGTGTTACAAGGTGTGAAATTGAGTCAGACTCAATGCCCGACCACTGCAGAAGATAGAGAGAAAATGAAAGTCAATCCCTATGCTTCAGCCACAGGTTCTATCATGTATGCAATGTTGTGTACCAGACCTGATGTGTGCCTTGATATAAGTTTAGCAGGGTGGTACCAAAGTAATCTAGGAGTGGATGACTGGACAACAGTCAAGAACATCCTGAAATTCCTGAAAAGGACTAAGGATATGTTTCTCGTTTATGGAGGTGACAAAGAGCTTGTCATAAATGGTTACATCGATGCTAGCTTTGACACTGATCCAGATGACTCTAAGTCGCAAACTAGATACATATTTATATTGAATGGTGGAGTTGTCCGTTGGTGCAGTTCCAAGCAGAGCATCGTGGCGGGATCTACATGTGAAGCGGAGTACATAGCTGCTTTGGAAGCAGAAAATGAAGGAGTCTGGATGAGGGAGTTCATATCCGATCTAGGTGTAATACCAAGTGCATCGGGTCCAATGAAAATCTTTTGTGACAATACTGGAGCAATTGCCTTAGCGAAGGAATCCAGATTTCACAAGAGAACCAAACACATCAAGAGATGCTTCAACTCCATCCGCGATCAAGTCAAGGAGGGATACATAGAGATTTGCAAAATACATATGGATCTGAATGTTGCAGACCCGTTGACTAAGCCTCTTCCATGAGCAAAACATGATCAGCACCAAGACTCCATGGGTGTTAGAATCATTACAATGTAATCTAGATTATTGACTCTAGTGCAAGTGGGAGACTGAAGGAAATATGTTGTAGAGGCAATAATAAAGTTGTTATTTATATTTCCTTATATCATGATAAATGTTTATTATTCATGCTAGAATTGTATTAACCGAAAACTTGATACATGTGTGAATACATGAAGGAAATATGCCCTAGAGGCAATAATAAAAGTTTTTATTTTATATTTCCTTATATCATGATAAATGTTTATTATTCATGCTAGAATTGTATTAACCAGAAACTTGATACATGTGTGGATACATAGACAAAACACCGTGTCCCTAGTAAGCCTATACTAGAATAGCTCGTTAATCAAAGATGGTTAAGTTTCCTAACCATGGGCATGAGTTGTCATTTGATAACGGGGTCACATCATTAGGAGAATGATGTGATGGACAAGACCCATCCGTTAGCTTAGCATGTTGATCGTTCAGTTTTATTGCTATTGCTTTCTTCATGACTTATACATATTCCTTTGACTATGAGATTATGAAACTCCCGAATACCGGAGGAACACCTTGTGTGCTATCAAACGTCACAATGTAACTGAGTGATTATAAAGATGCTCTACAGGTGTCTCCAAAGGTGTTTGTTGAGTTGGCATAGATCGAGATTAGGATGTGTCAATCCGTGTATCGGAGAGGTATCTCTAGGCCCTCTCGGTAATGCACATCACTATAAAGCTTGCAAGCAATGTGACCAATGAGTTAGTTGTGAGATGATGCGTTACGGAACAAGTAAAGAGACTTGCCGGTAATGAGATTGAACTAGGTATGATGATACCGACGATCGAATCTCGGGCAAGTAACATACCGATGACAAAGGGAATAACGTATGTTGTTATGCGGTTTGACCGATAAAGATCTTCGTAGAGTATGTAGGATCCAATATGAGCATCCAGGTTCCGCTATTGGTTATTGACCGGAGGTGTGTCTTGGTCATGTCTACATAGTTCTCGAACCCATAGGGTCCGCACGCTTAACGTTCGATGATGATTTATATTATGAGTTATGTGATTTGACGACCGAAGTTTGTCAGGAGTCTCGGATGAGATCACAGATGTGACGAGGAGTCTCGAAATGGTCGAGAGGTAAAGATCGATATATTAGAAGGCTATATTGGACATCAGAATGATTCCGAGTGATTCGGGTATTTTTTGGAGTACTGGGGAGTTACGGGAATTCACCGGGAGAAGTAATGGGCCTTATTGGGCCATACGGGAAAAGAGGAGGCAGGCCAAAGGGGAGGTGGCGCCCCCATGGTTCTTAATTGGACTAGGGGAAGGGGGCGGTGCCCCCCTTGCCTTTACCTACTCCCTCTCTCTTTCCCTCTTTTGCTTCTTTCCTACTCCGAAAAGGAAAGGGAATCCTACTAGGACTTGGGAGTCCTAGTATGACTCCCTACACTGGGCGCGCCCCTAGGAGGGCCGGCCTCTCTCCCTCCCACCTTTATATATGTGGGCAGGGGGCACCCCAAAGGCTCTCCAAGATTTGTCTTAGCCGTGTGTGGTGCCCCCCTCCACAGTTACACACCTGGTCATATCGTCATAGTGCTTAGGCGAAGCCCTGCGCCGGTAACTTCATCATCACTGTCGCCATGCTATCGTGCTGACGGAACTCTCCCTCATCCTCAACTGGATCAAGAGCTCGAGGGACATCATCGAGCTGAACGTGTGCTGAACACGGAGGTGCCGTACGTTCGGTACTTGGATCAGTTGGATCGTGAAGACGTTCGACTACATCAACCGCGTTACTAAACACTTCTGCTTTCGGTCTACGAGGGTACGTGAACACACTCTCCCCTCTCGTTGCTATGCATCTCCTAGATAGATCTTGCATGATCGTTGGAATTTTTTTGAAATACTGGGTTCCCCAACAATACATAGACGAAACAAAGTGTCCCTAGTATGCCTCTACTTGACTAGCTCGTTAATCAAAGATGATTAAGTTTCCTGACCATAGACATGTGTTGTCATTTGATGAATGAGATGACATCATTAGGAGAATAATGTGATGGAAAAGACCCATCATTAGCTTAGCATAATGATCGTTAAGTTTTATTGCTATCGCTTTCCTCATGACATATACATATTCCTTTGACTATGAGATTATGCAACTCCCGAATACCGGAGGAACACCTTGTGTGCTATCAAACGTCACAATGTAACTAGGTGATTATAAACATGCTCTATAGGTGTCTCCGAAGGTGTTTGTTGGGTTGGAATAGATCAAGATTAGGATTTGTCACTCCGTGTACGGGAGAGGTATCTCTGGGCCCTCTCGGTAATGCACATGACTATAAGCCTTGTAAGCAATGTGACTAATGAGTTAGTTACGGGATTATGCATTACAGAACGAGTAAAGAGACTTGCCGGTAACGAGATTGAACTAGGTATGATGATACCAACGATCAAATCTTGGGCAAGTAACATACCGGTGACAAAGGGAATAACGTATGTTGTTATTGTGGTTTGACCGATAAAGATCTTCATAGTATATGTAGGAACCAATACGAGCATCTAGGTTCCGCTGTTGGTTATTGACCAGAGATGTGTCTCGGTCATGTCTACATAGTTCTCGAACCCGTATGGTCCGCATGCTTAATGTTCGATGATGATTTGTATTATGAGTTATGTGTTTTGGTGACCGAAGTTTGTTCAGAGTCCCAGATGAGATCACAGACATGAAGACGAGTCTCAAAATGGTCGAGAGGTAAATATTGATATATTTAACAATAGTATTCGGACACCAGAATGGTTTTGTAATGGTTCACGTGTTTTTCGAAGTACTGGGAGGTTACCGGACCCCCCGGGGGAAATATTGGGCCTACACGGGCCATAGGGGAGAGGGGAGGGAACCCACAAGGGGAGGGGGTCCAACTTGGACTAGGGAAGGGGCGCGCCCACTTTCCTTCTCCTCTTCCCTCTCCCTTCCCTCTCTCCCCCTCCATGAGAAGGAAAAAAAGGGGGGCTGAATCCTACTAGGACTGGAGTCCTAGTAGGACTCCCCCTCTTTGCGCGCCCCTGGTGGTCGGCCACCTCCTCTCCCTCCTTTATATACGTGGGTAGGGCACCCCTTGGAGATACATCAGTTATTCTCTTAGCCATGTGCGGTGCCCCCCTCCACAGTTTACTCCTCTGGTCATAGCATCGTAGTGATTAGGCGAAGCTATGCGCGGATCACATCACCATCACCGTCAGCACGCCCTCATGCTGATGAAACTCTCCCTCGACCCTCTGCTGGATCAAGAATTCGAGGGACGTCATCGAGCTGAACGTGTGCTGAACTTGGAGGTGCCGTACGTTCGGTACATCATCGGTTGGAATACGAAGACGTTCGACTACATCAACCGCGTTAACCTAACGCTTCCACTTTCGGTCTATGAGGGTACGTGGACACACTCTCCCCTCTCGTTGCTATGCATCTCCTAGATAGATCTTGCGTGATCGTTGATTTTGAAATTGCATGCTACATTCCCCAACACCAACATGGTGAAAGTGACTAGATGAAATTCCCGTGTACCCTCAAGAATGCTTTGCTTATCATAAGAGACCGTTTTGGCCTGTGAAAGTGCAACTATCCCTGGGTGGTTTTGGTAATTCCTAACAACATATAGCTCATTGAGCTAATTCTATTTTAAGCTAAATATTTCAGGAAAGCTCAATGACTGGCATAGCATGGATTAGAAAGTGGACCCCTCAAAATGCTAAGGACAAAAGATTGGCTCAAGCTCAAAGCGCAAGACTCGACATTTTACTTTTAGTGATCCAAGATCACATTGAGTCCATAGGAAAAGCCAATACTATTAAAAGGGGGTGAGGTGTTGCTTAATGAGTTACTCCCTCCGTTCGGAATTACTTGTCACAGAAATGGATGTATCTAGACGTATTTTAGTTCTAGATACATCCATATGCGAGACAAGTAATTCCGAACGGAGGGAGTACTTTCTCAAAATGCTTAGTGATATGCTCCAAAAACCCTCAACTACTTTCTCATATCCACATATGTCCCAAACCAAAAGTCAAACTCAGCCCCACCAAAATCTTCCATCCGGCGCCATCGAGTTCACTTGACATAGCCACTGCCACAAACCCTAGTGACTTCGATCTCACCGATAGGGATCTCGGTCTCACCGAGATGGGATTGCAACCTCTCTATTTCCCTTCGTAACGTTTCGGTCCAACCGAGATGAGCGGTCGGTCCCACGAGATTGCAATGCAAACTCTCTGTTTCCCCTTCATAACGTTTCTGTCTAACCAAGACGAGTGAATCGGTCCCATCGAGTTTGCCTGACCAACTCTCTGTTTTTCTATTACCAAAATCGGTCCCACCGAGTTTGTGTAATCGGTCTCACTGAGATTACGTTATGCCCTAACCCTAATGGAATTGGTCCCACCGAGTTGATATGTCGGTCCCACCGAAAATCCTAACGTTCACATTTGAACTAAATCGGTCTGACCGAGTTCTATAATTCGGTCCCACCGAGTTTGGTGATTTGTGTGTAACGGTTAGATTTTGTGTGGAGGCTATATATACCCCATCCACCCACTCTTCATTCATGGAGAGAGCCACCAGAACATGCCTACACTTCCAACCTACATTTTCTGAGAGAGAACCACCTACACTTGTGTTGAGGTCAAGATATTACATTCCAACCACATAAATCTTGATCTCTAGCCTTCCCCAAGTTGCTTTCCACTCAAATCATCTTTCTACCAAATCCAATCCTATGAGAGAGAGTTGGGTGTTGGGGAGACTATCATTTGAAGCACAATAGCAAGGAGTTCATCATCAACACACCATCTATTACCTTTTGGAGGGTGGTGTCTCCTAGATTGGTTAGGTGTCACTTGGGAGCCTCCGTCAAGATTGTGGAGTTGAACCAAGGAGTTGTACGGGCAAGGAGATCGCCTACTTCGTGAAGATCTACCCTAGTGAGGCAAGTCCTTCATGGGAGATGGCCATGGCGGGATAGACAAGGTTGCTTCTTTGTGGACCCTTCATGGGTGGAGCCCTCCATGGACCCGCGCAACCGTTACCCTTCGTGGGTTGAAGTCTCCATCAACGTGGATGTACGATAGCACCACCTACCGGAACCACGCCAAAAATCTCCGTGTCCACATTATGTTTGCTCCCTCCAAACTCCTCCCTTTACCTTCATATGAAATTGTCTTACATTCCGCTGCTATACTCTTAGAATTGCATGTGTAGGTTGATTACTTGAATTGTGCTAAGTTGCTAAAATCTGCCAAGACTTAAAATTGGGAAAAGGCTAGATTTTCATTTGGTCAAGTAGTCTAATCACCCCCCTCTAGACATACTTTCGATCCTACAAGTGGCATCAGAGCTTTGGTCTCCATTTGCTTTGATTTCCATAGCTTTTGGTGATCATAGCCTTGGTTTCACAACCTAGGAGAGTATGGTGTCTAGTGAGGGAAATTACCACCGTAGAGTCCTTACTTTGATGGTACTAATTTTGCTAGTTGGAAGCATAAGATGAAAATGCATATTCTTGGACATAACCCCGCCGTTTGGGCTATTGTGTGTATTGGCTTGCAAGGTGAATTCTCTGATGGGAGAGAACCGAACCGTGAATCTACCGCGGAAGAGTTGAAGATGCTGCAATACAATGCTCAAGCTTGTGATATTCTCTTTAACAGATTGTTCCCCGAAGAATTCAACAAAATCAGCCGTCTTGAGAATGCAAAGGAAATTTGGGATACTTTGATTGATATGCACGAAGGTACCGACTCCGTCTAGGAATCCAAATTGGATGTGCTTCAAAGTCAACTTGACAAGTTCAAAATGAATGATGGTGAAGGTGTCGCTGAAATGTACTCTAGGCTTTCTCTCATCACAAATGAGATTGCCGGCTTAGGAAGTGAAGAGATGACCGATAGATTCATCATCAAGAAGATCCTAAGAGCCTTGGATGGAAAATATGATACCATGCACATTGATCCAAATGATGCCCAATTACAAAGATCTCAGGCCAATGGAAGTTATTGGAAGAATTGTTGCTCATGAGATGTCACTCAAGGATAAGGAAGAGCTTCACAATAAGTAAAGTGGTGCTTACAAAGCCTCATGTGATGCTCCCACATCATCAAGTGAGAAACAAACCTTCAACAAAGAATTGAGCCTAATGGTGAAGAACTTCAACAAGTTTTACAAGGGTAGAAGCAAAGAAGTTCCAAGTCAAGGTCCTACAATGACAAAAGATCTTCTAGTCGTGAGTGCAATTGCTACAATTGTGGAAGACCTGGACACCATTCCAATGAGTGTACGGCTCCCTACAAAAGAAGAGAAGATTCTCCCAAAAGAAGAAGTAGAAGAGAAGAATCACCACCAAGATAGAGAAGGAGTAGAGATGACCGTTATGAACGAAGAACATCACGGAGAAGCAAGGATTCGGAAAGGAAGGACAAGTCATCAAAGAGCTACACAAAATGAAGACATCAAGCTCATGTTGGTGAATGGGTATCCGGCTCCGACTCCGACGATCACTCCGAAAGAAGTTATCACTCCGACTCCGAATATACTCAAGATGAAGGTTTGCCAGTCTAGCACTTGTGTCAACCAACTCCTACGACATATTCGACTCACCAAATGAAGGAATTGAAAGATGCTTCATGGCTAAAGGCTCAAAGGTATCACACCCCGAGTATGTTGATTTCAATAGTGATGAAGATGATTTGCTAGGTGATGATGATTTACTTATTGACAACTCTAGTTATGAAAACTATGATGAACTTGCTATTAACCATGCTAATCAAGATAAAACGAATGACAATGATAAGAAGGAGATTGAGAGTCTAACTAAAGAACTAAACACTCTTAAGTTAGCTCATGAAACTACCTTGGAAGATCATCGAGAACTTTTAAAGACTCATGAGAAGCTACGCTTTGAAAAGCTCAACCTTGAGCAAGAGCATGAGTTCTTAAAAGCAATCAATGATGATCTTCGCAAGAAAAGTTCTTCTTACATTGCCAAGCGTTTACTCTTGTATACTTACATGCCACAAGTTAAATCTAGCAACAAGAACAAGAAAGATTCTTCCTCTAGTAGTAACAACAATCATGCTAAATCCAATGTTGTTGCTTCTAGTAGTTCTCTTGATTCCACTAATGATTCTCTTAGCCAAGTTACACTTGAGCAAGAAAATAGCTTATTGAAGGGAATCATAGAGAAAGGTGTTTACAAGAGTCTTGCCAGAAGTAAGCAATTTGAGGAAATTGTACGCAAGCAAGGAATACACCGGAAGAATCAAGGTGTTGGTTTTGAACGAAAGTTCAATGCCAATGGAGTTGAGTGGGAAGAAGATCAATACCCCAAGATGAAGTTTGTTCCTCAACAAGAGAAGTATGATCCTACTTCTTTCCAAGGAACACAAGCTCAAGATGATCTTCCACCACAAGACCACAAGCTAAAAGGCAAGGACAAGCTTCAAGAGGAGATTGATGCATTTGAAGAAGCACCTAAGGCCTTGGTCAAGTGGGTTCCCAAGACTACATCAAGTTCCACTTCATTAAGTACGACTACAACTCCAAGGATTCCCATCAAGATGGTGTGGATCCCGAAGAAGAAGAACTAGAGAGTTCTTGAGGGTGACTCCGCCAACATACTTCACTCATATCATTTTGGCAAGGACAAGTGCAAACATCTTCCATATCTTGCACTAGTTCAAGGAGTCACAAACCCTCTTGTTGGTAAGACAAGGGACAAGGTAACCTAATGCATTCATGGACATCATCTCATGTGAATATCACTCTATGTCTATGGATATCCTTGTTTGTTCCTTGTGGGACTAACCCGTGTAGGTATTGAAAGTGCAACTCACTCCAAAGGATTGCTCCGAATGATCTACATCAACATTGAGCATCTACATCTTCAACACCTACATGAAGTCATCATCGACAAAACCCAAGGTTTGTTAATCCCTCTTAGGGGGGATATCACATCTAGGGGGAGCTTTACTCTAATCAATTGAGCTAAAGCAACTCTAATGATGTGAGCACAACAATGCTTTATGTAAAAGTGGTAACCCCACTTGTGCTTAAACGATGAGTATGACCTACGATCAAATGCTCTCATTTGACTCCTAAGTCAATATACTCATATATAGATGACCTAGTCATCGCCAAATTGCTCGATAGATGCTAGAGTGATTGTGCATGCTTTGTCACATATTTCATTTGCCATTTTATTGTGTGAGCATGTTGGATGCATATTTTACTCATTCAAGGACATCCATTTGTTGCTTTGATTGTTTGGCTTTTTCTCTTTTGCCAAATGGATGGACAAGAATGCCTAAGAAATCCCTCTAGCTATCCATGCTTTTCTCGTCTCAAACTCTATTCATGCTACATCACAAAGTTTGATCAAGTCAGATTCGAACCACTCTGTGTGAGGAGCACTTGGAGTCCCCGATTCGTCATAGACTTAAACTTCCAAAACCTCTTTGTGTATTTCGGTATGACCGAGTCATCCATTTCGGTCACACCGAGATCACTAAGTTGATCTAGGTTTTCAATCTTGGTGCATCCGATTTGAACTTTTCGGTCACACCGAGTTGCAGTAACCTATTGCGATTCTGCATCTCGGTGCCACCGGGTTGTTCCACTCGGTCACACCGACAAGGTCGGGATATATAAACCCACGGGTGAGATTTTGGAAATTTCTTTGAAACCTCTCAACCCGCGCGTATCCTGCTCTACCGCCTTGGGTCTCCGGATCGTCTTCTCGATGCCAGCGACCTCCCGCCGCTGGTTTCCATCGCCGTCAACGGCATTCTGCCCCTTTGTTGCCGCCATAGCGAACTCCGCTGAACTAGGGTACGAGTTCGATCCTTTGTGCTATTCTTTAACTCTGATTCATAGCACATTGCTCTGCCATGATCATCACTACGTATGCAAACACTCTATCCATTGAAAACATCCTTTAGGTTAGATTTGGTTTGAAGATTTAGGGTTAGGTCTCCGCCGAACTCATCTCGGACCGACCGAATTGTAGAAATCGGTCTCACCGATTTGGCTTAGGCCATTGCACTTGCACTTTCGGTCTGACCGAAAACTACAAATTGGTGTGACCGAGTTCGATTGTTTGTGAAACCCTAGCAGTCTCGGTGCCACCAAACTATGACTCGGTTTGACCGAGTTCACTAGTTTAGGTTCCAAAAGCTGCTTCGGTATCACCGAGTTTACAAATCGGTAGCTCCGAAATGCTTTCTGTGGAGAACTAAAACTAAGTTTTTAAGTCATCTGTGTTGCAAAAACTCTGCACTTTGTGATGCTCATCCACTCTACCTCATCTATATCTATTCACAGGGTTTGTTGTTAGTAAGTTTACAGAGATGTCTGATCAAAGTGACAGTCAGAACAGGTCTGAAGAACAAGTGCAATTGAGTGAGGGCACTAGTCCCTCAAGAAGTTATGATGAGGGCAGCAAGAGCACACCAAGTAACTTGCCCAAAGCAGCCACCAGGTCAAGGAAGAAGAAAACCTCAGATTCTGAAGATGAGGACTATGTGGCTGTTGAGGAGGAAGTCAGCTCCAAGAAAAAGGTGCTGAAGAAGGAATATGGCATAGCTGCAACAACTAAGCCTGGCTTGCATAAGAAGGCCCCTGCCAAGAGGGTGCCAACCTTAAAGGTTAGAGCCTAAACTGCTGAAACCTCCAAGCCAACTGGAGAGGCTGTTGGAGAAGGAAAGAAGAGGAAGGAAAGGGTCAAGAATACCACTACCAGAGTGCTTGGTAGATCCTCCATTATGAGAGATCCAGAAGAAGAGGAAGAGGATGCTGCTCCATCTCCCAAGTCTCAGAAGCTCATGGGAGATGCTATCAAATCAGGGGCTACTCCATCTAAGCCCAAGTCTGCTCCCAAAGCTCCAGCTCAGAGGCCTTCTACACCCAACAGAAACACTAGAAGTATTCCTACAACAGAAAAGAACAAGGCCCAAGTGCCTCAAGCTAAAGAAGAGGAAGATGATTCACTTGTTTTGAGGAAGTTGAAGCCCAAAATTCCTGACCATAATGATGCTCATCCAGTCGCTGAGGACATGCACATCAGGAAAGATGCATGACTGAGATTGTGGAGAGAGTCTGATCCCTATGCTGTTAGGAGGAGGACTGCAGTTGATTACATGTTTCACACAAAAGAACAACAAGACTTCTATGAGACTATTTTGCTTGACAAGAAGCCCATTGTCTATGACATGAGATGGGTTGATTGGGAATACATCAAGGAGAATGAAGATCACTTCCTAGGAGTATATGACAGCTTCAAGGCATGTGGAGTAGATGAATTTGTTGGACAGAAGCTCACCAAATGGAATGATGAGCTGATCATGCAGTTTTACTCCACTGCTCATTTCTATCCAGATGGGAGGATAGTATGGATGTCTGAAGGTACTAGGTACCAATCCACTGTTGAAGAATGGGCCAAGATAATCAATGCCCTAGAGGAACATGAGGATGACTTGGATGTGTATGCCGAGAAGAAGAAAGACCACAACTCCGTGGCAAACATGTACAAAGAGATCCCTGATAAAGCTTTGGAGACACGCAAGCTTGGATCAGTACACTTCTTGTTGTCTGGTCTGCCTACCATCAACTGGATCTTAAGGCACACATTGCTACCCAAGTTAGGAGATCACAAGATGATCAGAGGGCACAACATCAACATGCTGCAAATCTTTGATGTCCCTCAGAAGTTCAAGGTTATGAGTTTGATTGTAGAAACAATCAAGAGGACAGTTGCTGATCATAAGAGAAGTTGTGGGTATGCTCCACATATTCAGGAGCTCATCAATTCTAAGATGGGCACAGGAACATACTTGTTGGACAAGGAGCATCTACCCTTACATCCTGAATTTGAAGACAACACTGTTGTGATGAATGAGGAGGAACCATCATCTGTTCAAGCATAGGAGAAGAGAGCCAAAGCTAAGGCTGAGAAAGCTGCCAAGATGCCAAGTGTTGAAGAGGCATCTCAAGTTTTCTTGAAGAGCAAGCAAGTTCAATTAGGCTATCTGATTCAAGCTACACCGAGGATTGAGAAGGGCTTGGCCACCCTGACTCAGAATCAGGAGAGCCTGGAGAGGATTGTTGAGACAAAATTTTATGATCTTGATCTCAAGGTAATTGAGATTCAGACTGTAGTTGAGCAGCTTCACGAGGAAGCAGAAGAGAGGAGAGGCAAGGCAACTACTGATGCTTTTTAGCATGTGCCACGAGGTCCAAGGTCTACTGCAGTGCCAGTTTTAAATGCTAGAGCTACATTGCCAGCACCAGCAGCTACAGCTCCAGTGCCACCTCCAGCACCCACTCCACCAGCTCCAACTACATCGACAGATGCCTTCGTCCTTGGAGTTCTCTCTACACCACCTCCCAAAGACCAAGCCTGAGAGACGCATAGCACTATGCATTTTCAAACTTTTTGGTAACTTGTTGCCAAAGGGGAGGATATGTATAGATCATAGGCTTCGAGAGAGAGTGTCTTGCTTTTTATCTCTTTGCTTTTGGTTGAACTTTTTATTGTGTGAGATACTTTATGTCCTTGTTTGAGATACTTGTTTGATCATGTGGTTGATCATTTGCTACCTTAATGCTTGTTTGGATGATACTATCTTTTATATCTCATATATGATCATTCACTTGCTTGGTGATGAGTGCATGTTTTTAATTCCTATCATTTTGAGCGCTCCACCAAGATGTATGTGACATGGAAGAGTAACCCATGATCCTAATCGATTATGCATTTGCATTCAAAAGCAAATCTTAAATAATGCACAAATTTAGGGGGAGCTCTTGCTTTGATCTATATGTTGTCATCAATTACCAAAAAGGGGGATATTGAAAGTGCAACTATCCCTGGGTGGTTTTGGTAATTCCTAACAACATATAGCTCATTGAGCTAATGCTATTTTAAGACCAATATTTCAGGAAAGCTCAATGACTGGCATGGCATGGATTAGAAAATGGACCCCTCAAAATGCTAAGGACAAAAGATTGGCTCAAGCTCAAAGCACAAGACTCTACATTTTACTTTTAGTGATCCAAGATCACATTGAGTCCATAGGAAAAGCCAATACTATTAAAAGGGGGCGAGGTGTTGCTTAATGAGTTACTTTCTCAAAATGCTTAGTGATATGCTCCAAAAACCCTCAAATACTTTCTCATATCCACATATGTCCCAAACCAAAAGTCAAACTTGGCCCCACCGAAATCTTCTATCCGGCGCCACCGAGTTCACTTGACATAGCCACTGCCACAAACCCTAGTCTCTTTGGTCTCATCGATAGGGATCTCGGTCTCACCGAGATAGGATTGCAGCCTCTCTATTTCCCTTCGTAACGCTTTGGTCCAACCGAGATGAGCGATCTGTGCCACTGAGATTGTAATGCAAACACTCTGTTTCCCCTTCGTAACGTTTCGGTCTAACTGAGATGAGCGAATCAGTCCCACCGAGTTTGCCTGACCAACTCTCTGTTTGTCTATTACCAAAATCGGTCCCACCAAGTTTGTGTAATCGGTCTCACCGAGATTACGTTATGATGTAACCCTAATGTAATCGGTCCCACCGAGTTGACATGTCGGTCCCACCAAAAATCCTAACATTCACATTTTGAACTAAATCGGTCTGACCGAGTTCTATAATTCGGTCCCACCGAGTTTGGTGATTTGTGTGTAATGGTTAGATTTTATGTGGAGGATATATATACCCCTCCACTCACTCTTCATTCGTGGAGAGAGCCATCCGAACATGCCTACACTTCCAACATACATTTTCTGAGAGAGAACCACCTACACTTGTGTTAAGGTCAAGATATTCCATTCCAACCACATAAATCTTGATCTCTAGCCTTCCCCAAGTTGCTTTCCACCAAATCATCTTTCTACCAAATCCAATCCTATGAGAGAGAGTTGAGTGTTGGGGAGACTGTCATTTGAAGCACAAGAGCAAGGAGTTCATCATCAACACACCATCTATTACCTTTTGGAGAGTGGTGTCTCCTAGATTAGTTAGGTGTCACTTGGGAGCGTCCGTCAAGATTGTGGAGTTGAAGCAAGGAGTTTGTACGGGCAAGGAGATCGCCTACTTCGTGAAGATCTACCCTAGTGAGGCAAGTCCTTCGTGGGCGATGACCATGGTGGGATAGACAAGGTTGCTTCTTCGTGGACCCTTCATGGGTGGAGCCCTCCGTGGACTCACGCAACCGTTACCTTCATGGGTTGAAGTCTCCATCAACGTGGATGTACGATAGCACCACCTATCGGAACCACGCCAAAAATCTCCGTGTCCACATTGCGTTTGCTCCCTCCAAACTCCTCCCTTTACCTTCATATGCAATTATCTTACATTCCGCTGTTATACTCTTAGAATTGTATGTGTAGGTTGATTACTTGAATTGTGTTAAGTTGCTGAAATCTGCCAAGACTTAAAACTGGGAAAAGGCTAGATTTTTATTTGGTCAAGTAGTCTAATCACCCCCCTCTAAACATACTTTCGATCCTACAGCCTGTCCTTTGCTTCAAAAGGATTGGGATACCTTGCTGCACTTTTACTACTACTATCGTTTCTTGCTCGTTACAAATTATCTTGATATCAAACTACTCTGCTACTTACAATTTCAGCACTTGCAGACATTATCTTACTGAAAACCACTTGTCATTTCCTTCTCCTCCTCGTTGGGTTCGACACTCTTACTTATAAAAAAGAGCTACAATTGATCCCCTATACTTGTGGGTCATCAAGGCTATTTTCTGGCGCCGTTGCCGGGGAGTGAAGCGCCTTTGGTAAGGAAACATTTATATAGTGTGCTGAAATTTATTGTCACTTGTTACTATGGAAAAGAATCCTTTGAGGGGTTTGTTCGGGGTATCTTCACCTCGACCGGAACCACAATTAGCTACCCCTCAATCTACTGCACCTACTGAAAATATTGAATATGAAATTCCTTCGGGTATGATAGAACAACTGCTAGCTAATCCTTATGCAGGAGACGAAACCGAATATCCTGATATGCACTTGATATATGTAGAACAAATTTGTGGATTGTTCAAGCTTGCAGGTTTGCCCGGAGATGAAGTCATGATGAAGGTTTTCTAATAAATCTATTGATTACTCATGCTGGTTCAATTGGGTTGTTATGAAAACATGAAAAGTACTTTAAAATTATTCTAAGTTGTATGACACCAAATAAATATATTGATTAGTCATGGTGCTTCAGTTGGGCTGTTGTCGACGTTGACATTGAAAATTCTACTGCCACGGTTTGTACCCAAGTCTGCACCAGATGATCGGAAAACTAACTATTGTAGGTGATTCTCTTTCTTTGCAGTTTTCACTTTTCATTAGGGTCTTATATAAGGTTAATTGATTGGCGGTATGCTTGCTCTGGTCCTGAGAAAGAGGATGAATAGAGAATGATGATCGATTGCTGCTACTGCACTGTATATCTTGTGAATTGGCAAGTAGTACAGAGTACAAACAAGATAATGTTTGCCTCAAAATAAAAGATTGTACAACCGATACAATTTTTCATATATAAATTATGCTCTTTCGTGCTAAATTTTATTGTTGCTATTTGCAGATGAAGTGGATACTACCAATGTGTTATGATACGTCCATTTTGCATCATGTTTTCTTACGTTTATTTGTGATGTTTTTATCCATAATAATGCCTTTTGGAGTAATTCTAATGCCTTTTCTCTCATAATATTCAAGGTATACCCAAAGAGGGAGAATTCCGGCAGCTGGAAATCTGGACCTGGAAAAGCTACATCAGGCCACCTATTCTGCACAACTCCAAACAAGCTGAAACTTCACGGATATTTTTATCAAATATATGAGAAATATTGGAGCAAATAACTACCAGAGGGGGCCCACCAGGTGGGCACAACCCACCTGGGCGCGCCAGGGATCCCAAGCGTGCCCTGGTGGGTTGTGCTCACCCAGGCCCACCTCCGGTGCCCATCTTATGGTATATAAGTCATTTTGACCTAGGAAAAAAATGAGGAGATGACTTTTGGGATGGAGCGCCGCGGTCTCGAGGCGGAACTTGGGCATGAGCACATTTGCCCTCTGGCGGAGCGATTCCGCGGGGGGAACTTCCCTCCCAGAGGGGGAAATCATCGTCATCATCATCACTAACAACTCTCCCATCTTGGGGAGGGAAATATCCATCAACATCTTCAACAACACCATCTCATCTCAAACTCTAGTTCATCTCTTGTGTTCAATCTTGTTACCGGAACTATAGATTGGTGCTTGTGGGTGACTAGTAGTGTTGATTACATCTTGTAGTTGATTACTATAGGTTTATTTGGTGGAAGATTATATGTTCAGATCCAATATGCTATTTAATATCCCTCTGATCTTGAGCATGACTATCATTCGTGAGTAGTTACTTTTGTTGTTGAGGTCACAGGAGAAATCATGTTGCAAGTAATCATGTGAACTTGATATGTGTTCGATATTTGATAGTATCTATGTTGTGATTCCCTTAGTGGTGTCATGTGAACGTCGACTACATGACACTTCACCATATTTGGGCCTAAGGGAATGCATTGTGGAGTAGCAATTAGATGATGGGTTGTGAGAGTGACAGAAGCTTAAACCCCAGTTTATGCGCTATTCCGTAAGGGACCGATTGGATCCAAAAGTTTAATGCTATGGTTAGAATTTATTCTTAATACTTTTCTCGTAGTTGCGGATGCTTGCGGGAGGGTTAATCATAAGTAGGAGGTTTGTTCAAGTAAGAACATCACCTAAGCACCGGTCCACCCACATATCAAATTATCAAAGTAGCGAACACAAATCGAACCGACATGGTGAAAGTGACTAGATGAAATTCCCGTGTACCCTCAAGAACGCTTTGCTTATCATAAGAGACCGTTTTGGCATGTCTTTTGCCTCGAAAGGATTGGGATACCTTGCTGCATGTTTGTTACTACTATCTTTACTTGCTCGTTACAAACCATCTTGCTATCAAACTACTCTGCTACTTACAATTTCAGCACTTGCAGACATTATCTTGCTGAAAACCACTTGTCATTTCCTTCTCCTCCTCGTTGGGTTCGACACTCTTACTTATCGAAAAGAGCTACAATTGATCCCCTGTACTTGTGGGTCATCAAGGATATTTTCTGGCGCCGTTGCCGGGGAGTGAAGCGGCTTTGGTAAGTGGAATTTGGTAAGGAAACATTTATATAGTGTGCTGAAATTTATTGTCACTTGTTACTACGGAAAACAATCCTTTGAGGTTTTTTTGGGGTATCTTCACCTCGAGTGGAACCACAATTAGCTACCCTTCAACCTACTGCACCTACTAAAAATATTGAATATGAAATTCCTTCGGGTATGATAGAACAACTACTAGTTAATCCTTATGTAGGAGATGGAACCGAACATCCTGATATGCACTTGATATATGTAGAACAAATTTGTGGATTGTTCAGGCTTGTAGGTTTGCCCAAAGATGAAGTTATGAAGAAGGTTTTCCCTTTATCTGAGGGAAAAGCATTGGCATGGTATAGGCTATGCGATGATATTGGATCCTGGAATTGGAATCAATTGAAATTGGAGTTCCATAAAAAAAATACCCTATGCATCTAGTTCATCGTGATCGGAATTAAATATATAATTTTTGGCCTTGTGAAGGAGAAAGTATAGCTCTAGCTTGGGGGAGGCTTAAGTCAATGTTATATTCATGCCCCAACCATGAGCTCTCAAGAGAAATTATTATCCAGAATTTTTATGCTCGGCTTTCTCGTAATGACCAAACCATGCTTGATACTTCTTGTGTTGGTTCCTTTATGAAGAAGACTATTGAATTCCGGTGGGATCTTTTGGAAAGAATTAAACGCAACTCTAAAGATTGGAAACTCGATGAAGGTAAAGAGTCAGGTATTAAACTTAAGTATGATTGTGTTAAATCTTTTAGAATACCGATGCTTTTCAAAAATTTAGCACTAAATATGGACTTGACTCTGAGATAGTAGCCTCCTTTTGTGAATCATTTGCTACTCATGTTGATCTCCCTAAAGAGAAGTGGTTTAAATACCACCCACCTATTAAATAAGAAATTAAAGAATCGGTACCAGTTAAAGAAGAAACCATACTTTACAATGTAGACCCAGTTGTTCCTACTGCTTATATTGAGAAACCACCTTTCCCTGTTAGGATAAAGGAACATGCTAAAGTTTCAACCGTGGCCAACAAAAGCTACATTAGAACACCTAAACCTGATGAACAAATTAAAGTAGAACCTAGTATTGCTATGTGAGGGAGTCCTGGATTAGGGGGTCTCCAAACAGCCGGACTATATCCTTTGGCCGGACTGTTGGACTATGAAGATACAAGATTGAAGACTTCGTCCTGTGTCCGGATGGGACTCTCCTTGGCGTGGAAGGAAAGCTAGACAATACGGATATGTAGATCTCCTCCCTTGTAACCGACTCTGTGTAACCCTAGCCCCCTCCGATGTCTATATAAACCAGAGAGTTTAGTCCGTAGGACAACAGACAATCATACCATAGGCTAGCTTCTAGGGTTTAGCCTCTACAATCTCGTGGTAGATCAACTCTTGTAATACTCATATCATCAAGAACAATCAAGCAGGACATAGGGTATTACCTCCATCAAGAGGGCCCGAACTTGGGTAAACATCGTGTCCCCTGCCTCCTGTTACCATCCACCTTAGACGCACAGTTCGGGACCCCCTACCCAAGATCCGCCGGTTTTGACACTGACATTGGTGCTTTCATTGAGAGTTCCACTGCGTCATCATCATAAGGAGGGATGGCTCGTCTCATTGTCAAGGACAACATCACCTATGGGGGAGCCCTGGCTGTAGGCCAAACTCTCCGAATAGGCGGCTTCGTCATGACCGCCCGCTCGGCCGCTGCGTCGACGATGACTTCTCGGGTCATCAAAAATAGCCTCCACATCGGCTCGAAATTCGCCGAGCAGATGGATCCAATGGAGCTCTCCTCTTTGAACGAGCTCTTGGATCACATCGCCGCTCTGGGAGTCGCTACGGACTACGAACGGATCAGGCTTAAACACAACCAAAGGGAGACTAACTCTTTCATCGGCGCAACGGCCACCCATCACATAGCGATGGTCGAGGAGCAATGCGGCAATTCTCCCTCTATCCTGAGGACGAACTATGTCCGGATTCCCGAGCTCTCCGAGCCGGATACCCGCTCACGGGAGGACATTGCCCTAACCCTGAACCTAGAATTAGGTCGCATACCGAACCCGCGGGGCAACATCCCGGAGCCCGAACTTCCAAGATCGGAAACTCCCCTGCCTCGGGATCTCAGATTGGGTCAAGGTCTGGACTTAAATCCACCCACCCACCCAGATACAAACGATCTTTCCCACATTAGGCAAGCGCCCCAAGAGACAGTACATCACTATTGGGCCAGATTCCTCCTTGTAATGAACAAGGTCAAGGACTGTCGCGAGGAAGACACAATTTCGTTCTTTTGCAACAATTGCACGGACAAGGGAATCCTCAACGCCATAAGTCGCCGTGACATAGCACACTTCGCTGACTTGGCGGCCATAGTACGGAAATACTGTGCAATGGAAAGCGCCTGGAAAACCCAAACACAATTTTGGGATAATACGGCTCTGACAAAACCCCCAGTCCGAACTAAAAGAGTGCACTCTCATAAGTTGCCCGACTCAATTATGAAGAAGCAAAAGCCCACTATAGGGCATGGAACCGTATTGGAGGTATGGCTTAACGGCCCCTGCAAAATTCATAGTACAACGGATACCATATCAACACACAACCTTAGAGCATGTTGGGTACTCCGGCAGGTGGCCAAGAGCGGTGAGGATCTCCTCATCCAAAATACCTCAGAACACCTTCCCGTGGATAACAATACGGTATTGACGGTCTTCGAGACCTTCACCTCAAATAATAGGCGTAAGCAAACACTCCGCAGCCTTGCCGAAGTCTGCCACATGGCAGCAATAAATCCATGGAGCGACATGGCTATCACCTTCAATGCCAGTGACGAACCTAAATTACGAACAGCCCGAGCACCAGCCGCTTTGGTCCTCAGTCCAATTGTGGACGGCTTTTGGCTCACTAAAGTGCTCAAGGACGGCGGTAGCAGATTAAACCTCATTTATGAGGAGACTCTTTAAAAAATGGAAATAGAGAGCAACCGTATTGAGCAAAGCAGCATGACCTTCCGAGGAATCATCCCTAGTCGGGATGCATGTTGCGCTGGGAAAATCACACTAGATGTGGTATTCGGCACTTCGGATAATTACATGTCCGAAGAAATCACATTCCAAGTGGCCCCATTCAGTAGCGGATACCACGCCCTTCTAGGGCAGGAGGCATTCACGATTTTTCAAGCCATACCCCATTACGGGTACATGAAGCTCAAAATGCCCGGACCAAATGGAATCATCACTCTAGCTAGTGATCCGTACATAGCACTCCGCGCCAAGAACAAAATAGCCGCACTAGCCCTCGAGGCATTATCCGAAGCCCTTGTGGCGGAGGAGCTAACCGCGCTGCGCTCCATAGTGGACAGGGACGACATGATACTGGACAAAAGATCCAAGTCCACCTCCTTTAAACCAGCGGATGAAATAGTCAAATTCCAAGTCCATCCAACGGACCCCACAAAAACAGCATCCATTGGGGCACAATTAAACCCCGCCGTAGATGCCGCACTACGGGAGTTCCTGCGCAAGAATTGGGACATATTCGCCTGGCATCCATCAGACATGCCAGGAATCCCACGCTGGCTGGCCGAGCATAGCCTTAACATTCTAAAAGGATTCAAGCCAGTCAAGCAGACTCTTCGGCGTTTCTCCGAACCTAAGCGACAAGCCATGGGAGAGGAGCTAGCCAAATTACTGGAGGCCGGATTCATTAGAGAAATAAAGCATCTGGACTGGCTAGCAAACCTGGTGATGGTGCCAAAGAAGGACAAACCCTGGCGCCTATGCGTCGACTTCAAGTACCTCAATAAGGCTTGCCCAAAGGATCCCTTCCCCCTCCCTCGCATCAATCAAATTATCAATGCTACCGCAGGACACGACTCATTGTGCTTCCTCGATGCATACTCCGGTTACCACCAAATTAAGATGGCGGAGTCCGACCAAGCCGCAACAGCATTTATCACCCCATACGGGCCCTTCTGTTTTAACACAATGCCCTCCGGGCTCAAAAACACCGGCACAACGTATCAACGCATGATTCAGACATGTCTGGAAAAGCAGATCGGCAAAACAGTGGAGGCATACGTCGATGATGTGGTCATTAAAACCAGACACATTGACTCCTTAATAGACGACTTGAGGCTCACGTTCGACAATCTCCGAACATACGACATTAAGCTCAATCTGAAAAAATGTGTTTTCGGCGTACCCACCGGAAAGCTCCTGGGCTTTATCGTCTCCAGCAGAGGAATTGAAGCAAATCCGGCCAAAATCCGGGCTCTGTCGCAGTTGGCTATCCCAACTGACCTCAAGGAAATCCAGAAGTTAACTAGATGTGTGGCGGCTTTAAGCCGCTTTATCTCCAGATTAGGAGATAAGGCACTCCCCCTTTATCGCCTTCTTCGGTGCACCGAACACTTCAAGTGGACGGATGCAGCCACGGCCAGATTGGAAGAAATAAAAGCCATCCTGGCCACCAACCCAATCTTGGCCGCGCCAAATGTCGGCGAACCAATGCTATTATATATAGCGGCAACTCACCAAGTTGTAAGCGCAGTGCTCGTCGTCGAACGAGAAACGGACTGACATAAATTCCCACTTCAAAAGCCGGTATATTATGTATCCACCGTCCTCACTCCATGCAAATCACGGTACCCACATTATCAAAAGATAGCATACGCAATATTCATGGCATCCCGGAAATTACGACACTACTTTCAAGAGTGTTCAATTACGGTGGCCTCCGAAGTACCACTCAACGACATAATAAACAACCGCGATGCCACGGGCCGGATTGACAAATGGGCTATCAAGCTCCTCCCGTTCGACATAACATATAAACCACGGCGAGCCATTCAATCGCAAGTACTGGCCGACTTCGTAGCCGAATGGACAGAAGTCGAACTCCCTAAAGAGTACGGCGCATACTCCAATTGGATCATGCACTTCGACGGCTCTAAAATGCTGGCTGGTCTGGGGGCTGGCGTCGTCCTGACGTCCCCCACCGGAGATACAGTGCAATATGTACTCCAAATACTATATACAGACTCCAATAACGCACCCGAATACAAGGCCCTATTACACGGTCTCCGGATAGCAGTTTCCATGGGCATTCAATGCCGGGAGGTGCGTGGGGACTCGAACCTCACAATATCCCAAATAAATGGAGACTTTGATGCCAAGGATCCGAAAATGGTGGCATATCGCAACACCGTCCTCAAAATGTCAGCTCGGTTCGAGGGGCTTGAATTCCACCATGTGGCTTGGGAAAACAACTAGGCAACGGACATCCTCGCCCGTATCGGCGCTAAACACGACCCTATCCCACCTAACATCTTCCTGGAAAAACTGTTTAAGCCATCCATGGTATGGGAAGGGGACACCGGCAACAATAGTCCGGACCCGGCCACAACACCAGATAACGAACACTCTGACACAATCAGAGGCTCTGCCATCAAAATAACACCTTCAACCCACGTAATAATGGCCGTCATCGCCCCGTGGACAGAACCATTCCTGGCCTACCTAACTAGGAAGGAACTACCCAAGGACCAAAATGAGGCACGCTGCATAGTGCGGCGATCTAAAGCCTACAAGGTCCACGAGGGAGAGCTTTATAAGAAAAGCACTACCGGAGTTCTTCAAAGGTGCATCTCCGAAGAGGAAGGGCGGAAGCTTTTGGCAGAAATCCATGCCGGACTCGGCGGCCATCATGCCGCAGCCCGGGCCCTTGTAAGCAAGGCCTTCCGTACATGTTTTTATTGGCCGACGGCCCGGGCAGATGCGCAGCATCTGGTCCAACATTGCGTCGATTGCCAGCTTTTTGCAAACCAAAGCCATATGCCGCCTACCGATCTCCAAACAATCCCCATTACTTGGCCCTTTGCGGTCTGGGGGCTTGATATGGTCGGACCCCTTAAAGGGGGAACCATAAGAAAAAAATACTTACTGGTCATGGTGGATAAATTCACCAAATGGATAGAAGCCAAACCTGTCAAAACGGCTGAATCTGGACCAGTGATAGACTTCATATCCGGGGTCGTACACCGTTACGGTGTCCCCCACAACATCATCATTGACAATGACACGAACTTTACAACCGACGAAGTGAAACTTTGGTGCACCAACATGGGCATCAAGCTCGATTATGCTTCTGTCTATCACCTGCAAACTAACGGTCAAGTCGAGCGAGCGAATGGTCTTATCATGAGCGGCATTAAACCCAGATTAGTGCGGTCCTTAAAGGAATCAAACACGCACTGGGTAGAGGAGGTCGACTCCATACTATGGGGGCTGCGGACCACGCTGAATCGCACTACCGGATACACACCGTTTTTCATGGTGTACGGCGCAGAGGTGGTTCTGCCTTGCGATATAATTCATGACTCACTGTGAGTGCGCATGTACGAAGAAAAAGAGGCTGAGCTCGATCGGCAGGACAGTTTGGACACCCTGGAGGAGGAGCACGACGTGGCAAAAGCCCGTTCCGCATTCTATCAGCAACAGGCTCGAAGGTATCAAAGCAAAGAAGTACGGGCCAAAACCTATAATGTTGGCGAACTAGTTCTATGCCTACCGGAGAAGAAAAAAGAACAAGCTCAAGCCCAAATGGGAAGGTCCCTTCATTATTGACCAGGTTCTGACCGGCGGAGCGTACCATCTGCGGGATGCATCGGATAATCGACTCGAGCCAAACCCATGGAACGTAGCCAGACTCCGAAGATTCTACGCCTAGCGCCGGACTCTATGTTCGTCTCCGCACCTCCGTCAATTTTTTTGCATTTCTATTTTTTCTCTCTTTCTCTCTTTTTTATTCTCTTCAAGGCCCTAAAGGGCTAAACTTGTGTCTTGGTTACACAATCTTGACGCGCTAGCCGTGCTCATTATACCCGGGGGCTTCTTATACAACAGCTTAATCTAATTATTTTTCCAGGCTTTATGCCCCGCACATGTGTTATTCTTCCGCATGTACCTTTTTTCGCCATTATATGCATCGATATGACTTAAGTTTTGGCCAAGCTGGGTTGCCTGGTTCTTGTATTTATGCCCTACATTCCTGTTAATTCGGCTAGGGCATAAGGGTTGCACCAGTACGATTGTTACTGCCGGGTCAGCCGGATGTGTACCTCAGACTGCGTGAAGCCGAAAGCTAGCATTCTTAAGAGAATATTCGGTCGGTGAATAAAAGATGACTTTTATTTAAATTTGACACATGCCCCTAGATGTTTATAGCCTGCGTCTCTTTTCGCAGTTCGGACATGCACATTAGGGCATGCGTACCCAGGGAAAGGAACCCCTAACGGAACTATTCTCCCTGGAAGATGTTTCTTACTACCCATGTAATATAACGTAGCTAGTTGGGTACTTGTCTATTCAAGCACTTATGACCCCTACGCCTGGTCTCCATGCATACCCCGGTATCTACATAACCGAGCGGGTATTCGGATACACTCCGGACTATCGGGTCCTGAGGTCGAAGCGAAAAGGTTCGCCATGACAAATTATTTACAATCTGGCTAGGGACATTACATATGTCATTTGAAGTACACAGTCATTGAGACTGGTTAAATTCTTCTTCTATACCATCCAACAGGCTGTCTAGCCTAGAATCCCGTTGGGAATACTTTGCGGCTAATTCTACTTGATCATACACTAAACTGACGGGGATCTCTTTCCCATCGGGCCCCATGGGTCCGACCTCGGCCATGTGGTTTGGGTCCGTTTTGGTATATCGCGTCTTCACAATAGCCCAGGCTTCCCTTGCACCTTGTCGGCAGGCTGATATCTTCCATAATCGGAAGCGCCGACGCGCTCCCTTGAGCTTCTCTACAAGCCCCCCCACGCCTCCTGGCGGGGACGCGGACAGCCACAAGGCTTGGGTAATACCCTGCATCACCCGCCGAACTTGCTTGTGCAGTTGTGAGAGCTTTGGTAGAAGATCACCCGAAGACCCGGGCATCTCCCCCGCGGGACGACCCGTCAGCATACCTGCAGACATAACTCTGTTAGCCGGCTTCTTCGCCAAACTCCTTTAAAAGTTCGTTCAAGCACTTACTAAAATTGCTGCGCCGAAGCCGCTTATTCTCCTTCACGGAGTCCGCAAGCTAGGCTCGGACATCTTTCAGTTCCACGCCCAGCCGGATATTGGCGTCTTGGAGATTTTTTTTCTCCTGCCCGACTCGCGTAAGCACGTGCTCGCCAGCATTTAGCTGTCGATCAGCACGTGCCGCATTCACCTCCACAGCCTTCGGATTCACTCCGGGGTCATCTGCAACATCTATTGTTAGATTTGCATGCATGCCGTATACTACCGGGTACCTGTATTCTTTGCAATGGAAACAAGTATTACTAGAGGGGCCCTTCTCGGACTCCTTCAACGTGGCAACAACGGCCCCTAGCTGGGCCTTGCACTCTTCCAGCTCTTGAGACAGTCAGGAATTCTTCTCTGTAAGAACCTGCACAAATAATGATCCTTAAATCAGTTGCGTCAACTGTTTCAAGTCTCAGGGGCTAATGATATACATAATCGTCAGATTTTCCTACCCGTATATCCTTTACATACTAGTCCGTGGCTCTGGCAATACCATTTTGAGCAGCATGGATGTACGCATCTCCTGAGTTGAAGGCATCGAACACCTCTTGGTAGAAACAAGCGTCGCGGAGTACGGCCCGGCGACGCTTGTGATTCATGGCGCTCTCCACTTTGGAATTTGTAGCCAGATAATCTGTCCGCGTCCTCTGTAGGAGGAACATCCGGCGTCTTCCCCACGTTAGCTTCCGCCTCTATGTCTGGCCCTGGAGCTCGACTGGTCGAGGCGTGATCGGCAGCCTCTCCGGATATAGTCCGGCGAGCATTTTTTCTGCTAGGAAACATGGACGTCATTATATTTTAAGAAAGACGACAACCATGGAGCGAGGTTTTGTGTCATACCTCTGCACCGGCGTCTCCGTCCTGTTCGCCTTCCTTTTTGGCCTACCCAGCTTCGGTGCCCCTTGTTGGAGAGTTGCTGCGGGTTCGGCGCGGCGTCCCAAAGGCCTTCCCTGTAAAACACCGTATGTGTACGGTAGGTGAAGTGCATAAAAGGGGATCCTTTTTGGGAGTTGGGACTGTTGTTTTTTCTTACGTGCGATGCAGGGAGTAGTCCAGGATAGTCGGCCGTTATGGCCACCATGGCGTCATTACAGCTCAATTGATAGAATTGCCTGTCTATCAGCTCCACAAATATGTCCGGATCCTCTTCGAGTCCGGGATCGAGGACCCGGCTAGGGTCCTCCGGTTGTGGAGGTGGGCTGTTGACCTCCCTTACAGCTTTTCGCAGTT
Organism: Triticum aestivum; assembly: GCF_018294505.1. Taxonomy (NCBI): domain Eukaryota; kingdom Viridiplantae; phylum Streptophyta; class Magnoliopsida; order Poales; family Poaceae; genus Triticum; species Triticum aestivum. The sequence continues at coordinate 610,965,389 of NC_057800.1, forward strand.
CCTGCTGTGAAATGACAAGGTGAGTATCTACGACGAAGAATGCGGGAAGGTTGGGAGTAAAGAGTGACAACTCACCCAGTTTGGAGGGTTGTACATGGAGAATCCATCCCGTGGCTTAATACGAATGAACTCCTCTCCCTCTCCCTTGAAAAACTCGGACATAAATTTTGCTAAGGTAGCAACGGAGTCCGGTCCCTTACGCCTGCAGCGAGTGGCATCATCTTCCCCGTTAAAATAGCACAGGGGGTGCCCTCGATATTGAAGCGGCTGCACCCCCCGCATTATGCATATTGACATAACCTCAATTATCGTCAATCCTGATTGAGCCAGCACTTTAATCCGGTCCATCTGGTAAAGGACTTCTCCGTTGTCTTCCACCTGGGGGCTTCGTGGGCGCCAACTTTGGTGTTTCTTTAGAGGAGCATTGTTGAACTCAGGAAGACCCCGCCGAACAGGGTACGGAAGGGGGACGTCCTCCATATAAAACCACTCCGAAGGCCAGTCTTCGGTCGTCTTCTTCGGGGTACCGGACGGGTATCCGGTCTCGGCGATGCGCCATATTTCGGCTCCGCCCACTTGATAAAGTGACCCCTCCTGTGTACGGGGCACAAGGCAGAATAGCCTCTTCCACAGCTCGAAATGAGCCTCGCAGCCCAGAAACAGCTCACAAAGGGCAACATAATCGGCGATGTGTAATATGGAAGCAGGGGGTGAAATTATGCAACTGGAGGCCATAAAACTCCAGGAGTCCGTGGAGGAACGGATGGATTGGAAATCCAAGTCCCCTTAGTAAGTAAGGGAGAAGGCATACCCGCTCCCCCTTGGAGGGATTGAGAAAGCTCTCAACTTGCTCCCCACCATTATAGGTGGCGAGCTCGGCTCAGACAGGGACCATATACGTTGGAGGGAGAAATCCTTGGGTCTGCAGCTCTACTAATCGGCTGTGCAGGATGAAACACTTCTCCCAATCACCAGGCTTAGGGCTACGGGAGCGAGAGGAGGAGCTGCGATGGCCGGCCATGATGGAATGGATTTTTTTGAGCATGCTTCGATGGATTCTCGCCGTGGGAGGATGGTGTGGATTGGATCCAAGAATCCCCATCCCTTTAATAGACGATTTATTTACCTGGCTAGGGGGGCGAATGTAAAAACGCCCTGGCTCTTCGCATTCGCTCGACACGGGGAAGATAGCCCTTATTGGGCGCAGAAGCCAAGAAGTCCAACATTTATGGGAGTCGGACACTACTTAGCAGATATTCAGGATTTGGAGAAGAACTGATGTCTACTACACAACCTTCTTCTTGTAGATGTTGTTGGGCCTCCAAGTGCAGAGGTTTGTAGGACAGTAGCAAATTTCCCTCAAGTGGATGACCTAAGGTTTATCAATCCGTAGGAGGCGTAGGATGAAGATGGTCTCTCTGAAGCAACCCTGCAACCAAATAACAAAGAGTCTCTTGTGTCCCCAACACACCCAATACAATGGTAAATTGTATAGGTGCACTAGTTCGGTGAAGAGATGGTGATACAAGTGGTATATGGATAGTAGATAATAGTTTTTGTAATCTGAAATAATAAAAACAGCAAGGTAGCAAGTGATAAAACTGAGCGGAAACGGTATTGCAATGATAGGAAATAAGGCCTAGGGTTCATACTTTCACTAGTGTAAGTTCCCTCAACAATACTAACATAATTGGATCACATAACTATCCCTCAACATGCAACAAAGAGTCACTCCAAAGTCACTAATAGCGGAGAACGAGCGAAGAGATTATGGTAGGGTACGAAACCACCTCAAAGTTATTCTTTCCAATTAATCCGTTGGGCTATTCCTATAAGTGTCACAAACAGCCCTAGAGTTCCTACTAGAATAACACCTTAAGACACAAATCAATCAAAACCCTAATGTCACCTAGATACTCCAATGTCACCTCAAGTATCCGTGGGCATGATTATACAATATGCATCACACAATCTCAGATTCATCTATTCAACCAACACAAAGGACCTCAAAGAGTGCCCCAAAGTTCTACCGGAGAATCACGACGAAAACGTGTGCCAACCCCTATGCATAGGTTCATGGGCGGAACCCGCAAGTTGGTCACCAAAACATACATCAAGTGAATCACGTGATATCCCATTGTCACCATAGATATCCACGGCAAGACATACATCAAGTGTTCTCAAATCTTTAAAGACTCAATCCGATAAGATTACTTCAAAGGGGAAACTCGATTCATTACAAGAGAGAAGAGGGGGGAAGAAACATCATAGGATCCAAATATAATAGCAAAGCTCGCGATACATCAAGATCGTATCATCTCAAGAACACGAGAGAGAGAGAGATCAAACACATAGCTACTGGTACATACCCTCAGCCCCGAGGGAGAACTACTCCCTCCTCGTCATGGAGAGCGCCGGGATGATGAAGATGGCCACCGGTGAGGGTTCCCCCCCCCCTCCGGCAGGGTGCCGGAATGGGTCTAGATTGGTTTTTGGTGGCTACGGAGGCTTCTAGCGGCAGAACTCCCGATCTATTGTGCGTTCTGGAAGTTTTAGGGTACATAGGTATATATGGGTGCTGGAGGTACGTCAGGGGAGCCACGAGGGCCCCACGAGACAGGGGGCGCACCCTAGGGGGGGCGCCCCCACCCTCGTGAGCACCTCGTTCCTTCCTTGACGTGAGGTCCAAGTCCATCAGGTGTGTTTCCTTCCAAAAATAACTTCTCTAGTAGATTTCGTTCGGTTTCGACTCCGTCTGATATTCCTTTTCTTCAAAACACTGAAATAGGCATAAAACAGCAAACCTGGGCCGGGCCTCCGGTTAATAGGTTAGTCCCAAAAATAATATAAAAGTGGATAATAAAGCCCAATATTGCCTAAACAGTAGATAATATAGCATGGAGCAATCAAAAATTATAGATACGTTGGAGACGTATCAAGCATCCCCAAGCTTAATTCCTGCTCGTCCTCGAGTAGGTAAATGATAAAAAGATAATTTTTGATGTGGAATGCTAGTTGGCATAATTTCAATGTAATTATTCTTACTTGTGATATGAATATTCAGATCCATAAGATTCAAGACAAAAGTTCATATTGACATAAAAAAATAATACTTCAAGCATACTAATAAAGCAATTATGTCTTCTCAAAATAACATGGCCAAAAAGAGCTATCCCTACAAAATCATATGGTCTGGCTATGCTCCATCTTCACCACACAAAATATTTAAATCATGCACAACCCCGATGACAAGCCAAGCAATTGTTTCATACTTTTAATGTTCTCAAACTTTTTCAATCTTCACGCAATACATGAGCGTGAGCCATGGACATAGCACTATAGGTGGAATAGAATGGTGGTTGTGGAGAAGACAAAAAGGGAGAAGATAGTCTCACATCGACTAGGCGTATCAACGGGCTATGGAGATGCCCATCAATAGATATCAATGTGAGTGAGTAGGGATTGCCATGCAACAGATGCACTAGAGCTATAAATGTATGAAAGCTCAATAAAAGAAACTAGTGGGTGTGCATCCAACTCGCTTGCTCACGAAGACCTAGGGAATTTTGAGGAAGCCCATCATTGGAATATACAAGCCAAGTTCTATAATGAAAGATTCTCACTAGTATATGAAAGTGACAACATAGGAGACTCTCTATCATGAAGATCATGGTGCTACTTTGAAGCACAAGTGTGGAAAAAGGATAGTAGCATTGTCCCTTTTATTTTTATTTTCTTTTTTTATTTGGCCTTTCTTTTTTTATTTGGCCTTTCTTTTTTTATTTGGCCTTTCTCTTTTTTTTTCTTTTTTATTGGGACAATGCTTTATTGAATGATGATCATCACACTTCTATTTATTTACAACTCAATGATACAACTCGATACTAGAACAAAGTATGACTCTATATGAATGCCTCCGGCGATGTACCGGGATATGCAATGAATCAAGAGTGACAAGTATGAAATAATTATGAACAGTGGCTTTGCCACAAGTACTATGTCAAGTACATGATCATGCTAAGCAATATGACAATGATGAATGTGCCATGATAAATTGGATGGTGGAAAGTTGCATGGCAATATATCTCGGAATGGCTATGGAAATGCCATAATAGGTAGGTATGGTGGCTGTTTTGAGGAAGATATATGGTGGGTTTATGGTACCGGCGAAAGTTGCGCGGTACTAGAGAGGCTAGCAAGGTGGAAGGGTGAGAGTGCGTATAATCCATGGACTCAACATTAGTCATAAAGAACTCACATACTTATTGCAAAAATTTATTAGTTATCGAAACGAAGTACTACGCGCATGCTCCTAGGGGGATAGATTGGTAGGAAAAGACCATCGCTCGTCCCCGACCGCCACTCATAAGGAAGACAGTCAATAAACACCTCATGCTCCGACTTCGTTACATAACGGTTCACCATACGTGCATGCTACGGGAATCACAAACTTCAACACAAGTATCTCTCAAATTCACAACTACTCAACTAGCATGACTCTAATATCACCATATCCATATCTCAAAACAATCATCAAGCATCAAACTTCTCATAGTATTCAACACACTCATAAGAGAATTTTATTATTCTTGAATACCTAGCATATTAGGATTTTAAGCAAATTACCATGCTATTAAGACTCTCAAAATAATATAAGTGAAGCATGAGAGTTCATATATTTCTTCAAAATAAATCTACCACCATGCTCTAAAAGATATAAGTGAAGCACTAGAGCAAATGACAAACTACTCCAAAAGATATAAGTGAAGATCAATGAGTAGTCGAATAATTATGCAACTATGTGAAGACTCTCTAACATTTAATAATTTCAGATCTTGGTGATCTATTCAAACATCAAGCAAAGAAAAATAAAAATGACATCTAAGAATAGCAAACATCATGTGAAGAAGCAAAAACTTAGGATCAACCGATACTAACCGATAATTGTTGAAGAAGAAACGTGGGATGCCAACCGGGGCATCCCCAAGATTAGATGCTTGAGACTTCTTGAAATATTAACTTGGGGTGCCTTGGGCATCCCCAAGCTTGAGCTTTTGTGTCTCCTTAATTACTCTCATATCACGGTCTCCCTAAATCTCAAAAGCTTCATCCACACAAAAATCAACAAGGACTCGTGAGATAAGTTAGTATAAACCATTGCCAAAACCTTATCATACTCTACTGTAGAAAATCACTAAAATTATTATTCAACATTGCATACTAAATTCCTCTGCATATTTAATAGTCCTATCCTCAAATAGAATCATTAAAGAAGCAAACATATGCAAACAATGCAAACATAACAGCAATCTGCCTAAACAGGATAGTCGGTAAAGAATGCTGCAACATCCATACTTCCCTAGCTCCAAAAATTATGAAATAAAATTCCCACTGTAGTAAATTTATCAGAGCTTAATATGCAAAAGGTTTCAACATTTTATCACATTCTGACTTTTCCAGGGAATTATTGCAACAGCGGTAAACTTTCTGTTTTCAAACAGCAACATGTATACTTGTAACATAGGCATAGTAAAGGCTATCAATACCACTTTTATTGAAATAAAAGATGCAAAACATTATTCTAAATAATAGAGCAAATCCTAAAAAAATAAATTGACGCTCCAAGCAAAACACATATCATGTGGCGAATAAAAATATAGCTCCAAGTAAAGTTACCGATGAACGAAGACGAAAAAGGGGATGCCTTCCGGGGCATCCCCGAGCTTTGACTCTTGGATATCCTTGAATATTACCTTGGGGTGCCTTGGGCATCCCCAAGATTAGGCTCTTTCCACTCCTTATTCCATAGTCCATCGAATCCTTACCCAAAACTTCAAAACTTCACAACACAAAACTTAACAGAAAACTCATAAGCCCCGTTAGCGAAAGAAAACAAAACACCACTTCAAGGTACTGTAATGAACTCATTATTTATTTATATTGGTGTTAAACCTACTGTATTAAAACTTCTATATGGGTTATAAACTATTTTACTAGCCATAGATTCATCAAAATAAGTAAACAACACATGAAAAACAGAATCTGTCAAAAACAGAACAATCTGTAGTAATCTGGATCAAACGCATACTTCTGGAACTCATAAAATTCTCAAATAAATTGCCGGACCTGAGTAATTTATCTATTAATCATATTCAAAAAGAATTAACTAAATATCACTCTCCAAATAAAAATGGCAGCAATTATCGTGAGCGCTAAAGTTTCTATTTTTTTACAGCATGATCAACAAGACTTTCCCCAAGTCTTCCCAAAGGTTCTACTTGGCACCAACACTAATCAAACACATAAAACCACATCTAAACAGAGGATAGATGAATTATTTATTACTAAACAGGAACAAAAAGCAAGGAACAAAAATAAAATTTGGTTGCCTCCCAACAAGCGCTATCGTTTAACGCCCCTAGCTAGGCATGATGATGTCAATGATGCTCACATAAAAGATAAGAATTGAAACACAAAGAGAGCATCATGAAGAATATGACTAGCACATTTAAGTCTAACATGCTTCATATGCATAGGGATTTTGTGAGCAAACAACTTATGGGAGCAATAATCAACTAACATAGGAAGGCAAAACAAGCATAACTTCAAAATTTTAAGCACATAGAGAGGAAACTTGATATTATTGCAATTATTACAAGCAAATGTTCCTCCCTCATAATAATTTTCAGTAGCATCATGAATGAATTCAACAATATAACCAGCACCTAAAGCATTCTTTTCATGATCTATAAGCATATAATTTTTATTACTCTCCACACAAGCAAAATTCTTCTCATGAATAATAGTGGGAGCAAACTCAACAAAATAATTATCATGTGAAGCATAATCCAATTGAAAACTAAAATCATGATGACAAGTTTCATGGATATCATTATTATTTATAGCATACAAGTCATCACAATAATCATCATAGATAGCAACTTTGTTCTCATAATCAATTGGAACCTCTTCCGAAATAGTGGATTCATCACAAAATACAGTCATGACCTCTCGAAACCAATTTCATCAACATAATCATCATAAATTGGAGTCATGCTTTCATCATAATAAATTTGCTCATCAAAGCTTGGGGGACAAAAAATATCATCTTCATCAAACATAGCTTCCCCAAGCTTGTGGCTTTGCATATCATTAACATCATGGATATTCAAGGAATTCATACTAACAACATTGCAATCATGCTCATCATTCAAATATTTAGTGCCAAACATTTTAGAGATCTCTTCTTCTAGCACTTGAGCACAATTATCCTTTCCATCATACTCACGAAAGATATTAAAAAGTTGAAGCGTATGAGACAAACTCAATTCCATTTTTTTGTAGTTTTCTTTTATAAACTAAACTAGTGATAAAACAAGAAACTAAAAGACTCAATTGCAAGATCTAAAGATATACCTTCAAGCGCTAACCTCCCTGGCAACGGCGCCAGAAAAGAGCTTGATGTCTACTACACAACCTTCTTCTTGTAGACGTTGTTGGGCCTCCAAGTGCAGAGGTTTGTAGGACAGTAGCAAATTTCCCTCAAGTGGATGACCTAAGGTTTATCAATCCGTAGGAGGCGTAGGATGAAGATGGTCTCTCTCAAGCAACCCTGCAACCAAATAACAAAGAGTCTCTTTTGTCCCCAACACACCCAATACAATGGTAAATTGTATAGGTGCACTAGTTCGGCGAAGAGATGGTGATACAAGTGGTATATGGATAGTAGATAATAGTTTTTGTAATCTGAAATAATAAAAACAGCAAGGTAGCAAGTGATAAAAGTGAGCGGAAACGGTATTGCAATGATAGGAAATAAGGCCTAGGGTTCATACTTTCACTAGTGTAAGTTCCCTCAACAATACTAATATAATTGGATCACAAAACTATCCCTCGACATGCAACAAAGAGTCACTCCAAAGTCACTAATAGCGGAGAACGAGCGAAGAGATTATGGTAGGGTACGAAACCACCTCAAAGTTATTCTTTCCAATCAATCCGTTGGGCTATTCCTATAAGTGTCACAAACAGCCCTAGAGTTCCTACTAGAATAACACCTTAAGACACAAATCAATCAAAACCCTAATGTCACCTAGATACTCCAATGTCACCTCAAGTATCCGTGGGCATGATTATACGATATGCATCACACAATCTCAGATTCATCTATTCAACCAACAAAAAGGACCTCAAAGAGTGCCCCAAAGTTCTACCGGAGAATCACGACGAAAACGTGTGCCAACCCCTATGCATAGGTTCATGGGCGGAACCCGCAAGTTGGTTACCAAAACATACATCAAGTGAATCACGTGATATCCCATTGTCACCACAGATATCCACGGCAAGACATACATCAAGTGTTCTCAAATCTTTAAAGACTCAATCCGATAAGATTACTTCAAAGGGGAAACTCGATTCATTACAAGAGAGAAGAGGGGGAAGAAACATCATAGGATCCAAATATAATAGCAAAGCTTGCGATACATCAAGATTGTATCATCTCAAGAACACGAGAGAGAGAGAGAGATCAAACACATAGCTACTGGTACATACACTAGTAGAAAAAGGGCCTATAGTCCCGGTTCGTAAGGGCCTTTAGTCCCGGTTCCGGAATCGGGACTAAAGTGTCGGTACTAATACCTCCCCCCTTTAGTCCCGGTTCAATCCAGAACCGGGACTAAAGGCCCTCCACGTGGGCAGTGCGCAGAGCCTAGTCAGGAGACCCTTTGGTCCCGGTTGGTGGCACCAACCGGGACCAATAGGCATCCACGCGTCAGCACTTCTGTGGCTGGGGTTTTTGTTTTTTTTGAAGGGGGGGGGGTTGCGGGTTTTGGAGGGTTAATTTAGGTGTTTCATATATTGTGTTAGCTAGCTATAATTAATAGAGAGAAGTGTCCTCTGTTATGTCCGTGCTTGGTCGACGCTACGTACTATACATACGTATAGAGAGGACTAGACATGCTAGCTAGCTAGTAAGCAAACGAAGGAAACAGAAGATCGTCATGAACATATATGCATACAGAGAGAAGTGATATTGACCACCTCTCCTTCTCCGAGAGATTGGTCGAACAACAAGTTCTCGTATATCTATCTGACACTACCAGCTACATATATACAATAATTATCTCTTACAAATATAATTATACGGACTCAGGGTCCACATAGAATTCTCCGTCTTCAGGGATCACGTGGTCAAGAAAGAATGCCGCCAATTCCTCTTGAATTGCTTGCATGCGAGCTGGTGCTAGGAGTTCATCCCACTTCCGAAACATCTAATTTGAAGAAGGGGGTCAATACACACACACACACACACACACACACACACACACACACACACACACACACACATATATATATATAAATGAATGAAACTCAACACAAATGATGGTAATAAAATAAAATTGTGAATGTTGTTATTTACGTACTTCATATTGTTCGTTAGAGTACCCGCCCCGCTCACAGGTCGTGTGGCGGATGGACTCGCAGATGTAGTATCCACAGAAATCATTCCCTTGTTCCTGCCACAACCACTTTACAAGAAATAGAGGTCAATCAAACTGATAAGCAAGAATGCTAAATGGTATTGATGAAACTAGCGCTTGAATCACTAGGAGATGCGCGGAACATGCTACTATAGTACTTACTTTCGGGTGTCTAAATTCCAGCTCCTTCGGCAGTCCCGGAACTGTTTTGGTGAATTTTCTCCAAACCCTGCCGGACAAAGAAAACAATTACTTGATATCAGGAAATGAACAAAGTTGCTGATATGGTGGATAATGATCGATTTAACTTACTTCTTGAGGATTTCAGTCATGTCCGCATACTCCTGGGGATCTTTTCGTTTAGAGTCCAAGACGGTTACTACTCCCTGCTCAAGCTTAATCTCTAGGAGAATATAGTGGAAACTGCACACACATGCATAACTCATGAATTACATTACTATAACCTTGACTAATATATAAGGGAAACCGAATACGCACAAGACAGTAACACTCACCTGAAGTTGTAAGGAAAGAGTATTATATCTTTGTTTTGATTTATTACGAACGATCGTAGCAAGTTGGCCTCGGTAGCTGCGGCATGAAGTTTAACCTGAGTTGCATCTATGAGATATGTGTTAATGAACCCAATATCACCGACTTGTCTTTTCTTCAATTCGGCGATCTTCAATCTGCATAATATAGTGAGGATGATTATAAATACATGCAATGAAAGAGCTAAGCTATATAGAGAAACTTAATGACAGAAGTAGTACTACTTACAGACAGTAGCAGGCGACCGTTGTTTTATCGAGGGCCAATTGATTGAAAAACTGATAGAACTCCTCAAATGGAACAGGCAACAGATCAATTCCAACGAGGTCATGCTCCTTTTTAACTTTCACATACAAAGTACTCCTCCCCCCAGAGTCTCTGCAGATTTTCAAGTACCAATCATGCAATCTTCGCATCATCGTTGATAGAGATCTTTCATCTTTGACGAGAGGCTTCCCGTACTCGTATCTTTGTATCTGCACGTCCATGGGTTCATAATGTACTTCGTCGGGCAGGTAATCTGCAAGATTGCTATAACCGGGCACCATCCTCGGATCATTAGCGACGTTGTGGCTAGGCACCTTGAGCGGGGGGCACGATTGCTTCGCTTGTTCGCCGAGCTGGGCAATTTGTTTCCCAGCTCGTCGTTCTTTCAGCCTTTGATCACTGACAGTACTTCCCGACCGCTCCGCTTCGGCAAATTCCTTTCCAATAATGCGGTCATAGTTTCCTTTCGGCGGATCAGACTTCGGTGGTTTTGTCAGGGCAGCCAGAGTGCGCTTCACTTTCACCCGATCTACCTTCTCCTCCGGAGGTGGATGTTTCTTTGCTTTCACCCCTTCAAAGAAGTTCCTCACTTCTTCTCGCGCGATCTCGGCGTTCTCCTCCAGGGTCCTCTCATATGGTAACTTCTCTGGAGTCTTCAGAGAAGGACCGAATCTGTATGTCCTCCCGCCTCTGGTTGTACTGCTAGACGCCGACCGAGCAGACGGAGCGGTTGTCTTCTTTACTTGCTTAAGAGGCGGAGGAGAAGGACTACGACGCGCCGGAGCAGCTGGAGCGGCGGCAGGTCTCTTCTGCCCTTGCTGACGAGGCGGAGAAGGAGGAGGCTGGCTGCTCGGGCGCGTCGGCGCAGGCGGAGAAGGAGGCGGAGTGCCGCCACGCGCCGGAGAAGGAGCCGGCCGAGGGCCCTGATCGTCACTCGCCGGAGGAGGAGGCGGTGGAGGCGGAGTGCCCTGACTCGCCGGAGGAGGAGGAGGAGGAGGCGGTGGCGTCCAGTTCGGAAGGTTGATGAGCTCCTTCCGCCATAGGCATGGAGTCTTCAGAGCAGACCCCAGCCGAGTCTCCCCTTCACCGGTAGGGTGGTCAAGCTGGAGGTCCTCAAATCCCTCCGTTATCTCATCCACCATCACCCTAGCATATCCTTCTGGAATCGGCCGGCAGTGAAAAGTTGCGCCGGGTTCAGTAGGATAAACAGAGCCAACAGCCGCCTTGACCTTCAAATTCATCCATTGCGTCATAAGGTGGCAATTTTGAGACTCCGTTATAGCATCCACGGGATAGCTGGCAGGAGCCGTCAAGGCATGCTCCAGCTGAAGCAGCTCGGTGGAAGCCACGCTGCTTCTGCGCTGAGATGGCGGGGTAGCTTCGGGGGAGGCTTCGGCAGTACGTTTGCTGCGATTTGCTTCTCGTTCCTCTATCGCGTCTACCCTTGCTTGCAGCGCCTGCATTTGGGTCTGCTGCACTTTTTTCCTCCTCTCATGGGATTTGTAACCGCCTGCGTCCGGAAACCCAACCTTCCACGGAATGGAGCCTGGCGTGCCTCGTGTCCGTCCAGGGTGCTCAGGATTCCCGAGGGCCATTGTGAGCTCGTCGTTCTCTCTGTCTGGAAAGAACGTCCCTTCCTGCGCTGCTTTGATATACTGCTTAAGCTTACTGACTGGTATGTCCATTTGATCGTTCGTCCAAATGCACTTACTTGTTACAGGGTCCAGGGTTCCGCCAGCCCCGAAGAACCAAGTCCGGCAACGGTCTGGCCAGTTTATTGTCTCTGGTTCGATCCCTTTATGAACCAGATCATTCTCAGTCTTGGACCACTTAGGCCGGGCTACGAGGTAGCCACCTGACCCCGTGCGATGGTGAAGCTTCTTCTTCGCAGCATTTTGCTTGTTTGTCGCCGACATCTTTTGACTCTTTTCTGATGTCTTGTGGGCCACAAATGCGGGCCAGTGATCTCTGATCTTCTCATATCTGCCCTTGAATTCTGGTGTCTCATTATTTTCGACAAACTTATTCAGCTCTTTCTTCCACCTCCTGAATAGTTCTGCCATCCTCTTCAGAGCAAAAGACTTGATTAATTTCTCTTTAACTGGGTTCTCTGGATTATCCTCAGGCGGTAGGGTGAAATTTGACTTCAGCTCAGTCCAAAGATCATTTTTCTGCATATCATTGACATAAGAGACCTCAGGGTCTTCTGTAGCCGGCTTAAACCATTGCTGGATGCTTATCGGGATCTTGTCCCTAACCAGAACCCCGCACTGAGCAACAAATGCGCTCTTTGTCCGGAGGGGTTCAATAGGTTGGCCGTCGGGCGCGATTGCTATGATCTCAAACTTTTCATCCGAGCTCAACTTTTTCTTCGGGCCTCGTCTCTTTACCGAAGTTGTGCTCGATCCGGAGGGCTAGAAAAAAGAACAAAGACTTAATTAATATGTGTACATACCAAAACAATGAATGCATCAATCAGCTAGTCAGCATAGGCTTAACTAATATATATACCTGGCCGGACTCGGTTCGGTCACCGGAGCCGTCATCACGGTCTCCTTCTTGCACCGGCATTGGGTCACCGGAGCCGTCCTCATGTTCTTCTTCTTGCACCGGCATTAGGTCACCGTAGCCAGCTTGTTCACCCTCTCCTTCCAGACCATCGGTTTCGTTGAGAAACAACGAGATGGCATCACTTCCTTCTGCGATTATGTCCCTCAACAACGCTTCTTTTGTTGCTTCATCTAGGGCGGTGTCCATAGTTTCTACAAATATTTACAACATGGCAATTATTATTCAAACATGACAGATGGATATATTAGTGCCAAACGTAGAACTAGCTACCTAATCATAGTAAGCTATCGGGAGGGGGTATATATCGACAACGACGACACTACATCTATGTCCCTCGACGACCCTCATTCCCGATAAAAAAAGAGGAAGAAGAAGAAAAAAAGAGGAGAAGAACTCCTCTATTCTTTCTTCTCCTCTTTTTTCTTCTTCCTCTTCTTTTTTTACCCTCTTCTTCCTCTCATGTTCGAGAGGATCGCCGAGGGGTCGGGAGGTTGCCTAGTGTCAAAGGATTCAACAAAACCATGTCTTCATCATTAGGCGAAAGTAACATGTGCATGATGGTACGAAGCTCTTCAAAGTTGTTCTGGAACGGAGTCCCAGATAGGATAATTCGCTTTTTGGTACAAAGTTCAGAAAGATCCTTCCGAATATCGCTATTTGGAAGGCCTTTGCTGAATTCGTACCAAAAGGCGGATTATTCTATCCGGGACTCCATTCCAGAACAACTTTGCAGAACTTCGTACCAACATGCCCTGGTTACTTCCGGCTAATGATGAAGGCATGGATTTCTTCAATACTTTGACACTAGGAAACCTCTCTCGACCCCTCGGCGATCCTCGACCCCTCGAACCCTCGATGACCCTGGAACCCTCGACCCCTAGACGACCCTCTTCTTCCTCTCATGTTCGAGAGGATCGCCGAGGGGTCGGGAGGTTGCCTAGTGTCAAAGGATTCAACAAAACCATGTCTTCATCATTAGGCGAAAGTAACATGTGCATGATGGTACGAAGCTCTTCAAAGTTGTTCTGGAACGGAGTCCCAGATAGGATAATTTGCTTTTTGGTACAAAGTTCAGAAAGAGCCTTCCAAATATCACAATTTGGAAGGCCTTTGCTGAATTCGTACCAAAAGGCGGATTATTCTATCCGGGACTCCATTCCAGAACAACTTTGCAGAACTTTGTACCAACATGCCCTGGTTACTTCCGGCTAATGATGAAGGCATGGATTTCTTCAATACTTTGACACTAGGAAACCTCTCTCGACCCCTCGGCGATCCTCGACCCCTCGAACCCTCGACGACCCTCGACCCCTCGACCGTGGAACCCTCGGCGATCCTTTCTTCCTTCTCCTCTTCTTTTTCTTCTTTTTTCTTCTTCTTATTTATTTCTCCTCTTCTTTTCCTCTCCTCTTCTTCTTTCTTTCCTCTTCTTATTTTCTTCTTTCCTATCCTTCTTTTTCTAAAATTGTAATTTTTGCATATATAAAAGTTTTCTAAAATTGTAACTTTCTATATAAAACTTTCCTATCGGGAGGGGGAGAAGATCGAAGAAAAAAAGAAGAAAAAAAGAGGAGAAGAAGAAAGGAATAGAGGAGAAGAAGAAAAAATAGATTTTTTTCTATTTTTTCTTCTTCTCCTCTATTCCTTTCTTCTTCTCCTCTTCCTTTTCTTCCTCTCCTCGTCTTCTCCTTCTTCTTCTCCTTCTTTCTCTACTTATTTTCCTTTTCCTTATTTTACTTTTTCCTCTCCACTAACATAAAATGCACTAACCTAAAATGCAACAAACATAAAATGCACTAAAGAGGCTCAACTAACCTAAAATCAGTGATAAAATGCACTAACCTAAAATCGATATCTACTAACAACTTAAAAAAATTAATACATATATGAAAAACCTTTGCATATATACATCAACATATATATACACTAACCTAAAATGCAACAAAATGCTATCGAAGAGGGGGTATATCGACCCCCCTCATGTATCCACATACATACATCTATACATACATACATTTCTCATATATAAATACATACGTTTCTCATATATAAGTTTTTCTTCTTCTTCCTTTCTTCCTTCTTCCTAGCTAGATATATAAATTTTTGCATATATAAAATACATATATACTTGCATATATGTGTAATTTTTTGCATATATAAACTTTTGGATATATAAACAGAGCCTCGACGGCGGCGGCTCACAAGGGGGCGGCCGGCGAGGGCGACAGCGGCGGCGGCGGCGATGGCATCAGCGACGACCACGGCGTTGGCGGGGGCGGGCGGCGGGCAGCGTCGGGGCAGCGCCTGGCGGCGACGGGGCAGGGGCGACGAGGACGGCGGGCTCGGGGCAGCGCGGGGCTCGGGCGACGGCGGGGGCGGCGCGGGCGACGACGGGGGCGGGCGATGGCGGGGGCGGCGCGGGCGACGACGGGGCGGCGCGGGGCGCGGGCGACGACGGGGGCTGCGACGACGTGCGCGGGCGACGAGGACGAGAATGAGGAACTGAATGAAATTTTTGACAAGTGCTGTATATATAGCAAGAGCATTGGTCCCGGTTCGTGGCACAAACCGGGACTAATGTCCCCTTTAGTCCCGGTTGGTGCGACGAACCGGGACCAAAGGCCAATTTTCGGTAGCCGAAAGGGCGGGAAGCAAAGGCCATTGGTCCCGGTTGGTGGCACCAACCGGGACTAAAGGGGGGCAATGGTCACGGTTGGTGACACGAACCGTGACCAATGCCCCCTTTAGTCCCGGTTGGTGCCACCAACCGGGACCAATGGCCTTGTGCTGCCCCGTGCCCAAAAGTTTAGTCCCACATCGCTAGCTGAAGGGCGCCGACACTGGTTTATAAGCACTGGTGTGCCTCCCCATTCGAGCTCCTCTCTAATGCAGGCTTTCGGGCCTAAACTTGCTACTGCCTGTGGGCCTATTGGGCCTTCTGCGGGCCTGAATCCTGGCCCATGTAGGGTTTCTAGTCGTATTCAGGCCGTGGAGGCCCAGTAGGAGGCATTTTTTTGGTTTTTTCTTTTTTATTTCTACATTTTTTTGGTTTTTTATTTTTTATTTCTACTTACAACTAAATACTTACAGTTTTTTAGTGATTTCTTTTTGCTTTTAGGTCACAAAAATTATAAACTTTCTGTTAGTGCCATTAGTTTTAAATTTTGAATAGTTTAAATTTGAATTTTAAAAATTTGTGTGAATCACTAGTTTATGAATAACTTTACTATAAAAATAGAATTTTTTCTATTTATTTTTTATTTCTACTTACAACTAAATACTTACAGTTTTTTAGTGATTTCTTTTTGCTTTTAGGTCACAAAAATTATAAACTTTCTGTTAGTGCCATTAGTTTTAAATTTTGAATAGTTTAAATTTGAATTTTTAAAAATTTGTGTGAATCACTAGTTTATGAATAACTTTACTATAAAAATAGAATTTTTTTCTATTTATTTTTTATTTATACTTACAATTAAATACTTATAGTTTTTTAGTGATTTCTTTTTGATTTTAGGTCACAAAAATTATAAACTTTGTGTTAGTGCCATTAGTTTTAAATTTTGAATAATTTAAATTTGAATTTTTAAAAATTTGTGTGAATCACTAGTTTATGAATAACTTTACTATAAAAATAGAATTTTTTTCTTCTTTGCTATTTATTTTTTATTTATACTTACAATTAAATACTTATAGTTTGATTTTAGGTCACAAAAATTATATTCTTTTTGCTATTGAAGAATATTATAGTTTTATTTTAGTTGATCATAACATAATATTTTAATTGATTGTTTTTATTTTCATAAAAGTTTTGTAGTTCATTCTGTTTGCTATTAATTCATTCTTTGAGCTAAATGACTCTGAAATTGGAAAGCATTTCAAAATGAACTCTGAAAAGGTTGAAAGTTGGCATGGTATCATCATTTCACCCACATAGCATGTTCCAAAAAGTAGAGAGGGTTACGACAAAAACTTGATGCACTTCGTGTACAAAATGGACAATCACTTTCGAAGTATCAAAGTTTCGAACCATAAGACATGAAAGCATTTCAAATGAACTCTGAAAAAGTTGAAAGTTGGGATGGTATCATAATTTCACCCACATAGCATGTGCATGTACAAAACGGACAATGGTAGCATGTTTGTCTGTTACAAATTTGGCATGGTATCATCATAATAGTTGCGGGAGAAAGTCTTCACTTTTTCTTCGCTTGTGTCATTTGCTTATTGCGCCGTAACCATGGATAATCTTCATTGTTTATCAGGATGCTTGGGTCAGCCTTGACATTGAAGGGAGGAATTTCATGAAACTTTTCATAATCTTCAGACATGTCTGTCTTGCCGTCCACTCCCAGGATGTCCCTTTTTCCTGAAAGAACTATGTGGCGCTTTGGCTCATCGTATGATGTATTCGCTTCCTTATGGTTTGGTAGACATGTCCTTCACATAGATAACCTGTGCCACATCATTGGCTAGGACGAACGGTTCGTCAGTGTACCTAAGATTTTTCAGATCCACTGTTGTCATTCCGTACTGTGGGTCTACCTGTACCCCGCCGCCTAACAGATTGACCCATTTGCACTTAAACAAAGGGACCTTAAAATCAGGTCCGTAGTCAAGTTCCCATATGTCCACTATGTAACCATAATATGTGTCCTTTCCGCTCTCGGTTGCTGCATCAAAGCGGACACCGCTGTTTTGGTTGGTGCTCTTTTGATCTTGGGCGATCGTGTAAAATGTATTCCCATTTATCTCGTATCCTTTGTAAGTCAATACAGTCAAAGATGGTCCCCTGGACAACAAGTACAACTCATCACAAACAGTGTTGTCACCTCTGAGACGTGTTTCCAACCAACTGCTGAAAGTCCTGATGTGTTCACATGTAATCCAGTCGTCGCACTGCTCCGGGTGTTTGGAGCGCAGACTGTTCTTGTGTTCATCGACATACGGGGTCACCAAGGTAGAGTTCTGTAGAACTGTGTAGTGTGCTTGAGACCAAGAATATCCGTCCCTGCATATTATTGAGTCTCTTCCAAGAGTGCCTTTTCCAGTCAGTCTCCCCTCATACCGCGATTTAGGGAGACCTATCTTGTTAAGGCCAGGAATGAAGTCAACACAAAACCCGATAACATCCTCTGTTTGATGGCCCATGGAGATGCTTCCTTCTGGCCTAGCGCGGTTACGGACATATTTCTTTAGGACTCCCATGAACCTCTCAAAGGGGAACATATTGTGTAGAAATACGGGCCCCAGGATGACAATCTCGTCGACTAGATGAACTAGGACGTGCGTCATGATATTGAAGAAGGATGGTGGGAACACCAGCTCGAAACTGACAAGACATTGCGCCACATCACTCCTTAGCCTTGGTACGATTTCTGGATCGATCACCTTCTGAGAGATTGCATTGAGGAATGCACATAGCTTCACAATGGCTAATCGGACGTTTTCCGGTAGAAGCCCCCTCAATGCAACCGGAAGCAGTTGCGTCATAATCACGTGGCAGTCATGAGACTTTAGGTTCTGAAACTTTTTCTCTGGCATATTTATTATTCCCTTTATATTCGACGAGAAGCCAGTCGTGACCTTCATACTGAGCAGGCATTCAAAGAAGATTTCTTTCTCTTCTTTCGTAAGAGCGTAGCTGGCAGGACCTTTATACTGCTTCGGAGGCATGCCGTCTTTTTCGTGCAAACGTTGCAGGTCCTCTCGTGCCTCAGGTGTATCTTTTGTCTTCCCATACACGCCCAAGAAGCCTAGCAGGTTCACGCAAAGGTTCTTCGTCACGTGCATCACGTCGATTGAGGAGCGGACCTCTAGGTCTTTCCAGTAGGGTAGGTCCCAAAATATAGATTTCTTCTTCCACATGGGTGCGTGTCCCTCAGCGTCATTCGGAACAGCTAGTCCACCGGGACCCTTTCCAAAGATTACGTAGTGTAAATCATTGACCATAGCAAGCACGTGATCACCGGTGCGCATGGCGGGCTTCTTCCGGTGATCTGCCTCGCCTTTGAAATGCTTGCCTTTCTTTCGACATTGATGGTTGGTCGGAAGAAATCGACGATGGCCCAGGTACACATTCTTCCTGCATTTGTCCAGGTATATACTTTCAGTGTCATCTAAACAGTGCGTGCATGCGTGGTATCCTTTGTTTGTCTGTCCTGAAAGGTTACTGAGAGCGGGCCAATCGTTGATGGTCACGAACAGCAACGCCTTAAGGTTAAATTCCTCCTGTCTGTGCTCATCCCACGTACGTACACCGTTTCCATTCCACAGCTGTAAAAGTTCTTCAACTAATGGCCTTAGGTACACATCAATTTCGTTGCCGGGTTGCTTAGGGCCTTGGATGAGAACTGGCATCATAATGAACTTCCGCTTCATGCACATCCAAGGAGGAAGGTTATACATACATAGAGTCACGGGCCAGGTGCTGTGATTGCTGCTCTGCTCCCCGAAAGGATTAATGCCATCCGCGCTTAAAGCAAACCATACATTCCTTGGGTCCTTTGCAAACTCATCCCAGTACTTTCTCTCGATTTTTCTCCACTGCGACCCGTCAGCGGGTGCTCTCAACTTCCCATCTTTCTTTCGGTTCTCACTGTGCCATCGCATCAACTTGGCATGCTCTTCGTTTCTGAACAGACGTTTCAACCGTGGTATTATAGGAGCATACCACATCACCTTCGCAGGAACCCTCTTCCTGAGGGGCTCGCCGTCAACATCACCAGGGTCATCTCGTCTGATCTTATACCGCAACGCACCGCATACCGGGCATGCGTTCAGATCCTTGTATGCACCGCGGTAGAGGATGCAGTCATTAGGGCATGCATGTATCTTCTCCACCTCCAATCCTAGAGGGCATACGACCTTCTTTGCTGCGTATGTACTGTCGGGCAATTCGTTATCCTTTGGAAGCTTCTTCTTCAATATTTTCAGTAGCTTCTCAAATCCTTTGTCAGCCACAGCATTCTCTGCCTTCCACTGCAGCAATTCCAGTACGGTACCGAGCTTTGTGTTGCCATCTTCGCAATTGGGGTATAACCCTTTTTTGTGATCCTCTAACATGCGATCGAACTTCAGCTTCTCCTTTTGACTAATGCATTGCGTCCTTGCATCGACAATGACCCGGCGGAGATCATCATCATCGGGCACATCGTCTGGTTCCTCTTGATCTTCAGCAGCTTCACCCGTGGCAGCATCATTGGGCACATCGTCTGGTTCCTCTTGATCTTCACCAGCTCCCCCCGTTGCAGCATCACCGTATTCAGGGGGCACATAGTTGTCATCGTACTCTTCTTCTTCGCCGTCTTCCATCATAACCCCTATTTCTCCGTGCCTCGTCCAAACATTATAGTGTGGCATGAAACCCTTGTAAAGCAGGTGGGAGTGAAGGATTTTCCGGTTAGAGTAAGACCTCGTATTCCCACATTCAGTGCATGGACAACACATAAAACCATTCTGCTTGTTTGCCTCAGCCGCATCGAGAAACTCATGCACGCCCTTAATGTACTCGCGGGTGTGTCTGTCACCGTACATCCATTGCCGGTTCATCTGCGTGCATTATATATAATTAAGTGTCCAAATTAATAGAAGTTCATCATCACATTAAAACCAAAGTGCATACATAGTTCTCATCTAACAACATATAGCTCTCCAGAGCATCTAATTAATTAAACCATACATTGAAACTATGTAAAACATTTCAATGCGAAAACAAATGCGATCATAATCGCAACCAAGGTAACAATTGATCCAACGGCATAATGATACCAAGCCTCGGTATGAATGGCATATTTTCTAATCTTTCTAATCTTCAAGCGCATTGCATCCATCTTGATCTTGTGATCATCGACGACATCCGCAACATGCAACTCCAATATCATCTTCTCCTCCTCAATTTTTTTTATTTTTTCCTTCAACAAATTGTTTTCTTCTTCAACTAAATTTAACCTCTCGACAATAGGGTCGGTTGGCATTTCCGATTCACATACATCCTAGATAAATAAAATCTATGTCACGTTGGTCGGCATAATTTTCATAAACAATAAATGAACCAATAGTTATAAAGATAATATACATACCAAATCCGAATCATAGACAGGACGAGGGCCGACGGGGGCGGATACCAAAACCATCACACTATATAAGATGCAATAATAAATGTAAGAAAATGATACAAGTATCTATCTAAACATACAAGTAAGAATATTTTTCCTTTCAGAAAGAAGATAAGAACAAGAGGCTCACCATGGTGGTGTCGGTGATGAGATCGGCGCGGGTGATCAACGGTGGTGAAGACGGGGACGGGGCATGACGGACCGCTAAATCTAGACAAATCTCGAGGAAAATGGAGCTTGGAGGTCGAGCTTCGAGAGGAGAAAGCTTAAGTAGTGTGGCTCGGGCATTCCATCGAACACCTCATGTGCATAGGAGGTGAGCAAGAGCACCACCAAGCCCTCTCCCCCTCGGCCAGAAAAAACAGAGCACTATGCTCTGCTCTTGCGCGAGGGGGTATATATAGGCACCTCATTGGTCCCGGTCGGTGGCATGAACCGGGACTAAAGCCACCAACCGGGACCAATGGTGGTGGGCCAGGAGCGAGGCCCATTGGTCCCGGTTCGTCCCACCAAACGGGACCAAAAGGTCCAGACGAACCGGGACCAATGGCCCACGTGGCCTGGCCGCCCCCCTGGGCTCACGAACCGGGACCAATGCCCACATTGGTCCCGGTTCTAGACTGAACCGGGACTAATGGGCTGAGCCGGCCTGGACCATAGCCCTGTTTTCTACTAGTGATACCCTCAGCCCCGAGGGAGAACTACTCCCTCCTCGTCATGGAGAGCGCCGGGATGATGAAGATGGCCACCGGTGAGGGTTCCCCCCCTCTGGCAGGGTGCCAGAACGGGTCTGGATTGGTTTTCGGTGGCTACAGAGGCTTCTGGCGGTGGAACTCCCGATCTATTATGCATTCTGGAAGTTTTAGGGTACGTAGGTATATATGGGTGCAGGAGGTACGTCAGGGGAGCCACGAGGGCCCCACGAGACAGGGGGACGCGCCCTAGGGGGGGGGGCCCACCCTCGTGAGCACCTCGTTCCTTCCTTGACGTGAGGTCCAAGTCCATCAGGTGTGTCTGCTTCCAAAAATAACTTCTCTAGTAGATTTCGTTCCGTTTTGACTCCGTCTGATATTCCTTTTCTTCAAAACACTGAAATAGGCATAAAACAGCAAATCTAGGCTGGGCCTCCGGTTAATAGGTTAGTCCAAAAAATAATATAAAAGTGGATAATAAAGCCCAATATTGCCTAAAACAGTAGATAATATAGCATGGAGCAATCAAAAATTATAGATACGTTGGAGATGTATCAAGAACCCGCCTTGCAATGCCAAAGACAAATACTGCGCGCCGGGACTCATCGTCATTGAAGCCTGGTTTAGGGGCTACTGAGGGAGTCCTTGATTAGGGGGTCTCCGGACAGCCGGACTATATCCTTTGGCCGGACTGTTGGACTATGAAGATACAAGATTGAAGACTTCGTCCCGTGTCCAGATGGGACTCTCCTTGGCGTGGAAGGCAAGCTAGGCAATACGGATATGTAGATGTCCTCCCTTGTAACCGACTCTATGTAACCCTAGCCCCCTCCGGTGTCTATATAAACCGGAGGGTTTAGTCCGTAGGACAACAGGCAATCATACCATAGGCTAGCTTCTAGGGTTTACCCTCTATGATCTCGTGGTACACTACTGGAATGAGGGATTTTTCCGTCTGCCAGTTCTTTGCTGTCTGCTAGCAGACGGCAAAGAAGGTCTTTGCCATCAGCTACCAAAAAGCAGACGACAAACAACCGGCAGATGACAAAGAAGGTCTTTGCCATCTGTCACTTCTTTGCCGTCAGCTGGCTGACGACAAAGAGAGAGGTGGCCCCCACTAACGAGCCAATTAGAAAAACTTAACGCCCCCTCTTTGCCGTCCGCTAGAGGACGACAAAGAAAAAAAAATCAAGCGGACGACAAAGGTTCGGCGGACGGCAAAGGGTGGCTAACCTAACCTAACCTAACACCCGGCCGATCGAGCTCGTTACTCTCTCTTCTCTCCCTCTCTCCTCCCCGACGCTCGGCCGCCACCAGTTCCACCCACCGCCGCCCCCGCCGCCCCCGCCGCCCGACGCCGCCCCCGCTGCCGCCGCCCCCGTCGCCCCACCACCCCGCCGCCCCCACCCCACCCGCCGATGCCCCGTCGCCCGACCATCCTGCCGCCCGGCGCCGCCCCCGCCGCCTGGCGCCGCCCCCGACGCCGCCCCCGCCCCCGCCCCCGCTTGTCTCGTCGCCCCACCACCCCGCCGCCCCACCCCACCCGCCGATGCCCCGTCGCTCCACCATTCCGCCGCCCCGGCGCGCCACCACGTCGCCGGCCCCACCCGCCCCACTGCCCCGGCGCGCCACCACGTCGCCGGCCCACCCGCCCCATTGCTCTGGGGAGTTTTTTTTTCTTTTTTTGCTGTTTAATTATTAGTGTTAGATTTAGTGCTAGATATGTGTTAGTGTTAGTGTTAGATTTAGTGCTACATATGTGTTAGTGTTAGATTTAGTGCATGGGTTTTAGATGAAAAAGATGAAAAAAGAAGAAGAAGAAAAGATGTAGAAGAAAAAAGAATATGTAGAAGAAAATAATAAGAAGAAGAAAAGAAGTAGAAGAAGTAGAAGTAGAAGAAGAAGAAGAAGAAAAGAAAAGAAGTAGAAAAAAGATGAAAAAAGAAGAAGAAGAAAAGAAGTAGAAGAAGAAAGGAAGAAAAGAAAAGAAGTAGAAAGAAGATGAAAAAAGAAGAAGAAGAAGAAGAAAAGAAGTAGAAGAAGTAGAAGAAGAAGAAAAGAAGAAACGAAAATAAGTAAAAGAAGTAGAAAAAAGATGAAAGAAGAAGAAGAAAGTAAAGAAGAAGAAGAAGAGAAAGAAAGAAGAAGGATAGAAGGAAACACCCCGACACCCCGACCCCCTGACCCCGACACCCCGACCCCGACACCCCTACCCCAACACCACACCCCGACACCCCGAACCCCTGACCCCGACACGCCGACCCCGACACTCCGACCCCCTGACCCCCCGACCCCGACACCCCGACCCCGACACCCCGACCCCGACACCACACCCCGACACCCCGACCCCCTGACCCCGACACCTCGACCTCGACACCACACCCCGACACTCCGACTCTGACACGACACCCCGACACCCCGACCACGACACGACACCCCGATACCCCGACCCCCTGACCCCCCTGACCCCGACACCCCGACCCCGACACCACACCTCGACACCCTGACCCCGACACCCCGCCCCCCTGACCCCCTGACCCCTACACCCCGACCCCGACACCACACCCCGACCCCCCGACTCTGAAACAACACCTCGACCCCGACACCTCCAGAAAAGGTGCTCTTTGGCCTTCCAGAGGCCGACGGGGTCATATATTTGTGAATTATGAGTTAGGTCATATATTTTTCGATTTTATTATGAAAAACATCATATATAATTGTGTTGATCGGGTAGATTTAAATGTGTAGTTGTTTCATCATGCGAGGTTTGGTGTTCGATGACCTCGCCGTGCGTTTGACGAGCTCTGCCCCTTTGTTCGTGGGTGAGGCACAAATGACATGTCCTCCTCCCCCATTAATTATTTGCTCTGTTCCGATGTTCGTGCCGATTAAACTTGATAGCTAGCTATATATGTGTCTTGAATCATCAGTATGCGTAACCAATATGTGTCTCCCGTTCGAAAGTGTTATAGTTATAAATATGCATGCATTTGCATATTTATAACCTTGATTCTTTCAAATTGTCCAACGCTATCCATGGACTACCCGAGTATGTGTAGATTGGGTTCGTTTTCCCATATGCTTTGCTCCGGATCTGACGCATAAATTTCGTCAGTGCCTCCCCTGTTGTTCTCCGGGTACACATCCTCTTTGTTTATTGCAGAGACGTGTATCTGGAGAACAGCGGGGAGGTGCTGCCAAAATTTTGCGTCGGATCCGGAGCATAGCATGGGAAAATGAACCCAATCTACACATACTTGGGTGGGATTAGGACCTATCATTACCTATTAGAGTGTAGGTTGCATGGACTTAATAAAATTGACAAAGTAGATCAACTGATGAATATATACATGGTGAATTATATATATATATATATATATATATATATATATATATATATATATATATATATATATATATATTTGTTGTGTGTCGAGTAGCTCTGAAAGTCAAGATGAGCGATCGTGTGTGGATGTATATCGGTCACACTGATCAAAACAAATGGAGCGCTGAATGGTTCACAAAAACCAAGGGGTTTGTGCAAGCCCCATTTGCAAATGGCCAGAGGAAAACCTGGTGCCCCTGTTTCCGGTGCGGCAATTGGGAAAAGAGGACAGAGGCTGAAATGGGCAAACACCTGCAGAAGAGTGGTTTTACGCCCGATTATATGGTGTGGACATATCATGGTGAGTCTGCCCAACGTGACCGAGCTGAGGTGGATCATCGTCGCACCGACGAGCATGGTACCGGGATGGAAAACATGGTGCA
The DNA here is from genome assembly GCF_018294505.1 of Triticum aestivum. Classification (NCBI taxonomy): domain Eukaryota; kingdom Viridiplantae; phylum Streptophyta; class Magnoliopsida; order Poales; family Poaceae; genus Triticum; species Triticum aestivum. Next base: position 610,990,835 of record NC_057800.1, read on the forward strand.
AGACTATGATGACGCTCGGGATTCGGACGAGGAGATGGAGGAATCTGCAAAGGCCTTCAATGAAATGTTGGAGTCTTCAAAACGTCCGCTCCACGAGCACACTGAGCTTTGTTAGTTGGATGCCATCTCACAAGTAATGGCTCTGAAGGCTCAGTTCAACTTGGGCAGAGAATGCTACGACACAATGATGACAGTATTTGGACGCTTTCTACCCAAAGGCCATGTAATGCCTACAGACATGTACCAGTCGGACAAAACCCTTTGTGCACTGAAGATGCCCTATTAGAAGATACATGCTTGTGAGAAAGGATGTGCCTTATTTAGGCTTGACTATGCGGACTTGAACTATTGTCCCATTTGCAAGTCTTCCAGGTATGTTGTGGTAGACAACGGTATGGGTGAGAAGACACATACCAAAATCCCCGTTAGTGTCTTCAGAGGTATAGCAAACGACGCCTATAGTAAACGGAACTTCATAATGGGTTCAAGACATACGACGCCTATAGCAAACGGAAATTCATAATGCGTGTCTGGTACATGTACTCGACACATGACTTGCCAGCGTATGCGCTATTCGTTGGTTGGTGTGTGCATGGAAGGTTCCCGTGCCCCACATGCAAGGGAGCTCTTGAGTTTCGTTGGCTTCAGGCTGGTCGCAAGTTTTCTTGCTTCGACATGCATAGACAGTTCCTGGATCCTCGCCATAAGTTCAGGAAAGACAAGAAGAACTTCATCAGAGGTAGAGTTGTCAAAAACTCTGCACCACCTGCGTTGACAGGCCAACAGACCCTGGATCAGTTAAACGCTCTCGAGCCAGATCCAGAGCGTCCATGCTGATGATGGGGTACCTGGCCGGATCAGCCTGAGGAGCCGAGTGGCCATGCTGATGATGGCGGGGAGCCGACTAATATTGAGGAGGGGGCACCGTCTACCAGCGTGGTTGTACACGGCTCCCGTCCGTGCCGGCGACCCGCGAGCAGAGGTGGTTGATTTTCCCTGATGGGGAGAGATAAGTGCATTTAATCTTTTTGTACCTTCTGCAATCATGTTTCTTCAAATAACTAATGCGTTGGCCTTGTCATGCTGCAGGGGTTGGGACCACCATTATAGTGTCCACCGACCCAACTCTGTCCTTGGAGTTCTTTGTCGGCAAAACTTCCCGGGGTTTGTCACGTTGCCTGGTGAGGGTCGGCTTCCAGAGCTTGGATTGAGTTGGGAGCACTACTTGGCTGCCTCGGCCCCGCCGGGTGAGATTATTGACGGTGTCTTGTGCAAGACGAGGGCAGACGTGGTGATCAGAAAGTTCTGGGTAATTTCTCCTTTACACAATTAAAAATCTTCAACTAGCTAGTTATTAATTGTACTAATCAATATTGTCTCATTTGATTGCAGACATTCTACAGGTGTGAGGAGGGATATGAGGAGGAAGCGGCAAACGTTATCGATAACGCCTGCAAGCGCCTACTATAGAACTTACGGCACGAGGCTCGGGTGCAGGCTGTTCGAGACTACTACGCCTCGCGTGGTATCAAGAAGACCAAGCCGGCGTGCCGCGAGAAGTTCTTGAGTAAGGAGGAGTACATGAAGGTAATTCTTAAGGCCTTGTACTTACTTCCTTCATTTAGTAATTCATAGCCATAGCGCTCAAGTTTCTATTTGCTAACTTAGGCCCCTCCGAGATGGTGTGCGGATCAGATGGATTGTTGGGAGGTGTTGGTCAATGAGTGGTGCTCAAAAGAATGGCTAGCCCTCCACAACGAGGCCAAGGACAAACGTGCCCAAATGGAAGGTGTTCCACACCATCAAGGCAGCTCCAACTTATATCAGTTCGGGCGGAACTGGGTATGTGGTTTGCTTCATGATTCATGCAATTCATTCATCATGCTAGCTTTAGCCCTTTAATTACTAATTTACTTTGTTTTTCTCTTTTAGGCATGCTACAATAAGGCGGATAAGGTGCCAGAGGTGTACGGCCTGTATGCCATGGCCCACACTGCCTCTTACAAGAAAGCCAAGGCATTCTCTCCGTCTGACCTCGATGATCCAAAGAACTTCACCAACATCTCCTCCCACAACAAGCTCGTGAAATATAGAGATGAGGGGAAGGCGAGGAAAGGGGAGGACTTTAACCCGAGCCAGGGTCCCATTGATACAGAGCTGCTGATGATATCTGGTGGCGGGAGGTCCCATGGCTCTATAGCCATGGGAGATGGACTTATCCATTGTCCTAGCACTCCCCCGGAGATCAAGGCGCGCCAGTCGAGCTCCGCTCCCGAGATAAAGCCTCGTGAACGGCCAGTCCAACTCGCCTTCAAGGTTAGTTATACGTACTCAACTATCTTTCTCCATTAGATTGTGTGCACTTCCATCAATGATTACAAATGGTCATGTGAGTGGTGTTGCAGGCTGCTATACAGAGTGAGAGAGATAGAATGGAGAAACTTCTAGCGGAGGCGGCGGAGAGGCAACGGGAGTTGGAGGAGAGGATGACAAAGACATTGGAGGAGGAGAGGGCACAGAATGACATGTAGGCAAGGGCCATGTACGAGCTCCTTGTGGTAAGTTTCTTCTGCAGATTAGCCAAAACATTCATGTAGTGTTTGTCTCATTACTAACTAGTATGACTGAGTTGTCAAAACCAAATCTGCAGTCTGTGTGCGAGAAGTCCGGTCAGAACGCTCCGCCGATGCTAGTGATTTCTCCTGGGACCACGGTGAGTTTAATTTGAATGGACATTACTTGCTAGTCTTAACATTTGAGTGTCATCATGCTAATGAGACATTGGAAATGATCTTTGGTGCAGCGTAAGTCCAGACAAGCATCACACGATCCTTCTCTAGCTACCAGCACGAGCCAGCCCGCTCCTACACCTCCATGATCACGGTAAGTTTCTCTAGTGTTTTGCTTAACAAATGCATAAAGACCTAGACTTAGATTTATTTCCTCCAATATGCTTACCATAATGACCTAGAGTTAGCTTCTTTTCCTCCAAAATGACTTAATAAGCTTACTAACCTCCAAAACCATCCATTTTACCTAAGTTAGCTCTAAAACGATCTGTACTTAGCTTACTTATGTAAAAAAATTGCATAATTAGCTTAGTTAGCTCATAAACGATCCATTTTACCTAAGTTAGCTCTAAAACGATCTGTACTTAGCTTACTTATGTCAAAAATTGCATAATTAGCTTAGTTAGCTCATAAACGATCCATTTTACCTAAGTTAGCTCTAAAATGACCCATTTTACCTTAGTTAGCTTATAAATGATCCATTTTATCCAAGTTAGCTCTAAAATGACCCATTTTACCTAGATTAGCTCCTAAATGATCCATTTTACCTACGTTAGCTTTAAAATGACCCATTTCACCTAGGTTAGCTCCAAAATGAACCATCTTACCTAGGTTAGCTCCAAAATGACCCATCACACCTAGGTTAGATCTAAAATGATGCTTTTTACTAAGTTAGCTCATAAACAATCCATTTCAACTAAGTTAGCTCACAAACGATCCATTTCACCTAAGTTAGCTAAAAAACGATCCATTTCACCTAAATTAGCTCTTAAATGATCCATTTCACCTAAGTTAGCTCATAAACGATCCATTTCAACTAAGTTAGCTCATAAATGATCCATTTCACCTAAGTTAGCTAAAAAACGATCCATTTCACCTTAGTTAGCTCATAAATGATCCATTTCACCTTAGTTAGCTCATAAACGATCCATTTCACCTTAGTTAGCTCATAAACGATCCATTTCAACTAAGTTAGCTCATAAATGATCCATTTCAACTAAGTTAGCTCATAAACGACCCATTTCACCTAAGTTAGCTCATAAAGGATCCATTTCACCTTAGTTAGCTCATAAACGATCCATTTCACCTTAGTTAGCTCATAAAGGATCCATTTCACCTTAGTTAGCTCATAAACGATTCATTTCAAGTAAGTTAGCTCATAAAGGATCCATTCCACCTTCGTTAGCTCATAAACGATCCATTTCAACTAAGTTAGCTCATAAATGATCCATTTCAACTAAGTTAGCTCATACACGATCCATTTCACCTAAGTTAGCTCATAAATGATCAATTTCATCTTAGTTAGCTCATAAACGACCCATTTCAACTTAGTTAGCTCATATATGATCCATTTCACCTAAGTTAGCTCATAAATGACATATACTTCTTGTTCTAGTCTTCTTCTTGTTCTAGTCTTCTTCTTCTAGTCACCTTTTTCTAACTTTCTTATTTGCCATTTTGCAGATTTCATTAACTTCACGGAAGCTAGCTTGCTATGATGGAGTGCTTGTTTTTTCTTTCATTCTCTTCAAGTATTCTTCTAGCTTGCTATGATGGAACTTGCTATCTTGATGAAACTTTGCATTGTAATATGTATGGATGGAACAATGGGTATGTGCAACTTGATGGAACTTGCTATGTATGTATGGATGGAACTATATATGTATGTACGATGAAACTTATGTGATGGATATGTCATATGTTTGCTGTTAAATAGCCCCGTGAAATATATATATATATATATATATATATATATATAGGGCTGGACTATTCTGTTACTAGTAACAGAATATTATTCTGTTACCCTCGGTCCCTTTAAGGGCGCGACACGCAGACGACAGTAGAAACTCCCCAACCCGTCCCCAACCTAACCCGCCTCCTACCGCCGGAGGCAGCCGTCGCGGGCGAGTGAGCGACGGCAGCAGCCGGAGCGAGGGAGCCCGCGGCGCCGTGACGGGTTGCTCCTCTGACCCACGTGCTGCCGCCAGCTGGTCGTCTGCATGCCTCCCCGCCGACGGCTCGCCGACACCTCCCCGCGCACCTTCCCTCTGACGGGCACCGACCCCTTCCCGCGCACCTTCCCTCCGAAGGGCGCCGGCCCCTCCCCGCGCACCTCCCCGTCGACGGGTGCTGGATCCTCCCCGCTCGCCCCCCCTCCGACAAGCTCGCCGACCCGTCCCCACCTCCGGCGGCTGCCGTGCGCCATCCCAGCCTTCCTCTGCCGCCGGACACCGCCATCCCCACCCGACGGGGCCGTGATCCGCCGCCTCCTTCCTCCCGCCATCGCCGGGGCTCCTTCTCCGGGGCAGTGATCCCCGCAAGACGCTGCATCAATGGAGCCACCTCCCAAGAACATGCCAGTACGCCAACCACGAGAGGAAGAAGAAGAAGTTCAACAACCATCGATGCAAGTTCAACTTGAGGTAGTGTCTACACAGTAAGTTCAATGATACATAAACTAGGAGTACTTCTAGTGTAGTTGCATAAGTTATAGATGAACAAAAGAGAAGACATGCATCAGTTTTATATATATGCATATCCATACATCTCTGAAGTTCAATGTTCAGTTTACAAGCAGTGCTAAAAAACAGTACATCAATGTGTAACATTTACGGTTATACTGTTCGACTGAAAACGAAACCAGATACAAAATAGAGAACAACAGTTTAAATAACAACCATCGATGCAAGTTCAACTTGTACAATGCCTTCAGTGCATGACATGTTACCCATAGCATGTATACGAGAAAAATGCAGAAAAGATTAATCCCAAAACTGTTGAATGTCATTGCAGAAGCGAGCAAGGCGGCGCACGCAGCGAGCGTTTGATGAGCCAAGCAGATATGGGGCACCACCTGGTTGGGTAACACCAGAAATACCACGTGGATACTTCAACAATACAGGCAGATTTCAAGATACACCGGAATCATCAGAAGCACAGACAAGTTCTTCTATGCAGCAAACACCAATATCTGGGAATACAAGCTTTGTCACTCATGGGTTGCAACAAGTCCAACAATATCCCCAACAACAAATGTTTTCCTTCCCTAGCGCATGCAGAAAGCCAAGGACAGGAAGCCGTGGATGGGTTGCAACAGGGCTTCCACCAGTCGCTTCGTCAACATCAATCATCCGTGCTGCAAAAGCGGTTGCGATGGGAAGACTAGACCAAAGAGATAGAAATTTTGGCCACTCTAGCAGGTTCCAAAGTACAAGATATGAGCCATATAGACAGGAGCAACCTCACAACGAATCTGATGGGAGACGGCCGTACAATGAGAGACGGAGATCTTCGTCAACATTGCTCCCTCCAAGAGATGCATTGTTGCATGTGCCAAGGGTGACACCACCCGCGCCCATACACTAGGGTGAACAGCAAACACCGGAGGCAGCACAGAGCTATACACATGTAAGTATCCATATAGAAAAAAACCATACAAGCATAGTACATACCATGGTACTGTGACCACCCCATCTAAACATTTTCATAACTGCGTTTTTGTTTGCTCACTGTTGCGTGCAGCCACCTAACATTGAAGCTTATGTTCTGCCAAGGCTAGAGATGCGCTTTGAAACTTTTGAAGAAGCAAAGAACTTCTACAACCTCTATGCGAAGCACGCGGGTTTTGCTATCAGGGAAGGCTCCAAGTTTAAGACCAGAGCCTACCTTTATTACACGTGCTATGGAGTCTATCATTCGAAGGTGTCTGAAGCAAATAGACAGCGGAACAAAACGACAGCCAGGACTAACTGCGGGGCTAAAATGAGGCTGAAGATTGAAAAGGATGGAACACTTGTCGTAAAAGAGATAGTCTAGGAACACAACCATAGGCTACAGGTCACTCCACAAATGCTTGTCTTCTTGCACTCCCACAAAAACTTTGACAAAACAATCTTGGAGTACGTCAAGTACCTGCAGTTCAAAGGCATTGAACACGCGCAAATCATGAGCATACTGGGCGGTGATGACCCTGGTAGCTACTTCCTCGAAATGAATGCCAAAGACCTGATTAACCTATAAGTACAAACTTCTTATCCTCCCATAAACCACCTATGTCTTTTTTCCTCTGTCAGTACAAACATATTACGCAACGCATGACCTGACATCAGTTCAACATGCATTTTTGAATGACTGTTCACTTTTAATATCCAGGAAAGCAAAAAATTCAAGGATGGATGATGTGGATGATGTCCTAAAGACTGTCAACTTCTTTAGGGAGATGAAAGCTATAAACAGGGAATTCTTCTGTGACATGCAACTCGATGAGTCCGACAGAGTTAAGAACATATTCTGGGCGAATGCAAGCTGCCGAGGGGCCTATCAGGACTTTGGTGACTGCGTAACATTTGACACCACATATAAGACCAACAAGTACCATATGCCACTTGGGGTGTTTGTCGGTACTAACAACCACTTCTAGACTACATTCTTTGGTTTCACCCTGATAAGAGATGAGGATGCAGAATCATTCAGATGGCTGTTCAAGACGTTTTTAACGTGCATGAGAGGGAAGGCTCCGACATGCATCCTCACAGGTACAACCGCGAAAACCACCCCCAACCACCACCACCACCCCCTTCCCCCAAAAAACTAAAAGGAAAATAACACGTTAAAAAATGTTTGTGTCAATTCTATTTGTATATATACACCAACATATGCTGACCACTCCACATCTCTTTTCTCATTACCAGACCAGTGCCCGGCAATGGCTTTGGCGATACCAAAAGTTTTCAAGAACACAGTACACAAGCTGTGCCGCTGGCACATTATGAAGAAGTACAGGGAACACCTCGCATACCTGCACTACCTGCACGAAGACTTGAAAGAAGAATTCACATCAATCCTCAACTGGCCCCTCATGCCAACTGAGTTTGAGGATGCCTGGAAAGGACTCATCGATAGGTACAACCTCCATGATGATGCCACGATGCTGGCCATGTGGAATGAGTGTGAGAAATGGATATCAGCCTACTTCAAAGAAATTTTCTGCGCCAAAATGACATCCACACAGCGAAGTGAGAGCATGAACTATGTGCTCAAGAAGAACTTTGTAAGTGAGAGACAAAACCTACACCGGTTTGTCAGCCAGGTAAACTCCTGCGTCAAAACCAGGAGGCAGACAGAGAACCAAGAGACAATGGGTAACATGGTATAGCTCTATCACCTGTTGTGAGACAAAAAACATGCTTACTAAAGTAAAACTTTATTAGTTAGACAAGTTTTTGCCGCGAGAAAACTAACAATTTGGTCATCATTCTTGCATGTGCAGAAGGAATAAAACACGCTGACCTTCTATGGGTTTGACACCCAGATGGCAAAGGTTTACTCGCGAGCTGTGTATAGCGAGATCAGAAAAAGGCTAAAACCGAGCACACTCTTCACGACGACAGAGACGGAAGAGCCCACAAAGTACCTCATGCGCTACAACAACCCGCAAAAACTGTCTGCATGGTCTCAGCACGCGTTCCAGGTGGTTGCAGACCCTGTGGGAGAAACATATGAGTGCGAGTGCAGGCTATGGGACCACACAGGTGAGGACTGCAAAAAAAAGATGTTACATACTGTACTACTTTATTTGCAAAGTTTTTGTTCGAATGAAATGACAAAATACATGCACTTCTTCCAAAAACAAAATACAGGTCTTTTCTGCGTGCATGTCCTGTGCATGATGCAGACAATTAAGGCTCCCAGTGTTCCAGAGAAATATATCCTCAGGAGATACACCAAACGCCCGAACATCCAGCCAACATTCAATAGAAATGACTTGAGGACAGTAGCGTCAAACAAGGCATCCCAATACTGCATTGAAAGCTCACTGCTGACGCTCAACATGAGGGTGCACAGAAAAAGTTTGAGAAGCCAAGAGCAAATGGCGAGGTCGCGGGTCATCATGGACAAACATGAACAAGAACTCGACGCCATGCATTCTGCTGAAAATGGAGGTGTGGCGGACAATGATGCCATTGAGAAGGATATTGCTACGATGTTATCCGAGATGAATCATATGGGAGCTGTTGACCCGTTCAACAACGATGAAGAGGAGCAGCAGCAACCAGAGCTTGCCCATGTGCACACTCAAGATCACCAACAAGCTCACATGCGAGATCATGAGCTTGATGGTGCTGTAGGCGAACGACATGACAACAGCACATCCTACCAGCAGCACTAGGAAAGAGTGATTAAACCACCCATATTCTCAAACACAAAGGGGAGGAAGAGCAAGACGCAGGCAACGAAAGCAGCAGCTAAAAAGCCGCCATGCCCCATCAAGCGTGTGGAATTTGGCCCGGACGGCAAACCTCTCGGGATAAGGGCATGCGGATTCTGCAACGTCATGAGCAACCATAACTACCGCACATGCCCACTCCGCACAGATGGCACTGCCAACAAGCACAAGAAGATTGGAGCCACCCAGGTTTCTACCAATGGAGACAACACACGTAACAGCTACACTTTCCGCAAGTGTGGGGGAACTGACGGGCATAATGCCCGTATGTGCAAAGTGGGCAAGGAGGTCATTGGCGCTAAACAAACATAGGGCAAGGTGCAGAGTTCTAAAAAATCAAATGAAGACGATGAAGAAGAAGAGTTTGACGAGAATGACGACCAATCAGACGAAGACAAAGAAGATGACACTGTCGGGGACGAGGAAACTAAAACTGACGATGAAGTTGCCAAGGCTCAACCAGGAAAGGGCGCCGGCAAGGCACAACATTCGGGGCCAGTTAGGAGAAGCTCAAGGCTGAACAACTGAACAATACATAGTGGTCTTAGTTGCCTCAGCACACAATGAGGAAACATTTCAGAATCACTGTCGTTACCAAAACTTATTTAGCTTTATCGTCGATTTCTCGATCAGTACTATAGTTAAGATATAATTTGTGATTTGTGCCCGTTGACCTGACGCAAACGCTACTGTCGACCAGTAACTCAGCAGCAAAAAAATGTCAAGGAAAATTTAAACTCCTATAGTACATCAGTACTGATAGTTCTTAGTCGTCAGTACAAAGACATAGTACACATCAGTACTGATATAATTTGTGATTTGTGCCCGCTGGAGCAGTCACATTATTATGTAAAACATTTGATAATCCTTTTGAATGCAGTCACAAAATACATTTGTACTGACGAAAAACACTACTGTTGACAAGTCGTCAGTACAAAGGTAGAGTAAAACAAACACACCCATGAACACCTCAAAAAAACATCATTTAAAAAAACAAAGCTATGTCTCCTTCTGCCAGCCCCAATTCAGAAAGACCATCAGTACATAAAAATAATTACCTCAAACAAAAATGCGAATATAATACATTCTGTACTGATGAAAAATCTAATTTATCTATAAAAAATACTCAGAGATTATCTTGATATAAACAATCCTTTAAAAATACAAAAATGTTTTAAAAAACATTAGCATCACACATAGTCTCATTGGTATTTGGTAAGTTCAATTACACTTCAATCACCAGTCCAAGTACCACAGTAGAGGAGTACAGACCTCCATCATCACCAACCCTGACATATGCAAGTGGGATGAGCAGCCGATAAGTACAGCTTGACAAGACAAATCAGTGCGACAGTAAAATGCCGTCATCACCACCCTTGAGACATGCAAGTGGGATTTAGCAGGTCATAAGTACAACTTGACAAGACTAGTAAGTGCAGCAGTAAAAACCATTGGACTTGGACGGTTACTTCTTCCAGGCCACCACCCGCGCCACCCATTGAGCGGTTGCCACAACGGACTGCAAACGACGACCCCACGCCATACACCCACTACACCCATTCCCCCAACGAACCGCCTCCCACAAATCCCCGTCGACGCACTGCAAAAAACCCCATTCTCTTCCACCTCTCCATCATCCCCACAAACAACTATTGCCCTTCCATCTCCCCTGCACACAAACCACAAACTTCTCTCTCACAAGCCCACAACCACCGGAGGAGGGCGATGGCGGAGGAACCGTCCACCAAGCGTCATCAAGACGAGCCGTCGCACAAGAGCAGCAACCTCATCGATGTTCACGTCCCCGGCGAGAAGCGCGAGTACACCAAAACCCTCAGAAAGGTTGAGCTCCACGGCAAGGAGACGTTGGAGATCGTCTGCACCAGCGAACCAGACAAGGCCTACGAGGTGATATCCAGGCTTTGGAGGAAAGCTGGCAGCATGATTCATAGGATCGTCGGTGTTGGTGTGCACTACACCAACGGAGATGAACCTCCCCAGATGGCAGCAGTCCTGCAGTTGTGCGTCGATGACCTCTGCTTGGTGCACCACATTGCAGCGGCAACAAAATGGTGAGCCATCCTACTCATTTGCCTTGTTTGGTTTATCTGTTTTATTAGTACTGTATCCTAAAAATTTCATCAGACTTGTTTCCCAACTAGATGTACTAGTGTGGCTTGTGAAAAGTGGATGCACTACTGCATTTTCTCAGGTAGATACACTATAAATGTATTTTTGAACCTGATGCACCGGATTACTATTTGGAAAATCTTGCGGAAGATTAATTTCTGAAGTTGACTGACTAGTCTAGTTTCTGAACTTGATCCAATAGTGTAGTTTATGTACTCAATGTATTAAAAAGATGTTTCTGAACTTGATGTAGTGAAGTATTTTCTGAATTTGATCTAATGTTATTCTCGTAAGAAAAAAAACTAAGGACTTGGTGAAGCACTGTTTATGTGTTATCCTATTCAACAAAAGTAAATTAAACTAGTACCAAAGCAGAACAGACAACATTGACTGAAACTATGTATAATCCAAAAAAGAAGAATAACATGATGTACTTAATTTAATTTCAGAACTTTGTTTACTAGTTTATGAAGTACATTCATCCATTATTTCTGCTACATAAACATATACTTAAATGGATTCATCGCTTGCAAGACAAAACAAAAATGAATAATTCAAACATCAAAAGTAATGCTGATTTTCAAAAATGTCTCTCCCCTTGCAGGCCCAATCGCCTGAATGAGTTGCTGCAGCATAAGAAGTTGTTCACATTTGCCGGTTTCAGCATTGAAAGCGACAAAGAGAAGCTGAAGTTGTCCGGTTTGGAGATCAACCCCGACAAGTTCATCGACATTCAGCGCAAGTGGAGAGTACCATACACCGGAAAAGAGTATGACTCCTTGACTGATGTTGCAGCCAGCGTCATCCACCCATTCTACAAAGGCATGAAGAAGAACATCAACATGCAGGAAGACTACAAACTGTGGGGGACCAGCCCGCTGCCAGACAACCTCATCGAGTACGCAGGAGTGGATGCATACGCCACGTACAAGGCATGGAGCATGATCGACTACATCACAGATGGTTCGGAAATTGCAAAAGAGCGGGAGGCTGCGAATTACTACGACCAACCCTATTGCCCCTATGCGGGATGAAGATACATTAGAGCCTGCCTTCGTTTTACTTTCGCTTATGCTTGCTGTTGTGGGTTTGTCACGGCAGATGTCCTCGTGAAAGGACTTAGTTGTGGAGCCATCGCAACGGGTTAGCTTAAAGGGGTTAAACTGGACAAGGGGACACGGGAGTTTATACTAGTTCGGCCCCTTCGATGAAGGTAAAAGCCTACGTCTAGTTGTGATTGGTATTGCTAGGGTTTCAAAGGCCAGGGAGCGAATCCGCTTTGTCTGGCTTTCGAGTTGTTGTTGTCTGTCTCTAAACCGCGGCCGGGTCGTCCCTTTATATACATAGGTTGACGCCCGCCGGGCTACAGAGTCCCGAAGCCGGTTTATAAACGTATCCGGTTCGGCCTCTCTCTTTCTATCTTACTATACAAGTTACATGACTAGGCCGGTTTATATTTACATACTGTAACTCACCTTTGGGCCCTCCGTAAAGCGCTAACATCTTTACATCTTCATGGGCTTCTAATCTTCAAAGAGTCAACCCAGCTACATAAGGCCGGTTTACCTCCAGTAGTAATATCCCCAACATTAGGCCCCAGATTGGTTTGAAATTGTTCATGTCAATCTTCCACACTTTAGAAAAAATCTTCTCTCTTGTCTTCATTTTTGATCTTGTAAACCGCCGTGACGTCATACTTCAAAATTACGATAAACTGTCCTGACGTCATCCGTCCGTTGATATCGGATATTTCCTTCATTTAATATATATCTAGTTATCGACGCGACACCTTTATTAACTTATCCATTTTTTGGACTCCTCAATTCCCGCACTTGCCATTTTTCACTTCGCCTTATGAATAGGACCGAGGGGTCATTTTCACCGTTTCCCCCCGTGCCTCTTCGCATCGTCTTCCTCACACCGCTCAGCCTCTGGAACTCCGCCGCCACCGTCGACCGTCGTTTCTGCTTCGACCTCGGCCGCTGCATCGCCCTGAACGCACCAGAGAACTGCGGCGCCCTTCCGCTTCCTCACTAGCTCCGGTAAGTTCTCTGCTTTTTTCACCATAGATCTGTTCTAGGGTTTCAATATTCCTCACAGTTCTTCCGAAGTTCATCAGTGCTATTCTTCCATGTTCTTCCTTTAATAGATGGACACTTCATGCTTGATAGGTCTCTTACCGTAGCTTACCTACCCTGATCATCACAAATCTTTATGTGCAAAGAACTGATCTGTCTGTCAAAAATTGCTTCAGTTCTACACCCCTTCAAGATCCAATTATTTTTGCTTTTCTGTCTTATCTCTAGATCCGAAAGTTTTATACATCACTATGAGATCTGTTTCTCCTCGCACCAACATAAGCGATTTGACATTGGATAAATAGTCTATGCCATTAGCCCTCTGATAAACCGTAAGAGCATGTTACCTTCATAATTACGCTCTGGTTTAACAGTGTCTGATCAATCCTGCGCTAGCATTACCTTCTTTCTCATTATATTAGTCCCCGGGTTGTACCATTTATTATATCAGTACGTTTCTTACTCCCTTGTCTCTTGGGTATGATCATGCATAATTTGTAAACCTGCCTTTCATTTTCAGTTTGTTCTCTTTGCAATGGCCAAAAAATTCACTGCCTGCAACTGGGCTCGTTCCCGGGTTACTGAGGCTCAACTGGATGAGATGGTTAGCATCGACTCTCTGCCTAAGAAAACTGAGATTAAATGGCGAGTCCCAGGAACTGAGAATCCTCCAACCCCAAGACAAGGCGAAGTGGTAATCTTTGTTGATCATATAGGCTGTGGTTTCAAATCGCCAGGGTCAAAATTTTATCGAGATGTGCTTGCCAGCTTCCAACTGCATCCACAAGATATTGGTCCCAATTCAGTCTCCAACTTATGCAATTTCCAAGTCGTCTCTGAAGCCTATTTACAGGAAGAACCAACTACAGAATTGTTCCGGGATTTCTTTCACTTAAACCAGCGCACAGAGTTTGTGAATGGCCCGAATACAGAGCTTGGTGGTGTCTAAATTCAAAAGCGGAAAGAAGTGGAATTTCCTCATGCCAAACACCATAGCCATCCAAAGGAATGGAACCAAACATGGTTCTATTGCAAAGACACTTCGCCTGAAGATGAGAATCCCCTCCCCGGCTTCCGAGATCATAGATTATCTAATACTCACTCAATGCCACAACTCCCGAGCTCCTCAGAAAGGGCAAAATACGCTCCTCAAATCGCCAAGCTCCGGGCCTTTATGGCAAATGGTTTAACATGTGTGGATTTTGTACGCTGTTGGATATCCTGGAGTATCTTGCCGCTAAGCCGGCGTCCCGGTTTAATGTGCGAATATACCGGTGAGGTTGACAATCCTCAACGCCACTGCAACATCCAATTATCCGAGGAAGAAGTTACTGAAGGGGTAAAGAAAATTCTGAATGAATCGGAACTGGTCTGTAGTCAAACCGGTCTGAATCCCTTCTACACCAAGAACAAACCTCCTGCTGTAAGCATTACACTTCCTCTTCATCTCTAATATCTTTGACTTATACAAGTTGTAACCCTTCTTCTTTATATGTATAGTGTGATGACCCTTTATGGAAACGAAAATCCATAGAGAAAGCGGCAAAACCAACTGGAGATAAAGTGGCCAAACCAACCCGCCCGAAGACCAAAGCCGTAAAACGGACATCAAAGCGGAAAACGGCTGACCGGATTTCTATGGAACTTGATGATGATACTGATGACCCAGAAGCTGAGGTAGAACTTGACTCACTTGGCTCTCTTTTTATGCATCTTGTTAACAATGATCTTCCTCAGGAGGCCGAAGCTAGTCAAGCTAAGGACGTAGAGGTAATTACCCTTTCCTCCGGTTCAGACTCTATGCCAACACAAAAAACTCGCCAAACAATCCAGAAAGTAAGCTTTTCTCATCTTCTTGCTCACTTGGATCCAACATTTATTTTGAAGACTCAACAGCATGAGGCTCGCCGGACAACTTGGCACAGTGGCCAACAGGTCACCTCTACCGATTTACCTGATACTCCGGTTCGGAAGCGTCGGTCTGAGGTCTCTCCTACTTCTGAACATTCTTACCCCAAGGCAGGTTATTTCAGACAGCCTCTTAATCCATCCGATTCAAATTATCAGGTGACACCTCCTTCCTCTTCTGGTGAATCGACAACAATTCAACTCCCCCCTTTGAAAACTGTGGCTGGGTGAGTTACGAAAAACCTTTCCTTTCAATGCGCCCTACATCTTTTGAACAGGATGTTAACCCTTTTTATTCTGTTTGCAGGGCCAAAGCCAGACCCAACAAGAAAGCTCGGGTCACCAATCTGCCAGAAGACCCTGTTGCTGAAGAAGAAGAACCAAGAGTTGAACCGGAGCAAACAGGTGAACCGGAAGGCCTCCATCCTGAAACAACTTTTGATGATCCGCCCCTTGACGGCCAACATACTGACGAACCCACAGATGCTGAGCCTGCCGCCCCTGATGCTGAACCGGCAGAACCAAACCGGGCTAATCCAATGAAAGATACTGAAATTCCATCATCATCCGCCCAAAATCCTGAAGGTCAAGGCGATGACGTTATTATTACTGGAGCAGGCCACAGTTCTCCTGGTCATCCCGTCATTTTGGCTCAACATTGTGCCAAAGAAGAGCAAATTGCTAGGGATAAAGGAAAATGGAGCAGCGACTTATCAAACTATGCTCATCTTAACACTGATGAGCTTCATTCCGGCTTCTTGAGCCATCTGCACTCAAACCGGGAGTATGAAGCCGGTTTGGTGAATTTGATGAAAGAATGATGTGAGGTAAATTCTTATCCCTTGCACATTGATTTATAGCTGAAATACTATTCCAAGTAGCCCCCAAAGGCCGTTTTATGATTGTCAATCATAAACCGGGTCTTTGTAATACTTTAAGCATCCCCTCATTAATCCTTGCCAAGGCATGTCTTCAATCATAGATAAAACTCATGTTTGAAAAATTAGATAACATTCTGTAGCATAGCCCCCAAAGGCCGGTTTAACTTGGCAAGTTAATCCGGTTTTTATTCCACACCGCCAGTTTAGAACAAACGTACATTAGCCCCCAAGTGTCAAGGATAATGCTTGCATTGTTCTGGAGACTTGCATAGAGGGTAGTATTTGAGAGCAAATAAGCATTAGCCCCCAAGTATGAAGTGGATAACTTGTTATATGCGTTATACTTAGTGCCTATATATGTTGTTTTGTTGAAGATACCTTCAATGTTGGAGGCTGAACCAAGAAGCAAAGATGCCAAAAACTCTGACTTGCAAGAAAATGTGAAGTCGCAACAAGCCGAAGCTGCAAAAGCCAAAGAGGAGCTGACCCAGGCCCTGGCTGGAATGGAAAAATTGAAAGAATACTTCAATCAAGATCGTGCTGCATGGGAAACCAAAAAAGCCGGTTTGACCAAAAGAGCCGTAGATGCCGAGGAAGCCCTGAAACCGGTGGCGAAGAACTAGCCGGTTTGAAGCGCCAAATCAGCGCTATGACCTCTGCTATCTTTGGTAAGTATCTGCTTATGTATGTTGCATCAGTCAATGAATCTTAAAACTGACCACGATGTTGAAAAAAAAATCTTTGGCAGGAACTCGGATCACTCATCTTGGTGCAGATATGCGGATGAAGCTCAAAGCGGCATACACATTGGTTGAGCAGCTATACTCTGGATCTCAGCGAGCCATTAGTACAACAGCTTATAACAAACTGGCGCCAATGTTGATTAAGGAAACCCTTGAGAAGCTGGGCATGTTACCGGCGCGTATTGCCGAGTTGAAAAGAGCTGCTGCAAGAGCCGGAGCATTAACTGCCCTTATTCGAGCCAAGGCCTGGATTCCAGATCTTGAAGCGGAGGATATCATTAAAGGGTATCCAGGCGTGAAAGAAGACGGTTCAAACTTTGACAATGATGATCTTTGGCGGTTGACCAAACAGATGCGCCCAACGGCCAGCAAATTAGCTGAAGACACTGATTTGTCCCATTTTCAACCGTTTTATGATGCGGAAGGGAAAAGACAGCCGACCGAGATCCATGAAGTTTAAGAACTTGTGCCTCCGATTCGTAAGCACACTTATGCCCCTGATATTAACCCTTCTGATCTTATCCATGAAGAAGCAGTATTCCAAGCTTTAACCGGAATTGACTGGTCAACGACTGATTTCCAGCGGCTAGGGCGGGATGAAGAAGTGCGTACACCAACTGATCCGCAACCGTCAAACCATCGTGATGAAGAGTCCTAATCCGGTCGCCGGTTTATATGGCTACTGTGAAAAACAATGGCACTGTTGAGCCGCTTTAAAGCTTCATGTAATAGGATAGCTGAAACTTTGTTTATCTGCCATGCCACCGAGCATGCTTCATAGCCCCTTGTGACAATCTATGCCGCCCTTCAGGATATATTTTATGCATAGTCTATGATGACTTGCCTTCCTGGGTACAAAAAACTTAAAAATGTCTAGCGGTTTACCGCTAAACATGTCATAATATCCAAGAAGTATATAGTACTTGAGCTGAATAATCAAGTGTTTGTACAAAAAATAATGTACAGAACATACCTCATTGAGTGAGCAAACGTGTATACAGCAAAGGTGTTTAACACCAACCCGATACGTTTGATAATCTCATCTTCATAATGCTGGTCTATCTATTAAACCGGACCGGTACACCTACCAGATTTTCTTCATAGCACTAGTGATTTAGTCAAACCCATACCGGGTCAGTGACCACCGGTTTATAACTGATCATGAGCCAATAGCTGGTGGTTGGAAAGTAAGCCGGATCAAGGATGCCAGTTTATCAAAAAATACTTGTGATTGTCAACAAACAGAATTCAAATAGGAAAATATGCGAGGCTTTTTACGAGCTGCCATGCTCCAAATCGAGGCTTTTCATGGGCTGTCAGGCCTCTGAGTTAAACCATTTAACAAAGCCTTTTAAGATGGGCCTCCAATTAACCAATCACCATTTTAACTATGACAAGTTCAGGGTCTGTAAAAGATTGACTTGTCAAACGTTCGATGGGTCATGCCAGGATTACCTGGATAGGAGTGGCTTACTTGATGAAGGCAGGTTAACCCGGGGTTTTAGGTGAATACACCAGGCTTCCAAGCCATGGCTTGATAGCCAATTACGAGGGTCCTTTCAAACTCTTTGTTGCTTTGCAAAAAAGAGCCCCCAAGTAACTTTGTGAGCGATGCTCAGCGTGTGCCTATGTTTGAGTTTGTACAGTACACAATACTCTCTTTGGCTCCACAAATTTTTCCTTGTGTGGCTGAAATGCCTATCAAGAGGTGTAGTTGTGGTTCAAACATGACCAAGCCCCCTAGTGACTTTCTTTATCTTTATGCAGTTGCTAAATCCGGTTTAACAAAGACTCCGCTTTGCCCATTAACTTGTAAAAGCACACATATGATATAAGAAAGAATAGATACCCCACTTATAACGGAGGCTCCAGTTTTATTATATGGTATATACACTGTCATAAATATGTACAGGTGAAAAAGCCTATGGCTTCAAGTATAGTAAGGCCGAAGGAGAGCTATGTTCCATGTCCGCTTTGTCTCCTCCTCCGATTGACGTGAGTCTTCATGCTCTCGAACATCAATGAGGTAGTAGGATCCGTTGTGCAGATTTTTGCTGACCACAAAGGGTCCTTCCCAAGGGGGGGGGATAACTTATGCATATCAGTCTGATCCTGGATGAGCCGGAGCACCAAATCACCTTCTTGAAAGGTTCTAGTTTTAACCCGGCGGCTGTGATAACATCGAACATCTTGTTGATAAATCGCCGAACGCGCTGCTGCAAGATCCCGCTCTTCATCCAACAGGTCCAGAGAATCCTGACATGCCGTCTCATTATCAGCTTCAACATAAGCTGCCACACGGGGCGAATCGTGACGGATGTCACTAGGAAGAACCACCTCTACTCCATAAACCATGAAGAAAGGCATGTAACCCATAGACCTATTGGGTGTGGTGTTGATGCTCCATAACACAGAAGGTAGCTCCTCAACCCAACAACCCGGCGTCCGCTTTAAGGGAACCATAAGCCTTGGTTTGATTCCCCACAGAATTTCTTGATTTGCCCTTTCCGCTTGACCATTAGATTGGGGGTGAGCCACTGACGCTAGATCAAGCCGGATGTGCTCACGTTGATAGAATTCTTCCATCTCTCCTTTTGACAAGTTAGTGCCATTATCTGTTATAGTGCTATGTGGAAAGCCAAACCGGAATATCACCTTTTTGATGAATTGAACCACTGTGGCTGCATCACACTTGCTGACTGGCTCTGCCTCTACCCATTTAGTGAATTTATCAACTGCTACTAACAGATGGGTCTTCTTGTCCTTGGAGCGCTTGAAGGGTCCAACCATATCCAACCCCCAAGTGGCAAATGGCCACGTAATTGGAATCATCCGCAACTCTTGAGCCGGAACGTGCGCACGGCGGGCAAACTTTTAACATCCATCACATCTTTTGACTAAATCCTTCGCATCAGCATGAGCCATCAACCAGTAAAAACCATGGCGAAAAGCTTTAGCAACCAACAACTTTGAACCGGCGTGATGACTGCAATCCCCTTCATGAATTTCTCGCAAAATCTCACAATCTTCTTGAGGAGAAACACATCGTTGAATCGCTCCTGAAACACTGTAACGATGTAACTCCCCGTTGAGTATGGTCATGGACTTGGAACGCCGGATTATCTGTCGAGCCAACGTTTCCTCAGCTGGTAACTCGCCCCGGTTCATGTAATCCAGATATGTGATCGTCCAATCCGGTATGGCATGCAAAGCTGCCACCAATTGAGCCTCCGAATCAGGAACAACCAAATCTTCTGCGGTTGGTATTTTGACTGGCGGATTGTGCAACACATCAAGAAAGACATTGGGCGGAACCGGTTTACATTGGGAACCAAGACGACTTAAAGCGTCCGCCGCTTCATTCTTCCGCCGGTCTATATGGTCCACCTGATAACCTTTAAAGTGACCAGCCACTGTGTCCACCTCTCGCCGATATGCAGCCATGAGTGGGTCCTTAGAATCCCAAGTGCCAGACACTTGCTGAGCCACTAGATTTGAATCGCCGAAGCACTTAACCCGGCTCAAATTCATCTCTTTAGCCGTCCGAAGACCGTGGAGTAAAGCCTCATATTCAGCTGCATTGTTAGTACAAGGGAACATCAAACGGAGGACATAACAAAACTTATCACCTCGTGGGGAAGTTAATACGACTCCAGCCCCCGAACCTGTAGCTGTCTGGACCCATCAAAATGAATAGTCCAATATGTATTATCTGGTTTCTCCTCAGGTGCCTGTAACTCCGTCCAATCGTTGATGAAATCTACGAGTGCCTGGGACTTGATCGTCGTGCGGGGTATATATCTGAGCCCGTGGGGTCCAAGCTCAATGACCCACTTGGCAATCCGGCCAGTTGCCTCTCTGTTTTGAATGATGTCACCCAGAGGAGCTGAACTGACCACTGTGATAGGATGGCCCTGAAAATAGTGTTTGAGCTTCCGGCTTGCCATAAACACCCCATACACCAGTTTCTGCCAATGCGGATACCTCTGCTTTGACTCAATGAGCACCTCACTGATATAATAAACCGGCCATTGAACCGGATACTCTTTGCCAGGCTCTTTGCGCTCTACCAAAATGGCTACGCTGACAGCCCAGGCATTAGCAGCCACATATAATAATAAGGGCTCTTTATCGATCGGTGCTGCCAGCACGGGCGGTTCCACAAGCTGTGTCTTCAGATCTTCAAACGCCTTATCAGCTGCTTCACTCCAGACAAAGTTATCCGTTTTCTTGAGCATCTGATATAAGGGAATGGCGTTCTCTCCAAGGCGGCTGATAAACCGGCTCAAGGCTATAATCCGGCTGGCCAGACGTTGCACATCGTTAATACACGCCGGTTTAGCCAAGGACGTAATCACTGCACTCTTTTCTGGATTAGCCTCAATGCCTCTGTTTGAAACCAGAAAGCCTAAGAGCTTGCCTGCCGGGACACTGAAAACACACTTCTCTGGATTGAGCATCATCTTGTAGACCCGGAGATTGTCAAAAGTTTCCTGTAGATCATCTATCAAAGTCTCCTCCTTTCTAGATTTGACCACAATATCATCTACATACGCGTGGACATTGCGCCCAATTTTCTTATGAAGGCAATTCTGAACACATCTCTGGTAAGTTGCCTGGGCACTCTTGAGTCCAAAGGGCATGGAAACATAGCAGAAGGCTCCAAAGGGAGTTATAAAGGTTGTCTTCTCCTGGTCCTTAACTGCCATTTTGATCTGATGATAACCAGAGTAATTATCCAAAAAACACAAACGGTCACAACCTGCCATAGCATCAATTATCTGATCAATGCGAGGGAGAGCAAAGGGGTCTGCAGGGCTAGCCTTGTTTAAATCTATGTAGTCCACACACATGCGCCAAGTGCCGTTTTTCTTAAGAACCAGCATCGGATTGGCTAACCACTCTGGATGAAAATTTTCAACAATAAACCCAGCAGCCAACAAACGGGCGACCTCTTCACCTATAGCCTTGCGCCTTTCCTCGTTGAAGCGGCGGAGGAACTGTCGGACCGGTTTGAATTTCGGATCAATGTTGAGTGTGTGCTCAGCGAGTTCTCTCGGTACACCTGGCATGTCAGAAGATTTCCATGCAAAGATGTCCTGATTCTCACGGATGAACTCGATGAGCGTGCTTTCGTATTTGGGATCCAGGTTAGCGCTGATGCTGAACTGTTTGGATGAATCGCCAGGGACAAAGTCAACCATCTTAGTGTCTGTAGCTGATTTGAACTTCAATGCTGGATCATGTTCCGTGGTTGGCTTTTTTAAGGAGGTCATGTCTGCCGGATCAACTTGCTCCTTATAGAATGTTAACTCCTCCGTGGCACAAACCGACTCAGCATAAGCCGCATCGCCTTCTTCACACTCCAAAGCAATCTTTCTACTTCCATGTATTGTGATAGTCCCCTTATGACCTGGCATTTTAAGATGCAGGTAAACATAACATGGCCTTGCCATAAACTTAGCATAAACTGGCCGCCCAAACAGAGCGTGGTACGGACTTTTGATCTTCACCACCTCAAATGTCACTGTTTCTGACCTTGAATCGTAGTCATCTCCAAAAGCTACCTCCAAAGCTATCTTACCAACAGGATATGCAGACTTACCAAGCACCACACCATGAAATACCATATTCGATGGTTTAAGATCCTTATCTGTCAACCCCATACGGCGGAATGTATCATAATACAAAATATTGATACTACTTCCCCCATCCATGAGCACTTTAGTGAACTTGTATCCCCCAACTTGAGGGGCTACCACCAAGTCCAAATGACCTGGATTATCAACCCGGGGCGGGTGATCCTCTCTGCTCCACAAAATAGGTTGCTCCGACCAGCGTAAATACTGAGGTACTGCCGGCTCAACAGAGTTGACTACCCTTTTGTGAAGCTTCTGATCACGTTTGCACAAACTAGTAGTGAAGACATGATATTGCCCGCTGTTCAACTGTTTGGGATTACTCTGATAACCCGACTGCTGCTGCTGCTGACTCCCCTGATGGTTGTAACCTCCCTGGTTGCCTTGGTGTCCTTGATTGACGTGTCCAGTTTGATTGCCTGGAAACCCTGAACCGGAACCACCGCCTCCGTAACCCGGCCCATGGAAACCTCCTCCTGAACCGCCGACCGGGCTGTTGTCATATTGGAATTCTTGAAATCCCACATGATATAACAATCTTTCCAGAGATGTGATGTCGGTTTCTCCTTTGATCCATGCTTTGGACAGGGCTGATTTAACAAACGCTCCAAATTGTTGCCTGGACCTCCACCCCTCTGGGGCTGCTTGCCTTTACGGCGCTGGCCATTCTCCTGCGCATTGGTATTTGCGATAAAGTCCAAACCAGTGTCGGCCTTGCGCTTACCAACGTTTCCATGGCCTGCCGGATTGTGTTGCTGGCCTTTGGCATTGCCGGTCTTCTTACCCTTCTCCGGTTTGTCCTCCTCTGAATCCGGATCCTTGGTATTATCTGAATCGGCGTATTTAACTAAAGCAGCCATGAGTGTTGACATGTCGTTGCAGTGACGTTTGAGCCTTCCCAACTTCTGTTTCAACGGTTTGAAACGGCAATTACCCTCTAACGTTAACACTGCGGTGTCTGCGTTGATACGATCTGACGAATGCAAAATCGCCGAGACTCGTTTGACCCAATGGGTCGTGGACTCCCCTTCCTCTTGGACACAAGCGACCAGATCTACAATTGACATCGGCTGCTTACACGTATCCTTGAAGTTCTGGATAAACCGGTGCTTCAATTCAGCCCATGATCCAATAGAGTTGGTCGGCATGCTCTTCAACCAAGTGCGAGCTGTTCCTTCCAACATCATGGTGAAATATTTAGCACACACCGCCTCGTCCACATCTAACATCTCCATTGCCATCTCATAGCTCTCCACTCACACCTCTGGCTGCAAATCGGCGGTATAATTTGGTACCTTACGAGGTCCCTTGAAATCCTTGGGTAGTCGCACATTACGCAAAGCAGGAGATAAACACGGTACCCCTAAGGAACTGAACATCGCCCCTGGATCCACGGAGGCAGTGGGGTGAACTAGAGTATGCTGTCGTGCCTCGTGTCGAGCTGTCAACTCGGGCTCTCGACGTGCGCGGCCATGATCCACAACATCTTGTGCATTAGCACCCCCCCGGCTGGGTTGTTCCCTCGTGGCGAATTTCGGCGGCGTGCACTACTGGACACGGCCGGTTCGTCTTCCACGTGTCTGCTATAACTCCGGCTTGGGCGGGGAGTGGAGTGAATCCTCTCACGGCTGTGTGAATATGCTTGCTGTTGATTTAGTGCTGTCTGAAGGAGATCCCTGGCCCGCCGTGCTTCCACTGCCACTAGTGACTCGCCGTCGGTTGGGAGGGCCGCTAGGCGTGACGGAGTGGCCACAATGTTGTCCAACGGGTTGGAATAATGCCCGGGCGGCGCTGATGGTACAATGTTGTTCTGGCGAGGCAGGTCCGTCGTGCGTGGCTGAACTGGTGCTCCTGCTCCCGGCGCCCCCGCCTAGTTTAGTGTGGGTTGGTTACCAGCTCCTGCGCCTGGCGTGTTGAAAAGATTCTGCGGCTCATAAACCGACGGGAGACGTGATCGGTACCTTCTTCTCATGACTTCCTCTGAAGCATTCTGATCCAGTCTAATCTGGTAAGCCTGTTCTTCCAACTCGGCCCGCTCCGTAGCCATCCTGGCGTTCTCTGCTGCCAGGTCCTCCTTGGCCTGGGCTATCTGATCTTTCACATTTGCAATCTCCGCATCATGCTGATCCCTGGCTGCTGCGTCTACCTCCGCGGACATCAATGTTGCCAGAGCGTCGAACAAATCAGATAAGACTTGGGCCGGAGGTGGCGCCGAGCTTCCTGCCCCTGCTAGTGTGGCCGTTGTTGAACCGGAGAGCATTGCTGCGGCGGTAGATGAATGAGGCGCCGATTGTGTGCCAGTTATGAAGATGGAGGCCTGGTTTGGCAGACCGGGGGAATCCGGAATACTATTGCCCTCGGATCCTCCCTCAATCCGGTCGTCCTGCAACTGGTAAAGCGATTCGGTTTCTCCAAGAGACTCGTCATCAGAGCAGACTATGGTTTCTCCTTCGGACACCGGTCCGTCCTCGTGCCCTGATCCATGGACGACACCTATGAAAACATGCCTTGCCTCGGGCTGAACCGGCGAAGGACTTGCATGCCGAGCCATTTCGATGATGTCGGCGCAGATGTCCGGCTCGGGGGCCGGTTCGCCGATCTTGCCGATGAAGACATGAATCCCACCAAAGGGGACCCAGTACCCGTATTCGATTGAATCGGCCTCAGGACCCCATCCTGCGTTGTCGATGTAGAGCTTGCCGCGGTGACTCTTCGTCATCTGGCCCACAGCGTATCCCTTAAGTCCATCGAAGCTGCCCTTCAAGAACTCGAAACCATCATGCGATAGCCCCACGATGGGCGCCAACTGTCGTGGGTTTGTCATGGCAGATGTCCTCGTGAAAGGACTTAGTTGTGGAGCCATTGCAACGGGTTAGCTTAAAGGGGTTAAACCGGACAAGGGGACATGGGAGTTTATACTAGTTCGGCCCCTTCGATGAAGGTAAAAGCCTACGTCTAGTTGTGATTGGTATTGCTAGGGTTTCGAAGGCCAGGGAGCGAATCCGCTTTGTCTGGCTTTCGAGTTGTTGTTGTCTGGCTCTAAACCGCGGCCGGGTCGTCCCTTTATATACATAGGTTGACGCCCGCCGGGCTACAGAGTCCCGAAACCGGTTTATAAACGTATCCGGTTCGGCCTCTCTCTTTCTATCTTACTATACAAGTTACATGACTAGGCCGGTTTATATTTACATATTGTAACTCGCCTTTGGGCCCTCCATAAAGCGCTAGCATCTTTACATCTTCATGGGCTTCTAATCTTCAAAGAGTCAACCCGGCTACATAAGGCCGCTTTACCTCTAGTAGTAATATCCCCAACACTTGCCTTTTATCTTGTTGTTTCAAATTAGTAGTTTGCTCTTGTTGGGTTGAACCAGTATGATTATGTCGTGCTTGTCATTGTTGAACTAGTTTATTTATGTCATCAAGTACAATGTTTTGCTTATCTCATTATATAAGTTTGGTAGCTTCGTATGTTGTTAATCCATCATTTCAAATTCAAAAAGTAGCTTTTGAATAGAACTTTGTAGCTTCTCTAAAGTACTAGTTATGATGCAACTAATCACACAACGTTGCTCTATGTCTAGTTTTGATTCAGTATTGTATATAAAACATAACGTTGAGAACAATCATCACAATTTGAGTTGCTTAACAACGCTTCAAAAGTTGAAGCAAAAATTCTTAGTACTCCATCTAGTGTTCTCATTCATATGTAGTTGCTAGATAATTAACAAGTACTACAAACAGAAAAAGTTAAGAAAGCATCAACACACACTTATGCTGGTCGCTTGCAGATTAAGAACCACAGTACTAGTACACTTGATCGGACAGTACATACTTACTACAATAAAAAGTACATAGAAGCATCAGTCCGTAAGCGCTACTATGAATGGACTATCAGTACAACTTAATCTAAACGCAAGTACATCTTAAAATTACACTTACACAAAACTGACAAGAACTAGAACAAAAAGTTTCAGTCCAAGTTACTGCTGGAGTCAAGTACTAGATTCAAACAAACAAAAAAGAAAAAACTGACCGCCCAAGGTCAGGCGTAGGCCCTGACGCTGCTAGATACTTGAACTTGAGCCCATAGGCGAATCCCTAGTAATCCGCACAACATAGGGCCCACCGATCAGGGCCCACAGGTCAAGAGAGAGAGCGAGCGCCGTGTATAAGCGCTCAGGTAAGTATTCAGAGGAGTTCGACCAGTGAGCCTCGGCTGTGCTTAGAAACAGGTTCAGAGCCCCCTCGACTAGCGAGGTGGGACTAAACCCAGAGCGCATGCGCACACCGCACTGCACAGCCGTGCAGACAAGCTATCTGGGTCGGAAAACGGCCCAATAGCCTGAATCGTTTACAAACATCACACCAAATAAGCCCAGTTAAACAAACCAGAGGGCAAGGCAAAAAATATAAACTACAAGAAAAATGTTCGAAACTGAAAATATATAAATTCTCTTCCGAATGAACTTAATTATCTAAAAACAATGAACCTCTAAAAAGAAGAGAACTTAATAGCCTATCTGTTAAATGTACATAATTTAAAAAATGAATTAAATATTACTTTCAAGTTCAACTACTAAAATGCAAAAAGTTCAAACATATAATGTTTGTCAATTATGCTAAATATCTTATTACATAAAATCTAACAAGTTCAACTACTAAAAATGCAAAAAGTTCAAACATATAATGTTTGTCAATTATGCTAAATTTGTTATTTACATAAAATCTCACAAGTTCAACTACTAAAATGCAAAAAGTTCAAAAATAGAATTTATTTGTCAATTCTGCTAAATTTCTAATTTATATAAAATCTCACAAGTTCAACTACTAAAATAAAAGAAGTTCAAATAAATTTATTTGTCAATTCTGCTAAATTTCTAATTTATATAAAATTTGTACACACCTCAACGAACGGTCTGGTCGTAAAATAATCTCCATCCCCACAAAACACCGAAAAAACCAAAAAAAACCTCAGTTCAATCATACATATGACATAAGTACTAAAAAAGCAGGATTAGTCAGGCCACTCACACCACTACGACACCAAATTTCAAAACCGCACGTTGTATGAA
Source organism: Triticum aestivum (assembly GCF_018294505.1). Classification (NCBI taxonomy): domain Eukaryota; kingdom Viridiplantae; phylum Streptophyta; class Magnoliopsida; order Poales; family Poaceae; genus Triticum; species Triticum aestivum. Next base: position 611,018,304 of record NC_057800.1, read on the forward strand.
ATTACATTTCAGTTCACACAGCACTAAACCATAAGTGCACTAAAATGAGAATACAAAAACTATAAAGGCCTAACTTAGGTAAGTACAGATGAAAATAAAATAAGTACCAGTTTTGAGCAACAACTCCCGGGGCACTGAAAAATGTCTTCAGATAAACAAGTCTATACAACTTCAGTGAAAAAACAAATACTTAACATCCTCAGGGAAAAACATCACAAAGCATACGTCACCTAAATAGTCCAAAATGCCGTCATCACCACCCCTGAGACGTGCAAGTGGGATTTAGCAGGTCATAAGTATAGCTTGACAAGACAAGTCAGTGCAGCAGTAAAACCATTTGAATTGGACGGTTGCTTCTTCAAGGCCACCACCCGCGCCACCCAATGAGCGGTTGCCACAAGGGACTGCAAACGGGCACCCCACCCTCCACGACTACCACACCCACGCCCCTGACGAACCGCCTCCCACACATCCCCGTCGACGCACTACAAAATACCCCATCATCTTCCATCTCTGCCTCATTCCCAGAAACCACCATTGCCGCTTCAATCTCCACTGCACACAAACCACAAACTTCTCTCTCCCAAGCCCACAGTCGTCGCAGGAAGGCGATGGCGGAGGAACCATCCGCCAAGCGTCATCATGGTGAGCCGTCGGACAAGAGCAGCGACCTCGTCGATGTTCACGTCCCCGGTGAGAAGCGCGAGTACACGAGAACCCTCACAGGGGTTGAGCTCCACGGCAAAGAGGCGCTGGAGATCGTCTGCACCAGCGAACCAGACAAGGCCGACGAGGTGATGAGCAGGCTCAGGATGAAGGGCGGAGGCTTGTATCCGAGCTTCATCGGAGTTGATGTGGAGTTCACCAAGGATGATGAACCTCCACAGATGGCGGCAGTCCTGCAGTTGTGCGTCAAGGAACTCTGCTTGGTTTACCACATCGCAGCAGCCACAAAATGGTAACCCATACTACTATTTATTCATCTATTGTACTAGTACTACTCACTAAAAACTTCATTAAACTAGTTTCCCAACTAGATGAACTACTATACTTTGTGAAGTGTATGCACGAGTACATGTTTCTCAACTTACATGCAATTCTGAAACTGTGAATTGGATTGTTTCACCAGATTAGCATCTGAAAAAAAATGTTTATAGAATTCTGAACTTGATGCACCAAATTAATTTCTGAACTTGATGTGCTAGCATAGATTCTGATCTTGATGCACTAGTATAGTTATATAGAATTGATGTATTAAAAGATGTTTGGTGAAGTGGTATAGGTCCATATCTTGATGCACATGTTTCTCAATTTAATTTCTAAACTTGATGTAGAATTGATGCACAAAGATGTATCAAGCACTGGTATAGGTCTTTTATTCAACCAAAAAAGAAAACTAAACTTGAATCAAGCAGCACATATATCATTGAATCTGTTAAAATGATTCTTGAATTTGGTGAAGCACTGAAGACAGCAAAAAAGAAAAATAACATGGTGTAGTTGAATTTAATTTCAGGACTTTGTGTACTAGTTTCTGGACTAGATTCATCCATGACTTATACTATATAAGCATCTACCTCATGGATTATCACTTTCAAAAACAAAAAATAGAAGAATTAAATATTTCAAAAAAGAACACTAACCTTGAATGTGTGTCTCCCCTCTTGCAGGCCCAAGTGCCTCAAACAGTTCCTGCAGGAGGAGAAATTGTACGCATTTGTTGGTTTCAGCATTGGAGGCGACAAGTGGATGCTGAACAAGTCTGGTTTGGAGATCAAGCCCAACAACTTCATCGACATGCAGCGCAAGTGGAAAGATCCACACACCAGCAAATACATTGACTCCTTGGCCGATGTTGCAGGCAGCGTCATCCACCCATTCTACAAAGGCATGAAGAAGAAGATCGAGAAGAAGGAAGACCAGAAAAAGTGGGGGACCAGCCTGCTTCCAGACAACCTCATCACGTACGCAGGAATAGATGCGTACGCCACGTACAAGTCATGGAAGACAATCGACAACATCGTGACAGGTTGAGATATTTTAGAAGAGCAGGAAGCTGACCCCTACTACCACTGCAACTTCGCGAGATGAGGATGCATGAAAGTCTGCATTTGTGTTGCTCGCACTTCTGCCTGTCCTTAATATTGTTGTTTCAGATTTGTAGTTTGCTTTAGTTATGTTGAACCAGCTACCTTATGTTATGTGTGCCGGGGTTTGAACAAGTTTGCCTATTTCTATCATGTACATCGTTTGCTTATGTCAGTCAACAAGTTTGCTAGTTTCCTATTTTTGTTCATCCATCATTTGAAGTTGAAGTAAGTTGAAGTTGAAACTAGTCATGCAGAAACAAAAAATCATACATGGATATTTTCACAAAAAAAACAAAAACAGTGGCAGACTAACTAAGGACAACAGCAAAAGAGTACAATTGGACGCTCAGTACAGCTTAGACATTTACGGTAGTACTATCACACTAAGAAAATTCAGTTTTTAGTTTCAGAAGAACACTAAAAAGACTAAGTTTCAGCTGAGGACTACTAACATCATCGTGCTAATAGTAGTTAGAAATTTACTAAGTACTACAACAGGAAAAGCAAAGAACAATCAATACACATTTCCAAGCCACTAGCATGCTAGGACTGAGAGTTCTGGTACACTTGAACAAAACGTTACATTCATTCTACAAAAATATAAAAAGGAACAGGAAGCTTCAGTTCACATTCCATAAAACATTGACACACTCAAGAATAACACTAATAGTACAACTGAAATGTCAGTACAAGTTAGTCTGTAAGGCAAGTATTATGATCATACAAAACATTGCCTTGAGAAGAACCACAACCTAGAAAATAGGTCACCCCCTAGAGACATATTTAAATGTAGCTAATTTAAACCAATATTTAAATTTTACTATGAAGTTCAACTACTACAATTCAAGAAGTTCAAACAAAAATTTGGCTCTCAAATCTTGCTAAATTTCTTATACTTGAATAAAATCTAGCTAGAGATGACGTAGCTACTTGGTCGTAAATAATTTCAATCACAAAAAAACTTCAGTTCTAATACATTATATGAAATCAGTTCTACAAAACAAGGAAGCGTCACTCCACTGACGCTAGATCCACAAGTGCCATCGTGACACCAAAATTTTAAAAGCCTAACGCTGAACGACATTACAATTCAGTACTAACATAACTATAGTATAAGTACAGGAAAAAGAGGGTACATAAACTATAAAGGTCCAACCTCGGTTGGGACAGATGAAAATAAATGATAAACCTCACTTTTCCCGCAAACACTCGTAATGAACTTGGGAAGACGTGTTTTCAGTTCAACTAGTTTACAAGACTTCAGTAGAAAAAATAGAACTTAACCAGAACGAATTCCCAATGAAACATAGACAAGTGAATATATCACACAACTATCAAAAATCAAAGACATCCAAAACACTATAGTCAAAGTCTACAATGCTTTCAAGAGATATATCACACAACTATCCATTTCACTACGCGAATGATGACCATTTCTTCTATGCACCAGGAGCCAAAGGTTGAAACTCCTTGGGAAGCTCCGTCACCAGAAGCTGGTTATTCCGGTCGAACACAACTCTATACAGATCCTCAACCTTCCAATCAACAATACGAGGCTGCAAAACAATGAAACAAATTATCAAAAATCATGACACATTAAAAAAATAAGAACACACAATCAGCCAAACACGGAAAAGTGAAAAGCTCAACTAGAACCCACATCTTTATCTCGAATGTTCCCAATAATCTTTTCACCATCATAGGATCCTGCATACTTCAGAGTATAATGGCCACATTCATTTGCCCCTTGAAGTGGAACCTTCACAAACGTTGGTTTCTTTGCAAAAAGCTCCCATCTGGGCTGCTTGCTCGCATTGTACTGAGCATCACCATACACATCCTTCATTACTTGGACCATCCTGGAGATCTGTAAGAAAAGAAAAGAAACCACACATTTTCAGGTCTAAGAAAAAAGCAGAAACAAAGATGCAGAAAAATTAATCCAGTAAAGATAATAAATGTCACTCACAATCTTCTCGCAGTCTTTATGATAGGTGTTCTTTGAAGGACGATGATTCTTCGAATAAGGTAAAGAGTCAAGGATGTCGACGCTACTTCGGTACCGATTCATGACATGTAAGGAAAAGTGGTTGACTTTCTTATCCTTTGGTAAAACCATAGGCTTGAATAGAGGCATCACGATCTAAAAACATATGACAAAAAAAGAGATGTTAAATATTCAAAATAAAAACCAGCATGGCAACAAACAAATAAAACCAAAAATCAGCTAGTAGATCTCACAAGGTCTGCACTAAGCAAGTCTTCATTATCTTTAACATAGCTGTTGAAATCTCTCGCTGCACTCTTCACATTAAACTCTTTATTTTCATCACCGTAAAACATACAGTCAAGCACAACCTACAAAAAAGCCAAAAAAGAAATAGACAGGGGAAAAGGATAAACAAAGCAAGGTATTATCAAAACTCGTAAAACAAAATAGGCGTTCTTGTCTAAGAGAAACAAACGATCTGATTGGTTACCGTGATGAAATATGGACTAGCAATACCCTTTTCCCAGACGCAAAATCAACATTTCTATCGGGATCTTTCTTCCAATCATCAATAAGGAAGTCCATTACATCACCCTCCATCATTTGCCCAGGTGCAAAAACTTCCCAGATGCGTTTCCCAGTGAAGCTGGTTACGCTATCATCAGGCTGAGGTATCATTGAGAATGTATTGCTGCAGCACGGACAAGAACAAAAAGTAGGGGAAGCAAAGATAAGGCATTCATAGCAGTTCAAGTTGTATAAAAAGTAACAGTTCGGGTCATATCTATCTAGCAGTTACAAACAAAAGAGGAAAAGAAGAGGAAACGTAATGAGGGATACTCACTCGGCATACTTCTCACATGCTTCATCGTTAAGCAACAGATTATACAACTTGTGAGCCTTGTCCAGGTGAGGGAATCTATGAGGCTGAAGCTGCTGCACAGGGGAGCAAAACTTTATAGGAGCTCTGGGTGCACACTTCGTGCTTGTAACATTGCCAGAATCCAAAGCAGGATCCTTCTTAGCACCACCAGCTCTACGGGCCACTATTCTAGCAAGTGGGGATAAACCCTTGGCAGCAGCAGCGCTCCTGGTGACTCTTCCCATGCCAGGAATCTTGTCAAACGCATCATCATCGCTGTCTATCAATTCCAAAATGGGATTCTTGGGTGTAGAGGGGCTCTCTACACAAGCAGCCGTAGAACCTTTCAGAGCTCCCAACTGCCCCTTAAGAACACTAGACCTTATCTTTTCTGGAGAACGCCACTGGCTAAGATCAATAGATACGCGCTCGAGCTCCGAGAACTGGCTGCCAAAGATCCTGTAGTCATGCTCATTAAGATCCAGCCACTCACCTGCAAAAATAAAAAAAATAAAAGAAAGCATCAAGGGTAAAGTTCAAATACATAAATCATGACAATACCAATCAAAGAAGTACAAGATGCAAAAAATTACAAAAGGTCATGCATTACGTACAGGGTTCGATGCCAAACAAACCACGGAAGTCAACATCAAACACATCACTAGTTGCGCAGGTGTACAGAAAAGTCTTCCTAATGTCAAGAATGTCTTCGTGGCTGTAATCTAACATTTCAATCACACCATCCTCCCGACAATGATAGCTCTTGCAGCTTTGTAGCATAAAGAATCCACAATCATGCATGTTAACAAAAGAAAAAACAAAATGGGTACATCACAAATCCGAAAACACAGTAACACCACCATCCCAGCAACAAAAAAAAAACAAAAACTCATTAAAAACGGATACTCACGTGTTTTTTTGCTGCGGCACCCGCACAAACTCGCAAGAGAAACCATCAATATGCGCCGGCGAGAACGGTTTCGCCCTATCTACGCTAGACTCCCTCCAAACCTTCTTTATGTTATCTGTCATATTACTTAAGAATCTAACTGCATCACTCCAGGTTTCATTGCGCAGTGAATCAAGACACTCAAAACGACGGAACCTCAAATTTAGAACAATCAAGCACCAATGCCCAGATACTTCGCTAGGCTTCATGGTAGCCGCAATGGACGGTGGATCAAAAGTAGGGAAGAGAAACTGACAAAAAAATCATAGAGGAAAAATGAATTTAACAAAACATAATGAAACAAAAATTTCAGCCTCCAAACAATAAAATAATAGACGAAAAGTGAAATTCTGAAGTACAAACAAAAAAAATAAGATAATCATAAGTTTTAATTGAGTAAGCAAAACACTACAAAAAAATATATGCTACTCTAGTTAAAATTGCAACAAACATATCAGTTCAATTTCCTTGCGACAATAAGTTCAGCTTCAACAAAAGAAGCACACATCATTCATAAGTGCATGGCTAAAAGCAGGCTACTCAAGTTCTTTCCACCACCTCCCAAACTTGCAAGAAAAACATGACAGTTCTAGTTCATGAGTACAAAAAGTACAAGTTCACCTACTTGGTCAAAACCATCAGCGCACGATCTCGTAAACCAATTTAGCACATTGGAATCAATATTTCCATCACGGATCTTGGTCTGTTGTACAAAAAGAACAACAATAGTTAGAAAATTGGCAAAAACAAGTTATCATCCTGTCTACAAAAGCAAAATACTCACCGTCACCCATCTGGGAACTATCAACTTGTCAGTGCCTCGGTACTTCTGACGTAGAGAATATAAAACAACGTCAGCACTGTCTGAGTTGAGCATGCCAGTGGGGACAAACGCTTTAGCAATAGAACCAACATTGGCATCACACTCTTTATTTTGAAACATCGGCTTGTCACTAAGAAAACACAAAAGATTACACGAATTAAAACTACTGCAATAACAACAATAGTCATATGAGAGAAAGAAAAGGATACGAAAATGATACGGGCAAAATCCCAAACTAACCGTTTTGCACGGTTCGTGCGCAACCTCGTAACAGCGAAGAAAACCATATCAACCTTAACGACATTTCCACTTTCTGCTTGCAGAAAAAGAAGAAAAATAATAAGTTCAAGCACTGCAAGTGAACATGCCCAAAATGCCAAAATTGAGAAGTACGCCTCATTTACAAGTCCTTACCTGCACTATCAGTGTTTGACGACGACGGTAGTTCCTGCGATGAGACCAATATGCCTCCAGTTTCAGGGTTTGATGATGGCACAGGCACATCTTGAGAGGACACTAATATCGCTGCGCTTTCAGGGTATGTGGAAAGAAAATCCTGGGACGACACGAGCGCCTCCTGCGTCAAGGGGCTAGAAGAAATCGACAGAAGTAAATCATCATCCTCGGATGGCACCTCCTCCACGCTAGAAGCATCTTGCAATGCATCACCATAATCAAGCCCTCTAGGCGGGAAATTTTTCGGCGACAAATCTTCAAAATCAGAAAGATTTTCATTCCCAGCAATACCAACACCAGACGGTTTGCCATCAAGTATGCTAGCAGCACCAAAATCCTCATCAGCAACTTTGGCACCAACATCGCGCCCACTACTCAATGGAACACCATGAGCATCATCTCCACCACTAACAACAACCTCATGACCAACATCAGTCATCTGAAGAAATAAAAATTTAGAAAAAGTGAATAATATGAACAAAACTAATAATAAAAAATAAGCTAGCGAGAGGTGCACAGAAAAACAAAACCTTAGAAGTATTCACAGAAACATCATCGATATTGCTGTTGCTAACATTAAAAGCAACATCACCAACAGGCGAACAAGGCTCATCGCCAACAACAGCACCTGGATTTCATATGTAATGAAACAAAAAAATAATGCTATTATTAGCAACAATAAACACAAAGAATTAAACCACATTGGTGCACATGAAAATTCAAGAAATATGAATAAACACATTAAAACACAAAAAATAACCTTGCATTTATCAGTAGATGGATCATTAACTCCACGGTCAACAACAGCGTCAACATTATGATTGGTCTCCTGCATCAAAACAAAAAATTAATAAACAGATGAAGATTAGGAATTTCAACTACAATACTGACAGCAGAACAACATAGTAAAAACATACAAACACAGAGGACTGACTCACATCAACAACAGGCTGCTCCAAGCCAACATCATTCGTATGGTGATCAGAAACATTAACCTCAATACCATCATCAGCCCTGCTGACTGTGGCGGCAGCCTCATCCTGCTCAATCTGCATGGAAGAAAAATTAATAAACAGATGAAGATGAGAAAGTTCAACTACAATACTGACAGCAGAATAACATAGTAAAAATTGCAAACACCGAGGACTCACTCACATCATCAACAACACGCTCCAAGCCAACATCATTCGTTTCATGATTGAAAACATTAGCCTCAGTACCATCACCAGCCCTGCTCTCGGTGGCAGCAGCCTCATCCTGCTTAATCTGCCTGATAACAACTTTTGCACTTTCTTCATATGGCTTGCAGCGAGAGTCTTGCATACTTTTGAAACGCTTCATGTTGTTCAACAGACGAACCGAGCTCTGAACTAGATCAGCAGCACCGTCACGCATATCACCAATTAAAATTCTCTCCATCTCAATATAGTCCACTGCTTCCTCAGCGTTAGATTGATGACCTTCAGGAAGGATACCACTGATACAGCTCATACGCTCAAGTGTTGTTGGGACCTTTTGCAGCTCAGAACACACATTTCTAAAAATATGCTCAGCGCGCTCCAATGCAGAAACATCAACATAAATACCAAAACCCTGTCTCTGTTAAGTACTAGCATTACTAGGGCCAATGGGAACATAAGTAGCACCCTCAACACCATGACCACCTCTCAACTCATCATGCAGAGATGAAGACATGGGAACCTGAGACGACGTCATCTCCAGGACTGGCCGTTTATACTGTCGGAAAAAACAACCTGATCTTGAGTTTTCCACTACAAAACAAGGGGAAAAATAGTTAATTAATCAATGCAACACACAGGGAAAAATAAAACATGATATTAATAGATTTAAATCAATAGGACTATCAATCTTTAGTTGCCAGTGCCAATTTATTAGTATATACCGACATGACAATTTAGCAAAGATATTCAGTTCAACCACACATGAAACAACAGTACTAAAAATCGTACCTAAACCTCACAAAGCTTATGAAATGACAAAATGTAAACAGGTAACTCTGCGGGACACATGTTCACTCCAGCAGAAAAAAGCTATACCTAAATAAAAAAAGGTCTACAAGACACGAAAGAAATAAAACTCACCGGAAGCTTCCCAAACACCCAAGTCTTTGGATCTGCATTGCCTTTTTTATCAAATCTGCATCAACCAGATCAGAAAGCTTGACAGGATCCATGAAACATATGTGGGGGACTCGCATGTCAGGCTCCGCAGTCTTGCCACGGATAAGGCAGTCAAGGTACATTAGTACATGCCCTATAGCACAGCCTGTGATTGCCTTCCCCATCATAACACCATCTTGGTACCTGACAACAGCCCTTCTAAGCTCATCAACCATCAACTGACAATAATCCATATTAGCCATGTCCTCAAAGACAAGACCCTCAAACATTGCTGCCTCTCTGGAAACACGCGGGGCGGCACCAGGCAACACAACCTTCATAAACACAATAATGAAGAACACTTTCAGAGCAAGGTCATCTTTGCTAGGATCCTTGACGAGCACCTTGAGCTTATTCCTCAAATCCTTTGTATTGATATCTATGTTCCTGCTAATGTCAAGCTCCGATCTTAACTTCATCAGAGCGTCGTCATATCCATCCTCTGACGGCCTTGGCGGAGAACGACCACCACGAGGGAACCCAAATAATTGTTGTATACCATCGCTAGTGATGCGAAGCTTCTTATTAGCCTCAACCATGTCAAGAGTCATCGTATCAGGATCTATCCTCAGGTACAAAACTCCCATCAGAGGGCGGGAAATGTTAGACTTCACCCTCCAATTGAAGATAGAACCAAAACCAGCTGCACGAACCCTAGCCACATGCCGACTCTCAAGCAATTTAGCACAAGCTTCAACCTCTCCCAACGAACATCGCACAATCAAGTTCAATTTCCGTTGGTCACCTTCATCCAAGGCAACTTTTCCGGCATTGCGTCCCACCGGCTTGACCAGACTCATAACGCTAACAGGCTGTAAATGAAAATAAAGAAACCACACCTTAAATAAATGAATATAGAAAACAAAACAAGCATATGAAGGCAAGTAGAAAAAAAGAAAAGATTGCACAAGTTCAACTATTGAAACAACATAAGTACCACCCTTGATTGATGCAAACAATGACCAGCCTCCCCTGGCCAGCATAAAAGCCTAGACACAATTAAATCATTGCAAGTACACCTAGTCAGTCACATATAGTACAAAAGACGTACCACTGCAAATTCATCTTCAGAATCAACTTCGATATCATCTTCTTCAGATACAGCATCTTCAGCTTCGACACGAGCACGCTTCTTCACACCTTTGTTCACCTTCGCAGGATGAACTTTACGCTTATTATTTTCTTTCAACAAAGAGCACTCTCGAAGAGGAGGAGAAGAAGGCTTCTTGTTTGTCAAAACCCGTGGACTACGACGAACAGGGGAGCCACCAAGTTTGCTTGGACCAATCTTCACAGCAACACTATCCCCATCAGCTTTGCTATTACCAGGTTGGGAACCAGCTTTCACACGTGGGCTACGCCTTTGTGTGCCCTCAGGATTTCGATCTGACATCTTCCTCTTCAAAACAGCTTTCTTCTCCTTAACTGCATCACGAGTAAACACTTGCATCAAACGAGTTTGCATCAGGTTTGTCTTCACAGGCATGTCACTTCCATGAGATCCAGCATCAACAGTTGAAAAGGCCGCGTCACCACCTTCATCACCTACGTCTTCAGGAGCTTGAGCAACATCCTGATCACTTCGTTGAACACAGGCAGCCTTTTGACGCCGTTCCAACTCCTTTCTCCTCTGGAAATCACACTTCTTCTTTCTTATCCTTTCATCCTCGAGCTGTAACTGCATAGGAACATCCTCAGCCTGAGTAACAGGCTCAGTGCCATCAACACTCTGTGACTGAGTAACAGACAACTGCAAGCTGCCATCAACATCATCAACGTTAAGAGAATACATTCCATCATTTATATCTTTGACAACATCAGCAATGTCCTCAGCAGCACCATGGCTGTCATTAACTGCATAAACCAACAAACATAAGCATGCACGTATAAAATCAAAACAAAATCAACATTGCAGAGACAAGATAAATAAAGCGCATAGCATCAGACACAAACAAAAGGAACAACTGATGTAGCTAAGCATATTAATGTATTCAAGGCTGATAAAAAAATAGCAAATATAAGGGAAACACCAGCAACATCCGCAAGTTCTTCTAACGGATTTGGTGTCTCAAAAATAACATTCACAAGATCTTGAAAGCGTTCTGATTTTTCAGAATCAGGAGGCACCGGCACTCCAACATCTGAAACAACATCATAATTAGCAAAAAAGTACATGAACAAGCATTCAGTTCAACTATATGAACACTACAAGTGCACCCAATAAAACAATATGAACCCACCACTGGCGCAACAAAACTTAAGAATGAAAACTCTTTCAACATCATACCAGTTCTTCACTGACTACTACAACCTATTCAAATGCCAGGACAACAAATCAAACTACAGAAGGTGATCAGTACTACAACATGTCTGCAGGTCACATCAACCGCCAAACCTATACACACCACACAATCCAGGGCAAATTTAACAACTATGAAAAAACATACAACTTATAAAGTCAATACGACCACACCTATACAGCCTAAAAACCAGATCTGTTAAAACATCATCCAAATTACAAGGAAAAATCACCTGCATTCAACTTGTCCGGACTGGATGATGTACCCATTGAGATCTACAGACCTAAAATCTGCCGAACCAGATCTGCAAGACACATGAACAAAAATTAGGGCTCTGACCTATTTCAGAAAAAGAAGCACGCCATACAAAGCAAAACTCTTACAAGCAAACACAAAATCCGCCACGGAATCGAATATCACTGTCGCCAACCACTCTTTCAAGAGCAAAGGAACCCTAGCGAATCCAGCCTGAAACAGCAAGAGAGCAAGAGTTAAGAAATAGAGGGAAAATCTGTACATAAGAGGACGCAAGGGAAGTCAATCCCACACCAAAAGGAGCAAATAGAGCACCCAGACCTCCACCCCTGGGGTTCAACCCGCCGGCCGACGCTCCCGCGACGAAATAGGAGAAGCAACTTCTCTGCTAGAAGAGGGGAACGAAGAAGGAATCAATTTGGAGAGGGGAGCGAAGCGGAACAGGGGAGAGCGGAGGTTACAAGGTGAGTGGGAGAAAACCGACGGCTAAAGCCCAGAACCATGGTGAAGCCCACTATCTCTGGGCAGTTACCAAAAATAATAGCAAAAATTAAAAACAATAAAAAATACAATAAAAAATTAATATAGAGGGAGAAAACAAACAACTAAAGTACAAATAATAACTCACAACAGTACAATAAAAATTATCAAAAAGTACAAATGAAATAATAATTCATAACGGTGCTGGTTTTTCACCCAAAAAATAAAGATAAGATAACAGGGGCAAATACTATGCCCCTCAGTGCACTGCGATGCGCGAGTAAGTCCATACAAGGATGATGCGTCAATACAACTATGCCCCTCGGTGCGATACGGTGCGGGGGCAAGTCATGTTACGGACTCGCCTCCGCATGCGACGCCGCGGCACGCCGCGTCGTCGCCTGCTATGGCTCGTTCCTGGCTCGGCCTCGCCGGGATGGGGGAGGGGGGTCCCTCCCCCTCCCCCTGGCTCGGCCTCGCGCTAACACGGCAGTGCGCTCATTTGACAGGTGCAGTGTGGTTATTCTGTTTCCCCATACACGCACCCACACACCCCCTAAAGATAGATAATGGGGGCAAGTCCATACAAGGAAGATGTGTCAGTACAACTATGCACCGAGGGGCAGTGCGGTTATTCTGTCCCCCCCCCACACGCACCCACACACCCCTAAAGATAGATAATGGGGGGCAGTCATGTTACCGAACTCGCCTCCGCATGCGTCACCGCGGCACGCCGCGTCGTCGCCTGCTACGGCTCGTTCTTGGCTCGGCCTCGCCGGGATGGGGGAGGGGGGGTCCCGGCCCCCCTCCCCCTGGCTCGGCCTCGCGCTAACGCGGTAGTGCACTCGTTTGACAGGCGCAGTGCGGTTATTCTACTCCCACCACACGCACCCACACCCCCCCTAAAAGATAGATAATGGGGGCAAGTCCATACAAGGAAGATGTGTCAGTACAACTATGCACCGAGGGGCAGTGCGGTGCGGGGCAAGTCATGTTACGGCTCGTTCCTAGAACAAAACTCACAAGAACTAGAACAAAAAAGTATCACTCCAATATACTGGTGGAGTCAAGTACTAGATTCAAACAAAAAAATTGACGCCCCAAGGATCATAAAAAGTATGAGTCCAATTTACTGGTGGAGTCAAGTACTACATTCGAACAAAACAACAAAAAAATTGACCACCCAAGGACAGGCCCAGGCCCTGACGCTGCTAGATAACTTGAACTCAAGCCCATAGGCGAATCCCTAGTAGTCCGCACAACGCAGGGCCCACCGATCAGGGCCCACAGTCCAAAGAGAGAGAGAGCGAGCGCCGTGTATAAGCGCTCCGGTAAGTTTTCAGAGGAGTTCAACTGGTGTGCCTCGCCTGCGCTTATAAACTGGTCTACAACCCCCTCGACTAGCGAGGTGGGACTAAACCCATAGCACACGCGCACGCCGCGCTGTATAGCCGCGCAGACGAGCTATCTGGGCCAAAAACAACGACTCAGCCAGATGACCCAACACGGTACTTCGCCCCATTATAAAATTCCAGCCGATCACACACGACAAAAAAGAAAAATGCAAATATTTAAAAAAAACCTCACAAGAAAATGAGTTCAAAAACAAATAATGTAAAAATTTCAAACACATCTTAACTGTAAGAACTAAAAAAAATAGAAATACATATGTTTTTTTGGAAAATTAAACGTAGAAATTTGTAAATAAAAATTTCAGAAGCAAAATTATAAAAAGTTCAACTACTACAATTCATAAGGTTCAAGTAAAAAAATACTGTGCAGCAAAAGATGAAAAATCTTTTAATTCTAAAAAATACTAGAAATATCATTATTTAACTGTTAAAAAATGTGATCCAAAATTCATCTGAAAAATATAGAAAAAATGTTATACAACAAACAAATTTGATTGATAATTGACAACCTAAAATAGTTCAGTACTATCATTAACAGAATGTAAGTTCAGCAATCTCGAAACCAAAAAAAGGGGTTCTACAAACATCATTAACGTATAGTTCCTTCTCCGAGCTATGTACATGAAAAATATACCAGTCAAAACAAAAGGATGCCCATCAGTTCAACTATAGAATTGTTCAAGTACTAATATAAAGAAATATATAAATAAAGCAGTTATTCTTGAGCAAAAATAGATAGGAAAAATTATACAAGCCATGCAGCTTTTGACCACAAATCAGTTCAACTTAAGATAAAACATCAGTTCAAAAACTGCACATGTCAAAAACATATGCAGATAAAACAACTCATTCAGAGGGGAGACAGTTGAATTCATTTATTCATTTCAAACATCTCCTCCCTCACAACACAAATCTTAAAAACATAACATTCACTACTTTAATCATAACGATCAAAGAAACGACGCCATTTAGCCCTAGTGGATGGATGTGGAGCCGTGGCTGCTCTAGCCCTAGCCCAACTGATGATCTGAACATGGTTCCTTCCCCTGCCCTCTGGGAAAAGAAGCTCCAGTTCATTGGAGTTGCAGGTATCCATCACCTTGCGCGCAAGGTGTCTGTTGAACTCTGCATCCACTTCCTCCTCGGCAGCACGTTGTGCCATCTGCCTGCGCCTGCGCCTCCTCCTCCTCCTCTGCTCCACTGCTGCAGCCCTCGCATCGACGGCTTCCCCCTCCTCCTCTGTGACCTCTCCCAACTCAGGATCCATTCTGGCTTTTCTCTTTGGTTGCAGCTGGTGGAACGAAAGTGACAGAGGGCTCGGCCTTTATACTCAAAGTGCAGAGGGTATGGGGGGTAGGCAGCCAGTACAAGAAACTTGCTCCAATGTCAACTCACAGTCATTACAAGCTTTGACATGGAGCAGTCCAACTACACATACAGCGGCAGTAATTCAAAACAACACTGAAAAACACGCAACTTAATTACGCAATTTGACCAGATTACAAGAAATCATAGGCTTCAGTCAGCCACCAAACACCACCTCCGCCAACGACCAATTCCTAGTCTACCGGCCATGTTTGAGCTAACGGCCATGCCATTACATGGGAACGAACACTGCAACACTAGCTACTGCATGTAGAAAACATAGACTATGAGCATGTACAAGAACGACTCCTGGTGCATTCTTATTCTGACGAAACTGAATAAATCGACACTTAGCTTAACTGAAAAAGGAAGAAGCAGGATTCTTTGTCTAACAGCAGCGGCTGTGGCACTGGCAGTAGCAGCGGAAGCAAATAGGGGCCACGACAGCGGCGGCCGCAGGCACGCACAACAGCAGAAGGCATGGGTTTGCGTGCATGCGTAGGCGGGTGTGGTCGGAGCAGGCATGATGGGGCAACGCGAGATGGGCAGAGGGCGCGGGCTGGACGGGGCGGCTGCGGGTGTGCGCGCAGGGCGCGGCCAGAAGAGCGCGAGCATAGTGCAGTGAGCGCGGGGAACGGGTCATCGGGCGTGGCCGGTGCACGATCACGTCGGCGACGATCTACGACTACCAAAGGAGAGCACGAGGAGAGAGGGAGGATGCGGGGCTCACTGCCGTTGCAGAGAAGGCCCGGGGACGACTTGAGATGGCCGGAGTCAACGACTGCGGTTGGCGGTCCGAGGAGGATGACGGAGGTCGGGGACGAGGACGACGTGCGACGGGGCGGGGCCAATTAGGTGACAATGACGAGCAGCGCACGGCGATGGGGACGTACACACGACGATGAGGAGCAACGAATGGCCCGCAGCATCGCGCCGGAGAACACCCGGAAGCTCCACGTTGCATCCCCTGTCTCCGCCGTCGTACACACAGGAAGATCGGTTCAAGTAGAAAACCTCATTGGTCCAACCTGTACACCACATCAGTTCACGAAGGGTAACAGAATAATATTCTATTACGCGTAACAGAATAGCCCAGATGTGTGTGTGTGTGTATATATATAGGGTCGCGCTATTCGTCACCCTGGGTGAGGAATAGTTATTCTTCACCCTCCTCTATTTTACCATCAATGCCCCGTAATTTTACGTTCCGTAAGTTTTATCTTATTTCCAACGTAAAAAGAGACCATAAGAAAATATATAATCGTCGTAAAAAACATTTTATGTTATGTAAAATTACAAACGTAAAAATATAGTGTAAAATACACATAAACTGCAAATTTTCTTGTCTTATGACCTATATTTTTTTCTTATCCCAAATTTTACGTAGTGAATCAATAGGAATGTAACTATTTGAATTGCAAACGTAATTTAATTAAGTGTTACTATTCATCACCCATGGTGCAGAATAAGTTATTCTTAACCCGAGGTTTGCAGTCGTCGGCTTCGGCCCCCACGCATATAATGCGGGGGTGTTCACAAAGGTGCGTCTTCACACTTGATCCAACGTCTTGGTCCATTAAGGAGGTGGTGGTGCGGCGAATGAGGCAATCAGACTATATTGATTTAACACTTTCACTTAACCATAGGAGTTTGACAGTGGGGCAACTATATGGCCCCTGGTACTTCCGTGCTCATCCGAATACGAGGCGCGTACGTACATGACCGGGAAATCGGCCCTTCGTTAATGCAGAGGAATCCCAAAGATTCCGCTAAGTCATTGAGTGGTTGACCAGTCTCGCGCTTTATCAAGACAGTCAGTTTTCGGCTTTCTCTACTGAGGTGCTCATCCAGATGAACCAGGGCACAATCGCAGTAGTTCTCCCGGTGCCACCTTAGCCGATAGAGCGGAATGTAAGGTAGCAAAACGCGAGAGCCGGGCAAACCCAACATTTGACCAAAGACATGATTCGGAGCTGATGCATATAAGGCCAAACTCGCGACGCTGAACACTCCCTTTATTCTGACGTGGCGAAGTGCCAATAACGTCAGCATCCCTCTTGATTATACCGAGTATCCGGAGGATGTGAAGCAACAAGAGACAGTAAAAAAGGGTTTACACAGGGTCTTAATCTAAAAAGAAACCTTTGAGCGGGTCCCTGCTGCACGTCTGCACCTATGTCTCCGTTGTGCCATATCCTGCAAGGGTGTAGCACGATTATCATCTATAAAAGAGAAGAACTTAGGTGAAAGTTGTCGTGCGAAAAATTGGTTATTCTCAATAAACCATTAAAATTCAATATAAGTAAGGTTGAGCTGAACTGTAGTCCTTTTTACATGCGGGAAGCCCCTGGTACCGCCTATAGGGGTATATTCGTCAAATCAATCTCAGGTTTATCTAAGCTGTTATAGCTAGTGATGTGTCGGATTCGTCTAACCGTGTCTGCAGTCTTGACGACCGATCATTTATTCTGGTTGGAGAGGCCGTTTAGTGTTCGGCTGCTGAAGCCGCCACACTTTCTTCCGCGCGTAAGGAACGCTCAACATTTCTGCTAACTATGATGATGCCACACGGAACGGGCATCTTAAGCTTAAGGGAAGCGTAATGCAGTACTGCATTAAAATGAGCAAAAGCTGCTCTTCTGAGTAGTGCTTGATAGCCACTTCGGAATGGAGCGATGTCGAAGGTTAATTTTTCACTTCGCAAGTTGTCGGGAGAAACGAATACAACCTCTAGTACTAGAGAGCCCGTACAGCGGGCCTCTGGTCCTGGTATTACTCCTTTAAAGGTAGTATTGCTTTGGCTGATTCTTGTCGGGTCTATCCCCATTTTGCGGACTGTGTCCTGATATATCAGATTAAGACTACTGCCACCATCCATGAGGACTTGGGTGAGATGGTATCCGTTGATAATTGGGTCTAGTACCAAGGCAGCCAGTCCTCCGTGCCGGATACTCGTCAGGTGATCCCTGGGATCAAAAGTGATCGGGCAAGCTGACCAAGGGTTGAACTTAGGGGTGACGGGCTCTACGGCGCATATGTCTTGGAGTGCATGTTTGCTCCTTCTTTTTGTTACGTGAATCATGTTCACTGTTTTGACCTCTGGTAGGAATTTTTTTCTGTCCCCCAGTGCTTTGTTGGTGAGGCTCATCCTCATCTTCACTTGGTGTCTCCCTCCCCTTGTGTTCGGTGTTTAACTTGCCGGCCTGCTTAAAGACCCATCATTCTCTGTGGATGTGATTTGTAGGTTTGTCTGAGGTGCCATGAATCTGACATAATTTGTGTAGAATCTTGTTTAGGCTGGATGGTCCATCTCTGTTGCCTTTGAAAGGCTTTTTCCCTGACCGGGTTGAGAGCCCCTGAATCCGGCGTTTACCGCCGTGTTGTCTAGGTTGTCTTTGTTATTTCGACCCTTGTTTTTAATGCGTCATGGTTTTCCATTGCCATCCCTGACTTCAGATGTGCCTGGGTCGCTAGTGCTACTACGGGCCAGCCAGCTATCTTCGCCCATGCAAAAGCGGGTCATGAGGCTTGTTAGGGCTGCCATTGTCCTTGGCTTTTCTTGGCTGAGGTGTCTGGCGAGCCATTCATCTCAGACGCTATGTTTGAAAGCTGCTAAGGCTTCAGCGTCCGAGCAATCGACGATTTGATTCTTCTTAGTGAGAAATATGTTCCAAAGCTTTCAGGCTGACTCTCCGGGCTGTTGAATTATATGACTTAAATCGTCTGCATCCAGAGGTCGGACATAGGTCCCTTGAAAGTTAGCCTTAAAAGCATCCTCAAGCTCCTCCCAACTCCCAATTGAATTTTTAGGGAGGCTCTTTAGCCAGTGCCGAGCTGGTCCTTTCAACTTGAGGGGCAGGTATTTGATGGCATGGAGATCGTCTTCGCGAGCCATATGGATATGGAGGATGAAGTCCTCAATCCAAACCCCAAGGTCTGTCGTTCCGTCGTACGCCTCTATGTTCACGGGTTTGAATCCCTCTAGAAATTCATGATCCAGTACCTCATCGGTGAAGCATAGGGGGTGTGCAGCACCCCTGTATTTGGATGTATCGTGGCGTTATGATGGTTGTAGTGTTCGGTTTTGATTCTGCGCTGTACCGCGCTTCCTAGATCCGTAGATGGATCTGGTCATGCCGTCTTTTTGATGCAAGTCCTCACGTAACTCGTGTGCTGACTTATGCACGGCCTCGTTAGCCGCTCTATCGCGGCCGCGAGGTGGTCGATCTGATCGATCGACCATTTTATTTTTTGGCTGTGTAGGCTCTAAGGCCTCGTCATCGAATTCAGGCAGCAGCTTGCGCTTTGGGTAACTCTTTGTGTGGCGACTGCCACCGTACTTTTCCGCAGTGTCCAGCACTTTGTTCCATCTACTGATGAGTGTATTTTGCGTGGCCTTAAGCCTTTGTTTCTGATTCTTAAGGCTCCTCGCGGTGGCAATGAGCCTTCTGTGGAGGTTCTCTTGTTCCAAGTTCCTTTCCGGGATGGTATGTATATCGTCATCCGGAGTATTCTCCTCTCCGGAGACAGTTTGACGATTTCTACCCTCGGTGTCGCCATGATCGGACAGTGGCTCCATAGTATGTTCTCCGTCCGCTGGCTCATCCTACTCTATTGCATTGGAGTCGACTGGGGTCTCATTCTTTCTTGAGCTGTTATCGCTGTTTTTGCCGAGGCGGGATTTGGAGTGGTGTCTGTGTTGTTGCTTTGGTTGCTTCTTGAGGGGGTTATCCTTCGTTGCATCCTCCCGTACCTCATCATTGTCTTCTTTGGGTGAATCCACCATATATATATATATATATCATGAGATGAAGTGGCTGTCCAGCGCCCTGTGGGCGATGGTTCCTGTTCGTCTCCTGCATCATCGTCCATTTCGTCGATGTCTTCGGAGATGAAATCGAGCATGTCGGTTAAATCGTCGATAGGGGCTACTAAGTGGGTGGTGGGTGGGGAGCGAATTTCTTCGTCATCCGCATCCCATTCTAGCCAGACATAGTTCGGCCAAGGGTCTCCTGACAGAGAGAGAGACCTCAACGAGTTTAGCACGTCGCCGAAGGGCGAGTGCTGAAAGATATCCGCGGAGGTAAACTCCATGATCGGTGCCCAATCGGATTCGATAGGCACGGACGCATGCGGCCCGGAGCCCATGGCCGGGGACGAATCCAACAGTTCGGCAACACGGGTCTCGTAGGAGGTGAAGTTAGTATTCGGCTCTATCGCCGCTAAGAGTGCGGCCTCCATGGCAGGGTCCATCCACCCGTCCTCAGATGGTGCAATTTGCTCCGGGTTGAGGGCCGGAGTAGTTGCAGGTGCGATCTCTCGAACACTGTCCGACGGCAGAGCTAAGTCATGTTCATTGTGATTGTGCGGTGCACTTGACATGGGATTGAATCCGTCGAAGATCAAGTCTCCGCGGATGTCAGCAATATAGTTCAAGTTTCCAAACCTGACCTGATGGCCGGGGGCGTATCTCTCGATCTGCTCCAGATGGCCAAACCAGTTGGCCCACAGTGTGAAGCCGCCGAATACGAAGATCTGCCCAGGGAGGAAAACCTCACCCTGGATCGCATCGTTGCCGATGATCGAAGGAGCCATCAAGCCTTACGGTGATGGTACAGTGGAACTCTCAATGAAAGCACCAATGTCGGCGTCAAAATCGGCGGATCTCGGGTAGGGGGTCCTGAACTTTGCGTCCAAGGTGGATGGTAACAGGAGGCAGGGGACACGATGTTTACCCAGGTTCGGGCCCTCTTGATGGAGGTAATACCCTACTTCTTGCTTGATTGATCTTGATGATATGAGTATTACAAGAGTTGATCTACCATGAGATCATAGAGGCTAAACCCTAGAAGCTAGCCTATGGTATGATTGTTGTTGTCCTACGGACTAAACCCTCCGGTTTATATAGACACCGGAGGGGGCTAGGGTTACACAGAGTCGGTTACAAGGGAGGAGATCTACATATCTGTATTGCCAAGCTTGCCTTCCACGCCAAGGAGAGTCCCATCCAGACATGGGACGAAATCTTCAATCTTTTATCTTCATAGTCCAACAGTCTGGCTAAAGTATATAGTCCGACCGTCCGAGGACCCCCCTAATCCAGGACTCCCTCAGTGGCTAGCACTACAAAAAAATACACTTCCGTGATGATACGTGTTTGTCATAGTACGTCGCTTTTTTTGTCATGCATGTACATCCATGACAAATTTATGACAGAATCAAGATGGTCATACTTGTGCTGTCGTAGAAGTGTTCCATGACATTACCAAAATTATCATCACAGAAGTGTCCACTTCCATGACGATAAATCGCGCATCACATAAGTGCTTTCGTCAAGGGTGACAGACACGTGGCATCCACCGTAACGGAACGCCGTTAAGCTATTGGGTCGGTTTTTTGATCCGATAACCCGTTAACAGCCCTGACCAATGGGGATTTTCCACGTGTAAAATCATCATTGGCTAGAGGAAACACGTGTCGGCTCATCGTCGGGACAGATGTCATCCACTCACTGGACAGAAGGCGCCTATGATACGTCGACACATGGCACGGCCCAACAAGTTTAAATGGGCCGGCCCAACTAAAGGCCCACATGATTTTGCGGACCATAATGGGCCGACCCAGCTAAAGGCCCATGAGATTTTGCGGACCATAATGGGCTGGCCCAGCTAAAGGCCCACAAGATTTCGCGGGCCATAATGGGTCGGCCCAGGTAAAGGCCCACAAGATTTTTGTGTGCCATAATAGGTCGGCCCAGGTAAAGGCCCACAAAATTCTTGCGGATCATAATGGGCTGGCCCAGCTAAAGGCCCATGAGATTTCGCCGACATTAATGGGCCGGCCCAGCTATAGGCCCATAATATTTTGAGGACCCTAGTAGGCCGGCCCGTTAACTGGGTGCCATGTTTTGGGCCAAATGCCGGCCCATATTTGATACGGTCTATTAATGGCCTGCCACGCTCTGGGCCTAATAGTGGCCCATATGAGATCCGGCCCGTTAAAAGCCTACCATGTTCTGGGCCAAATTACGGCCCAGATCAGGTCCGGCCCTTTAAGAGGTTTTGGGCCTAATTATGGCCCATATCAGATTCGGCCCGTCAACTGGACACTATGCTTTTGGGCCCACTTGCTAAAGGCTCACTTAGTAATTCGGCTTGATATTAGTTTTGGCCTGTTAAGGGCCCGTTTAACATTTTGGCCCTATATTAATTTCAGCCTGTTAAAAGCCCGTCATATAGTTGGGCCTAACTACGGCCCGGTTTGCATCCGGCCTGCTCGCAGCCGATATCTGATTGGGCCAAACAAGGACCGAGACAATTTTTCGGCCTGTTAAAAGCCCGTGATTTGATTCGCACAATCATGGGCCGGGGTTCATTTCGGGCTGCTGCCGGCCCGTGAGCTGATCGGCACGTTTCAGGCCCAACCTACATCGTGATTGCATGACGGCCCGATTATGTACCGTAATTTTACGGTTTGGCCGGTTTACTGCGAAGACAGGATATATATATACAGTAAAATAACTGCAGCATCATGAATAAGAAAAAACCTATACTATACAATAAAGAAATTACGGCATATTACATCCACTGGGCATCAAAGTTCGCCACTATGATAATAAAGCACAAGCAGACAGCAGATTACATACACTGGGCATCAAAGATCGCCACCAGTGCAAATAAACACGCCGACAAAATAATATACAAAACCGACAGCACTTCAATAGAGTTCAAGAAAGGTTAGCCCTGCTGGGGAGCTGCAGCGCAAGCAGCTGAGCAAGATGATGAGACTGTGCTTGTTCAACACTTATATCTTCCTCACTCTGAAAGATAAACAAGCAGACAGATGACAGGTTTTGCACATAAAAGTATCAGTGCTGACAATTCATCACATTTCTTACTGACGAATAAAGTGACACAGTTTAAATTTGCATTAACACAATATGGTATTGTTCAGGTCAAGACATGGCAGGAAATGACATTGTGAAGGAGTTGGCAGCTTCACGACACCACTGGATTACAGATCAAGAACTCATAAGTATCAATGGTTAGTGTGCTGTCAATTTATACCATTTCAGATTGGCAAATAAAGAGACGGTTTAAATAATAGTAGAATGATATGACATTTTTCATAGTTAAGACATTGCAGAATATGACATTGTGCTGTAGTGGGTAGGTTCACCACACCACTGGATTACAGATGAAGAACAGAAGCATACATGTAGTGCAAAAGAAGATCACTTGCTCTGTATAGTTTAATTTACATGGTATGAAGAAGGAACTTGGTTGTACAACTGAAAACTTAAATTGAGAAAGGACGAACTTTTGTTTATGAACTACATATAATAAACTTTAAACAAGCAATTTGATGCAAACACCAAAAATAAACAGCTGTTGCAGTCATGCCTAACCAAATATATACAACAAAGTTTGAAGGCTTGAGATGGACAAACTTACATTATTGGTGAAGACAGGCTCTATAAAGGCCTTGTCCATGCTGATGGGGGGGGGCAATTCAAGAAGTTTACCACAGAATCTTCTTCAAAAGCATTGCCTTTATTCTACATTTTGTTAAGAGTAAATATAGATGTGATAATATACGAAAAAATGGAGAATATTTAAGATAAGATGAAGAGTGATGCTACATAACCAAGTAGCTATAAATGTAAGTGCAGCGATACAGGCAAAAGGTACAGCCAAGAGCAATGCACAGCTAAACTTCTTCAGTACCAACCTTATGGTAAGAGTAAATATAGATCTGATGTGTAGAAAATGGAGGGCAAAGGAAAATAAGCTGCAGAGTGATGGTACATGAACAACTACCTGTCATTATAAGTACACTGATAAAGGACAACATGTACTTACAAGAACAATGCAGAGCTAAAAAAACATTGGCATTGGATATATTCTACACTAATGTAACCATTCATACAGATCAGATAATTTGGAGCGAACAATTGATAAGCAAGCTATCATGCATACTGCTGTCACATAATGAACCAGGTATGTATGCAAGTACAGTGATACAGGACAACAGGTACTAACAAGAGCAAAGCAGCGGGCAGCATATTTGCGATATCCTGTCGTTCTTGTCAAACCAGAATTCTTCTTCGAGCAGATTTCCTGCAAAAAAGATCCGTAAGGCACATGCGGAAAAGTAGAAGTTCAAATTGTCATGTGATTTCATAGACAGTACCTCATCCTGGGAACGAGACCAGTGCATAACAAGGTTTTTCCATTCAATGTCTTCTAAATTTAGCACAGGAGACTTCACCGGAAATTCGTTTATAGACTTGCCATCAAAGTGTGATTTCCTCAGGTAACACCGATACTGCTGCAATGCTTCCTTGAAAAGCACAAGCAAGCTTTGCTCGTCATGACTATCCAGATTGACCCTCGCCTAGTTACAACAATGTAATGTAAATCATTGATGTGTTCAATCAGCAGAAAACAGGAAAATAATAGCCATGAATAATAGCACTTACACGTAAGTTGGACAGGAAGATGTGAAAATGGTGTTTGTCTTCACAATAATCTTCCCATGATGGGAATATATGCACGTAGTCCCTAACAACATTGAAAGCATTGTCTTTTAAACTGGGAATAAATGGAATGGGGTTCCAATCTGCAGGAATTGGCCGTCTCTGCAGTTGGGATAGGTCTTCGGCCGGTGGACTTGCTGTACTTTTTGCTGGAGTGGGATTTTTCTGTGGTACAGCTGGTGCTATGGCAAATGAAATCGGTATACCTTTTGCTGGAGTGCAGGTCCTGTGTGGTGGGGCTAGTGGTGTGGCCAGTGAAGTATGGGTACAGTCTGCTGGAGTCGGTCCTACGTTTTGTGTCACTGGTTGTACAGCCAATATAAGTGGGGTGCTGTCTGATTTCTCCGGCACCACCACGTTTTTCAAGGACTTTGCTGGTGCTCCTTCAGGTTCGGCAATCACCCTCTTCCTTTTTGATGTCTGATGCACAAGAACAACATTTGAGTGGAAAAACATGGTATGATGACAGATGGAATATGTATTGATAATGGATGGGCATGGCATCTCGACATATATGATGAGTAAACTAAGCAGATGGCGGTGCAACAAAGTAGAAGAAATGCAAGACAACATATGCAAGATACGCGCAATCAATAAAACCTTGCCAAATTAGAACAGGCACCTTGATGGGTGAACAGGACAGGCCATCTGCCTTTGACTCCTCGAGGTTAGAATAGTCATTAGGATGATATTCTGAACAAGAATCAACAGGTGGGGAGCGTACGAGTTTCATTGCTTCCAGAATGGCACTCAATGCCTTGCTGCCAATTTTGTAAGTCATTGCAGTGTTCCACAATATTCTTCTGATGCGCGGATTCTGATATTCACTGTAATTGCGTATAATATCTGAGAACCATGAAAACATAAATAGTTGTGAGATTATCTTTGTAATCCAGATGATATTCTAATATAGGGGCGCCCCTGTAAACACTTGTGTGCTATCACTGGATTCTGATGAGAGAACTCATGTGTGCTGTAATATGGTGCATGCATTTATATAATCTGGCACACGTACACAAAAAAATAGGCTCCAGAAGTAAGGATAGCTGGCAGATGATAGGTTCATAATATACTGTATAGAGAGTTTATTGCAAAACCATGATAACAAGAGCACACAGCAACTAGGCAGATCATAGGGGTTGTTTGGTTTTAGGACTAGCATTGACACACTTTGCCACACACCAAACTTGACAAAGGTTAGTTCATCAAAATGAGAGCCACAAGTTGGCAAGCCTAAGGGAATCTTGCCACACTTTTTGTGTGTATGCCATGTGGGGTCCAAGTGTGGCTTGCCTAAGATGTGGCTTGAACCAAAAACTCACCTAAGTTGGTCAAACTTGCCTAACCTTAGGTGTGGCAATCTTTGGCAAAGTTAGTCACAAACCAAACATCCCCATAGTGTACATAACAGGGGTACACCATAGCCAGGATATACAAATCGGGATAGTGGAACTGGCTGAAATTACGGTGTTGTATTGCCGCTAGTAATTGAAAGCCTATCGATCACGTACAGGCCAGCTCTATCAGCTGTTGACTGCAGATGTCCCTGCTCCCCTTCCTGACAAGGAACATACTGTGCTTCCCATACAGAACACCGCACGGGCCGCCGGCCGAACCACCGGCCCCACCGCCTGTGTTCCTCCACCACCCCCACCCCCTCCCCCACCCGCGTCGAGTTTTCTTCGTTCGACGAGGCCCCACCACCGCCCCCCCACAACCACCGTCACCACTCGAGCCCCTTCGATCGCACCGGCGAACTCCGGCGAGCTCTGAAAAATCGACCGAGCCAATTTTGAAATTTAGTCTACTGTGATTTCACTAGTGTGGAATATAAAAGGGGAAAACCATAAGCATTGCGAGTATGGTGTTGAGCGTGCCATGGCGGGTCTAAAGGTGCAAACCGAACAAAGGCAACCTCGCAACCAAGACAAGAAATCAGAGTAAAGTAGTGGTGATCTATTTTCTTGCTGCGATAAATAAGTTGAGCAGATACGAAAGAGTACCGCCTCTGGTGCGGCGCCGTGTACGCATCTGCTGAGAATTTGATGGTGCTACAGTAGCGATGGCTGTCGGTGGCATGGAAGCAGATCTAGGAGGGTAGATAGTGGCGGCGGGGTGCAGTGGACGAGACGGTCGTAGGAGCGGCGCCGGCAAGGTGGACGACGGAGGGGATGAAGCGATAGGACGGGATGCAAGGATCCCGGTCCGAAGCCGTGGATGAGAGAGGACGATCTCTTGTAATGGACGGCGGCGTCGGGGTATCAGCTCCGGCATGGTGGAGGAGGACGGCGGTGGATGGGGTGGCGGACGGCAGCGGACGGAGGAGGGTGGGGTGGAGAGGGTGTTTTGGCGCCCACGGAGTATGAATAGGGAAAAGGGAGGTAGAGAGAAAGGGGGAACCATGTATTCAGGGCGCGCTTGTCTCAAATGCAAGGAAATTTACAAACTTAGCCCCTGTTTCAAATTTCTACTACATCACAACAACACTAGTCGGTTGGGGATAGGACGGTAATCTCGCATACACCGAATATTTGCCGACGAGATTTTGTTTTTGGCGCCCACCGTGTATGAATATGAATCCAGGAGGGATTCGATTTCGGCCGAGGACACACTGTGTTTTGGCGCCCACCGTGTATGAATCCAGGTGAGAGGCGGTTACGTCACGTTTGGGTGAAATTATAAACCTACCGCTAACGAAACCTATAGAAATCCAGCATATAGGCTTTGCATGGCAGGGATAGGCAGTACTGATTTCCATCTCGCAGATTTTGGTTTCGGGCGGTTACTGCGACTTTCCCCGCTTCGTTCAAATTTTGTAGAGTGCACGTTTACCGTGCCAACTCAATTCGAATCCCGTTTGTATTCTATTTTTTTGGGCGGGATCCATTTTCAATTGGAATTACATTCTATATACATCATTTTTTATATATACTTTCAAAAGCACAACAAAGAATTCTGCTCCTTTATATGTATAATATGATTTACAAATACAACGATCTCGAAATCTTAAGGTTGAATTCGAAAAATTTTAACCAAATTATGTTCTACTAAAATGTATGGATCAGTAATATCTACATATTAAATAACATAGATGTGCGTGAATTCATATGAGTATGCATGTTTGATAGATCAATTTTGGTTCGAGTATGGATTACATGTATCATCATCTCGAATTCAAATATTTGAATCCCTTTTTTGTTCACTCCTTTCACGCCCATCTCTCTCGCATGCATGCTCCTTCAGGTAGCTATCACTCTCTTTTCTCCAGCTCACCCGCACGCTCACTTCATGTTGCTCCTATCCTCGCAAACATGGTCTCTCGACGTCTCCCTTGAGAAGTGTCACACTCTCCCTATCATTATAAATTACACGGTTTTCATTATCTCTCACGTCTCTACTGTTCTCTGGTATCACTCGGTACCTAAGCTTTCTTTTTCACCGCCAAACACACAGTCTCCACTCGTCTTTCACTTTGTCTTTCTCTCTATGGGATTCTCTCACACACCCTATATGTCTCTACATATGACTCATACCACTAAAATTACTCTCTCTATCTCTCCTGTAGACACAACATTTGTTGCGGTCTCCTTTTCGTCTCCATCCCAGACTGACATTATTCATTTGTTTACCGATCAGACAACCCCGACTACCGTCTCCTCTCTCTCTCTCACAGACACACACGCACAACTCCTACCACTAAAATGTGAATGGAAAACGAGATTTTGTTATACCCAAACAAAAAAGGACTGGAGGGAGTGATTGCTCTGACACGGACGCGACCTCTCATAGCGCAGGCATTGAACCGGCGCGCCGGCCAAGAGGGCCGCACTCGCTGCAGGCCCGGCTGAGCACGCCTCCTCGCCGCGTGCAACCAGCTTAAGACTGCCCCGCCTGCCTTCATTGAATCCGCGCGTGTGCCGGCAACACGTCCTTCCGCGAGCCGGCAGGCATTTTAGAACACAAAAAATGACTAAAATATAATTAATTTACGCATGGTCTTGACTTGTTGTGCTCGCACTGGTAGCAGGAACTAGTAGAGGATTTTCTTTATTTATAACTCTCCTCACATTTTTTTGGCTTTGAAGTGAATCATGGTTGTGGACATTATGTATGAATGTGCAGATATCTGTGAACATGAGTTTGATGTGGAAGTTGAACTTGGAATGTCGGGCTTGCGCGTGAACTATACCATGTCCAATGCTTCGTCTGTTATTGTTTGGAAAGTAATTGCTGTTATTACATGACCCGAAAAAAACATTTTGTGCCACATCAGTAGATGCACGGACATCACAACAGGCATGCTGACTGGATAAACATTTGAACCTAGCTATTATGAAGGAAATTTTGTATTGACAACAGTTTTAGATAGCAGGAGACGCCTAGCCTGCTCTGCCTCTGCTAGCTTATTTCTGGCTTCTTCCATCTCTTCTTTGGCTTGGGTGAAGAGAGCATCTGATTGCTCTTTTCGCTTCTTCAGGAACTCAGCTACATTCTCAAGGGCTGCTGCATGCTTTCTTTCAGCCTTTACTAATGCCACGAGGACACGAACAGCTGACGACTCCACCTGGCTTGTGTGTAATCCAGCATCATCTGGGAATTTGCACCTTGTGTCTAATCCAGCATCATTAGGGAACTGGCACCTTGTGTGTAATCCAGCCTCATTTTGGAAACATGATCTCGAGGTTGACCATACTTCCCTCCTCGCAGGAACTGCATCCTGACATGAAGTTACTTCTTTTTTAGATCAATACTCAGAGCAACCTAGATCCATTTAGTAGAAGCCAGATAAACAGAACTCGGAGAAGTGAATTCAAAAGGAAAAAATAAATAAAAACAGACTACAAGGTGAGAACACCCACTTCCTACATCAAGCTAAAAACGAAAGCATTAGGACGATTAAGACTCTTCTTATTACACATCGAAGAACACCACGCTTAAGAGAAACAGAAACTACAACATATACACATCGAAGAACACGAGGCTACACGAAAGTAATTGAAAGGGTGTTACTTACCAAAGCTCGTTTTACAGGTTCGGTGCAGCTCCTCTTTAACTTGCCACGCTCCTTGAAGATGTCCCGAATATCCCGTGTTTGGTCTTCATTGCTCCTCTGCATGTTCGCACTCGTGGTTTTAAAATCTCAACATGGCAAGAAAAATATACTACTAGTAATACTCGCGCATCTTGTGGGCAACATTAAAGCACTCGTCTGCCATGTTAGAGCATCTCCAACAAGATAAACTACTCATACAAATGCATCTTGATGCGTGCAACGCATGGGCATTTTGCTAGTTCTAAAAACCTTTCCATCATTTGCCACACTACTGGTTGCAGATGAAAAACCTACCCAAGCACAGCGCGATACAGGAGCGACGCACAATTACAAGCTGATATTCTGTTGGACAATGGAGGCTATAACCAATTACTTTTACGGGAACAATAGCACCCAGGAAATTTGAAGGGTAGGTATGAACAAAATTGGAACTGCACATGTACTGCTAAGTGATTCAATACACACATTACCAATCGAGGAGGAGAACGATGGTCGCGGCGGCCTCTATGAGTCATGGTCGGCAACGGGAGTCAGTTCATTGTCCACGACGGTGGTACTTCTGCGCTTGGCGTCGGCTTCCGGGAAGCAGATCCGAGACCGTGGAAGACGATGCCGGGGAAGAGGCTCCGTGTACGACGACGACGGTGGACCGGCTCCAGTGCGGCGTACGAGGTCGTCGATGAGGCAGATGCGCTGCGGTGGACGAGTGCGCCGATGTAAAGGGGAGGAGCACGAAGGCTGCGGTGCCGTGGAGAAGTCTATTTTGCGGTGGGGATAGAAATTGGGGAGTATTCAGGTGTACTACTCTGGGTGCCGGGGTGGGGTTGGCTGGGTAGGGTGAACCTGAAGTTACGAAAACAGCCCCCTACCAAGCGTCATCCGTAGGCCTGTTCCGAAGGCTATGATGGTAACTTCCCACTGCTCGAATCAGGGTCGCGGGAGATTTTCCCGCCGACCTCAAAATTTTGTGACACTGGACTCCCCGTGTGGCGTGTTGAGTGATTCGGCTAAGCAACTAGCGAGTAGTAGTAGTAAACTCTGCATATTAGGTTTGACCGAAGTCAAACTTCCTAAAGTTTGACCAAGTTTATAGAAAAATATAAACATTTACCATAACAAATATGTATGATGTGAAAGTACATTCAATAATGAATCTAATGGTATTTATTTGTTATTGTATATGTTAATATTTTTTGTTATAAGCTTTCTGAGAGTTTACAAAACTTGACTTTGACCAATGCTAATACGCGGACTTAAATAAAAACGGAGGGAGTACACATTTGTTTTCTTAGTTTGTAGTGAACTAATCATTTGTTGAAATTGTGAAATAAATATATTAGGCTATTGACTTCGAATGTAATGGTCTATACAATTCAATAGTTACAATCATTGTCGAATCCCAAGATGTATACAAGGTCTATAGTACTTCACAACATGCTCAAACTCACATAATCCCAGTCAAATGAGAATCTAAATGCATTTCATAGTTATTACTTTGTAGGATGCAACAAGAACAACCATAACTCTACATCAGCCATTATAGAAGCAACATTTTGACATATCCCAATGTGTGAATGAAACGTGCAGAGAGAGCTTTTGAAGATGGAGCAGATAGGGCGGGAAAGATTGTATGTATGTGGACGAGAGAGTAGGAGACAAACCTAACGAGACAGAGAGAGAGATAGAGAGAGAAAGAGAGAGGAAGAAGTTAGGTCTGTGAGAAAGATGCATACATGTAATATACATGAGATGCGTGTGCATCTGGATTCTGTATACGTGGAAGGAGAAGAGACAACATGTTTGATGAGAGAGCAGGAAAAACATGGACGAGAGGGGAAGGATCTCATGGATTGAGGGATTGACAATTTTGTGTCGGGGGGGAGAGGGATTGGTAATTTTGTGCAAGAGAGAGAGAGGGTGGGGGGAGGAGTCAGTCAGTCGTCGTCACATCACCCTGCTTCCAAATGACCCCGCATTCTCTAGCGCGGTGTGGTCGCCGTCTTCGATCTGCTCGTTGCCCTCTTTGAAGATTGAGGTGTTGTGCATATTGGGGTGCAAAGAAGCACAAGCGAGAGTGGTCGCCGTATAACCTTGGATGGGGATGAATTGTGTGCTCGGGGGAGTGTGTGTGTGTTGTGCTGCGTGTGTCTCTGTGT
Organism: Triticum aestivum; assembly: GCF_018294505.1. Lineage (NCBI taxonomy): Eukaryota > Viridiplantae > Streptophyta > Magnoliopsida > Poales > Poaceae > Triticum > Triticum aestivum. The sequence continues at coordinate 611,050,213 of NC_057800.1, forward strand.
GTGTGTGTGTGTCAGATATTGAGAGAAAACAAACCTAAGGAGAGAAATGGGTATTCACAAAGAGATTGTGCGGGCCTTGAGGTGGGCAGGGGCCGGGTGAGGGTGTCAAAATGTGCGCGTTGATGCATGTGTTGCATGCGACCGTGCGAGGGACGGACGAATCGAGAGAGATGGTTGTTGTGTTACGGATGCTCCTCTCTCTGTCTCTCTCTCCCTCTCTCTCTCTCACACACACACAAGTAAACTAGAAGACCGTTCTCTCATGTATACACAACGTATCGGCATCTGTCTATGTCTCACTCATGCACGATCATTTGCACATTCACACCTCTCTATGTCTGTATCACACGCACACCGTCTCCACATTGCCCTTCCGCCACAACACACATATGGACACATACACACGTTCTCTCTCAGTCACACACACAAAATCAGTATTAAAAAAACTAGGGCGCACCTAAAACGTCCAAATCCAAATAAACACGAACTGGAGCTAAATTCAAATATATGGAAATATTGCAGCGTCAAGTACTTTCACAGGAAAAAAAGTTGTGTAATATTCGAGGATTGTTTTCACACACACAAAAAGGTTCGGTGGATGTCCTTCGAGCGCGACACGGTGACGCACCGTTCGATCGACCGCGCGGCCGCGGTTCACGCGCTTGCACAGGATTCCGTATCGTGGCCGTGGTACTAAGGCTGGTCACAATGGGCAAGAACATAAGCTAGTAACTAATAAAAGCGCTGCCTAAGTCTAATGTTTACGTGTACTAGTACGGTTTTCTTTTAAGTTTGACCAACCTTATATATAAAACTAAAGTAAGCTCCCACACGCGCACTCATCAATATGCCGCCGCCGCCGTTGCGCATGCCGGCGCCCGCCTGCTCCGGCCAACAATTTCTCGCCCATCACCGCCGTGTCGCCGCCATCCCTGTGCCATGAAGCCGAAGGCTCGCCCGCTCACGTCGTCTGCAGTCCCTCCTCGCGATGCCGCCGCGCTGCCAAGCACGCGAGCAGCTGGTGGAGCCGCGTCTATGCACGCAGCGTACGAAGAGGAGGACGAGCGCGTGCTCCAGCACGCCGGCGAGGAGGAACTAGCGTGTCATTGTCGTCTCCGCCCGCGCGGAGGAGGCGCGCATGGTGGCTGTCGCGGCGGAAGCCGGTCGCGCACGCGTCGAGCCCGCAAACCGGGTGCGGACGCGGAATCTACCTTCGAGACCTTGAATGCCACGTGGATCCTGCAATCTGAAGGAGCAATTTGGGTCAGTCGACTCATGTGAGCCATTTGATGCAACATGGATGGCTAGAAGGGCTTCTTCCACCTCTTCTGCCGTCTTCTTCCTTCGCTCCGTCGAACTTCTTTCACAAATCGACTGACCCAAATTATACTACTAGTACGAACGTATTAAGTACAGTAGGAACACGAAGATACGAGCAGTAGTACCAACTGCAAGAAGAACAGTAGTAAGACATAGTACTAGTACTACTGTACGTACTAAAGAGTTCAAATAACGAGAAAGAACATAAACATAGTTCTGCTGGGGCCTCAGCACAACACACCCTTGAAAATAAACTAATAAGCAACTAGTCCGCTTGACACTGCAGTAGAACCAGCATGAGCGACGGCACTGCCACCTACTTGGAGTCCGAGTCCACGTCCTCGACTTCGTCCTCGTCCCTCTTCCTCTTCCTCTTCGCCGACGCTTCTTTGCTTGAACCGGACACTGGGCTCTGCTTCTTCATCCAACCCTTGTAGATATTTAAACAAAGGTAGGCATCCATTGCTGCGTACAGGATGTGATCTTCATCTAATGTCTTCGACTCCCATGCATGATGAAACTCGTGATGAGGTTTCTTCAGTTTAGCGTACGAAGGATCAATCATGGCTGCTGCCAGGGTCAGCATTGAAGGTTGAGAGGAGGACACCAGGCTTGCCTTCTGGAGATCGAAGGGCTGGCCTACAACGAGACCTATCCGACGCAGGACGTCACTGTCGTTCTTAAAGCCTACAGTAACGAATTTCACTCTTTTGTCCTTGAGGAAGTTCTTAAAATCCTGGCACTCAACGTCGGCATGGCATATGTGGTAGACCAAGCAAACGTTATGTACGCAAACCTGGATCACGGCGGGCTTCTTCCTCTCTTCGTCCTTTAGATCCTTCTCTCGTCCCAGGACTGTGGTGTACTCAACATCTAGCCCAGCGACCCACTCATCCGTTGAACTGTTGAACATGCGTAGGAAGCGAGCAAGCCATGCTTTCACCGTCTCGGATCCACGTGTGTAGATGACGATGAACTGATCGCCGGTGATGGCTCTAACCTGGTACTCAGCGGCGACCATGGAGATTTGGGAGGCCATGGATTTTGGAGGAGGGTTAGGAGAAGTTGAACTGTTGTACCCCGCAAAAAAAACTGGGAGCGAACTAATGTGAAAGGACGGGACGACTGGGAGCGAACTGTTGTAAGGTAGAAGACGGGGACGAGTAGGGCGTGCGAACGGCGTGGGGTTGCTGGCTTGCCCGGTGGATAAACGGCTGCAAGCCCCCAAAGAGTTCTCGAGAACTATGCGGGACCCACTAGATGTCATGTCTACTAGACCCATATCGTAGGCCTGACGGTATAGCTTCTGCCTGTTCGCACGCCATGCCGGCGCGTGGATGTAACTTCACTTAATTCCGTCAAACGTCGCGCCTCCCACGACCTTCGCCTCCCTCGCGCGGTCGCGCCCTTTGAGACTTCGACCGGCTATAAATGAGCAATTTTTTTGCCTTTTTTTAGACAAGCAATTTTTTTGCCTACTCCGCATGCATGATACTCCCTCTGGTCCTTTTTACTCCCGTCAACCGTTTGCAAAGTGTTTGACCAAATTTATACTTTTTTTGAACACCACCTTATATTAATTAACCAGCCACACCAGTACACTCATTCGATACAATATTCACCACACAGGGCGGTACGTTATTTACAAGAATACCATCTAATCTATTGTCAAAGCTATACTTAGCGATTAAGTGTGCCACCTTATTGGCCGAACGGCTAATCTTTGACAATTGAAGATTGTTGATCAACTTCGAGATGCTCAACGCTTTCATCTTCAGGTCACGCATAGCAGACCTGTCAACGCTTTGACAGGCATCAATGAAATCCCACGACCAAATTTATACTAAAAATATCAATATCTACAATACTCCCAAAACACTTAGGCGCGGTGCATTAACTTCTACCTCGTTTCTTGTTTCTTGACATATCAACCAATAGGAGATGTGGGTGTGCATGCTTTTAATGACTTGAGACTACCAAACACGACATGCAGTGGTTAGTTCATTGCATGCAATGCTATTAATTAGCAAATAAACATTAAGATCTCTCGTTTTCCCCTCCTCCTTGGTCACAGTGCACAATCTAAGATGACTTGCTCACCTAGACGGAGGGAGTACTGATTATAATGAGTACTCCCTCCTTCCATCTATATAGGGCCTAATGCGTTTTTCAAGACCGCCTTTGACTATTGATAAAATTAATACTACATGACATGCATAATGTGAAAATTATATCATTGAAAGCTCCTTTCACATACGAATTTGATGATGTGCTTTGTGTAAGTTGCATGTCATATATTATTGCTCTAACATTTGGTCAAAGTTAGCCTCGAAAAACGCATTAGGCCCTATATAGATGGAAGGAGGGAGTATAAGAACTACGTTTTATAATGAGTGTAAAAATATTGATTTGACATTGTGAATGTTGACACATTGTGGAATAGTTTTTGAAGTCTGCAAAAGTACTCAACTAGTGCTGTCGTTCTCCACAAAAAAATGTGTTTACCAATGCATGCATGAACTCTAGTTACTCTAACCCCCCTCTCTTCTTTAATTCTTTGCCACATCAGCATGTTTGCTATTCCCGTGTGCATGATACCAGCTAAGATACCACCATTATGGCCAGCCTTAATCATCGCATGCAATAATTTAGTGCACCTTGAAATATGAACATGTGTGGGGCGTGTTTGTTTTTAATGACTTGAGACTATACCTAGCCCGGCATGCAAGATGACTTATTATGCACCGTTCCCCATACCTGCAGGAAGCCCGTTCGTCTCCAAATTTTTTCCTCTCCATGTGTGAAACAATATGCCTGCCAAACTCTCCTTCTCCCTCCGGCGGTCCCACCACTCCACCCCGTGTGAAAAAATCTGCATGCATGACTCTCCTCCCCCCACGCTCGTCCAATCTGTTGTGCCCAACAATATTTCCACCCCTTCGCTCCCCCGTAATTTACTCCAACAAATATGCCCACGTAGTTGTTACTTAACTGTAGGTGCATTCGGTCACTGACATATGGGCCCAACAGGGGTCTGGCCCACATGTCAGTGACGCAACTAGACCGGCAGTTAAGTCAGTGCAGCTCAGTCCATATCTTACGTAGGTGTGCCATTGCTCGCTATAAATACTGCGCCTCCCACGACATCGCTATCTCCTCCCCCTCACATTCATGTTCATCGCTATCTCCTCCCCCTCCCTCTCACGTCGACCACCATGGCATCGCCCCTCCCAAGCCCTAGGAGCCCCTCGCTGCACCGCGCGGATGTCCACGCGTCGCCGTTCCGTTCCTCGCCGCCACTAGTCGAGGAGGACGCATCGGCGTTCCGCTCCTCGCCGCGACGCATCGAGGTGGACGTGTCGGCGTTCCCAATCTCGCCAGCACGCGCGCCGGAGGACGCGTCGGCTCCCCGCTACAAGGAGAACGCCGCACCGCCTGCCGAGCCCCCCAGCCTTGAGGAGCTTTGGAAATAAATGGATGTCGCCTTGTGAGAGGCTTTGCCTCCAGCAGAGCGTGCCAAAATAGAGGCGGAGAAGAAGGCCGAGGAAGAGAAGCGCACCACGGAACAAGCTTCCTGGGAGGCCTATGTCACGTCCGAGAGAGTCGGGCAATTGGCTCTTTGGCAGAAAGCTCGTGTGAGGGCCGTGAGGGTGGCGGAGGACGCCCGTGCCGATGCCCTGAGTGCAGTCGGGCCCAAGCACCTCATCTACGCTTGGCGGTACGTGGACCGGGTGCACGCTTCCAGCGAGGAGGAGTACCTGTTGGCGCCGGATCACCACACCGGTGAGATCACGCTCGCCCGCCGGCAAGCCGCCAATCAGCACCTCACGAGTTGCGAGGCTGAGGAAGAGGCGTTGTGTCGGCGCGCTGGGAAACGGCCGCGCACCAGGGCACTCGTGGCGCGCCGCAAGCGCTCCTGCGAGCGCCGTGGCTTTTAGGAGGAGTATAATTTTTGTTTCGTAAGGCGATCTCATTAGTTTTGGGACGCAAATGATAAATCCCGAACGTTCAGGAATTTTTAGCGTCCTTAATTAAGTATGTAAAAGGGAAAGTTTGGAAACCTTGTGTATTCGTACGCATTTTGCAAGTACGTGCATATAGCACAAACTTTACTATATACTATCGCACTACACGTCTCTCTCGATATATGCTTGCAGACTGTGCTACTCCCTCCGTCCAGGTCAATAAGTCATCTTCGGTTGTGCACCGTGACCAAGAAGGAGGGAAGACTTATACACCTAGACGGAGGGAGTACTACTATTACTTATGTACGTGCAAATGCACGTTTTAACATTACGATGCGGTTTTTGTAAAAGTAGAAAAACAGCACTAGTCAAGCTTGTGAAACGATTCAATGCAAAACAAATGCAAAAATGCTCGTTTGATTGTTTACTTTTAGCTTCCTTCTCTGTGGTTATTTCTCTGTCGTACTTTGTACGGAGTATCTCACTGGTTGGAAAGGCATGCAAATTCCCAAACCGCTTCCTACACCCTGTATCTCACTGGTTGCCGGCGTTGACGTTGTCGCCCATGTCGTCGAGGATGAGGTTGCCGAGGTCGGGGAAGAAGTCGTCGTTCGCAACTAATCATGTGGACTAGCATAGTAGTAGGATACAGAGTAGAAACATGAATTCTACCACGATTTCGAACAGGAAGGACAGAAACACATACGGTGCAACGGGAGCAGCACCATTGGCGTTGAGGTTGTCGCCCATGTCCAAACACCACGTAGACACGGTCTTTGAGCACGGTTCGTAGTCGTTCCACGCTCGGGCATTGAAGTTTGTAACTATTTTAGATTAGAATATACTACTCCTCCGGTGCTAGTAGTAGAGCAGAGTCCTACTCTACTACTCTACTCAAGCAAGTTAGGGCATAGCATTGTAGGGAGTACCAGTACTGTGATCACTCAAGCAAGTTGTCTGGCATCGACATGACCCTACGCTGCTGGTATGTGTCTCGTAAGTCAAGCGGCATGCTGTAGTCATCATCACCTGTCCACTTCCCGCAGCACATATTCGCTTCTCCATCTTTGTCCGCACATAATCTCGTCCAATCTTCCATCCCCGCTAAGGCGCCTCCCCCCTCGTCCGAAACCCAAGCACTAACAATGGCAGAACCGAGCAGCGTCCGCCGAAAGAGTGGCTGGAATTCGCTCCCCACAGAGGTAATCAAGCTCATTGTTTCGCGTGTGGACAATCTCAGTACCATGCCGCTCGCCGCGTGCTCGTCGGGGCTGTACCGTTTACTCAAAGCCCTCAGGCCGGAGCTTTTTAAGCCAGCTCCTTGCTTGCTGATGCCGCCTGATCTTCAGAAACGGCGTGTCACGCAGCATAACGATCGTAGGGTGGCGAGCATCAACCCCCTTGACTGCGATCCGATCCCCGTCAGCCTCAACTACATTAACGGTATGTACTGGGTCGGCATGAACACGTCTTGGATGGTGCTCGTCGACGGTCGCGGCAGCTGGATGCTCGTGGAGGTCTACACCCGGCGATTGATCCCCCTTCCTTCGATTAACACTGCACTGCTTTGGCACCGCGGCCCAGAATACTCGGAATCTTACAGTAGCCAACATGATACCAAGTTTGATTTGCTCAAGGTTGTAATCTGCCAAGTGCCCACAAGATCTGCGAATTATAAAGACTTCAGGCTAATTGCGTTCTTCAACCGCGGTCTCGCCTATCTGACAGGTCACTGCGGTAAGTGGATAAATCTGCACGTCCATCGCAGGATCATACATCCTCCATGGTTCTCTGATGCCATTGAACACAAGGGCTTCATTTACGCTGTCGACTCCTTCTATGGCTGGACGTATTGCTGGCCTACTCCAGTCATCGCTACAAACGGCTGTTACAGCAGTATGTTACTTTCCTATGATATCATGATGGCTTGCTTATATTACTGTCAACATTTGCTGAAAAAATATTCATGCTCATAACATGCTGTTCTTAAGATTGACTAAACCAAGAGCCCTTTTTTATTTGACTCCAACTTGATATGATGTTGTAGGCCGCCTGGTGTCCCTACCCTTCCTAATCCCAGAACCTTTCAAAGAAAAGCGGCATGGCAGTTGCAGGTGGTTCCTGGCTCGATCAGACGACGGCGAAAGATTGATGATCGTTCGCACGTACCGGACGTGTTGTTTCGCGGAATACAATCACAGTCACTGCAAGGTCTTTGAGCAGGATCCCAGCTTCTCTGGGCCTTCAGGAATTTTTGACTGGAGGCTGGTAAGTAGCCTTGGTACACGCTCTCTGTTTGTCGGACTGAATTATCCGATTAACCAGGAGATAACCGACGGCAAGGATCATGATGGCAGCGCGGTTTCGTTCATCAGGCAAAACTGTGTGTACACAGCGTACCATGCGTCTCTGCATGCACCATACCCTGATATGTGCCGCCACGCTCTGCAGCCCAAAGTAGGAGAGAGGGTCGCAAGTATCAGACTTCGACCTGCTGGCTGGAGTTTCCCCCGTCAGGCACCCATCTGGTTCAAGCCGTCAGCCAATCTCCACAGCTTAATAAATAGTAACGTCTAACTGAGCCAGTTAGTTAGATGCGTACACTTGGTGTAGTAGGATCTTTATTTAGTTTGATGCATACACTTGTTCTTTTTTGGTAGCCCTTTTGTAATGATGGCTGATGTTTGGTTTGGAAGAGAGAGCTGCGTCTTCACTCTTCTGGCCTGCTTACTGCTTCTGTTGCACCCCCAGCCCTGGTTGCTGCTGCTGCTGTTTTCAATGTACAATCAGTAGTATATTTCGTCTGTTGGTTGAATAAATGTGTTGTTAGAACGACAAACACAATGTTTTGGAAGTCGTTGCACGGTTCGATCCTTTAGTGCCCCGTACCGTACGTAGCGCATACTATTTATCGTACGGAACACATTTTTTTTGAAACTCGGAACACATTTTCCACTTGTTGATAACATGCAGCCCACTGATGAAGGCCCAATAGAGAAGCCCATAATTAACTGGAAGGGAGGCTCTCACATGAATCCGGCCCAGGTACATGCTCATGGTCCCCTAAACATAAATAAGTAAATAAATAAATAAATAAAGCTAAATGCTCATGCACCAGTTCTTTGGGAAAATAGGTAGCCCAGTATTTCTTTTTGAAGAATACCCAAGCTAGGCCTATTTGTTTTCTCCGAATTACTGGGCTGCAAATCTTTCAAGACGAGGAGGGATGCATTCCGGCCTGGCTTAAGAGTATGGTCAATGTCTGTTAAAAGTAATATCAAAAGGGGTTGAAAATTCCAAAAAAATTATAGCAAATGGGATATAAGTTTCTTTTTTTGTTTTTGTTCTTCACTGATATCTTATACGTATTTCATTGGATTTAACATGACATAGTACTAATTTATTTTTAAATTTGTTTTAGTATGGCTATTAATTTTTGGATTAAGAATATTTCGTTCCCCAGCAAAAATTTGCGAATTTTCAAAATTTCCCACATATTTAGTTAATTTTTTGACCCTGGTACTGACCAGAAAATGGCCAGCAATTCTAAAAATGGAAAACGGGCTGCAATAAATTCCATATGAATTAGAAAATGAGTAAAAATTATAAAAATAATAGCAAATGGGCTGTACACGCCACAGATTTCGAGGCTGACTTGTTTACGCAAGGCTTTGTCAGTGAACACACGATTCTAGCAGCAGTTAGTGTTGGATGTCCATCCAACGGCCGACGTGCTTCTTCAATCTCTGATCTTCCTGCTCCAGCCGCCTAAACTAGCGCCGGCGGGACTGCCTGCTCCCTCCTCTTGTGGCCCGCTGTGATGCCGCGCAGGCTTCCCCGGCCCACCCTACTCCCTCCGCTGGCCTGGCCGCACGCAATCAACTGCCTCCTTATTACGCGAAAAAAATGATTCCTCCCACTGACATCTGGGGCGCACCGGTTGGGAGGCTGACCTGTGGGCCTACTAAGTTGACGCGTACGCAGGGCTTGTCAACTTAGTCAACAAACGATTCTAGCAGCAGTAACCGTTGGATTTGAATCGAACGGTCCTGCTGCTTCTTCAATCGCTGCTCTTCTTGCACCAGCCGCCCAAACCAGCGCCGGGGAGACCGCCTGCTCCTGCCTCCAGTGGCCGGCTGTGCTGCCGATGAGGCCTCATCGCCCCTACTACTCCCACCGCTAGCCAGGCCCTGCGGCGACGGCAGCCTCACACCGCAGCCGAACCAGTGAACCCTCGTACTCCTCTCCGCGTGGGCATCCACTGCCGCGTCTTCCCCGGCTCCGCGTCGTCCCCTTCCTAGGCCTCGCCGTCGTCCACCGCCTTGGTGCTCTCGGCGCGGCGTGGTCAACGTGGTCAACGACATTCCATCGGAAGAGTACTGTACGTGGAGAGGCTGACAGCTGGGTCCACGGCCACAGCCCAGTTTTTTTGTGATTTGCCAAGTAAGTCGCTTTGTCAGGCCTGTTGGGCTGCAAATCTTTCAAGACGAGGAGAGCTTTCATTCGGCTGGCCGAGAAAATGGCCCATCAGTAATGAGAAATGGGCTGTACATTTTTAAAACACATCAAACCGGCAATTAGTTTCAAATATCTTTTTTTCATTTCGAGATTTGAAATTACATTAATTTTTATGCGTGGAGAATTTGTTGGATTTTATATTGATATACATTTATTTTTAAAATCAGTTTGAATGTGAGTCGAAATTTCGGGATTAAAAACAGTTCGGACCGCACCGAAATATGCAAAATTTCGTATAATTTTTTAACCGTGGCCACAATATGGGCTGTAATGCTAACAAAAAGAATATGGGCTCCAAAAAAACCTTAATAATTAGCAAATGGGCTGTAAATTATTAGAAATAATGGCAGATGGGATGTATGCTGTTTTCCACAGATTTGAGGCTTTCCTAAAAAAAGGTTGACGCACAAGCAGTGACTGTTGGATGGCCATCCAACGGCCGTCGTGTTTCTTCAATCTCTGCTCTTCCTGCTCTAGCCGCTCAAATAGGCGCCGGCGGGACTGCCTGCTCCCTCCTCCCCGCGGCCGGCTCTGCTGCCGCGCAGGCCTCACCGCCCCACCGTACTCCCATCGCTGGCCTAGCCATCCCTCTACTCACCCACACCTGCTGTTATTCTCCGGCGATGGCAGACGAACCAGTAAACCCTCGTACAGTCGTACTCCCCTCCGCGTGGGAAACAACTGCCGAGTCTTCCCTGCCTCCGTGTCGTTCCCTTCCTAGGCCTCGCCGTCGTCCACCGCCCTGGTGCTCTCGGCGCGGCCTGGTCAACGTGGTCAACGACCGACATGCATCTGAAGTGGACTTTACATGGAGAGGCCGACAGCTGGGTCCACGGTCGCATGCAAGGAAATGCCTCCTTATTACGCGCAAAATAATGATTCCTCCACCTGACATCAGGGACCCACCGAAAGGGCCTCTGTATTTCGCGAAAAAACGTTACCGCCGCTGACAGCTCGGACCCACCAGCTATATCTTCGCACGCAAGGAAGTGCCTCCTTATTACGCACAAAAAATGAATACTCCCCTGTTAGCTGGGACCCAGTATAGTGGCAGGCTGACTTGTGGGCCTACTAAGTTGACGGGGACGGAGGGCTTTGTCAACTTAGTCAATATGCACGATTCTAGCTCCAGTGACCGTACGATGTCCATCCAACGGCCGTAGTGCTTCTTCAACCTCTGGTCTTCTTGCTCCAGCCGCCCAAACCAGCGCCGGTCGTGCCTCGTGCTCCTGCCTCCCGTGGCCGGCTGCGATGCGGCGGAGGCCTCACCGCCCCCTACTACTCCCACCGCTGGCCAGGCCATCCCTCTACTCACCCACACCCCCTGTTATTCTGCGGCGACGGCAGCCTCACACCGCAGCGAACCAGTGAACCCTCGTACTCCTCTACGCGTGGGCATCCACTGCCGCGTCTTCCCCGGCTCCGCGTCGTCCCCTTCCTAGGCCTCGCCGTCATCCACCGCCCTGGTGCTCTCGGCGTGGCGTGGTCAACATGGTCAAGAAACGGCTTCCATCGGACGTGGACTGTACGTGGAGAGGCTGACAGTTGGGTCCACGGCCGCAGCAAGGAAGTGCCTCCTTATTACGTGCAAAATAATTATTCCTCCACCTGATAGCGGGACCCACCGGACGGGCCACTGTATTTCGAAAAAAACGTTTCCCCCTGACTGCTGGGACCCACCAGCTACATCTTCGCACGCAAGGAAGTGCGTCCGGGCAAAAAAACGGTTCGCCTCCTGACTGCTGGGACCCACCAGCTACATCTTCGCAGGCAAGGAAGTGCCTGACAGTCGGGACCCACCTGGTCGAAGCGTACGTAGCATTGTCATTGTGGTCGCAAACGTGTACGTACATACTGGTCGATGTAGAGGCGCGCACGTGTCGTAGTAGAGGCGCGCGCGTAGCATTTACACGTACGTACAGCGGCCAGGGTGCAAGAAATAAAATACGGCCACGTATGTGTACATACGGGCGGGGTCTCGAACGCCTACTCGCGCATACGTACGGCTAGGGCTCGTGTACATGGCTGGGTCGGAATGGAGAAACAGCGTCGTCGTCGTGTTCATGGGGAGGCAACAGAATGCGTCGTGTTCATGGGGAGGCAACGGAATGCGTCATGTTCATGGGGAGGCAACGGAATGCGTCGTGTTCATCGGGAGGGCTTGGACGGAACAAGCGATGGAAACGAGGCCTGGCGTACAGCGGAATGGAGGAAACGGCCTTGTGTTCGACCGGCCACGTTCCAAACGGGATCCTGTTCATCGGGAGGGGTCTGGCGTACCGCAAAACGGAGGAAACGGACCTCCTACGGTCGAAACGGGGGTCCTGTTGATCGGGAGGGGTGTGGCGTACCGCAAAACGGACGAAACGGACTTGTGTTGGAGCGCTACGGTCGAAACAGGGGTCCTGTTCATCGGGAGGGGCGTGGCGTACCGCAAAACAGGACTCCACGGGATACTGTTCATCTCCACCGTCGACCCCCTCCAGCCTCCACGAGCTACTGTTCATCTACCGTCGACCTCCTCCAGCCTCCACCTGCGACTGTTCATCCACGGGCTCCTGTTCATCCAGCCTCCACCGCGCGCTACTCCACCGGCTACTGTTCAACCAGCCCTCTCCACGGGCTCCTGTTCAACCACCCCTCCACGGGCTACTGTTCATCCTGCCCTCCACCGTCTACTGTTCATCCTGCCCTCCACGGGGTGGTCCTGTTCATCCAGCCCTCCACGGGGTCCTGTTCATCCAGCCCCAACCGGCTCGATCGATCGGGGTCCTGTTCATCCAGAGGCAACACCACGGGGTCCTGTTCATCCACCCCCACCGGGAACTGTTCATCCAACCCCCCCCAGCAACGCTCACTGTTCATCCAGAGGCAGCATCGATCGGCTTCAGTTAGCAGCAGTAGCGAAGGAATCGCTCGATCGGGTTCAGTTAACAGCCATCGATCGATCGCTCGGGTTCAGTAACGCGTAGCCTGCAGTGCAATCGCTCGGGTTCAGTTAGAGCCCAACGCCTCGCTCGGGTTCAGTTAGAGCCAACGCCTCGCACACACGCGCGTACGTGTACGAGAGAAACGCGCATCGCTCGGCCCCCGACCTCCCACCGTAACCGGGAACTCCCTGAAATTTTCCTCGCCCTCGCTTCTACCACGGTTTTTTCCGTCATGGACAGCCCAAAGAATGTCATGCAGCTGCATCTCCGGCCCGCCCAGGACGAAAAGCCCATTTTCTGTCATGATTTTTTGTCATAGAAGTAGTAGCCCACCACATCTATGATGATACCGGGGTTTGTCACAATTATCGTCATAGAAGTGTCATATGTATGACAGAAAAAAATTCGTTCGGCCCAAAATGTCACGGATGTGTCTTTTTTTGTAGTGTAGGTTTGTCACGTCCGAATAGGTGGCCCTCGTCGCATGTCGAGGTGTGTCCTCGCGATCCATAGGTCGCTCTTGAGTGTCCTGCTCTATTACCCAAGTCATGTTGATAGTCATATGCACAGCCCCGAGCTGTTTTGTTCTTGCCTTTACAGCGAGGTGGGGCGGTCTGGTGTTTGGCTTGAGTTGCCGCTTTACCCGAACCAAGTTGTGGTCGACCTGACGCCTTGTGTGATAATGGCACGGGCTCGAGCACCTTGTCGTCGCCCTGGGGTAGCAATCTACTCTTCGGGTAGCTTTTGGCTGGGCCACTGAGGCTGTATTCTTTGGCGGCTAGGACTTCGGTCCATCTATCATTGAGCAGATCTTGGTCAGCTTGAAGTTGCTGCTGCTTCTTTTTCAGGCTCCTTGTAGTGGATATTAGTTGGCGCTTGAAGCGCTCCTGCTTGAGAGGTTCCTCAGGCACGAGGAAATCCTCGGTGCCGAGGCTCACCTCATCCTTAGAGAGCGGAAGGTAATTGTTGTCCTCCGAATCTTCGTGCGTGGCCTGCTTACCAGGGCTGACCTGCCCATCTTCCCGTTCATCTTGTTCATCAGCTGTATCAATGGGATCTTCGTTGACTTCGACATCGTCGTCCATACTGTCAATGTTCTCGGTATCGTAATCAACTGTATCGGTTGAATCCTCGACCGCGGCTATGAAATGGGTGGTGGGTGGGAAGCAAAATTCTCCACCGTCGGCCCCTGGTTCGAGCCAGATATAGTTTGACTGTGAGTCCTCCGCCAAGGACAGATTCTTTAATGAGTTTACCACATTGCCCCAGGGCAAGTGCTAGAAGATGTCCGCGGCGCTGAACTCAAAGATCGATAAACGATCAAGTTCGGCGTCCGCGGGTCACGTGGTTCGGAACTTACGGCCGGAGACGAGTCCGGAGTTCCGGTGATAAAGACGTCGTGAGAGGTTAAGTCTATGTGCGGCTCCAACGCCGTGGAATCTGTGGCCTCCGTGGTGGGGTTGATCCTCTCGTCCTTGGATGGCGCAGCTTGCTCCAGATCTAGGGCCAGAGCGGTTACAGGAGCAATCTACTGAATGCGGCCAGATGACAGATTTAGGTCATGGTCATCGGGGTGACCGGGAGCGGCTACCGCAGTCTCGAATCCGGCGAAGATCAAGTCTCCACGGATGTCCGCAACATAGTTCAAGCTCCCGAATCTGACCTGATGGCCAGGGGCGTAGCTTTCGATCTGCTCCAGATGGCCAAACGAGTTGGCCCACGATACGAAGCCGCCGAACACGAAGATCTGTCCGGGGAGGAAAGTTTCTCCTTGGACAACGTCATTATTGATGATCGAAGGGGCCATCAAACCTTTTGGTGACAACACAGTGGAACTCTCAATGAAAGCACCAATGTCGGTGTCAAAACTGGCAGATCTCGGGTAGGGGGTCCCGAACTGTGCGTCTAAGGTCGATGGTAATAGGAGACAAGGGACACGATGTTTACCCAGGTTCAGGCCCTCCCTATGGAGGTAATACCCTATCTCCTGCTTGATTGATATTGATGAATATGAGTATTACAAGAGTTGATCTATCTCGAGATCGTAATGACTAAACCCTAGAGGTCGAGCTTGTATGGCTATGATAATGAATCTCCCCTATCCGGACTAAGTCCTCCGGTTTATATAGACACCAGGAGGATCTAGGGTTACATAAGGTCGGTTACAAAGAAAGGAATCTACATATTCGACGCCAAGCTTGCCTTCCATGCTAAGGAGAGTCCCATCCGGACACGGGTGCAGTCTTCGGTCTTCGTATCTTCACAGCCCATCAGTCCGGCCCATGGCTAACAGGCCGGACGCCCGAGGACCCCTTAGTCCAGGACTCCCTCACCCTCCAACACTTCTTCGGCATTATGCACGAAGGGATGTGGAAGTTGTTTTTGGGAAACGAAAACATTGGCCGGACACCACTGAGGACGCCGGCCTTGACTGCAACCGTCCAGATACCCCGGTAAGCACTTGACTTCCAAACACTTTGTATTTAAGTACACCATAATACATTACTGAGCCAACTATCTTCTTCTAGGGCTGGATAAAGAAAGCGAAACTAATTAGGTGTTCGGCCCCCCTTCCCGAAGGCTCAGCGGATCCCTTGTTAACAAGGATGCTGGCCCCGGCACCGTACCAGATGCCTATGAAGGAGAGCAAAGCGGAGAGTGGGAGGACCAAAGATGGCCTCCATCCTGAAGGTATATCAGACATTGTGTCTGGGGAATCAAGATCCCATCATCCAAAGACAAAAATGAAGGGGAAGTCAACATCTCTTCCCCCCACGGAAAGAAAAGGGCCGCCTCCGAAGATTGGGAGGAAAAGGCTCCTAGGCGAGGCAAGATGCCTCTGACGGGTGGCCCGGGCTTGGAGGACGATGTCATCGCACAGTCCCATGATGAGGACAAACCTCAGGCCAAATCGTAAGTGAACAAGGGTGTTTAAGCATGTCATGTTCCTTTCTTGTGACGTCTAGAATATATGTTTTTTGCAGTTCGGCACGCAGTCTTCTTCAACAGTCCTCTTCCTCGGGGGACCTTCTCCCGAAGATGATGGAAAGCGAGACACCTCCACCAGTCTCCTCGCCTAATAGGGCAGACGACTTCGAGGTATCGTCGCGGAGGGTCTCCCCCGATCAACAAGTGGTGCAAGGGATGAAGACACCATTCAAAGGTGGTACTTCGGAGGCCCAGTGTCCGGAGGCCAATAATGGAGGTCCCGAGCAGTCCGGTCTATAGCCGGATACGAATAAACGGATTCCTTCAAAGGGAGGTTGTACTCCTTCACCAGCTTCTGGGGACCCAGAGGCGCCGGATACATTGACGAACATGCTGTGGCAGGCATCCGTCTCAGAGGAACATCGTACCTTGATGGGCACCGTGGTTGAAAAGGTCCTGTCCGCGAAAAGTGGATTGAATGAGGCCTTCGTGGGCTTCGAGGTTCGTACTGTAATATGTTCGATTGTCTTTTATTCACAAAATACACCTGTGTATAGATAGTAGCCCCTGAGACTCTGATTGGCTTCCCGAGGGAGGCGATCAGAGGATCAAAAAGATATGCCCAAGAAATAATCTGATCAATTGAAACACAGGCTGTGACCTCCCGGTAACTGCCCGGACTACAGAAGTTGCGGATTTGCAAAACAAGATTGATGAGGCGGATAAGGATATCGCACTTATCAACAGGCGACTTGACGAGGCGCAAGGTATGTTTTTTGGGGGCAGCCATACTATGCACGTGTTTACAATATAAGCATGATGCAAAGAATTGTGCAATAAGATGTACATACCTGCAGATGATGCTGCCACAGTCGAGGTCCTTCGGGCTGAGCTAGCCCGGGCCAAGGAGTAGGCCCAGATTAGTAATGCGGCTACTGAAAAGGCATCTACCGAGCTAAAGGCTGAACAGGCTGCTCGGCGCTGATGCGAGGAGAAAATATCCTCGATGACGCTTGAACTAAAGGAGGCCGTTAGCCGCTGCGGATTTCTCGAGAGGGATAATAAAGCCAAAACGGTTGATCTTGACAAGGCCTTACAAGAGGCAAGAGAAGCCCGGTCCGAATCTAGAGTGGCCCGGGAGGAGATCACGGCTGGTAAGCCCTTTTTATTGCAAACTAAGTTCGGCGATCCTAATTATGCCCCGCTTAATCAAGTGTGGAGTTCTCCAGATGCTTTGTTGGATTTGCCGAAGAGTGCTTTTGATGTGGCATAGTTTTACCAGGTGCAAGAAGGGTATACAACGGAGAAGCTTCTCTGGTCGCAATTTGGTGCATCATAGTGTCCATTGTTGCTGAACAAGCAAATGACCCAATGGGCAGAACTGCACCAGATATTTGGTGCTGCCATGAAAGACGTCATAGTCCGGCTGTGGCCGACCGAGCCAATTCTGGATAGTTATTTTGGTTTGGTGCAGTGACTTGCTACCACGGTGCCGCGCATCAACGTCGTTAAGAGATCAACATGCATCGAGGGTGCACGGATGGCCTTTGCCCGTGTGAAAACATACTAGACGAAGATGAAGGCCGTCGATATTGCAGCGAAGAGTCCACCCAAGGGCAAGGACCATCACGCACCAGAGCATTATTTCAAAGATGTCTTAGAGGCTGCCCAGTTGATAGAGGGTCAGTGCTCGAAAGATATGATGTTCGAGTAAGATGTATTGACATTGTGAAAAACGGTATTATGAAATAATAAAGTTTATTTTAGAGTTGCTTAAAAGCTTTGAATCCTCCTGTGCGGCCGTTTTTATATAATCTGAAAGATTTCCATTCGTCGGCTTTAGCCCCCTCGTAGGAAATATGGGGGGTGTTCAGAAAAGCAATTGATCACTCTTAACCCAACATGTCGGTCCAAAAAGGAGGTGTCAATGCGGTGCACTAGGCAATCGGACTATAGGGCATTAACACTTTCACTTAGCCATAGGAGTTTTATGGTGGATCTACGATATAGATCTTGTTATGTATGCAGTTATCCCAATGCGGTGCGTTACATGTATGACCCGAAAGAAGGTCCTTCGTATAATACGGAGGAATATCAAAAGATCCTGTTAAGTCGTCGAGCGGTTGACTAGCTCTCGCCGCATCATGACATTCAGTTTTCGGCTTTCTCTACTGAGGTGTGTGACCAGGTGAACCAGAAACACAATCGCAGTAGTTCTCCCTTTGCTACCCTAGCCGATAGAGCGGAACGTAAGGTAGCCAGCACAGGAGCCGGGCAACCCAACTATTGACCCAAGACATGATTCGAAGCTGATGCATATAAGGCCGAACTCGCGACGCCGAAGTATGCTATGAAGTTGTTCGGACTTTGTTGGCAACTCATTTTGTTCCAATGTCAAGCCCCTGGAAAGGTATGTCAGGGTGGCTGTGTGAAACAACAAAAAGGAGCAAAATTCGGTTCTTTATATAAAAGTGAATACCGGATACGGAGTATGTTCACTAGAGCCTAACTGACATGCCAATTGTCATTTTACAGATAATAACGCCACAACCCCGGCTATTGACATGCCAGGGGTCGGCGGCTGAGGAAACAGGCACTTTACAGGCTCGAAAAATAGGGCGTGCGGTCTACAAAAATTTATTTTGGACCTCCTATCGCACGTCTGCGCCGCCTTTCCTCAGTGAAGGTGCTCCTTAACAGTAGTCTCTGGGTTAATTTATGAACTCGGACTCTGATACAGTCCATGAGATGACCAGCCTTTACGCTACCTGTGGCGAAGGATGATGGAAAAAGAAAGAGTAGTTTAAAAAGGGAAAAGGAAGTAGTTTATGGGAGTACTTGTGGATCCGTCCGTGTTATGCTTCCGCCGATGCCCAGGCTATTTGAAGTGCATAGTTATGTATGCGTGGTACAGATTTCGCAGGTATATGAGGCGGACGGCGAAAGCCGAACTGCTAGTCCTGCTCCGAACTTGGTCGATCTAGTTGAATGGAGATCGGTGGCTTAATGGCCGACAAGGTATGCGGTTTAATGAGACCGCTTTGTGCTTTGGCTGAGAGCGCTGTAGTGTGGTCCTCAGTCCGGAGGGAGTGTTTCTCCTGCTCCCCTGTAGAGTTGTATGTCACGTATACCATGTTCACTGCTTTCACTTCAGGGGGAAATTGCTTTTGACCCCGATATTTGGTTGGTGACCCTCTTCGGCATCGCTATCGCCCGGCGGCCTCCTCGCTTTATGTTTGGTGTTGAGCTTGCCGACCTACTTGAAGACCCAACAGCTTCTGTTGGTATGGTTAGCTGGTTTGTCGGGGTGGCCATGAATATGGCAGGGCCGGTCCAATATCTTGTCTAAATTGGATGGGCCATCTTTATTTGCCTTGAATGGCTTTTTCAATTGACCGGATTTGGGGCCGTTGAATCCGGCGTTGACCGTTGTGTCATGTGTTCTTTCGTTATCACTGTGGTGCTTGTTTTTGTTGCGTCGTGGTTTACCATTGCTGTCCCGGACTTCGGAAGTGCCCGGATCGCTGGCGCTGTTGCTTCTACGAGCGAGCCAAATGTCTTCTCCCGCGCAAAAACGGGTCATCAGAGCGGTAAGGGCTGGCATGGATTTTGGTTTTTCTTGACCAAGGTGGCGAGCGAGCCACTCGTCCCGAACGCTGTGTTTGAAGGCCGCTAGGGCTTCCGTGTCCGAACAGTCGATGATTTGGTTCTTTTTAATTAAGAACCTGGTCCAGAGCTTCCTGGCTGACTCTCCGGGTTGCTAGACAATGTGACTTAAGTCATCGGCATCTGGTGGCCGGACATATGTACCTTGGAAGTTGTCGAGGAAAGCCTCTTTCAAGTCCTCCCAGCTGCCAATAGAATTTTTAGGCAGACTGTTTAGCCAGTGCCGAGCTGTCCCTTTGTGTTTTCAAGGGAGGTATTTGATGGCGTGGAGGTCATCTCCATGAGCCAAATGAATGTGGAGAATAAAGTCCTCGATCCACACCACGGGGTCAATTGTTCCATCGTATGATTCGATATTTACGGGTTTAAACCCTTCTGGGGATTCGTGATCCATTACTTCGTCGGTGAAGCAATGAGGGTGTGTGGCGCCTCTATATTGGGCCGCATCGTGACGTAGCTCCAATGGAGTCCGTCTACGGTGTTCGGCCCGTGCCTGACTGTGCTTGTCACATCCGGATAGATAGCCGTCGACACATGCCGAGGTACATCCTCGCGATCCGTAGATCGATCTGGTATGCCCTGCTCTATTTTTCAGGTCCTGCCGGAGGTCATATGTGTGACCACGAGCTGTTTTATAATGAGGCGGGGCGGGCTGGTGTTCGGTTTGCATTGCCGCTTTATCCCGACCACGTGGTAGTCGGTCAGCCTCGTTGTGTGATGATGGTATGGGCTCCAGCGCCTCATCATCGAACTGGGGTAGCAATTTGCGCTTCGGGTAACTTTTGGCTGGGCGCTTATGGCCGTATTCTTCGGTTGTCAGGATATCAGTCCATCTATCATTTAACAGGTTTTCATCAGCTTGAAGTTGTTGCTGCTTCTTTTTCAGGCTTCTTGCGATGGCTATTAGCTGGCGTTTGAAGCACTCCTGCTCAAGAGGTTCTTCAGGCATGATGAAATCCTCGTTGCTGAGGCTCACCTCATCCTCGAAGAGCGGAAGATAATTACTGTCATCCGAGTCTTTGTTGATGGCCTGTTCATCGAGGCTAACTTGCCCATCTTCCCATTCTTCTTCTTCAGGAGTTGCTTCAATGGGGTCTTCATTATCGTCGGCACCGTCAGGAGTATTATCTTCTCCTGTGTTGGTATTGCTATCTTTTGCACAACGTAACTTAGAGCGGTGCCGCTGACGTCGGCACTTAGGTTGTGTCCCAGGAGGTTTGTCCTCGACTAGATCTTCTTTGTCGTCGTCGTTAGATTCTTTAGGTGTATCCACCATATATACGTCGTACGAAGAAGTGGCCGTCCAGCGTCCGGTAAACGACGGGTTTTGGCCATGCTCCTCATCTGCATCGTCGTCCATGTCGTCGATGTCTTCGGAGCCATAATCGAGCATGTCTATTAAGTCTTCGACAGTGGCTGTGAAGTGGGTGGCGGGAAGCAAAATTCCCTGTCCTCAGCTTCTAGTTCGAACCGGATATAGTCCGGCTGTGAATCCCCTGCTAAGGATAGATTTTTTAATGAGTTCAGCACATCACCCCAAGGTGAGTGTCGGAAGATGTTTGTGGCGCTGAATTCGGTGATCAATGACCGATCATGCTCGACATGCGCGGACGCACATAGTTCGGAACTTATAACCAGAAATGAGTCCGGGGTTCCGGTGACACAGGCATTACCGGAAGTTAGGTTTGGGTGCGGCTCCAACACCGTGGAGTCTGCGGCTTCCGTGGTGGGGTTAAGCTTCTTGTCCTCGGATGGCGTGACCTGCTCCGGATCTAAGGCCAGAGCAATTACAGGTGGAATTTCCTAGGTATGGCCCGATGACAGATCTAAGTCATGTTCATTGAGGTGACGGGGAGCGATTGCCGTGGTATCGAATCCGTCGAAGATCAAGTCTCCGCGGATATCCACGACGTAGTTCAAGCTCCCGAATCTGACCTAACGGCCAGGGGCGTAGTTGTCGATCTGCTCCAGATGGCCAAGCGAGTTGGCCCGCAGTACGAAGCCGCCAAACACGAAGATTTGTCCGGGGAGGAAGACCTCCCTTGGACAGCGTCGTTGTGGATGATTGAAGGAGCCATCAAACCTTTTGAGTGCGGCACCGTGGAACTCTCAATGAAAGCACCAATAATGTCGGTGTCAAAACCGATGGATCTCGGGTATGGGGTCCCGAACAGTGCGTCTAGGATCGATGGTAACAGGAGACGGGGGACACAATGTTTTACCTAGGTTCGGGCAATGTCGGTGTCAAAACCGGCGGATCTCGGGTAGGGGGTCCCGAACTGTGCATCTAGGATCGATGGTAACAGGAGACGGGTGACACAATGTTTTACCCAGGTTCGGGCCCTCTCTAGGAAGGTAATACCCTACGTCCTGCTTGATTGATCTTGATGAATATGAGTATTACAAGAGTTGATCTACCACGAGATCGTAATGGCTAAACCCTAAGAGTCTAACCTGCCTATGATTGTTCGGGGTATCTACGGACCTAGCCCTCTGGTTTATATAGACATGGGAGGGATCTAGAGTTACACAAGGTCGGTTACAAAGAAAGGAATTTGTAGGATCGAAAGTATGTCTAGAGGGGGGGTGATTAGACTACTTGACCAAATAAAAATCTATCCTTTTCCCAACTTTAGTCTTTGGCAGATTTTAGCTATCTTAGCACAAGTCAAGCAATCTTAACACAATTCAAGCAAGCATGCAAAGAGTCTATGAGCAGCGGAAAGTAAAGCATGCAACTTGCAAGAATGTAAAGGGAAGGGTTTGGAGAATTCAAACGCAATTGGAGACATGAATGTTTTTGTCGTGGTTCCGATAGGTGGTGCTATCGTACATCCACGTTCATGGAGACTTCAACCCACGGCGGGTAACGGTTGCGCGAGTCCACGGAGGGCTCCACCCATGAAGGGTCCACAAAGAAGCAACCTTGTCTATCCCATCATGGCCATCGCCCACGAAGGACTTGCCTCACTAGCGGTAGATCTTCATGAAGTAGGCGATCTCCTTGCCCTTACAAACTCCTTGGTTCAACTCCACAATCTTTGTCGGAGGCTCCCAAGTGACACCTAGCCAATCTAGGAGACACCACTCTCCAAGAAGTAACAAATGGTGTGTTGATGAT
Organism: Triticum aestivum; assembly: GCF_018294505.1. Classification (NCBI taxonomy): domain Eukaryota; kingdom Viridiplantae; phylum Streptophyta; class Magnoliopsida; order Poales; family Poaceae; genus Triticum; species Triticum aestivum. The sequence goes on from NC_057800.1 coordinate 611,072,661, forward strand.
GAACTCCTTGCTCTTGTGCTTCAAATGATAGTCTCCCCAACACTCAACTCTCTCTCACAGGATTTGGATTTGGTGGAAAGAAGATTTGAGTGGAAAGCAACTTGGGAAGGCTACAGATCAAGATTCATATGGTAGGAATGGAATATCTTGGCCTCAACAATTGAGTAGGTGGTTCTCTCTCAAAAAATGTGTATTGGAAGTGTAGGTATGTTCTGATGGCTCTCTCCATGAATGAAGAGTGGGTGGAGGGGTATATATAGCCTCCACACAAAAACTAACCGTTACACACAATTTACCAATCTCGGTGAGACCGAATTGAGAAACTCGGTCGGACCGATTTAGCAAACCTAGTGACCGTTAGGATTTTCGGTGGGACTGAGATGCAACTCGGTAGGAACGATATGGTTAGGGTTAGGGCATAACGTAATCTTGGTGTGACCGATTACACAAACTCGGTGGGACCGATTTTGGTAATAAGCTAACCAGAGAGTTGGTCAGGTAAACTCGGTGGGACCGATCGCTCATTTCGGTGGGACCGAAATGTTACAGAAGGAAAACAGAGAGTTTACATTGCAATCTCGATGGGACCGATCGCTCATCTCGGTAGGACCGAAACATTACGAAGGGAAACAGAGAGATTACAACCCCATCTCGGTGTGACCAAAATCCCTATCGGTGAGACCGATTTGCCTAGGGTTTGTGGCAGTGGCTATGACATTTGAACTCGGTGGCGCCGGGTAGAAAGAATCGGTGGGGCCGAATTTGACTTTGGGTTTAGGTCATATGTGGATGTGGGAAGGTAGTTGAGGGTTTTGGAGCATATCACTAAGCACTATGAAGCAAGAACCTCATTAAACAACACCTCATCCCTTCTTGATAGTATTGGCTTTTCCTATAGACTCAATGTGATCTTGGATCACTAAAATATAAAATGTAGAGTCTTGAGCTTTGAGCTTGAGCCAATCTTTTTGTCCTTAGTATTTTGAGGGGTCCACTTTCCTCATCCATGCCATGCCATTCATTGAGCTTTTCCTGAAATATTAATCTTGGAATAGCATTAGCTCAATGAGCTATATGTTGTTAGGAATTACCAAAACCACCTAGGGATAGTTGCACTTTCAATCTCCCCTTTTTGGTAATTGATGACAACATATAGATCAAAGCTTCGACAAATGATAATAAGAGTGAAAAGCATTGTCGCTTTGAGAAGTATGTGAAAGCAAGAGCTCCCCCTAAATTTGTGCATAGTTTATGATTTGCTTTGGACTGCAAATGTACAGAGAGTTAGGCTCATGGGTTACTCTTCCATGTCACATACATCTTGGTGGAGCGCTCAAAATGATAATAATAATTAAATACATGCACTCATCACCAAGCAAAGTGAATGATCATATAGGGATAAAATGATAATGGCATCCAACAAGCATTAAAGTAGCATATGATCAAACACATGATCATCCAAGTATCACACAGACAAAAAGTATCTCAAACAAGCAAATAAAGTTCAACCACCAAAGCAAGAGAGAATAAAAAGCAAACGCTCTCTCTCGAAGCCCATGATCTATACATTTTTCTCCCCCTTTGGCAACAAGTTACCGAAAAGTTCCTAGAAAATGCATAGGACTATATCGTCTCTCAAGCTTGGTCTTCAGGTGGTGGTGTCCGGATAACTCCAAGAACGAAGGCTTCAGTCGAAGTAGATGGAGCTGATGGAGTAGGTGCTGGAGTTGGTGGTACTAAAGCTGTAGCTGGGGCAGATGAAGTGGCTCTGGTGTCTGGAACAGGCACTGCAGCAGACCTCTGAGCTCTAGGCACTCTGGCAAATGCATCAGTGGTTGTCTTGCCCTTCCTCTCCTGCATATCATCCTGAAGTTGCTCCACAACAGACTGAATCTCAGTTACCTTCACATCCAAGTCATAGAACTTCTGCTCCACGATCCTTTCCAGGCTCTCCTGGTTTTGAGTCAGGGTGGCTAGTCCCTTCTCAATCCTCAGAGTGGAGGCAATCAAGTAGCCAAGCTGATCTTGCTTGCTCTTCAGAAGATACTTAGATGCTTCTTCAGTAGTTGGCATCCTTGCAGCCTTTTCAGCCTTTGCCTTCTCCTTCTTGGCTTGTGCGTGCACAGAAGATGGTTCATTTTCATCCATCACCACAGTGTTGTCCTCAAATTCTGGGTAGATGGGCAGGTGCTCCTTGTCCAGCAGATATGTACCAGTGCCCATCTTGGAGTTGATTAGCTCCTGGATCTGTGGAGCATACCCACAACTCCTCTTCTGATCTGCAGCTGTCCTCTTGATAGTTTCAACTATTAGGCTCATGACTTTGAACTTCTGTGGGACATCAAAGATGTGAAGCAAGTTTATTGCATGGCCTCTGATCATCTTGTGATCTCCTGACTTTGGCAAGAGAGTGTGCCTGAGGATCCAGTTGATAGTGGGCAGTCCTGACAGCAGGTAATGTACATATCCAAACTTGTGTGTCTCAAGAGCAGCATCTGGGATCTCCTTGTACATGTGTGTCATGGAGTTGTGATCCTTCTTCTTGTTGGCATAGACATCCAAGTCATCTTCACTCTCTTTTGGGGCACTGATCAACTTCGTCCATTCAGCAACCGTTGACTGGTACCTCGTACCTTCAGACATCCAGACAATCCTTCCATCTAGGTAGAAATGAGCTGTGGAGTAGAACTGCATGATGAGCTCATCATTCCATTTTGTGAGCTTCTGAGCCACAAACTCATCAACTCCACAAGCCTTGAAACTATCATAAACTCCTGGATAGTGTTCATCATTTTCCTTGATGTAGTCCCAGTCGACCCATCTCATGTCACATACTATGGGCTTCTTGTCAAGCAACACTGTCTCATAGAAGTCATGTTGATCCTTTGTATGGAACCTGTAGTCCACAGCAGTCCTTCTCCTGGTGGCATATGGATCTGACTCTCTCCATAGCCTCAATCCCGAGTCCTTCCTGATCTTCATGTTCTCAGCTACTGGATGAGCATCATTGTGATCTGGAATTTTTGGCTTCAGCTTCCTCAAGACATGTGACTCGTCATCTTCTTCTTCCATTTCAGCTATAGGCACTGGGGCCTTGTTTTTCTCCTCAACAGGGATGTTCCTGGTGCTCCTCTTTGGTTTTGGCTTTGGAGCTGGAGCAGCAGCCTTAGGAGCAGTCTTAGGCTTAGATGGAACAGCCCCTGCCCTAATGGCATCACCCATAAGCTTCTGAGCTTTGGGTGCTGGTGCAGCATCTTCTTCCTCTTCCTCTTTAGAATCTCTCATGATTGAGGATCTCCCAAGCACTCTAGCAGTGGTCTTTTTGACCCTCTCTTTTCTCTTCTTCCCTTCTGCAGCAGCCTCTTTGGGTTCAGATTCCAAAGGGACTTGAGTAGATGCTCTGGCCTTAGACATTGGAATTCTCTTTGCAGGCATTTTGGTCTTCATACCAGGCTTAATTGTAGCAGTGATATATTCCTTCTTAACCACTTTCTTCTTGTAAGTGGCCTCATCCTCAATTGCCACATAGTCTTCATCCTCAGATTCAGACGTTTTCTTCTTTCTGGCCCTGGTGGCAGCTTTGGGTAAGTTGCTTGGGGTGCTCCTGCTACCATCATCTGAGCTGCTAGAGGGACTAGTGTCGTCACTCAAGTGAACCTGCTCCTCTTACTTGTTCTGGCTGTCACTTTGATCAGACATAATGCAAACACTAACAACAGACCCTATGAATAGATATAGATGAGATAGAGTGGATGAGCATCACAAAATGTAGAGGTTTTTGCAAAAGAATGAGTCAAAAACTTAGTTTTAGTTTTCCACAGAAAGCATTTCGGATCAACCAATTTGTAAACTCGGCGATACCGAAGCAGCTGTTGGAACCTAAACTAGTGAACTCGGTCAAAACGAGTCATAGTTCGATGGCACCGAGACTGCTAGGGTTTCACAAAGTCCTGAACTCAGTCACACCGATTTGCAATTCTCGGTTAGACCGAGAATTACACGTGCAATGGCCTGAGCCGAATCGGTGGTACCGAGTTCCACAACTCGGTGGGTCCGAGATGGTTTCGGCGGAAACCTAACCCTAAATTCTCAATTCACGACTAAACTACGGAGTGTTTGGGCAAGATACATGGAGAACACAATGTGCTAGGAATCAGATAGGGATAGCACAGTGATCGAGTTCATACCCTAGTTCGGCGATGAACTCGCTACGGCGGCAACAGCGGGGATGATTCCCGTTGACGGCGGCGGAGACCAGCGGCAGGAGGCGGCTGGCGACGAGGAGGACGATCCGGAGACCCTGGAGGCAGAGTGGGCTAAGCGCGGGTCGAGGAGGTTCGGAAAGTTTTCCAAAATTTGACCCGTGGATATATATATATATATAGCCCGACCCTGTCGGTGTGACCGAGTGGAACAACTCGGTGGCACCGAGATGCATAACTGCAAGCAGTTACTGCAACTCGGTGTGACCAAAAAGTTCAAATCGGTTACACCAAGACTGAAAACCAAGATTGACTTAGTGATCTCGGTATGACCGAAATGTATGAATCGGTCAGACCGAAACGCACAAAGAAGTTTTGGAAGTTTAAGTCTATGACGAATCGGGGACTCCGAGTGCTCCTCACACAGAGTGGTTCGAATCTGACTTGATCAAATTTTGTGATGCAGCATGAATAGAGTTTGAGACGAGAAAAGCATAGATATCTAGAGAAGGTTCTTAGGCATTCTTGTCCATCCACTTGGCCAAAAGAAAAGGAAACCAATCAATCAAAACAACAAGTGCATGTCCTCGTATGAGTAAATTATGCAACCAACATGCTCACACAATAAAATGGCAATTGAAATATGTGGCAAAGCATGCACAAACAATTCTAGCATCTATCAAGCAATTGGCGATGACTAGGTCATCTATATATGAGTATATTGACTTAGGAGTCAAATGAGAACATTTGATCATAGGTCATACTCATCGTTTAAGCACAAGTGGGGTTACCACTTTTACATAAAAGCGTTGTTGTGTTCACACCATTAGAGTTGCTTTAGCCCAATTCTTAGAGTAAAGCTCCTCCTAGATATGAGATCCCCCCTAAAAGGGATGAACTAACCTTGGGTTTTGTCGATGATGACTTCATGTAGATGTTGAAGATGTGGATGCTCAATGTTGATGTAGATTATTTGGAGCTATCCTTTGGAGTGAGTTGCACTTTCAATACCTACACGGGTTAGTCCCACAAGGAACAAACAAGGATATCCATAGACATGGAGTGATGCACACAAAAGATGATGTCTATGAAAGCTTTAGGTTACCTTGTCCCTTGTCTTACCAACAAGAGGGTTTGTGACTCCTTGAACTAGTGCAAGATGTGGAAGTTGATAGCACTTGTTCTTGCCAAAATGATAAGAGTGAAGTATGTTGGCGGAGTCACCCTCAAGAACTCTCTAGTTCTTCTTCTTCGGGATCCACACCATCTTGATGGGAATCCTCGGAGTTGTAGTTGTACTTGATGAAGTGGAACTTGATGTAGTCTTGGGAACCCACTTGACCAAGGCCTTAGGAGCTTCTTCAAATGCATCAATTTCCTCTTGAAGCTTGTCCTTGCCTTTTTGCTTGTGGTCTTGTGGTGGAAGATCATCTTGAGCTTGTGTCCCTTTTGATGAAGTAGGATCATACTTCTCTTGTTGAGGAACAAACTTTGTTTTGGGGTATTGATCTTCTTCCCACTCAACTCCATTGGCATTGAACTTTCGTTCAAAACCAATACCTTGATTCTTCCGGTGCCTTCCTTGCTTGCGTACAATTTCCTTGAATTGCTTACTCCCGGCAAGGCTCTTGTAAACACCTTTCTCTATAATTCCCTTCAATAAGCTATTTTCTTGCTCAAGTGTAACTTGGCTAAGAGAATCATTAGTGGAATCAAGAGAACTACTAGAAGCAACAACATTGGATTTAGCATGATCATTGTTACTACTAGAAGAAGAATCTTTCTTGTTCTTGTTACTAGACTTGACTTGAGGCATGTAAGTGGATAAGAGTAAACGCTTGGCAATGTAAGAAGAACTTTTCTTGCGAAGATCATCATTGATTGCCTTTAAGAACTCATGCTCTTGCTCAAGGTTGAGCATTTCAAAACGTAATTTCTCATGAGTCCTTAAAAGTTCTCGATAATCTCCTAAGATAATTTCATGAGCTAACTTAAGAGTGTTTAGTTATTTAGTTAGAGACTCAATCTTCTCTGTATCATTGTCATTCGTTTCATCACTATAGTTGTCAACAAGTAAATCATCATCACCTAACAAGTCATCTTCATCACTATTGAAATCAACATACTCGGGGTGTGATACCTTTGGACCTTTGGCCATGAAGCATCTTCCAATTCCTTCATTTGGTGAATCAAATATGTCGTAGGAGTTGGTTGACGCAAGTGCTAGACCGGCAACACCTTCATCTTGAGTATATTCGGAGTCGGAGTGATAGCTTCTCTCGGAGTCATTGTCAGAGTCGGAGTCGGATACCCATTCACCAACGTGAGCTTGATGTCTTCGTTTTGTGTAGCTCCTTGATGACTTGTCCTTCCTTTCCGAATCCTTGCTTCTCCGTGAGGGTCTTCGTTCATAACGATCATCTCTACTCCTTCTCTCCCTTGATGGTGATTCTTCTCTTCTACTTCTTATTTTGGGAGAATCTTCTCTTCTCTTGTGGGGTGTCGTACACTCATTGGAATAGTGTCCGGGTCTTCCACAATTGTAGCAGTTTTGCTCTTGACTAGAAGATCTTTTGTCATTGAGGACCTTGACTTGGAACTTCTCTCTTTGCTTCTATTCTTGTAGAACTTGTTGAAGTTCTTCACCATTAGGCTCAATTCTTGATTGAAGGTTTGTTTCTCACTTGATGATGTGGGAGCTTCACATGAGGCTTTGTAAGCAACACTTGACTTGTTATGGAGCTCCTCCTTATCCTTGAGTGACATCTCATGAGCAACAATTCTTCCAATGACTTCCGTTGGCTTGAGATCTTTGTAATTTGGCATCATTTGGATCAATGTGCATACGGTATCGTATTTTCCATCCAAGGATCTTAGGATATTCTTGATGATGAATTTGTCGGTCATCTCTTCACTTCCTAAGCCAGCAATCTCATTTGTGATAAGAGCAAGCCTAGAGTACATTTCAGCGACACCTTCACCATCCTTCATTTTGAACTTTTCAAGTTGAGTTTGAAGCACATCCAACTTGGATTCCTTGACGGAGTCGGTACCTTCATGCATATCAATCAAAGTATCCCAAATTTCCTTTGCATTCTCAAGACGACTGATTTGTTGAATTCTTTGGGGCACAATCCGTTGAAGAGAATATCAAAAGCTTGAGCGTTGTATTGTAGCATCTTCAACTCATATGCGGTAGCTTCAGGATTCAGTTCTCTCCCATCAAAGAATTCACCTTGCAAGCCAACACACACAATAGCCCAAACGGCGGGGTTATGTCCAAGAATATGCATTTTCATATTATGCTTCCAACTAGCAAAATTTGTACCATCAAAGTAAGGACCTCTACGGTGATAATTTCCCTTGCTAGACGCCATATTCTCCTAGGTTGTGAAACCAAGGCTATGACCACCAAAAGCTACGGAAATCAAAGAAAATGGAAACCAAAGCTCTGATACCACTTGTATGATCGAAAGTATGTCCAGGGGGGTGATTAGACTACTTGACCAAATAAAAATCTATTCTTTTCCCAATTTTAGTCTTTGGCAGATTTTAGCTATCTTAGCACAAGTCAAGCAATCTTAACACAATTCAAGCAAGCATGCAAAGAGTCTATGAGCAGTGGAAAGTAAAGCATGCAACTTGCAAGAATGTAAAGGGAAGGTGAAAGTGCGTTATATCGACTAGAGGGGGGGTGAATAGGCGATTTTTATGAAAGTCTTCGAAACGTGGGAGTTATGAAGACAAACAGCGAAGATTTTGCCTATTACTATGCAGTGGAAGTTAGATTACACTAGGCAAGCCATGGTCAAGTATTCAATAGAGTGAAAGCACAAAGACAAACAGCTGCAGTGTAATAAGGATCAGGTAGGAAGAAGTTATGAAGCCAAACAGATCATACATTCACGTTGTGAAGACAAAAGATAGAGCAAGCATGCAATGGCTTCACAATGAGTAACAGTAAGAAAAAGGAAGTGAAGATGAAACCGGTGACTCGTTGAAGACAATGATGTGTTGGACCAGTTCCAGTTGCTGTGACAACTGTACGTCTGGTTGGAGTGGCTAGGTATGTAAACCTTAGGACACACAGTCCTGGACACCCAGTCCTGAACACGCAGCTCAGGACACCAAGTCCTCACCGTGTTCTCCTTGAGCTAAGGTCACATAGTCCTCGCCCAATCACTCTGGTAAGTCTTCAAGGTAGACTCCCAAACCTTCACAGACTTCATTCACTGGCAATCTACAATGTCTCTTGGATGCTCTGAACGCGACGCCTAACCGTCTGGAGGATTCACAGTCCTCAAGTGTAATAAGTCTTCAGATCACACAGACAAGAAGACTTAAGTGATGCCCAATGTTCTCTGGCTCTGGGTGGTTAGGGCTTTTCTCCTCGCTAGGAATTTTCTCTCAAAGGCTTCGAGGTGGGTTGCTCTCAAACGACAAAAGCCGTGCACTGAAATCTGAGCAGCCAACCGTTTATGGTTGTAGGGGGTGGGCTATTTATAGCCACTTGGCAACCCGACCTGATTTGTCCGAAATGACCCTGGGTCACTAAGGAACTGACACGTGTCTCAACGGTCAGATTTCAAACTCTCATGGCAACTTTACTTGGGCTACAAGCAAAGCTGACTTGTCCGGCTCTGGACAAGATTCGCTCTCATTGTCTTCACTCGAAGACATAGGTTTTTGGTTTAGGCATCACTTCAGTCATTCTGACTGGTTCTCCTGGACCCCACTTAACAGTACGGTGGTTCCTATGACTCAACACAAAAGAAAAAGAACTACGAAAGATCTAAGTCTTCGAGCTCCATAGGCTTCATAACGTGTCTTCTTTTGTCATAGTCTTCAATGTGAATATCTTCATATACCACCTTTGGCTTCAATGTCTTCATACATTTTTAGGGGTCATCTCTGGTAGTAAAACCGAATCAATGAGGGACTTCTACCTGTGTTATCCTGCAATTCTCACAAACACATTAGTCCCTCAACTAGGTTTGTTGTCAATACTCCAAAACCAACTAGGGGTGGCACTAGATGCACTTACAATCTCCCCCTTTTTGGTGATTGATGACAAACTAGTTGAAGTTTTCAACGGGGAATATAGTCTGTGAAATTGTAAAGGATAAGGAATTGTCTTCATAAGTTTCAAGGGCTCCCCCTGAAGATGTGCATATAAGTTAATTTGCTTTTGGAATGCAAATGCACATGGCAGGTTGTACTTGTGGAGATCCAATTCAGCTTATGATGAAATTCCACTATGCATGTGAAAGTATATGAAGATAATGACATGCATAATGGAAAATGGACGTCTGCAGAATGAGATAAGTGCGGAATTTATCTTCGCAAACAGGGTGGCAAACAAGTAGCAGACAACCATCGAGTTTTAGTGTTACAACTCAAAGAACCAAATGAAGCAAAAACGAGAGTTGTAAGCACGAAGCAAAATATAGCAAAGCATAAGGCACCCGCCCATATGGACCCGCTTGAAGACTATCAACCCATATGCTTCTCCCCCTTTTGTTAGCAAGGACCAAAAAGGTTTGAAGATATAGAGTGTCTACTCATTCCCAGGAGCAGCAGGGTCGTTGGAGGTGTTTGGCGGTGCAGAACAGCTTGGAGGTGCTGAAGCAGGTGGCGGTGATGTAGCATCGTCTTCTTCATCAATGATTCTGGCAGTGGCTGTGGCAGCAGATGAAGAAAACTCAGAGTCTTCAAGTGATGGTGTGTTGCGCATCACAGCCCTTCTAGGAGGTGTGGTGTCAAACTTGAATCGCTCAGTGAAGCCATCCTCTTCAAGTTCAGCTTCAGTACACATCATTGATAGCCCTTTCCATGTACGACGACAGGTTTCATGAGTGACGAAAGCATTCTTGGTGGCAAGATTTCGAAGACGATTAACATCCACCAAGAGGCTTTTCATCTGATGCTTTAGCCAGTCGTGATGCCTATCTTGTTTTTGAAGAAGGGCCACAAGAAGCTCTCGGTTATTGAGAACACGAGCGCGCTTCTTGGGTCTGGAAGCAGTTGCACTATCAGTGGCTTCAGTTGAAGCAGGGTGTGGCGCACGTGTAGTGCCAGCCAAAGGATACACCCTAGAGATGGCTTCAACACCTTCATCGTTTTGAGTGAAGCTCTGGTGTTCTGCATTCTGAAGACTCAAAGGTTGCTTGGCAGGCTCAGGATATATAGCTTCAGCAGAGGTATCCACAGCTGGCAAGAAGATCCGATGGTTGTGGGCTGAGGGCTGATATGAGATCGCAGAGTGAAGCTTGATCAGTCTCATTACCCAAGGAGCATAGAACTTTAAACCAAACAGATATGAGCCAGATGCAGCGAGTTGGCGTATGAAGAAATCCTGTGCGTTGAAGCATTTGCCATGAAGGATACAAAATATCAGAGTCTTCATTGCAACCTCGATCTTGGCATTTGCAGAGTGCCCTTTAATAGGCCAGAGAGTCCGCCGGATAATGTGATAGATGGTTCTGGGCAGGTACTCAAAGTCTTCAACAAAGAACTCTGTTGGATAAGGAGCATCGTGGGGCAATGGCTTCATCATGGAGAGCATCTGACTCATGTTTGGTTCAGGCCTCTGGAATATGCTCTCAAGAGCTTCAGTGTGTAGTGGACAGCCTTCCTCGAAGAGTTCGCCAGGAGTGGGCAGGCCGGTGAGCTCAATGATATCGAATGCATTGGCTTCGTGATGGACATTGCCGGTCATCCACTCCAGGGCCCAAGTCTTCGGATCTCTGTTGTATCCTTTGATGTGTAGGGTGGCATAGAATTGCAACAGAAGCTCTTCATTCCAGTGCTCTTCATCAGTTATAAACTGCAGCAGACCCACTTGCTTGAAGCAATCCAGCGCTTCCTCTAAGCAGGGCAGACCAGCAATGGCTTCAACATCAAGGCGCTTGTGCGGGAAGATGCGACCTTGGTTGTATATGATGCATGAATAGTAGCTGCGCTGAGGATAGCTCTAGAACCTATCTGATGAAATCCTTTCCCTTGAATAGGGGTTCTTGGAGCTGTTGAAGAACGTATTGTCTGCCTTGAAGCTATTGATGTCAAAGGAGCCAGGTGCTGATGCAGGACCTAGGAACCTTGGCAGCCTTGGGACTGGCTTCTGGACATGAGGCCTGTGCTCAACATGGTAATCAAATTGAGGACCTGCAGCAGACTCAGGAACAGAAGTTTCTGGATCAGTAGCTTCGCTGTCTGCTGAAGCTTTTGGTGGGGAGGGCTCCACATTGGCTTCAGTGTTGGTTGTGGCAGCCTCAACATTTTCAGCCTCCGCTTGACTAGCTAGAGGGTCAGTCACAAGCATGTTCTCCTGGAGAGCTGCTTCTTGGTGGAGCATAGGAGTAGGCTCTTGTGGTGCGTCTTCTGCGGCTGATGCAGCCGGAATGTCTTCAGCATAGACTTGAGGCCTTGGACCTTTGCGAAGCCTGCGGAATGCAGATGACGCCTGTGGGGTTGGAGTGGGCTGGGCCTCATTGTCTTCTTCCTCTTGAGGGCGACCCGCCCATGACGCATCTTGTGCAATTGGCGTCAGAGGACGACCAATGCTGATGAGCTCGCTTTGTTCATACTGAGGAAGGGTTGCATCATCTTGTACATTGTCCTGATGACCAATGTCTTCAGCAGCAATGGGGTCGGCTGCTGGTATGTCTTCAGCTTCAGGAGCCTCTGTGGAAGCAGGCTCATGAATTGTCAGTTGTCGTTCTGCGTTGGGGTGAACCATAGAGATAGGTTCAACTATCAAGGGCTCTGTGGGAGCAGCCCGAGATTTCTTGATCTTTCACTTCTTCTTGCTGGAGGCAGTAGGAGAGGCTTTAGAGCTTTTCCTCTTTCTAGCTTCAGCCTCAGCAGTTCTTGTCTTCTTGAGCTCTGCAGCTGTTGACCAGCTCTTCGGCTTCGAGCCAGTCGTTGCAGTTGGGAAGACAATTGGAACTGCTTCTTGCCTAGGTGCCTCTGGTTCAGCCATAGCAGGCTTCTTCTTCTTCTTCGCGGCCATCTTGGGGTCGATGCCAGGACGCCCAAGTGCCTTGCGCTTCTCAGCCTCATTGTAGGCTTGTACACATCTTTCAGCCAGAGACTTCATCCTCTCACGTGAGCCCTGAGCTTCTGCACGCTTCTTCAGAAAATTTTCCTTGAGCTCATGCAACATGGTCTTGAAGCTCTTCACTTCTTGCACGCTGAGCTTGGCCATATTCTTCTTGAACTGAGCCTTTTCATGATCAATTTTCTGCTTCAGTTCAACAATGCGCTGGGCAATGGCAAGTTCTGAAGCAATTGCGCCTTGGAAGGCGACGCTGAGGCCAACAGGCAGCTGCAGATCTTCGAAGCTGATGTTTGGTGTGGCAAACCATTCGTCGATGAAGTTGTGGATGATGGCGACATCAAAGAGAGGCAAATTGTTGAAGATTTCAGCTTCTTCTTTGCTCTTGATGAGCTTCTCTAGAGCGTCATCTCCAAGATCTTCATCACTTGACAGATCAATGGCTTCGCTGCGCAGAATGGCAGCAGCTGTGAGCTCTTTGCCGGTGTGTGGCTGAGGCACCTTGGCCTTCTGGGGCTTGGAGACGCGGGATACGTCTTCAGACTGCACACTGTCTTCAGGAGGTGCAGTTTCCAATGGCTTCGCCCTTGAGATTTTTGATGAAGGGGCTAGCTTTGAAGCTTTTGGCTTCTTCGACTGCTTTGACTTCGGTACAGCAGGAGCTTCATCAGACTCAGAGTCAGCTGGAAGGTCATTCACGGCAGTCCCTTGGACTAAGATGCGGGTGATGAGGCCCTCAAGATTGGCATACGGACCGATGATATTGGGTTCTGCGTAGCGTGTGCCATCTGCCCTTGGTGCTGAGGGACCAGGGTTGAAGTCTAACCCCAACTTCTTCTTGTTCTACTTCGCTGATTGTTGGGCAAACTGGAAGTTGCGCTTGAATAGATTGTCGTCACGACACCAGAGTAGTGACGACGGATGTGCATCATCAGGCTGTGGCCCACGAACCATGCATGGATAGAAGCTTTGGGCAATAGCTTCATCTCTGGACCTGGGTACAAGGTTTTTGTATAAGATGTCTCCCCACGGCCTTTTGATGGCACTTTTCTCAGCATACTCTTGGGTTGTGAAGCGGTATTTGAACCATTGTTCAGCCCAATAGCGTCGAATCCATTGGATTCGGGTCTTGCGCTGCCCATAATTCTCTTCAGGATCTGTTTTATACATTTCTGCCAGGTCTTCAGGCAGATCTTTGGAAGTTCCTTCACGTCGCTGTCTGCCCCCCTTCCTTGCTGCTGCTTCTGAAGCCATAAACTTTAACTTAGGCTTCAAAACTTTCAAAGGCTTCAAAGGCTTTCTTTTGCTGGACCAACAGGAACTGGCTTCAGGAGAATTTATGTGATGCTGTAGGAATTCTGCAAATGAATGCAGACTATGAGAACCGAAGGATTCTCCCACGGACATGTACCTGTGACAGCATTAAGTTGGGAGGGAAGGGGAAGAGGTCATATGCATTCTCAGAAGGTTTTGAAGATTAATCAGTTTAGAAGACATTGACCTCATCGTGCGAAGACATTCACTCATAGATAAGAAGTTGGTTCCAGATTTGTACGAACCCACAGATCAGTACAAGTGAGGAATCTAACTACTTCATGAAGCACAAGTGAATATACTAGGCATGTTATGAGATGCAGATTGAGAGATCTAACTTGTGTGAAGATAAACTTCTTATGGTAGAAAGTGACAGAACCATGAGATCAAAAGGGGTTGTTAAAAGAAGTTTTATTTACCACACTTGGAACTGCTAGAAGGAAGTGGGAGATGATGCCAAGTAGTTGAGTCCTTCGTGCCCTAACTTGGCAACGGAAGACACCTACGGCGACGGCGGAGAGAACGATGTCCGCGGTCGGCATGAGGACGGCGTCGGAGAGGTTGCGGCAGCGAAGCGCTTCGTCGCCGGCGTCGTCGAGAGCTAGCGGTGGTGCTAGGGTTCGTGCGAGGGTGGAAGAAGGAGATAATGACCGCGGTAAGTGTGAATTTATAGGCACAGGGGCGGCACTGTGCTATTACACAGGTGCCCCTGGCGATTCGCATCTGAGGAACGCGTGGCCTGTTTGCGGAAGTTTGGGGTTTGTTCCACGTCCCACGCACGCCTGGATTGTCGGGCGGTCATTCCTGCTTCTCCGGATTTTATGTGGAGGAATGAGCATTGAAAACGGACTTTATGGTTGTCTCTATAGCTTCTGCTGACAAGGACGCAGTGAAGACATTCGACAGTTTCAATAGAATGCATATGACTTGGAGAGATAGAATTTGAGATAGAAAGCATAGAGAGATTAGGGTCCGATCACATTCACTTAGTTCAAAAGATTCAACCAAGAAGACATAGCTATAAATGAATGCTGTAGAGGACAGAACACTAGTATGTATACATCTATATAATCAATGTAGTGAAGATAATCATGAAGACATGTTGAGTTCGAAGCCAAACCAAATGTGAAGATATTGCAGGGTAACGCCATGAGTGAAACACTTCAAAATAGAACGTTTGGTGGTGGCGTTACCCACCGTATAGGAAGTATTAGACCCAGACATGGCGCACAATTATCGTGGCGCTCTGAAGTCAAATTCCACATTAATGTACTCACACTTAGAATGTATGTCTTCATTGATTGAAGATATACTTTACTTTGTGCATTGCACATCTAAGTCATCATATGCATAAGTGTTAGGATTTGTGCCTGATCACAGGACATTTGAGGATTCCAGGATATTTAGCTCACACCGTAACTTGCAAAATCTCTTCTCATCCAAGGGCTTGGTGAAGATATCTGCCAATTGTTCTTCAGTGTTGACGTGTATGATATCAATGTCTTCCTTCACAACATGATCTCTGAGAAAGTGATGACGAATTTCAATGTGCTTTGTCTTTGAGTGCTGAACTGGGTTGTTGGCAATCTTGATGGCACTTTCGTTGTCGCAGTAAAGTGGTACTTGCTTCAGATGAATGCCATAATCCTTGAGTGTTTGCTTCATCCACAGAAGCTGAGCGCAGCAAGATCCAGCAGCAATGTATTCAGATTCAGCAGTGGAGAGAGATACACAGTTCTGCTTCTTTGAAGACCAACATACAAGTGATCGTCCCAGAAAGTGACATGTGCCTGATGTAGAATTGCGATCAACTTTGTCACCAGCATAATCAGCATCCGAAAATCCAACCAAATCAAACTCTGAGCCCTTGGGATACCATAATCCTAGAGTTGGGGTGTGAGCCAAATATCGAAGAATTCGCTTCACAGCTAAGTGATGCGACTCCTTTGGTGCCGCTTGAAATCGAGCACACATGCAAACACTAAGCATAATATCTGGCCTAGATGCACATAAATAAAGCAAAGAACCAATCATGGAGCGGTATACCTTTTGATCAAACTCTTTACCATTGTCGTCAGGACATAGATAGATGTTTGGCTGGCATTGGTGTTGTGAAGCCTTTGCAGTCTTGCATACCGAACTTCTTCAGGCAATCTTTGAGATACTTCTCTTGAGATATGAAGATGCCATTGCATTGTTGTCGTATTTGAAGACCAAGGAAGAACTTCAGCTCCCCCATCATGGACATCTGATATTGCTCTTGCATCATATATCCAAACTCTTCATTGTACTTCTGATTGGTGCAGCCGAAGATAATGTCATCCACATATATTTGGCACACAAACAGTTCACCATCATATGTCTTCGTGAAAAGAGTGGGATCCAGGGAACCAGGTATGAAGCCTTTGCTCTTCAGGAAGTATTTGAGTGTGTCATACCAGGCCCTAGGGGCTTGTTTGAGGCCATACAGTGCCTTGTTGAGCTTGTATACCATGTGAGGATGTTTTGGATTTTCAAAGCCAGGCGGTTGTGCAACATACACTTCTTCTTCAATCTTGCCATTGAGAAAGGCACTTTTCACATCCATTTGATATAGAAGTATGTTATGATGATTTGCATAGGCCAGCAGAATGCGTATGGCTTCAAGCCTAGCCATGGGAGCAAATGTTTCATCGAAGTCAATGCCTTCCACTTGAGTATATCCTTGAGCAATGAGACGAGCTTTGTTTCTGACAACTTGACCATGCTCATCTTGTTTGTTGCGGTATATCCATTTGGTGCCTATTATGTTGTGCTTCCGTGGATCAGGATGCTTAACCAGTTCACATACATTATTCAGCTCAAACTGTTGAAGCTCTTCTTGCATAGCTTGAATCCATTCAGGTTCCATGAAGGCTTCTTCAACTTTCTTGGGTTCTGATATTGAGACAAATGCGAAGTGCCGACAGAAATTTGCTAGCTGAGTTGCCCTTGAAAGAGTGAGTGGACCAGGTGCATTGATGCTGTCAATTATTCTGTCAATCTGCACTTCATTGGCAACACGAGGATGTACAGGGCGAAGACTTTGCTCTTGCTGATCTGTGTTGTTGTTGGGAGGAATGTCTTCAGGCTGAGCATTGTCTTCATGTTGATCAGGTGCTGAGATGATAAGTTCTTCTTCAGGATGAGCTTCAGAAGGTATAATCTCTCCAGTTCCCATTAGCTTGATTGATTCACTAGCTGGAATCTCATCTAGCACATTTGGCAGTTGCTCTCTTTGTGAACCATTTGTCTCATCGAACCGCACATCCACTGTTTCAACCACTTTGTAATGAAAGAGATTGAAGACTCTGTAGGAGTGCGAATCCTTTCCATATCCAAGCATAAAGCCCTCATGTGCTTTTGGTGCAAACTTTGAGGTGTGGTGTGGGTCCTTGATCCAGCACCTTGCGCCAAATACTCTGAAGTAACTGACATTTGGCTTCTTGCCAGTTAGGAGTTCATAAGATGTCTTGTTCAGAAGCTTGTGAAGATAAACACGATTGATTGTATGGCATGCAGTGTCCATGGCTTCAGTCCAGAATTTTCTTGGAGTCTTGTATTCATCTAGCATTGTTCTGGCCATCTCAATGAGTGTTCTGTTCTTGCGTTCGACGATGCCATTCTGCTGTGGCATGTACGGAGCTGAGAATTCATGTGTGATGCCCAAGGTATCAAGATATGTATCAAGGCCAGTGTTCTTGAATTCAGTGCCATTGTCACTTCTGATGTGTTTTATCTTGGCGCCAAAATTGTTCATAGCACGACTGGCGAAGCGTCTGAAGACATCCTGCACTTCAGTCTTGTAAAGGATTATGTGCACCCAAGTATATCTAGAGTAATCATCAACAATGACGAAGCCATAGAGGCAAGTAGTAGTAGTAAAAGTTGAGTAGTGAGTGGGGCCGAAAAGATCCATGTGGAGTAGTTCGAAGGGTTGAGTAGTAGTCATGATTGTCTTTGAAGGATGTTTTGCCCTTGTCATCTTCCCTGCTTCACAGGCACCACATAAGTGATCTTTCTTGAACTTGACGCCCTCGATGCCTATGACATGCTTCTTCTTCGCAAGGGTGTGGAGGTTCCTCATGCCAGCATGCCCAAGCCTTCGATGCCAAAGCCAGCATTCTGAAGCTTTTGCAAGAAGACATACTGCAAGTTGTGGCCCTGCTGAGAAATCTACCACGTACAGATCATGTTTTCGATACCCTTCAAATACTAGAGACTTGTCAGATTCCATTAGTACTAGGCAACGATATTTTTCAAACATTACGATCATGTTCAAATCGCAAAGCATTGAGACAGACATTAAGTTGAAGCCAAGGGATTCAACAAGCATGACTTTATCCATGTGTTGATCCTTTGAGATTGCAACTCTACCTAGTCCCAATACCTTACTTTTACCAGTGTCAGCAAATGTGATGTGGCTCTTGTCGGATGGACGTAAGGTTGAGTCCATAAGAAGGCTTCTTTTGCCAGTCATGTGATTTGTACACCCACTGTCAATAATCCATTCTGAAGACTTTGAAGACGCTGGTGTCGTACCCTATAGTGCAGTTAGGGGGATAGGCTTCACGAAGAGATTGTGAAGCAAAAACATTTGACGAACCAGTGGGTTATGAAAACTTAGATCCAGATTAGGACTAATAGGGAGAGTAGCATGCGATTCAGGAACGAATTACATAATGATGCCATTCGGGCATTTTATCTTGCGCCCTAAAGATTTTTAAGGTCCCCGG
Organism: Triticum aestivum; assembly: GCF_018294505.1. Lineage (NCBI taxonomy): Eukaryota > Viridiplantae > Streptophyta > Magnoliopsida > Poales > Poaceae > Triticum > Triticum aestivum. Next base: position 611,090,987 of record NC_057800.1, read on the forward strand.
CAATAGCGCCAGAAGATTTTGTTTTTCTGCTGGAGACCTTTCCCTGCAAAAGAGAGTTAAGCTTTCTTAACCACCCACATCTTCAAGGGTGGCTTAGAAGCAATAAGTCTAAGTGCAGCATCTGAGAATTTTGGCTTTGAAGCCTTAGCAAACAGTCTTGCAGGTGGACAATAATACTCATAGGAATAAGCAGAATAATTTTTGGTCATATGAACATGACGGTTCGATGAACCGCTCTCATATTCATATGCCTGAGTATGGTTTCCCTGCAAAACATTTGCGTTAGTGTGACTCAGGTGAGTCCTCTGTTTGTATGAAGCCTTTGGACCGTATGAAGCCTTTGGTCTGAGGTTTGTCTTCTTCAAGTGAGGTGTCATGAAGACATTCACAGGAAGATTTTCCAGACACTTTTTCGGAACCCAGATCTTCTTCATAGGCGGTCCATTCCTGCAGTTAGTACCAATGTACCTGGCAAACACTTCACCATTCTGATTCTTAAACAATTTATAGTTTGCATCAAAGGATTCATCAATAATAATGGGGTTAGCACATGTGAAGCCAGATAAATTGGATGGATCTGCTGAAGGTTCCTTTGCAGCAACCCATGTGGTTTTGGGGTACTGCTCAGGTTTCCAGTAAGAGCCATCTGCATTTATTTTCCTTACGAACCCAACACCCTCTTTCCTAGGGTTTCGGTTCAGAATCTGCTTCTTGAGGACATCACATAATGTCTGATGTCCTTTAAGACTTTTGTACATCCCTGTTTCAAGCAATGTCTTCAACCTAGCATTCTCATCAGCAATAGCAGTGGTATCCTCAGCAGAGGGGTTAGTTACCACATCAACAGTTGAAGATATTGCAATAGCAGTAGCAGTGGAACACTAAGCAACAGAAGTAGCATTATCACGCTCAATGCATTTAAGACATGGTGGTTCAAATCCTTCCTGAGCGGAACTAATCTATTCGGCGCGAAGTGATTCGTTTTCCTTTTGAAGATCTTCATGAGCCGCTCTCAATTTCTCAAGTTCTTGCTTCCTTTGAAGATAATCATAGGAAAGCTTTTCATGAGTTGTTGAGAGAGTATCAAGACGATCTTCAAGTTCATGATACTTAACGTGAAGATTTTTTTGTCTTCAATTAAGGATTCAGATCGAGTCATTTCAGCACCCAACAGATCATCGCTTCTGTCTAACAGTTTTTGAATATGTTCCATAGCTTTCTGTTGTTCAGTTGCAATTTTAGCAAGTGTTTTGTAGCTGGGTTTTGAATCACAGTCAGAGTCATCGTCACTAGATGTTTGATAGCGAGTAGTGCGTGTGTTTACCTTGGCACCGCGTGCCATGAAGCAGTAGGTAGGAGTGGAGTCGTTCTTGTCATTTGCATCAGTGTCGGTGATGAAGTCATTGTCTTCAGTGTTGAAGATGGACTTGGCGATGTATGCTGTAGCCAGACTCGCAATGCCAGAATCAGACTCCTCAGATTCCACCTCTGCCTCCTCAGTAGCGGACTCCTCCTCTGAATCCATTTCCTTGCCAACAAACGCCTTGCCAGATGAGCTCTTCTTGTGTGATGAAGACTTTGAGGAAGACTTGGAAGAAGACTTTGAGTATTTCTTCTTCTTCTTGTCGTCAGAATCATATTCCTTGCTCTTCTTCTTCCTTCTGTTCTCATTGTCCCACTGTGGACACTCAGAGATGAAGTGTCCAGTTTTCTTGCACTTGTGACATGTTTTCTTCTTGTAGTCATGAGCAGAAGCTTCATCATTCCTTGAGCTTGATCGTGAAGATTTTCTGAGGCCTTTCTTCTTGGTGAATTTTTGGAACTTCTTCACTAGCATTGCAAGTTCCCTTCCAATGTCTTCAGGATCATTAGAACTGCTGTCAGATTCTTCTTCAGATGAGGAAACAGCTTTTGCCTTCAAGGCACGAGTTCGCCCATAGTTTGGACCGTAGATATCTCTTTTCTCAGAAAGCTGGAACTCATGTGTGTTGAGCCTCTCAAGTATGTCAGACGGATCGAGTGTCTTGAAACCAGGACTTCTTGAATCATCAGGGCTAGGATGTCAAACGAACTATCAAGTGATCTCAGCAGCGTCTTGACGATTTCATGTTTGGTGATCTCAGTGGCGCCGAGGGCTTGAAGTTCATTTGTGATGTCAGTGAGCCGGTCAAATGTGTGCTGGACATTCTCATTGTCATTTCGCTTGAAGCGGTTGAAGAGGTTGCGAAGAACACTGATTCCCTGATCTCTCTGGGTTGAGATGCCTTCATTGACCTTGGAGAGCCAGTCCCAGACCAGCTTGGATGTCTTCAAGGCACTCACACGGCCATACTGTCCTTTTGTCAGATGACCACAGATGATATTTTTGGCAGTAAAGTCCAGTTGAGTGAACTTCTTGACATCAGCAGCAGTGACACCTTCTCCAGCCTTGGGAACACCGTTCTCAACGACATACCATAGGTCGACGTCAATGGCTTCAAGATGCATGCACATCTTATTCTTCCAGTAGGGATATTCAGTTCCATCGAAGACGGGGCACGCAGCGGAGACTTTGATTATCCCTGCAGTCGACATAGCTAAAACTCCAGGTGGTTAAACCGAATCACACAGAACAAGGGAGCACCTCGCTCTGATACCAATTGAAAGTGCGTTATATCGACTAGAGGGGGGTGAATAGGCGATTTTTATGAAAGTCTTCAAAACGTGGGAGTTATGAAGACAAACAGCGAAGATTTTGCCTATTACTATGCAGCGGAAGTTAGATTACACTAGGCAAGCGATGGTCAAGTATTCAATAGAGTGAAAGCACAAAGACAAATAGCTGCAGTGTAATAAGGATCAGGTAGGAAGAAGTTATGAAGCCAAACAGATCATACATTCACGTTGTGAAGACAAAAGATAGAGCAAGCATGCAATGGCTTCACAATGAGTAACAGTAAGAAAAAGGAAGTGAAGATGAAACGGTGACTCGTTGAAGACAATGATGTGTTGGACCAGTTCTAGTTGCTGTGACAACTGTACGTCTGGTTGGAGCGGCTAGGTATTTAAACCTTAGGACACACAGTCCCGGACACCCAGTCCTGAACACGCAGCTCAGGACACCAAGTCCTCACCGTGTTCTCCTTGAGCTAAGGTCACATAGTCCTCGCCCAATCACTCTGGTAAGTCTTCAAGGTAGACTCCCAAACCTTCACAGACTTCGTTCACTGGCAATCCACAATGTCTCTTGGATGCTCTGAATGCGACGCCTAACCGTCTGGAGGATTCACAGTTCTCAAGTGTAATAAGTCTTCAGATCACACAGACAAGAAGACTTAAGTGATGCCCAATGTTCTCTGGCTCTGGGTGGTTAGGGCTTTTCTCCTCGCTAGGAATTTTCTCTCAAAGGCTTCGAGGTGGGTTGCTCTCAAACGACAAAATCCGTGCACTGAAATCTGAGCAGCCAACCGTTTATGGTTGTAGGGGGTGGGCTATTTATAGCCACTTGGCAACCCGACCTGATTTGTCCGAAATGACCCTGGGTCACTAAGGAACTGACACGTGTCTCAACGGTCAGATTTCAAACTCTCATGGCAACTTTACTTGGGCTACAAGCAAAGCTGACTTGTTCGGCTCTGGACAAGATTCGCTCTCATTATCTTCACTCGAAGACATAGGTTTTTGGTTTAGGCATCACTTCAGTCATTCTGACTGGTTCTCCTGGACCCCACTTAACAGTACGGTGGTTCCTATGACTCAACACAAAAGAAAAAGAACTACGAAAGATCTAAGTCTTCGAGCTCCATAGGCTTCATAACGTGTCTTCTTTTGTCATAGTCTTCAATGTGAATATCTTCATATACCACCTTTGGCTTCAATGTCTTCATACATTTTTAGGGGTCATCTCTGGTAGTAAAACCGAATCAATGAGGGACTTCTACCTGTGTTATCCTGCAATTCTCACAAACACATTAGTCCCTCAACTAGGTTTGTCGTCAATACTCCAAAACCAACTAGGGGTGGCACTAGATGCACTTACAGAAGGGTTTGGAGAATTCAAACGCAATTGGAGACACAGATGTGTTTGTCGTGGTTCCGATAGGTGGTGCTATCATACATCCATGTTGATGGAAACTTCAACCCACAAAGGGTAACGGTTGCGCAAGTCCATGGAGGGCTCCACCCACGAAGGGTCCACGAAGAAGCAACCTTGTCTATCCCATCATGGCCATCGCCCACGAAGGACTTGCCTCACTAGCGGTAGATCTTCACGAAGTAGGCGATCTCCTTGCCCTTACAAACTCCTTGGTTCAACTCCACAATCTTTGTCGGAGGCTCCCAAGTGAAACCTAGCCAATCTAGGAGACACCACTCTCCAAGAAGTAACAAATGGTGTGTTGATGATGAACTCCTTGCTCTTGTGCTTCAAATGATAGTCTCCCCAACACTCAACTCTCTCTCACAGGATTTGGATTTGGTGGAAAGAAGATTTGAGTGGAAAGCAACTTGGGAAGGCTAGAGACCAAGATTCATATGGTAGGAATGGAATATCTTGGCCTCAACACATGAGTAGGTGGTTCTCTCTCAGAAAATGTGTATTGGAAGTGTAGGTATGTTCTGATGGCTCTCTCCACGAATGAAGAGTGGGTGGAGGGGTATATATAGCCTCCACACAAAAACTAACCGTTACACACAATTTATCAATCTCGGTGAGACCGAATTGAGAAACTCGGTCGAACCGATTTAGCAAACCTAGTGACCGTTAGGATTTTCGGTGGGACTGAGATGCAACTCGATAGGACCGATATGGTTAGCGTTAGGGCATAACGTAATCTCGGTGTGACCTATTACACAAACTCGATGGACCGATTTTGGTAATAAGCTAACCAGAGAGTTGGTCAGGTAAACTCGGTGGGACCGATCGCTCATTTCGGTGGGACCGAAATGTTACAAAAGGAAAACATAGAGTTTACATTGCAATCTCGGTGGGACCGATCGCTCATCTCGGTAGGACCGAAACGTTACGAAGGGAAACAGAGAGATTACGACCCCATCTCGGTGTGACCGAAATCCCTATTGGTGAGACGATTTGCCTAGGGTTTGTGGCAGTGGCTATGATATTTGAACTCGGTGGCGCTGGGTAGAAAGAATCGGTGGGGCCGAGTTTGACTTTGGGTTTAGGTCATATGTGGATGTGGGAAGGTAGTTGAGGGTTTTGGAGCATATCACTAAGCACTATGAAGCAAGAACCTCATTAAACAACACCTCATCCCTCCTTGATAGTATTGGCTTTTCCTATAGACTCAATGTGATCTTGGATCACTAAAATATAAAATGTAGAGTCTTGAGCTTTGAGCTTGAGCCAATCTTTTTGTCCTTAGTATTTTGAGGGGTCCACTTTCCTCATCCATGCCATGCTATTCATTGAGCTTTTCCTGAAATATTAATCTTGGAATAGCATTAGCTCAATGAGCTATATGTTGTTAGGAATTACCAAAAGGGATAGTTGCACTTTCAGAATCTTCATAGTTGGTCGCCAAGCTTGCCTTCCACGCCAAGGAGAGTCCCATCCGGACACATGAGAGAGTCTACAGTCTTGTTTCTTCACGGCCCATTAGTCCGGCCCACGTCCAACAGGCCGGACGCCCGAGGACCCCTTAGTCCATGACTCCCTCAGACTCCCTTAGGGTTTTTGGAGCAAGGAGGTATTTATAGAGCGAAGAGATGGTGCGGGAGGACACCGAGGTGGGCACAACCCACCAGGGCGCGCCTGGGGGCCCAGGCGCGCCCTGGTGGGTTGTGCCCCCCTCGGGGCACCCCACAGGTGCTTCTCTGGCCCATCTGGTGTCTTCTGGTCCCAAAAAATCTACAAAAAGTTTCGCTATATTTGGACTCCGTTTGATATTGATTTTATGCGGTGTAAAAAAAGTAAAAAAAAACAACAACTGGCACCTGGCACTATGTCAATAGGTTAGTCCCAAAAAATGATATAAAACGATTGTAAAATAATTGTAAAACATCCGAGAATGATAATATAACAGCACTAAATAATCAAAAATTATAGATGTGTTAGAGACGAATCAACTACCCATAGATTCTTCAAAATAAGCAAACAATACAATGAAAATAGAATCTGTTAAAACAGAACAGTTTGTAGTAATCTGGAAACTTCATATACTTCTATAACTCCAAAAATTCTGAAAAGTTAGAAAAATCTAGGCAATTTGTATATCAATAAAGTAGGAAAAATTTAGAACTTTTCATTGCTCCAGCAGATCAGATCAATTCTGTTACTGGGCAGAAAAGTTCATGTTTTCTCACAGAATCAAATCAACAATCATCCACACTATCCCGAATGTCTTACTTGGCACTTTATTGAAACAAAAGCTATAAAACATGATTACTATAGTAGCATAATCATGTGAACACACCAAAAATACTAGGTATAACTATTGGGTTTTCTCCCAACAAGCGCTTTCTTTAATGCCTTTTTAGTTAGGCATGATGATTTCAATGATGCTCATATAAAAGATAAGAATGAAACATTACGGGGGCATCATGAAGAATATGACTAACACATTTAGGTCTAACCCACTTTCTATGTATAAGGATTTTGTGAGCAAATAATTTTTGGGAGCAAGAATCAACTAGCATAGGAAGGCAAAACAAGCATGACTTCAAAACTTTCAACACATAGAGAGGAAACTTGAGATTATTGAAATATGTAAAAGCATATATTCCTCTCTCATAATAATTTTCAATAGCATCATTAATGAATTCAACAATATAACTATCACATAACGCATTCTTTTCATAATTCATAAGCATAGAAATTTTACTATTTTCCACATAAGCAAATTTGTTCTCATAAATAGTAGTGGGAGCAAACTGAACAAAATAAATATCATGTGAGGCGTAATCTAATTAAAATTTAAAATCATGATGAAAAGTTTCATGGTTATCATTATTCTTTAATTCTTTATAGCATACATGTCATCATATAATCATCATAGATAGCAACTTTGTTCTTATAATCAATTCGAACCTCTTTCGAAATAATGGAATCATCACTAAATAAACTCATGACCTCTAAAAATCTACTTTCATAATTATAACAATAAGATTCAACACCCTCCAAAATAGTGGGATCATTATTTTCTAGAGTTGACACTCTTCCAAATCCACTTTCATCAATATAATCATCATAAATAGAAGGCATGCTATCATCATAATAAATTTTCTCATTAAAATTTAGGGGACAAAAAATATCATGTTTATCAACACAGCATCCCCAAGCTTATGGCTTTGCATATCATTAGCATCATGGATATTCAAGGAATTCATACTAACAACATTGCAATCACGCTCATCATTCAAAGATTTAGTGCCAAACATTTTATTGACTTCTTCTAACACTTGAGCACAATTTTTCTTTCCATCATTTTCACAAAAGACATTAAAAAGATGAAATATATGAGGCAATCTCAATTCAATTTTTTTGTAATTTTCTTTTATAAAACCAAACTAACTATAAACAATACACTAAAAGATTCAATTGCACGATCTAAAGATATACCTTCAAGCACTCACCTTCTCAGCAACGGCGCCAGAAAAGAGCTTGATGTCTACTACACAACTTTATCCTTGTAGACGTTGTTGGGCCTCCAAGTGCAGAGTTTTGTAGGATATTAGCAAATTTCCCTCAAGTGGATGACCTAAGGTTTCTCAATCCGTGGGAGGCGTAGGATGAAGATGGTCTCTCTCAAACAACCCTGCAACCAAATAACAAAGAGTCTTTTGTGTCCCCAACATACCCAATACAATGGTTAATTGTATAGGTGCACTAGTTTGACGAAGAGATGGTGATACAAGTGTAATATAGATGGTAGATATAGGTTTTTGTAATTTGAGAATATAAAAACAGCAAGGTAACTAATAACAAAAGTGAGCAAAAACGATATTGCAATGCTTGAAAACAAGGCCTGGGGTTGATACTTTCACTAGTGCAAAGTCTCTCAACAATGATAACATAATTAAATCATATGACAATCCCTTAACGTGCAACAAAGAATCAATCCAAAGTTTCTACCGGAGAACATAAGAGAAAAACGTGTGTCAACCCCTATGCATAGATTACCCCAATATCATCTCAGGAATCTGTGAGTTGAGTGCCAAAACATACATCAAGTGAATCAATAGAACATCCCATTGTCACCACAGATATCCCATCGCAAGACATACATCAAGTGTTCTCAAATCCAATACTCAATCCAACATAACGAAACCTGAAAGTGCAAGACTCAATTCATCAAAAGAAGGTAGAGGGGGAGAAACACCATATGATTCAACTATAATAACAAAGCTCGTGGTACATCAAGATCGTGCCAAATAAAGAACACGAGAGAGAGAGAGAGAGAGAGAGAGAGAGAGATCAAACACAACTATTGGTACATACCCTCAGCCCCGAGGGTGAACTACTCCCTCCTCATCATGGAGACCGTCGGGATGATGAAGATGGCCTCCGGTGATAGTTTCCCCCTCCGGCAGGGTGCCGGAATGGGCTCCCGATTGTTTTTTCGTGGCTACAGAGGCTTGCAGCGGCAAAACTTCCGATCTTGGTTTCTTTTCGGAGGTTTCTATATGTATAGGAATTTTTGGCATCGGAAACAAGCCAGGGGGTTCCCGAGGAGTCCATAAGCCAGCCCCCTAGGCTTGTGGTCGCCTCGTGACTCTTCTGACCCAACTCTGATGCTTCGTGGGTTTGTTCTAGTCCATAAAAAATCATCGTAAATTTTTAGCTCGTTTGGACTCCGTTTGATATTCTTTTCTGTAAAACTCAAAAATAAGGAAAAACAAAAACTGGCACTGAGCTCTAGGTTAATAGGTTAGTCCCGAAAATGATATAAAATAGCATATTAATGCATATAAAACATCCAAAACAGATAATATAATAGCATGGAACAATAAAAAATTATAGATACATTGGAGACATATCAGCCACCGCTAGGAGATTTGTTACACTGGCGGGAAATTCCCACCGCCTGCCACCACTGGCGAGCAGGCACCCACCACTGATGTCAGCTTAGAAGTGGTAGGAGGTTAGTGGCGGGCGTCCCTAAGAGGCTCGCCCGCCACTGCTAGCCATTCCTGCAGTAGTGGCTTCTTCGTGGACCCTTCATGGGTGGAGCCCTTCATGGACTGCACAGTCGTTACTCTCGGTGGGTTGAACTCTCCATCAACGTGGATGTACGATGGCACTATCTACCGGAACCACATCAAAAATCACCGTGTCTTCACTGTGTTTGATTTCTCCGATCCCTCATTTACGTTCATATGCAAAGTCTTTACTTTCCGTTGCACTACTCTTAGAGTTGCTGTAAGTGCATCTAGTGCCACCCCTAGTTGGTTTTGGAGTATTGACGACAAACCTAGTTGAGGGACTAATGTGTTTGTGAGAATTGCAGGATAACACAGGTAGAAGTCCCTCATTGATTCGGTTTTACTACCAGAGATGACCCCTAAAAATGTATGAAGACATTGAAGCCAAAGGTGGTATATGAAGATATTCACATTGAAGACTATGACAAAAGAAGACACGTTATGAAGCCTATGGAGCTCGAAGACTTAGATCTTTCGTAGTTCTTTTCTTTTGTGTTGAGTCATAGGAACCACCGTACTGTTAAGTGGGGTCCAGGAGAACCAGTCAGAATGACTGAAGTGATGCCTAACCAAAACCTATGTCTTCGAGTGAAGACAATGAGAGAGAATCTTGTCCAGAGCCGGACAAGTCAGCTTTGCTTGTAGCCCAAGTAAAGTTGCCATGAGAGTTTGAAATCTGACCGTTGAGACACGTGTCAGTTCCTTAGTGACCCAGGGTCATTTCGGACAAATCAGGTCGGGTTGCCAAGTGGCTATAAATAGCCCACCCCCTACAACCATAAACGGTTGGCTGCTCAGATTTCAGTGCACGGCTTTTGTCGTTTGAGAGCAACCCACCTCGAAGCCTTTGAGAGAAAATTCCTAGCGAGGAGAAAAGCCCTAACCACCCAGAGCCAGAGAACATTGGGCATCACTTAAGTCTTCTTGTCTGTGTGATCTGAAGACTTATTACACTTGAGGACTGTGAATCCTCCAGACGGTTAGGCGTCGCGTTCAGAGCATCCAAGAAACATTGTGGATTGCCAGTGAACGAAGTCTGTGAAGGTTTGGGAGTCTACCTTGAAGACTTACCAGAGTGATTGGGCGATGACTATGTGACCTTAGCTCAAGGAGAACACGGTGAGGACTTGGTGTCCTGAGCTGCGTGTTCAGGACTGGGTGTCCGGGACTGTGTGTCCTAAGGTTTAAATACCTAGCCGCTCCAACCAGACGTACAGTTGTCACAGCAACTGGAACTGGTCCAACACATCATTGTCTTCAACGAGTCACCGGTTTCATCTTCACTTCCTTTTTCTTACTGTTACTCATTGTGAAGCCATTGCATGCTTGCTCTATCTTTTGTCTTCACAACGTGAATGTATGATCTGTTTGGCTTCATAACTTCTTCCTACCTGATCCTTATTACACTGCAGCTGTTTGTCTTTGTGCTTTCACTCTATTGAATACTTGACCATGGCTTGCCTAGTGTAATCTAACTTCCGCTGCATAGTAATAGGCAAAATCTTCGTTGTTTGTCTTCATAACTCCCACGTTTTGAAGACTTTCATAAAAATCGCCTATTCACCCCCCCCTCTAGTCGATATAACGCACTTTCAGTTGCATGTGTAGGGTATTACTTGACTTGGTAGCATTACTAAAACTTGCATACAACTAAAATTGGGGAAATGATAAGTTTTTATTTGGTCAAATAGTCTAAGTACCCCCTCTAGACATACTTCCGATCCTACACCTTCCGTCCAGATCTGGCGCTCGAAGGCTCCACCCTCCCCCACGACTAGGATTCGGGCGCCTCCTCAAAACTTCATCGGGATCCGCCACAACAGGCAATGGCGAGGCCAGTGGTGGCCGGATCGGGCACAGGTTGCTCTATCCCCTCCTTCACCCACCCTCTCCTCCTCACCTCACGCTATCTTGTCTTCGCTTTTCTATAGGTCGCCATGGTGCAGACAGCGACAGGAGAGGCGCGCACATCTGTGGAACGGGACGCCCCCATGGAGATGGAGCTCCTTCTCGCCACCACGCAGAGGTCCCATGGAGCCTCCCTCCTTCTCCGATGACTTCTTCTCAAGCCCCACCCCCTACCGCTGCTCCCCTCTCCTTTGCTTTGAGTTGTACCATGCTCTGTTTCAGATCCATCCATCCATGGATGTTACATGGCAAGTTCGGTGTTGCTGCAGTTTGACGTTAATCACCTTGATTGGCTACAGTTTGAGGTTAAGCACCAACATGACAAGTTATCTTCAACAAAAGCAATATTTTTTTTGCCTTTTATTTAGATGCCCCTCTTCTAGGCTATTTTCTTTTGGTAGATTCATTGTATAGATTACATATTCATCCTTATGTATAGGATCTTCGGTTTGTTATACTGACTGCATGCCACCTTCGTCATCGTCGTGCAGCCTCGTCTCCCCCACCACCGACACCACCCCTCTGCCTCCACTAATGCTGTAGTGGATTCTTAGAATGGAAATGTGCATCAAAAATAATTTACGGTATGTGTTTGCAAATCCATGGTTGTTGAATCATGTCTGTATAATTGTATTTGCAAATTGTTAGCATTTTTGGCTAATCTTTTTTTGTTGGTTCTGGTCAGCAAGTATGCGAACGGCGTAACCGTCGTCATAGATTGCCACTAGAGCTCCCAGGCGATGCCACATGGAAAACCTATGCCCATGGCCTTGGCCGTCGGCATAGGTTTGCCACCTGGCGCTGGCAGGTGCCTGCATGTGTTCGGACGGTAGCAGGCGGATGGTGCCGCCTATTTTCTTCGCCGATGGTGATTCTATGCCGACGGCCAGGCAAAAGCCATCGGCATAGGTACCTATGTCGACGGTCTAACAGGTCAACGCCGACGATATTGTTGCCAACAGCTCTGATTTCTGGGTCTCTCGTGGTGGGCTTTCCCTTTTATGTTCCTGGCATGTTGGGCTTTGGCCTGACAAATCTTCCATAGAAGACAGCACATGTATGGCTGGGATCTTCAGCTTCACGTTGGGTCAGAGAGGGAATAACGGAAGGGGTTCTCTATGACGTGTGCATGCTAATTTTATTGTGCGGCTACAAAAAACTGTCCAGCACGATTGGTTTGTCATCCGATCGATACAGACACCAGGCCATAGCACATGTACCTTATTTTATGTGGACCCGTCCTTACCTTACGTAGGACTCTTCTATTTCTCATTATGTGTCAACACGTAAAACTTGTACAAGTTATAGTTTTACGTAACTTTTAGATCTTTTAAATCTCATTAGAGCAACTTCAAAGGGCTGACCTATTTCGTCCGTCTGCATCCATTTGGGTCGGCGCGGACAAAAGTGGCGGCCCAACGCGCCGACTCAAACTCAAATCACATTCACGTCGACTCATTTGCGGCCCAAATTTACGCCCAAAAATGCGTCGGCGCGGACGCTGAACAGACGCTTTGCACGCCTTCTCGCTATCCGCCGCGTCCCCACATGGCGGCTGTCCAACTACCCATTGCCCATGTGGTCAGCTTAATTTATGACGACGGGTCCACGCGTCAGCGACGACTCTCGTCCTTTTTTAAGCCGACCGTGCGGCGGGGCCGTCCACATCTGCCCATCTTTGCTCCCTCGTCGCCGGCAAACCCTAGCCACCACAACCACAGCGAGATGGACATCTTCTCCGGCGCCAGCGGCACCAAGGCCAAGGGCAAGTCCCCCGCCACCCCTTTCCCCTAAGAGTTCCTCCCACCTCCGTCGGCGCCTCGCCGGCAAAGGCAGCGCATCAACGTGCCAGTGCACCAGGCGGAGTGGCACTGGCAGAACCGCCAGCCTCTACCGTATTCGGACGTGACGCTGCCGCACGACTGGCATCTGGATCCAGATAGGATCCCAGTGCCGGCGGCGCCACGGACGGCTCGTGCTCACGCGGAGGAGGTGCGGCGCCGGCGGGCGCTGCTGACGCCGGAGCAGCGCCTCGACAAGGCCTACGCAACCGACTCGCCCAACCGGGCGAGATGGTTCGCCGTCGAGCACGAGGAGGCGAGGCGGCGGGGCGTGCGCGAGGTCGACCAGAGGCCAACGCCGCTCGTCGTCCACGAGGAGGACCAGGCGGCGGAGGACGCCTACCAGGCGGCCCTTGCGACCGTCTACCGGGAAAGCGAGGAGGATGAGCGAAGGCGGCGGAGGCGGAAGAGGAGGCCCGGTACGAGGCGGCAATGGCGCAGGCCCTTGCCCTCTCCGCGGCGGGCGACAGCGTAGTGCCGCCGGTGGCCCTGCTGTCCCCCATCAAGCCGGAGCCGCAGCCGGAGCCCGAGCCCAAGCCCATCAGGCGCTTCTCCTGAAGGGGAGTGATGCGCGAGTGGGTGTCCGCGCCACCGGTTTGGCTGGGGGCGACGCCGGCGCAGGAGCAGGCGTACCTCGAGATGTGGCGCCAGCGCTGGCTGGCAGAGGAGCACTGTCGCGGCGAGTACGAGGAGATGTTCGAGCACGACCTCGAGGAGGAGCAACTCAAGGCCGAGGAGGAGGCACGCCAGGCCAAGGCTGCACAGACGGCCCCACACCCCCCCCCCGCCCCGGCACTACCTGCGCCGGCACAGCCCGACATGGCGTCGCTCTGTAACACGACGTTCGCCTGCGTAGGGTCGGCGCCGACACTCATCGACCTCACGGACCCCGAGGACGACGACGACGACGCCTAGGACAGCGCGCTGCCTTGTAGTTTAGGCTGTTATTTTTAATGCAAATGTGGACGCGTGGACTCTCGCCGGCCTTCGTGGCCGGCTTTAATGTTTAATTAATGTTGTTTTTCTTTTTTTTTAATATGCATGCATTCATCTTTTTTGACGCCGTCAAAATGGGTCTCAGGCCAGCGTTGGACGCACGCGCCGACCCAAATGCGAAAGCGGGCATCCGTGTCCGTCTGACGATCCAAACGGACAAAAAGCGGACGAAATCGCCGTCCGTTTGGGTCGGCCCGTTGGAGTTGCTCTTATCATCTAAATCAAAGGTCTATATTTTTTTAGGCTATATGGATGAATGTGGTGGCGCGTTTTAGATCTTTTAAATCTTAACCATTATAATCTAAATCAATGGTCTATACTGTATTTTTTTTTAGACTATGTGAATGAACTCGTGGTGGGGTGTTTAACTTGTGCCTTATGTATAGATAGATAGATGGAAGGAGTACATACAAACTGAAATGAGTGAACAAATACACTCAAACGTATCTACAACTCTACATATATCCCATTAGGAAAAGGTTGTTATAGAACTACAATGAACGGAAGGAATAGTACGTAGCATGCATGTACTTGCAAGTCCTAATTAAATTAGTGTCCTAGTCTAAGTCGGAAACTGGTGGCATAGTCTAAGTCGGATATAGTTTGCTCCGTCTCCTAATTAATTAGTATGGCAAGTTTGCCGTGGAGATCTAGCTGTACGTCTATATAAGCAAGCCATGGCAGCTTGTAATAAGAACCAGATCGGGAGAAAATAATTATAGGAAAAACCAGAGGGATACGATTGGAGCCCTCGGCAATTTTTTTGACGAGATCGACATGAAACGCACGGCGAACTTGGGGCTTTCTCAGCCGGCATCCTCAGCGAGGAGGCCGACAAAGCGGAGCAAGAACCAGCAGCAGTACGCTCCACCATCGCCGTTTCTACCGGACGAGATGCTCGTCGAGATCTTTGCCCGGCTGCCAGTCAAGTCAGTTGGCCGCTGCCGCTGCCTGTCGCGCTCGTGGGCCGCCTCACTCTCGTCGGCCTCCTTCGTCGACCTCCACCACCAGCAAGTGAATCGCCAGCAGCAGCGGTCGGCAGGCATGCCGCCCAATCTCTTCTTCACGACCGCGCAGCGCTGCCTCCACGCGTGGCGGTGGCGCCATGACGATGATCTGCCGGTAATGCATCGGCTGACCGGCGCCACGGCGCTCTCTCTTCTTCCACAGCTGGAAAGCGACCGTGCTCTTCGGGTGCTCACCCCCAAGCCCTGCCACGGTCTGGTCCTGCTCCACCGCTGGTCCTATCATGGTCACTATATGTGCAACCCGAGCACAGGCACACTCTTGTCTCTTCCCGACACCAAGATACCGACCAGGATGTGCTGGCGGTACAACTATAGCCTACCAGGCACAGACGTAAACTGCGTCTCCTACGACCTGGGTTACGATCCAGACGCCAAGGAACACAAAGTGGTACGGCTCTTCTACCTCAACGAAAGAGGCCGCACACCTGCCGTCACTACCTGTGAGGTCTACTCGATCGGAGGGAGCCATGCACGCGCGCACTGGAGGCCCACCGCTCAACGTGCCCCCTCGTGCACTGTGCGTCCATAGACGGCTGCTGTGTTCTTCAGTGGGCGCCTTCACTTTGTCCAGCAGGAACGTGGTCACTGCAACTGCATCGTCACTTTTGCGACCAGTCCCTGAACTCGCTGGCAAGGACCAAAACGGTCCCTAAACTCTGAAACTGATCCAATACGATCCCTAAAATTGTAAATACGATGTCAGTACGGTCCTGGAACTTGTGCGACCAGTCCTCGGCTACGCATGTGCGTACTGCTCGCGTACGCCGCGACGTCCAGGTCAGCTACAGACAAGTTCGCGGGCAACCGCTGCCAGTCCTGGGTGTTTTTGCGTTCGCCGCCCCCAGGATCTGCTTTCATCAGTCATCCGCGTCGCATGTTCCTCTTGTCAGACCAGAAGTAATCGACCTTGGAGTCTTGGATAGCGGCGGCCGCCTGATGATCGTCGGCAGGTCCAGCACGTGAACGGCCCAGGGACGGCAGAGGAACGAAGCAGCTCGCCGCCGCATCTTCCAACGGTGCTCTGCGGCGCCGATGAGTGCTTGATACGGCGGCTGGTTGAGGTTGCGGCTCCGACGTACAGTAAGTCAAAATTATCCAGGTGTGGCATGGTTTTATTCTTTTATGTGAAGATCGAGTCATTCCGAAGTGGATTAAGTAATGATTTCTAGTTCCCCTATGTCTGCTGTTTGATTTCATGGAATTTCATACGCATCATGCTAGGGCTCATTGAATATTGGGTTCCTGAAAGTGAATTGAGCACTGGCCATGTTTGATCATAGGGGATTAAGCACTCTTTTTGGTGAGCGACTGACTTGCTTAATTATACTCTGTTTCAGGGAAAGAAAGCCCGTTTTTCACTCGTGGGGAGGCTGCAAGGCAACAAGCTTGGGAAATGCAGAATAACCAAGAGGACACAAACTACAACAAGTAGTTCAACGGCAGAGGAGGAAAGGTTAGATTCATGCCAGAGAAAGAAGCCAATGAAAATAGGTGCGTCTTCCAATCAGACCAGGGTCACCAGGCTAGGCTTCAAGAAACCTAGAAGGGTTAGCATGTTTGATGAATTTAGGTGAGAAGAAATATGTCGTCAGAAATGGGGATCTTCATGACTTTTGTGTTTCTGCTTATGATCGGGCGCAGAACTTGTAATGGCTATGTTCTGTTTATGATCATTGTGCTGATCATAAGACTACTAAATTTGTAAACCTGCTATGTAATGTTCAGGTTCAACACTTATGCTTTGACATGTTCACTTCATATATGTGTACTGGCAAGAGTTTAGTGCAAAAGTTCACGGCATATATGTGTTATCACTGTCAAAAATCATTACGGTACATGTTCAGTGCAAGGATAGTTCACAATATAGCTGTCTGGGATAGTTCAC
This sequence comes from Triticum aestivum, assembly GCF_018294505.1. Classification (NCBI taxonomy): domain Eukaryota; kingdom Viridiplantae; phylum Streptophyta; class Magnoliopsida; order Poales; family Poaceae; genus Triticum; species Triticum aestivum. Next base: position 611,107,783 of record NC_057800.1, read on the forward strand.
ATAAATATGCCAGATAGCAAATTTCACCCCCATTGGAACACAATGTGGTTCACAAACACAAGATAATTTGCAAACAATGCTAGTGCAACAATACTAGCTCAGACTGCCAAGTTCAGTACTCTAAGATATACATATAACTGGAATTAACATACTGTCGTCTTGATGCCCAGCGATCCCGACGTCGCGCCAATTGCTCGGCTCCAGCCACTGAACTGGATCCGCCGGCGGCAACACTTCAATTTCATGCAGACTCCAGAACAGAGGTGCACTTCTCCGGCGTTGAGAAACACAGCCACAGGTCGTGCGGTGGGCACGGGTCATGCACACCTCGCACGGCAGGACGCCGCACCGCTTCCCCATGGCGGCCACAAGTGCGTCCGCCTTCATCAAATCGCCACCATCTCCATCAGCACGTGCCCACGGGACATCCATGGACGGCGTCCGCGCGAGGAGCACATGGCCTGTCACTGGGCGGAGACAGGGCTCTCCCCGCCGCGCCACCTCCGCCCGAGGAGCAAGCTGCGGCTCGGGCCACCGGCGGAGACGGGTGGGGGAGGCGCGACTTGGTAGCCACCGGCGACGGGAGGTGGATAGGCGCCGAGGTTGCTGCCGTCGCCGTCGACGGAACTATGTGTCACGGTGGCGCCGCCCATCGCCCATCGTGCGGGATCATTCGTGGTGGACCGCTATTTGGGGAAGCTAGGAATTGCGGCTTGCTTTGACCAGGAGACGACCAGATTTTCTGACCGCGGGCCCTCTTTGTTGACATGGCTGACGTGCACGTCGCCGCGTACGCGAGAAGTAGGCGCATACGTAGCTCAGGACTGGTTGCACGAGTTGCAGGGCCGTATTGACATCGTATTGTCAAGTTTAGGGATCGTATGGAATCAGTTTCAGAGTTTAGGGACCGTTTTGGTCCTTGCCAGCAAGTTCAAGGACGGTTGATGCATTTTACTCTCACTTTTGACATATGCAACGAGACTTTCGGTTCGTTGATGCCCCCATCCGGTCTACACAATGTCCCATTCGAGCTGACAGTGTTGGATGGATACTTGTGCCTTAATTATGGAAATGATGCTACTAGTGGCAACGACACTAGTTTTTACATCTGGCGACTAACACCGCCATATCATGGTCATGGGGCTGAGCAATGGGAGCAGCTCTGCTGCATCCGCCGACAGGCTTGGCCAGAAGCTCTGTTGCACTTAGACTGGATCGCTCCCCTTGAAATCTACCGCGGTGTTGACGGACACATGAAGATTATGTTCACCACTTGCACTCTCACGGTGTTCACAGTAGACATTGAGCTTAATGGTGATTGTCCACCGGACACCCTACTCTCGCCGCGGATGGGCGATCCTGTCATGGATAGCTTCATCGGGATCAATTCCAGCTCCCATACCGTTGGTCTGCTGGAGGAGTGCCTTGTGCCCGTAGGTCGTCCAAGTGAGGAAATCATCTTCTCTTCGCTGTCTAACAAGGCTTGGTCAAACGTTCTCAAGTGGTTGCCAACAAGCTCTGTTGTTCCATTGAGGTGTGTGTGCAAAGACTGGTGTGCTCTAATTAAGAGCGATTGGTTCATAAAGCTACACACTATCCACGCAAACATGGGCCTAAAGACACCCCGGGTCATGCTCATCTCGGCTGTCGACGGGTTATTCACGCCTCTAGGTCGGAGGGAGCTTCGGCAGAGGGAAATTGCTGCATTCATGGTTTGTAGCCGCATGAAAGTGGTGTGCTCTAAGCCATGCCATGGTCTCGTTGTTGGTAGTTGCACCATGCCGTGCTTTTCGTTTGATTTTATATGCAATCCTACCATGGGTTATTACAAGCGGATGGATCTAGATCCCGACGCAGACTCAACTTTTGCTGCTGGCAGGATCGGACTAGGGTACGATTCAAGGATGAATAAGCATGTACGAGTACGTCTTGCGTACCACGAGAGGAACATGGAGACTCGGAATTATCGATTGGGGCGTTTTGTCCATCTCACCGACACAGAAACATGGAGGCCAATCAGCCCTCCGCCTAGGCCAGTGGCCGAAATGCAGCCTGTCTTTGTTGATGGCAAGCTCTACTGGATGGTTGATCCAAATCTTGGGACAAAGTCTTCTCTAGGGTGTGAAATGTTGGCATTGGACATTAGCACGGAAGAGTTTGAGGTGGTTCCAGGTCCCCAATGCAACTATGATCAGATCACGTCCATCGTGGAGCTCCATGGTACTATTTGCGTCGTGTGCTCGGATAGGAGTGCGAACGCAATGGACATTTGGACGTTAGAAGGCGACGTATGGTATATTGGGTGCCGAGTAGAGCTTGGGGAGTTTTCAAAGGAGTACTCGCCGGAAGAGACTGCGCCGTTGACTGTCGATCCTACGAACAAGAGGTTGCTACTTAGCACAGGCAGGGCACTAGGGTATTATAGTCCAATGACAAAAACAATAGAGACCATTCACCGTCTGTCCGGGACTCGAGATGGCTACAAGTTCGCTCCATCACTTTGTGAGGAAAGCCTCATATGTCCGTATATTCGTTTTGAGAAAGCCACGTATAGTTTAGGAGGCATGTAACTGCAAACACAGTTACCCTTAAATGAACGTCTCTATGTATCATATTTTGGATGTGTGTTAAAATCACATCAGATATAAAGTGAAATGGTCATTAGTCCATTAACTCAAACTGATTGCACACTTTAGGTCAATAACTAAGAAACCAATTAGTAAACTCATTTATTTGCTCAAATAAGGCTACGTGACTGTCAGGTCAGCATAGCTTAGACCGTTGGCGCTTTGATTAATTTGTGGAAGGTGTTTTTTGCAAACGACAATCAGAACGAAGATAATGAATCTTTATCTTTATCTAATAATAAAGGACGGAAGCTTTCATAGTTCTTTATACGTCACATTTTTACATCCATTGATTTTGTATTAATCATAAAGATTGACGACTAAGATTTAATAATAGATCTACAAACAGGTAATAAGGGAAAAAAAGACACGGCGGAACAATGTCTACACTTCCGGCTTGATGAAAAAAAGGAAATCGAACACTGCGTCCCACTTGATGAAGCAAGAGGAAAACAATATTTATTAGCTTTTTTTGACAGGTAATTTTTTATAGGAAAAAGGTTATACAAGCTCTATTAGCGACGTGAATTTTTGGGACATGCAGCCACGCGCTGCCGTTATCACGAGCGTCGGTCCTAGCGTCGTGATTGCTACTTATTATAGCGCATTTGCAATACGTCAAACATTAATTACTAGCTTTCATGAATACGCCGTGGTATACGCCACACCAGTGGCCCAGGATCATTTATGTTTGTATGAATACAAGGCCCACGTGACGGCCCAGACGATGCAAAATAACTGCTCTCGTTGCTGGGTGGACATAATTGAGCACTTGCGCTAGCTGGTTTCTGGCACCGCAGATCTCCTCCAAGCCTTGCCTGTAAACGCGTGTACGTGCCCCGCCGAGGAACAGGGGGAGGAGTGAAGACGGGTTCCGCAAATCATCTCTCGTTTGCCTAATATAAAGTACTCCTAGCGAATATGGAAGTTATGCGCTGCTAGAACAGTGTGATACAGATAACAATACAGGCTAGAGCAGCATCTTCAGCAGTGTTATTAAACTTTCTGGAGCAAATGGATAGCTAACTGGAGCACGTCGCATACGACAGTGCTGCATGTGTCAGAATGAAGAGATAGCACAGTGCCACGGTATATGGTGAAGGACGATGGACAAGTTGGCACCGTGGTGAAAGCCGTGTCGGTGTGTGATTGAGCATTTAACTATAAACCATCCTCTATGCTATTATTAAATTCATTTAAAATTCCAATCAATATTATACCATTTTGTTCGTGCATTTAACTTATCATCGCTAAGATTTTCTTGTGACGCTTCTCTTATCTTCTAAATTGAACTTTCATAATCAGCCAACTAATAGATGTGCATTTTTCTTTCTTTTAAATAGACCCTATCCCACTGCGCATGGCGGGATTAAATGTTCAATCACACACCGAATATACACATGCAACACAGAATATAAAGATAAACCTAAGCTGATCTAGCATAGTGACAAGTTCACACTAATTCATCAAAATTACGTTCACACTAACTAGCTTACTCAATACACGTTAATGATTCTGTTGCAGCTGTAGAGGATGGTGCACTAAGACAGGAAGGCAGTGTGGTGCATTAATCCTAGTAAGTGAGGTGGTCGGGTGTCTTGCAGTTTGTCAACTACTTATGATTTATCGCTCAAGTGGTCTGCTGCACATCAATGCAAAATTAACTTCAAACTCTTATGGCTTGTGGGGCATGCACACTTATTGACCAACAAATACGTTGCAAATCATTCCTGTGAATTCTATATACGTGAGGATTACATCCTCGCGTGGCACCATGTCAACTCGTGATTTATCGCTCTATTAGCTACTAATAAAGGGATCTCTCTCTTTCCCTAAAAAAATCTATCACACACGGGGACGATAGTTTGTTTTATTCGTGTACAACTCACCAACTCAGGAACCAATCTGTACTATAAACCTGTACCCTCCCCCCCCCCCCCCCCCCCTCGATTTCCGGCAAGAACAGCAAGCAATCGTCGTAGCCGTACTGGAGGCTCTCTCGGCGACCGCCCGGACAAGCTAAAGTTGCAGCCGTCAAGGTTGCGATTCTAGCAAGCTGTGCAAAATGACAAGGGGCATTGAGGCGAGGAGGCGGCGACCGGCACGAGCTCCCGGAGGATGGTCTGGAGTCGGACTATGAGGACGGTGGCGACAAGCCGACAAGACTATCTCAGGCTGGGCCTTGGTGTCATGGCACCGTCCGCGTCCGTCAGGGTATGTTCCACCAGTTCCGAACCCGAACGCAAAAAATTCGAAAGTGCAAAAGCTCCAGCAGCAGCCTGCGGGAATCGTCGCTCGTCGGGAGAAGCTTGACAGCCACCAAGGAGTCCGCCAAACCATCCCCACCCAGGTCCGCGTCCGGCATCATTAGCTCTTCGAAGGTGAGCGGCTGGCCCAGTGTCGCCATGGAGCGCACAGGCTTGGCAGCAGAGATGATATTGTCGTTGCGGTCGAAGGCACGGATGATCTCGAGCAACTGCGCCTGCTCGTACGTCGAGGTGTGGAGCGTGAGGCGTGATCACCGGCAGGATGATGGGCGCCAGCTCAGCCGTCCGCTAACATCTGAATCGATGGCCAGCAGCAGAGGGACTGGTCGCCCGATGGCTGCAAGCTTTGGGACAGGGCATGGAGCTCGATACCTATTGGCGCCTGTCAGATCATCATCTTTTTTCTGCAGGTGAGATCATCATCTAATCCTGCAGCCCTTCGCCTGCCGCTGCCCGCGCTCTGATCCGGCCAAGATCTGCTACATCAAAAAAAGATCCCTGTCGTACACACTTCCAAATTTAAATATATCTCGAGTCAGTTCTAGATGTCCGCGAGATTTGTAGTCTGCAATTTTTTTATATTAAAAAACGATTTCAATGATGAAAGGCAGCAGCTTATTAATCCTACTGTTCTACTTACTATGCTTGCTCGCTGATGCATGTGTCTTCAATTATGATAGGCCGTAGCTCGAGCGGTTTTGCCATTTGAATATCCGTACAGTGAAACAAAAGCAGCACACACATATGCGTCTACTTGCTAAGCTCAATCATTAGCTTGAATGCATAGCCATCTTGCATATTCTTTGACCCCATGATATCTCTCCTTAATTTAGTAGATCAAGTTTATACAAGATGACGGCATCATTTGTGTAGGTATCTGCTACCGTGTCTATTTCACAAATATGACGATCTTCCCTCAAAATCATCTACCAATCTTATTCTTAAGGAAGGATAAAAAGGCTATTATTTTGGTTTTAAGTTGTCCGATTCATTATATAGTATTTAAATTGCGGATTAAATTTCGAATATGACTAGATTTTCTTCGGCAAAAATTGAAACTTTTGCTACTGGAATTTGCCATGCTAGGAGAGATACTAAACTATTGTACATATTTGATGATCAATATATTAAAGCCATAATGTAGAATTAAGACGTAAGCAAATAACAGTACTAGAACTGTATATCTTACAATATTATATTTTAGGGTTCTGCTAATTCTCAGTCGACTGAGAATTAGTGAAGTCTCAGTCGACAGGATTAACCATACGATTCGATTGATCTGTATTTGTCGCTGATGTATTCCCGTTGTTCAAAACCTATTGGGCTTTCTCTATTTGAGCAGCTGGCGGCTGGCAGGGTGCCTTCCGTTACGTGGGCTGTGGGCTACGGTTTGTGGTCCTTCTCATTTTTCCTTTCATGTTTTCTTATTTATTTTCTTAATAGGTATCCCTCGTAAATATTTTGTATTTTCTTTCTTGTTTTTCTGTTAGGCTTGTGTGTACAGAAAGAAGATACGCGTATTTATCTAGTTTTTTCCCTCTTTATTATTTATTTCTCTTTTTGTGTAATTATTTTAATATGTTTTATTTGTCTGTTTTTTACTTCTATTTCTACTTTTGTCTATTTTTATCATTCATCTTTGGAAGATTTAAGTTTTGTAGAAGATACATTTTGACAAGCATGAACATTTTTTATTCTCACTTGTTGTCTTTTCTACATGTTTTTTGTTTTAATTTTATTCATGTATTACACAAAAATACATTTTCATCGTGTTTATATGCCCTAATTTTTTCTAGCGTGGGTTGATAGAGAAGAAGCTGCCTTTTCTTTTTATTTTCCTTGAAACAAATCTCGTGTCTCTAACACGCAACTGTAGTTATCGAGATCTACATGTTGAATTAAGTAGGGTACCAGAAGGTTGAATTAAGTAGAGAATCAGTAGGTTGAATCAATTGCATGTATTCTAGCCCGACCATAACTGGACTTTTTTGTTTTGTCGGAGGGGGCACCGTTAGAGGGGGCGGGCAAGTTGCAAGCCAGACAACAGCCTCATAACTGCAAGTGCCGCACCTGCCCGCAACTTGCATGCCTCCCAACATGGTTGCAACTCGACTTCTGTAGGAGGGGGCTCCGGTAGAGGGGGCGGGCCAGTTGCAAAGCCCGCAACAGCCCCGCAACTGCAATGTCGCACCCGACCACAACTATATGTCTTCCAACCCGACCGCAACTTGACTTTTTTGTTCTGTCGAAGGGGGCGTCGGAAGGGGGGCGTTGCAAGCCCGACAACAGCCCCGCATGTCCCCCAACATGGTTGCAACTCAACTTTTGTTTTTCAGAGGGGGCGTTGGGAGAGGGGGTGGGCCAGTTGCAAGCCCGACAATAGCCCTGCAACTGCAAGTGCCGCACCAGACCGCAACTGCATGTCCCCCAACATGGTTGCAACTCGACTTTTCTTTTGACAAAGGAGGCGCCTGGAGAGGGGACGGGCTAGTTGCAAGCCCAACAACAGCCCCACAAATGCAAGTGCCACACCCTTCCGCAACTGCATGTTCCCCAACATGGTTGTTGAAGGAAATATGCCCTAGAGGCAATAATAAAGTTATTATTTATTTCCTTATAATCATGATAAATGTTTATTATTCATGCTAGAATTGTATTAACCGGAAACATAATACATGTGTGAATACATAGACAAACAAAGTGTCACTAGTATGCCTCTACTTGACTAGCTCGTTAATCAAAGATGGTTATGTTTCCTAACCATGAACAATGAGTTGTTATTTGATTAACGAGGTCACATCATTAGTTGAATGATCTGATTGACATGACCCATTCCATTAGCTTAGCACCCGATCGTTTAGTATGTTGCTATTGCTTTCTTCATGACTTATACATGTTCCTATAACTATGAGATTATGCAACTCCCGTTTGCCGGAGGAACACTTTGGGTGCTACTAAACGTCACAACGTAACTGGGTGATTATAAAGGAGCATTACAGGTGTCTCCAAAGGTAGATGTTGGGTTGGCGTATTTCGAGATTAGGTTTTGTCACTCCGATTATCGGAGAGGTGTCTCTGGGCCCTCTCGGTAATGCACATCACTTAAGCCTTGCAAGCATTGCAACTAAATGAGTTAGTTGCGGGATGAAGTATTACAGAACGAGTAAAGAGACTTGCCGGTAACGAGATTGAACTAGGTACTGGAATACCGACGATTGAATCTCGGGCAAGTAACATACCGATGACAAAGGGAACAACATATGTTGTTATGCGGTCTGACCGATAAAGATCTTCGTAGAATATGTAGGAGCCAATATGGGCATCCAGGTCCCGCTATTGGTTATTGACCGAAGACGTGTCTCGGTCATGTCTACATTGTTCTCGAACCCGTAGGGTCCGCACGCTTAAGGTTACGATGACAGTTATATTATGAGTTTATGCATTTTGATGTACCGAAGGTTGTTCGGAGTCCCGGATGTGATCACGAACATAACGAGGAGTCTCGAAATGGTCGAGACATAAAGATTGATATATTGGAAGCCTATGTTTGGGTATCGGAAGTGTTCCGGGTGAAATCGGAATTTTACCGGAGTACCGGGAAGGTTACCGGAACCCCCCGGGAGCTAAATGGGCCATGATGGGCCTTAGTGGAAAAGAGAAGAGGCAGCCCTACATGGGCTGTGCGCCTCCCCCTTCCCCTAGTCCTATTAGGACTAGGAGAGGTGGCCGGCCCGCTCTCTCTCTTTCCCCCCCTCCGCGAATCCTATTCCAACTAGGATTGGGGGGGGGGGGGAATCCTACTCCCAGAGGGAGTAGGACTCTCCTGGCGCGCCACACCTTGGCCGGCCAGCCTCCCCCCCCCTCTAGTCCATTATATACTGAGGCAGAGGCACCCCAGAACACACACAAGTTGATCCACGTGATCTATTCCTTAACCGTGTGCGGTGCCCCCTGCCACCATAGTCCTCGATAATACTGTAGCGGAGTTTAGGCGTAGCCCTGCTGCTGTAGTGCATCAAGATCGTCACCACGCCGTCGTGCTAACGGAACTCTTCCCCGACATTTTGCTGGATCGGAGTCCGGGGATCGTCATCGAGCTGAACGTGTGCTCGAACTCGGAGGTGCCGTAGTTTCGGTGCTTGATCGGTTGGATCGTGAAGACGTACGACTACTTCCTCTATGTTGTGTTAGCGCTTCCGCAGTCGGTCTGCGTTGGGTACGTAGACAACACTCTCCCCTCTCGTTGCTATGCATCACATGATCTTGCGTGTGCGTAGTAAATTTTTTTGAAATTACTACGAAACCCAACAGTGGCATCCGAGCCTAGGTTATTTATGTTGATGTTATATGCACGAGTAGAACACAAGTGAGTTGTGGGCGATATAAGTCATACTGCCTACCAGCATGTCATACTTTGGTTCGGCGGCATTGTTGGACGAGACGACCCGGACCAACATTACGCGTACGCTTACGCGAGACCGGTTCCCCCGACGTGCTTTGCACATAGGTGGCTTGCGGGCGACTGTCTCTCCAACTTTAGTTGAACCAAGTATGGCTACGCCCGGTCCTTGCGAAGGTTAAAACGGAGTCTATTTGACAAACTATCGTTGTGGTTTTGATGCGTAGGTGAGATTGGTTCTTGCTTAAGCCCGTAGTAGCCACGTAAAACTTGCAACAACAAAGTAGAAGACGTCTAACTTGTTTTTGCAGGCATGTTGTGATGTGATATGGTCAAGACATGATGCTGAATTTTATTGTATGAGATGATCATGTTTTGTAACCGAGTTATCGGCAACTGGCAGGAGCCTTATGGTTGTCGTTTTATTGTATGCAATGAAATCGCGATGTAATGCTTTACTTTATTACTAAGCGGTAGTGATAGTCGTAGAAGCACAAGCTTGGCGAGACGACAACGATGCTATCATGGAGATCAAGGTGTCACGCCGGTGACGATGGTGATCACGACGGTGCTTCGGAGATGGAGATCACAAGCACAAGATGATGATGGCCATATCATATCACTTATATTGATTGCATGTGATGTTTATCCTTTTATGCATCTTATCTTGCTTTGATTGACGGTAGCATTATAAGATGATCTCTCACTAATTATCAAGAAGTGTTCTCCCTGAGTATGCACCGTTGCGAAAGTTCTTCGTGCTGAGACACCACGTGATGATCAGGTGTGATAGGCTCTACGTTCAAATACAACGGGTGCAAAACAGTTGCACATGCGGAATACTCAGGTTATACTTGACGAGCCAAGCATATACAAATATGGCCTCGGAACACGGAGACCGAAAGGTCGAGCGTGAATCATATAATAGATATGATCAACATAGTGATGTTCACCAATGAAACTACTCCATCTCACGTGATGATCAGACATGGTTTAGTTGATTTGGATCACGTGATCACTTAGAGGATTAGAGGGATGTCTATCTAAGTGGGAGTTCTTAAGTAATATGATTAATTGAACTTTAATTTATCATGAACTTAGTCCTGGTAGTATTAGCATATCTATGTTGTAGATCAATAGCTCGTGTTGTTGCTTTCATATGTTTATTTTGATATGTTCCTAGAGAAAAATTGTGTTGAAAGATGTTAGTAGCAATGATGCGGATTGGATCCGTGATCTGAGGTTTATCCTCATTGCTGCACAGAAGAATTATGTCCTTGATGCACCGCTAGGTGACAGACCTATTGCAGGAGCAGATGCAGACGTTATGAACGTTTGGCTAGCTCAATATGATGACTACTTGATAGTTTAGTGCACCATGCTTAACGGCTTAGAATCGGGACTTCAACGACGTTTTGAATGTCATGGAGCATATGAGATGTTCCAGGAGTTGAAGTTAATATTTCAAGCAAATACCCGAGTTGAGAGATATGAAGTCTCCAACAAGTTCTATAGCTAAAAGATGGAGGAGAATCGCTCAACTAGTGAGCATGTGCTCAGATTGTCCGGGTACTACAATCGCTTGAATCAAGTGGAAGTTAATCTTCCAAATAAGATAGTGATTGACAGGACCATCACCAAGTTAGTAGAACTTCGTGATGAACTATAATATGCAAGGGATAACGGAAACAATTCCCAAGCTCTTCGTGATGCTGAAATCGACGAAGATAGAAATCAAGAAAACATCAAGTGTTGATGGTTAACAAGACCACTAATTTCAAGAAAAGGGCAAAGGAAAGAAGGGGAACTTCAAGAAGAACAGCAAGCAAGTTGTTGCTCAAGTGAAGAAGCCCAAGCCCGGTCCTAAACCTGAGACTAAGTGCTTCTACTGCAAAGGGACTGGTCACTGGAAGCGGAACTACCCCAAGTGATTGGCGGATAAGAAGGATGGCAAAGTGAATATAAGTATATTTGATATACATGTTATTGATGTGTACTTTACTAGTGTTTATAGCAATCCTTAAGTATTTGATACTAGTTCAGTTGCTAAGATTAGTAACTCGAAACGGGAATTGCAGAATGAACAGAGACTAGTTAAGGGTGAAGTGACGATGTGTGTTGGAAGTGGTTCCAAGATTGATATGATCATCATCGCACACTCCCTATACTTTCGGGATTAGTGTTGAACCTAAATAAGTGTTATTTGGTGTTTGCGTTGAGCATGAATATGATTTGATCATGTTTATTGTAATACGGTTATATTTAAGTAAAAGAATAAATTGTTGTTCTGTTTACATGAATAAAACCTTATATGGTTACACACCCAACGAAAATAGTTCATTGGATCTCGATCGTAGTGATACACATATTCATAATATTGAAACCAAAAGATGCGAAGTTAATAATGATAGTGCAACTTATTTGCGGCACTACCGTTTAGGTCATATTGGTGTAAAGCGCATGAAGAAACTCCATGCTGATGGGATTTTGGAATCACTTGATTATGAATCACTTGGTGCTTGCGAACCATGCCTTATGGGCAAGATAACTAAAGACTCCATTCTCCGGAACAATGGAGCGAGCAACTGACTTACTGGAAATAATACATACTGATGTATGCGATCCGACGAGTGTTGAAGCTTGCGGCAAGTATCATTATTTTCTGACCTTCACAGATGATTTGAGCAGATATGGGTATGTCTACTTGATGAAACACAAGTCTGAAACATTTGAAAAGTTCAAAGAAATTCAGAGTGAAGTGGAGAATCATCATAACAAGAAAATAAAAAAAAGAAAATCCTACGATATGATCGCAGAAGTAAAATATTTGAGTTACGAGTTTGGTCTTCAATTAAAACAATGTGGAATAGTTTCACAAACTCATGCCACCTGGAACACCACAGCATAATGGTGTGTCCGAATGTCATAACCGTACTTTATTGGATATAGTACAATCTATGATGTCTCTTACCGATCTACCACTATCATTTTGGGGTTATGCATTAGAGACAGTTGCATTCACGTTAAATAGGGCACCATCTAAATCCGTTGAGACGACACCGTATGAACTATGGTTTGGCAAGAAACCTAAGCTGTCGTTTCTTAAAGTTTGGGACTGCGATGCTTATGTGAAAAAGTTTTAACATGATAAGCTCGAACCCAAATCGGAGAAGTAAATCTTCATAGGATATCCAAAGGAAACTATTGGATACACCTTCTATCACAGGTCCAAAGGCAAGGCCTTTGTTGCTGAATTCGGAAACTTTCTAGAGAAGGAGTTTCTCTCGAAAGAAGTGAGTGGGAGGAAAGTGGAAAACTTGATAAGGTAATTGTACCTTCTCCCTTATTGGAAAGTAGTTCATCACAGAAATCTGTTCTTGTGACTACTACACCAATTAGTGAGAAAGCTAATGATGATGATCATGTAACTTCAGATCAAGTTACTACCGAATCTCGTAGGTAAACCAGAGTGAGATCCGCACCAGAGTGGTACGGTAATCCCGTTCTGGAAGTCATGCTACTAGATCATGATGAACCTACGAACTATGAAGAAGCGATGGTGAGCCCAGATTCCGCAAAGTGGCTTGAAGCCATGAAATCTGAGATGGGATCCATGTATGAGAACAAAGTATGGACTTTGGTTGACTTGCCCGATGATCGGCAAGCAATTGAGAATAAATGGATCTTCAAGAAGAAGACTGACGCTGATGGTAATGTTACTGTCTACAAAGCTCGGCTTGTCGCGAAAGGTTTTCGGCAAGTTCAAGGGATTGACTACGATGAGACCTTTTCACCCGTAGCGATGCTTAAGTCTATCCGAATCATGTTAGCAATTGTCGCATTCTATGATTATGAAATTTGGCAGATGGATGTCAAAACTGCATTCCTGAATGGATTTCTGGAAGAAGAGTTGTATATGATGCAACCAGAAGGTTTTGTCGATCCAAAGGGAGCTAACAAAATATGCAAGCTCCAGCGATCCATCTATGGACTGGTGCAAGCATCTCGGAGTTGGAATATACGTTTTGATAAGTTGATCAAAGCATATAGTTTTATACAGACTTGCGGTGAAGCCTGTATTTACAAGAAAGTGAGTGGGAGCACTACAGCATTTTTGATAAGTATATGTGTATGACATATTGTTGATCGGAAATAATGTAGAATTATTCTGTAAAGCATAAAGGAGTGTTTGAAAGGAGTTTTTCAAAGAAATACTTCGGTGAAGCTGCTTACATATTGAGCATCAAGATCTATAGAGATAGATCAAGACGCTTGATAAGTTTTTTTCAATAAGTACATACCTTGACAAGATTTTGAAGTAGTTCAAAATGGAGCAGTCAAAGAAAGAGTTCTTGCCTGTATTACAAGGTGTGAAGTTGAGTAAGACTCAAAGCCCGACCATGGCAGAAGATAGAAAGAGAATGGAAGTCATTCCCTATGCCTCAGCCATAGGTTCTATAAAGTATGCCATGCTGTGTACCAGATCTATTGTATACCCTACACTGTGTTAAGCAAGGGCGTACAATAGTGATCTAAGAGTAGATCACTGGACAACGGTCAAAATTATCCTTAGTGGAATAAGGAAATATTTCTCAATTATGGAGGTGAACAAAAAGGTTCGTCGTAAAAAATTACGTCGATGCAAGTTTTGACACAGATCTGGATGACTCTAAGTCTCGATCTAGATACATATTGAAAGTGGGAGCAATTAGCTAGAGTAGCTCCGTGCAGAGCATTGTTGACATAAATATTTGCAAAATACTTACGGATCTGAATGTGACAGACCCGTTGACTAAAATTATCTCACAAGCAAAACATGATCACACCTTAGTACTCTTTGGGTGTTAATCACATATCGATGTGAACTAGATTACTGACTCTAGTAAACCCTTTGGGTGTTGATCACATATCGATGTGAACTATGGGTGTTAATCACATGGTGATGTGAACTATTGCTGTTAAATCACATGGTGATGTGAACTAGATTATTGACTCTAGTGCAAGTGGGAGACTGAAGGAAATATGCCCTAGAGGCAATAATAAAGTTATTATTTATTTTCTTATAATCATGATAAATGTTTATTATTCATGCTAAAATTGTATTAACTGGAAACATAATACATGTGTGAATACATAGACAAACAAAGTGTCACTAGTATGCCTCTACTTGACTAGCTCGTTAATCAAAGATGGTTATGTTTCCTAACCATGAACAATGAGTTGTTATTTGATTAACGAGGTCACATCATTAGTTGAATGATCTGATTGACATGACCCATTCCATTAGCTTAGCACCCGATCGTTTAGTATGTTGCTATTGCTTTCTTCATGACTTATACATGTCCCTATAACTATGAGATTATGCAACTCCCGTTTGCCGGAGGAACACTTTGGGTGCTACCAAACGTCACAACGTAACTGGGTGATTATAAAGGAGCATTACAGGTGTCTCCAAAGGTAGATGTTGGGTTGGCGTATTTCGAGATTAGGTTTTGTCACTCCGATTGTCGGAAAGGTATCTCTGGGCCCTCTCGGTAATGCACATCACTTAAGCCTTGCAAGCATTGCAACTAAATGAGTTAGTTGCGGGATGATGCATTACAGAACGAGTAAAGAGACTTGCCGGTAACGAGATTGAACTAGGTACTGGAATACCGACGATCGAATCTCGGGCAAGTAACATACCGATGACAAAGGGAACAACGTATGTTGTTATGCGGTCTGACCGATAAAGATCTTCGTAGAATATGTAGGAGCCAATATGGGCATCCAGGTCCCGCTATTGGTTATTGACCGAAGACGTGTCTCGGTCATGCCTACATTGTTCTCGAACCCGTAGGGTCCGCACGCTTAAGGTTACGATGACAGTTATATTATGAGTTTATGCATTTTGATGTACCGAAGGTTGTTCGGAGTCCCGGATGTGATCATGGACATAACGAGGAGTCTCGAAATGGTCGAGACATAAAGATTGATATATTGGAAGCCTATGTTTGGATATCGGAAGTGTTCCGGGTGAAATCGGAATTTTACCGGAGTACCGGGAAAGTTACCGGAACCCCCCGGGAGCTAAATGGGCCATGATGGGCCTTAGTGGAAAAGAGAAGAGGCAGCCCTACATGGGTTGTGCGCCTCCCCCTTCCCCTAGTCCTATTAGGACTAGGAGAGGTGGCCGGCCCCCTCTCTTTCTTTTCCCCCTCCGCGAATCCTATTCCAACTAGGATTGGGGGGGGGGGGAATCCTACTCCCAGAGGGAGTAGGACTCTCCTGGCGCGCCACACCTTGGCCGGCCAGCCTCCCCCCTATAGTCCTTTATATACGGAGGCAGAGGCACCCCAGAACACACACACAAGTTGATCCACGTGATTTATTCCTTAGCCGTGTGCGGTGCCCCCTGCCACCATAGTCCTCGATAATACTGTAGCGGAGTTTAGGCGTAGCCCTGCTGCTGTAGTGCATCAAGATCGTCACCACGCCGTCGTGCTGACGGAACTCTTCCCCGACATTTTGCTGGATCGGAGTCCGGGGATCGTCATCGAGCTGAACGTGTGCTCGAACTCGGAGGTGCCGTAGTTTCGGTGCTTGATCAGTTGGATCGTGAAGACGTACGACTACTTCCTCTATGTTGTGTCAGCGCTTCCGCAGTCGGTCTGCGTTGGGTACGTAGACAACACTCTCCCCTCTCGTTGCTATGCATCACATGATCTTGCGTGTGCGTAGGAAATTTTTTTGAAATTACTACGAAACCCAACAGTTGTAACTCGACTTTTGTTTTGTCAGAGTGGTGGCGGCAGAGGGGGCGGGCCAGTTGCAAGCCCGACAACAGCTCCGCAACTACAAGTGCCGCACCCGACCGCAACTGCATGTCCCCCAACATGGTTGCAACTCTACTTTTTTTTTGTCAAAGGGGGCGCCTGGAAAGGGCGCGGGCTAGTTGCAAGCCCAACAACAGCCCCGCAACTGCAAGTGCCGCACCCTTCCGCAACTGCATGTTCCCCAACATGGTTGTAACTCGACTTTTATTTTGTTAGAGTGGGTGGCGGAAGAGGGGGCGGGCCAGTTGCCAGCCCAACAACAGCCCCGCAACTGCAAGTGCGGCACCCGACTGCAACTGCATGTCCCCCAACATGGTTGCAACTCGACTTTTCTTTTGTCAAAGGGGGCGCCTAGATAGGGGCGGGCTAGTTGCAAACCCAACAACAGCCCCGCAACTGCAAGTGTCGCACCCTTCCGCAACTGCATGTTCCCCAACATGGTTCTAACTCGGCTTTTGTTTTGTCAGAGCGGGTGGCGGGAGAGGGGGCGGGCCAGTTGCAAGCCCGACAACAACCCCGCACCTGCAAGTGCCGCACCCGACCGCAACTGCACGTCTTTTAATCGACCGCAAGTGAACTTTTTTGTTTTGTCGGAGGGGGCGCCGGAAGGAGGCGGGCGAGTCAAATGACACGTGTTCTCACGGTGACACACATACGTACATATGTGACAAGATGACACACGTAGATATGCTAATCACGTATAGTACACTCTACAGACCCATATCCATCCATCTGCATGCACATGCATCTGTACGTGGGCTGGCACCGTACGTCCGCGACCGCTGAAGAAAAGAAAGAAAAGGGCCGGGCCTAGTGACAACAGAAAAAGTGGGCAGCCCAGCCCAAAAATAACGGACAAACAAACAAGTAAAATGAAATAAGCCCAAGTGCTAAGCCGTTTCAACCCAGCAGAAATAAAGCTAGTTAACAGGCCTAATCTACATGTGATGACATCAGCCGACTGAGACTTCACGAAGTTTCAGCCGACTGAGACGTAGATAGACCCTATATTTTAATTGTACTCATGTGTAAATATCAATGGAGACATGTCATCCGCGAAACTACATCTACATGTCGGTGCAAGAAGGGTCCCACGGATGCGGTGTGCTATAGTGTAATGGTCAAGCTCACCCCCTTAGATCGGTCACGTTTATCATGATTATTAGGTGGAAAATATGACCAACATCCATGACGATGACGAACGGGAGAAGTGGCAACACGGATGTGTCCCCAGTACGTGCGATAACTTGTTTCACCCGTTGCAACGCACGGACACATTTACTAGTGAAGGATAAATAAATAAATAAGCAAATACATGTTCCATGATTCTCGAACCCAGGCCCTTGCCTAGTTAGCCAATACCGTGTTTTCAAAACCATAGTATTCCAAAACCTCAGGTAACCCGACCCCAGTATCGCTCCCCTCCTCGTAGGGTTCTCTACTCTCGGCGGCGATTCTTTCGCCAGCGTAGAGAACGAACTCCCCTGCCGCCTTGCTGACTTCTACCTCCCTCGATCTTCTGGGGACGCATCCCGATCGTCTCTGGGAACGAGCGCGGGTGTTGGAGCGAGGCGATCTAGGGTTCCACCAAATAGCTCATAGACAGATTTCTTCGGGCTGGGTTATCAGGCATGGCGGCCAAAGCTTCAGGATCGAAGGCGGCGGTGGACTCCCAAGGATGTAATGGAGATGATGGAGGAACTAGGCCTCAAAGATGAGGACCTTGACGATGTTGTCTTTGAAGAGGAGGCGCCGGCGCCGGAGTCGGTTCGTTTACCTCTGTGGCTTTGTGTCCTGATTGTCCTTCCCTAGCTCCGTTCCCACCACGCCACATAGCACCGCCTCTTGTCCACCTTGTGTCACTACTCCCTCTGGACACACCATTATCGTGAAAAGCCCTATATGTAAACTCAAATTAGTGGCGGCAACATAGGTATCCGCCACTGCTACTTTTTTAAAATAATTGTGGCGGCTAACTGAACGTACCCATCACAGCTAGACACAATCCAGTGGTGGGCGCGAGCTAGTGCCCGTCATAGGTAGGCTCTTTCAAATTAGCCCGCAGGATGGAAAGTATAGTGGCCGGCAGTAAGAGTGCCTACCCATTGCTTCGTCATAAATCAGTGGGGTGCGTTGCGTCGCGCCCGCCACAACTACATTTTGACAAGCCGCGCCAAATAAATCAATTCTGAAAAAGTTCCCAGTGGCAGGCGGCCGTGGTCGCCCTCTACTGATCTGCACAGACAGTTACCCTTCCATGCCCGCCTAACCGTCCCCGATCTATTTTCATTTTCACCGTTTCATTTCTCTCGATCGGTTCCTGTCCTCTCCCCTTCCACGCCATCCTACGCCTCGACCCTCCATCACTCCGACCCGCCTGAGGCTCCTTCCATTCGTCCGCCGCTTGATTGGCTCGTCGTCGCGTCGTCCGCCTCCACCGCCGTCACGCCGTTCTCCGCCTCCACCGCAGCCCATGTCCGCCGCCTCGAACGCCGCCCCTTCCTGCCATAATTTTCTCCGCCACGTTCGCGACCGGAAAAGTCGTCAATGGTAATACTATCAGAGAGGCTAAGCAACAAACAATATCCTACATATGAGTGGATTCACTCAGTGGAAACAAGGTACGGGAGATTTAGATAATAAAAACCAATAAAAACAAACTCTATCCTCCTCCCCAAGAAAAGTCTCCTTCCTCCTCCCGTCGGCGCGGCCTCCGATCCGCCCCACCTCCGATGGCCTTTGGGCTGTGGAGGTGCGGAGGATCTCAGCCCCCGCCGGCGGGAGGGACTCCGTTCTCATTTCTGCTAGGTTGAACGTCTTGGTTGGGGCTATGTGGCCGTGGCGATGTCCCTCGGTGGCAATAATGTCTCCCACGTCCTATTCCCGCCCCGATGGTGCAAATAGCGTTGTCGGAGGATGTGTGGAGCTGTGTCTCCGTCGGATCTCATGGGATCCGGTCGGTGCTGGTCTTGGGTGGATCTATTTGGATCCAGTTTGTGTACGTCTTCGTTCGTGTGGTTCTAGGTTTGATTTTCGGATCTACAACTCTCTTCATCGGCGACGTCACCCTGTTTGTAGCCCTCTCGATCACCCCTGTTCGTTCTCTAGTTTGACTAGCAAAAGAGCCCGTGCGTTGCAACGGAGAAAAAATCACATGTCCGTAAGCATATATGTGTCAGCATGTTTGAAGGAATTGTAGTAGGGAAATGTACATACTTCTAGCCAAATTGACAATGATCACTGATGCACTTGCTAGGTTGCTTGCTCCGAAAAGCACCTCCTTGCGCCATGGACGCCAACATTTGAGTTCCTGGACCGGATTCACCGATGATTGATAGTGTCTCTATCTTGCACATGGTTCTGACTCCGCCCTATCTGTATCGCCCATGCCTGCATAGATGGACTTCTTGGGGTCATGGCAAGTACCAACAAAATAAATAAACATATTTATGGTTTGAAACCTATAAAACAAATTAACACTCGAATACATTTTTTTTGCACATACTACCACTCAAATAACTTTGCAAGTAGCAAAACAATAGTATGAAATTACTCAAAACTACCAAGATCCATTCTTGGAATCAATTCATTATCAGATAGAATGGTGTCCAGCCCTCTCCTATTACAACATCACATGCGATATAAATCAGATTTTTCAAGTTATATGATTAATAAAAAAATTAATACACAATTTTACATGCCTACAACAAACTCATTGTCTTGATTATATGGACATTTTTTCTATTTACGCATAAATGTACTCACCGAACCGAGTTACTAACTTACCTCATGAAGTTTCAGGACGTCTTCACCTTTTTTTTGTGGGTGGAACGTCTCCACCACGAGCAAATTCCAAGTGAACTACGCTCTTGCACATATGCACTGTTGGAACTCTGAATTTCGTTATGTACATCTGTTTGAGCCTTCAAGCTTCTCTTTGTAAGCGGCTGCTTGTTCCAGAGGTGCAGCAAGCTCCATCAAGCTGTGATTCCGCGAGGAAGCATCTGCAGTAGCAGGCTTTTTGATGGTGTCTTGCATGGAATTGTTCTTCAGAAAGTACAAAAAAGCACCATCTATATAGAAACAGAGATCAATAACACACCTCAAGATCAGTAACACTTGGTCACTAAAACATCAGAAAGTATTCTTCTGTTAAAACACACAACGACAGTTAAAATGCATCAGTACATTGCTCTTGTACTGTGTGAAACAAACTCCCATTGATCTTTTGAATCCTGAATCTGTAGGGAACAGAAGGCTGAGGCTACTCATAAAAATCTTGGCATTCAAGGCCACACCTATGTCAAGCTTCTACCATGAGGCACCTTCTCTCCCAAGTCTGAATACTGTAAGGTAGACATGGAAACAAATCAATTATCTCTACAGTTTGCTAGCCCACATTGGCTTTAACATTCAGAAGTACTCATTCTTCTGAAGTGCGCAGTTGACCAAGTCACCGAGCTGGGGAGAAATAAGTGACCCAACTATGAATTGTTGAGTTCTTTGGCCATTGCAAACCCAGATGTCGCTGCTTCTTACTCCTCCAGGTTCATGCTAGTTATTGTTCCTGTCATACACCTGCACATGCAGCAAAAGAAAATTCAGAGATATAAGATGACAGAGAGTAGAGAGCTTGTACGCCGTGCCCATAGGCCGCCCCCTGAGCAAGTTTCAGGCAGCCGGATGCCTTAGTTGCTCCCCTTTTCTGGTCTGTTTCTGGTTCTGGCGGACGCACGCAGGCAGGGCCAGCCCATGGGTCGCAGCTTCAGTTCGTCGTCGGTTCATGCATCGCCATTGTAGATAAGAAGATCTTCTCGCCCTAAGACGGTGCGCCTGACCCGCTTCTCTTGGGAGGTCGCATTCCGTTCCAGCGGAGGAGGACCGAGCATGGACAGGGGCTCCTGCCATCCAGGAGGTGCACACGCTCCTTCTGCTAACGTCTCCCTAGCTCCAGACACCGCCAGCACCTCCGTCTGACGCCACCGTTATACAAAGAGAGGGGAAAAGGAGAACGCCAGGCAAACACCTAGGCAAACGCCGGAAGCCGGGCCACCTCATACGCGGGAACGGCAGCACCAAGGAGCACAAGCTAGAGATGTGGAGGAGAAGAGGGGTCGATGCTAGCTCGATTGGGCGGCGGATCAAGGCCCTCCAATGGGTGCCGTCGTCTTTGCACGGACCAGCGATGCCGTGCCTGGCTTCCGTCGTCCTCGTTCTACTGATAACCACCACCGGGCTCAGTGGCGGCCATTGCCGCTCCTTGCGTCTGGTGTTGGCCAGCAGTGTCTGGAATTACCAGCGGGCAGCCTGAGATCGACGGCCTGGAGGATGCATACCCTGTTGGCGCCGAGACACGTGAGGCCCAGGCGCCCAACAGCAGGAGTTGTTCCACGTTGCCCTCGTTGATGCAGCCGATACCCAACAGTTATTTCGATTCGATTTGTTCTCATGTTACACGATGTGATCAGGAGGCAGATTTTTATTCTCGTACGCAGTCCAAGTTGTATACGTCGTTGTACGCATGCACATTACTTGGTTTGGAAACAATTGTCACCGGCCAACGAAACGGTTTTTTAGTACCACCTCGCGTATATGTTTTAAATTCAAAGTGAAAGCGTAAACTTACGGGAAGAAGCGTATTGTGACAGTGAACCCATGGAGTCAATCTGTGCTTTATTATTAAAAAAAATAGGGAAAGATTGTTTGTCACCCAGGCCTTCCCCCGCCGTTGCTCCTCCTTTTTTGTTTGACGCTTCCAGGGCTGGGCCATCCCCCTCCTCCTCCACCACCCACACTCCGACAAGTTTCCTGGGCCCGGGTCTTGTGTTTGTGGGCTTAATTGTTTGTTTGTTCTAAACAAAAACTTGGGACAAGATGTAGGCCTTGTGCGAATCCAGGTCTGGGCACTTTGCTTGTAAAACAAGCTTGATAGAAAAGATGGCAAAAAAGTGGGGCGTTCTTTTTGTCAGGTGAGAGCAACTCTAGCAGACCCCTTAAAAACGCCAAACCTGTAAAATTCCAGCGGGTTTACGGTTCCGGACTAATTTTATGTCCAGAACAGAACCCGTAAAAGTTCGCGGAACCGTAAACGTTTTACGGGCCACCGAAAACACGAGCCTCCGACCCCTACTTCTACACGTCCGAGGACAGTATACAGGCCATGAACCGGGTCCTTCCGCCGCCCTCTCCCCGCGCGCTGCCATCCGTACCACCCATCTCCAGCCGTCGATTTCTCCCTGCTCCAACAAAATTCTGCACTGCAAAAGGATCGAGCGCGTGCCTGCGGCCATGGCTGATCCCGTTCGTGCTTGACGCGAGGAAGAGGAACGGGATGCGGCGGCTCCGTATTTGGGAGCTATGGCGACAGGAGCTAGCTAGCTAGCTAGCTTGCTTCTGGATCGATTGGCCACGACGGGAGCTAGCGAGCTAGCTCCTGGGTCGATCGATTAGCTAGCTCCTGGACCGATTCGACGTCGGCGCTAGCTAGCTTCTGGACCGATTCGAGCAGCAACGGCGACGCGACGCTGGGGCGCTTCGTGCGAGCCGTTCTGGGCGCCCGCTTCGTGCGCTGTTCACCTGCTTCGTAGGAGCGAGCTAGCTGACCGTGGACACGGCTGAGAGGAAGAAGAAGACGTGGGGAAGAACATACGCGAATATTCGGTTTTACAGTCTAAGTTTAAGGGGTCTGCTCGGCCTCACCTCAAACCGACCCTTAAAATGCGTTTCTTGCAAACTGTAAACGCGTTATAAGGGTCCGCGATATAAGGGGTCTGCTAGAGTTGCTCTGATGATGATATTGCCCCTGTCACCACCCCAGCCCCAACTCCTCTCCCCCCGATAACCCTTGCCCCTCATCCCCATCCATTCCATCCCCTTCTTCCCAACCTCATCTACCACAGCCGCCATGGGTGGATGAAAAGGGAAAGAAATAACACACAGACAAGAAATTGAAGATCTGGGAAAAGGAACAAAGCAAGTTGCAGGAGAGAAAAGAATGTCGGGCAGTGGTGCCTCTTACCAGGGTGAGTTTTCTGAATCTTCCTCTCAAGATCCTTCTGTGTGATTTGCTTCTTCTGAACCCCATCCGAAAATCAGCATGCTTTTGCTTGCTTCTTTCTTGATGGGACAAAGAATTTGGCGGTTGGTCTGTGACAAAAAATTGATAGTTAATAGCATCTAGATCAGAGCGTGGGCAGTTGTGTTGTGGCAAAAATAAAGAGAGACAAAAAAAACTCATATCTAGTTCCAGTGTGTGGCAGGTTTTTAGCTAGATTTTAGAAGTGGTAGCTGTAGCAGAGATTGAAAGATCTAGATAAATTGACTGAACAAATCATTCAGTTTTCTGAATCTTTTACATACAGTGTATGTGCAGTTAGATACAGTATGCAGTAAGTGAGAACAAAAGGGGGACAAAAACTTTAGTTATTCATATATATTCCTCCCATTATTGCGTTATATGATGGACAAAAAGTATCACAAACATGATGTTGAGCTGGTATGAAAAGCATCTTGCCTGATTACCACAGAAAGCTGCAAATGGTTCTCAACACTACTTCTGTATGACAAACTAAGCAGCAGTGCCTAGAGAACTAGAGAAGATATTGGGTATCATAATTTTGACACTAAAAAATGGCTGCAGGACATGAAGATAACTTTGCGGGGGAGTACATTGGTAAACAGGCAAGTGTTTTCTCCCTCTTTTTTGACTCCTACTTCCATAATTGAAATGAACAAACAAAAGTGCAGACAAAAAAGAAACTTACAATGTATTTATATTTGCAGCCTGGACAATCCCAATATCCTGGAGCATTGTTTGACCCCAGTCTCTTTGGAATGCAAAACAATGGAGCGAGTTTTGTGCCGATGTTTTACCCCAACTCATTTCCTCCTCAGGTCCTTGAGTTGCCTGTCTCATGACCAAAAAATACAAAGCTTATTGTAACTGTTCCTGCAAATATGTACTTGAATGAATGAACGACATATGTGAGTTGCCGAGACAGGTTATATATACTTGAATGAATGAATGAACGACATATGTGTATAGGTATGTATGTGTGAGATGCTGCATGAGTAAGGTTTCCAATAACATGAGCTGACTCGAAAGCGGGACCCATGAAGATTGAAAACAAGTCCACTTGACAAATGTGCATGAGCAGCACTGAGCACTAGACACTAGTATTCCCTGTCTGAAGATACTACAACATCAAGCAAGTTCTTGACATTCTTTTCCCCTTGCATTCTCAGTATCAACACCAAGAATTATGGTACTACTACCAAGCAACACCAGCATCATACCTCTCTCTCTCTCTCTCTCTCTCTGCTATGTTCTGAAAAAAATCCCCATAATCGATTACTTACTTCGATAATAATACAGCCAATGAAGCTACAGTAAGGGCCTTATTACACTAGACTTCTGATCGGTTGCATCGAAATGGATCGAACGGTTGCACCTTCTAATACAACATACTCCGGTTCCGTGTGAATGAACAAAATCAGTCTGAAAATGAACAAAATTCAGTCTGAATGAAAACAAAAATAAATTCAGAAGTGCTGGTTGCATTTTGGACAGTGGGCAAGGATATTAGAAAATAGTCTGAATTTTTTTCCACCACTCTGTGAAATCACAAAATAATTGAACCAGAAAAGACACAACAGAAAATAGGGCTGGCAAACAAAGTGCTCAACCGAACAACGACTCCAAGTGAAAGCGCCAGGCCACCGGCAAAACAAGACAAAATAGCCATGTCGCATGAGTGTGCACCGGTGTGACACTAACAGTATAGAGTGAAACAAAATTCAGTCTGAAAACTTCAGTATGTGGTAAAGTTAACAGTATAAACTGATTTTCACCATAAACTAGTGTAGTAGCTATGTGCAGCTGGTAACAAGTAAAGTTGACAAAAACCATGATTATTTTAACTAGTATAAGTGGTGTTCGCATGGTTCCCAGCTGGAAAAACAAAGACTAGTTTAAACACACGTGCATGGCCAGAATATTGGTTTGGGCACAGAGACTACAATCTCATTAGAACCTGAGCACAAACCAGAGAACTGCACGGGGAGAAGAAGGCCCCTACTGAGCAAGCATATATATGGGTAAAAAACAACAGAAAGAACGCCCACAGGCCACAACTGAGCAAACCTATGGCTATCAAACATTTTCATCACGAGATATAGCAACAATTTTATGCGCTCCGTCTCCTTGGAGTAAATGCTTGATTTCACTGATCAAAAAGTTTATTTGTACCATGCTCTTCTATCATCGCCGCTGCAACTGAATCAGATCTTGATGAGCACATACATATTTAGACAGCAACAGGTACTTGTACAAAATTTGAAAGCAGGTCCTGCAGAAGAATAAGCAACAGAATAATTTTGCTAGTTGCTACAAAACAAACAACAAAAGGAATACAGAAGCACCTAGAATCAGAATTGTGCGGCCCCTGGTTTTGCACGTCTGAATCAAAACAAATTCAGTCTGAATACAAAGCGTGTGAATGACCATTGAGAATTTCATACTGAATCAAACAATTCCTCAAGCCGTTTTTCAGTGCACGGGTAGAATTTCAGTCTAAATCAAACCATTTCAATCTAAACAAACAACAAATTCAGTCTGAAAAAATTGGGTCTGTATAACAAACAAAATTCAGACTCAGAATTCTGTCTGAATCAAGTCCAGATCCCACTCGCTGCCCCACCCCATCGTCCCCAAGCTAACGCCCGCCATTCCTCGAGCCAAGCCAACAAAATCTACCGTGTAAGCGTGTCACCAAATTGAACTGAGCGGAATCAAATAGCGTGAGGGAGACAAGGTGAGTTCCTTGCTCGTGCAGCGCGTCGGCGGCGCAGAGATCAGGGACCCTGCGTAGAGCTCCTGAACGGTGCCGATGGCGGGCAGCTCGTAGGCCGCGCAGACCTCGTGGATCTTGCCGATGGCGGGAGGCTCGTCGGCGGCCACATCGGAGGCCATCCTCTTCGACCTACTCGTCCCCGTCTCTGCCCACCTCTCTCTTCCGCCGATTCAAACAGTGCAAGCCAAAAAAAGCTGAGGCACATAAGTTTCTACACTTGTTATCCTCACCGTTTTAGAAGTCTTTTGGAAAACCCTTTCGAAAATTAAAAAATGCAGTTGACAACAAAATTGGCCTGTATGTTCTTACAAGAAAAGTGTTAGGTAGTTTTGTGAAAATAAATGATTATACAGTAACAATCACGTTAAAAAAAGTTATTTGACTTGCAACCGTGCCCTAGTTGCGAGTCGAGGGTTGACTTGCAACTAGCCACAGTCGCAAGTCAAATGGTTGAGTAGCAACTTGTTCAACAAACAAATAAAATCAATCAAAAATATGCTCCCCCTAGTTGCAGGTCAAGGGTTGACTTGCAACCGGGCACCGTTGCGAATCGACGGTTTACTTGCACCTGGTTCAATAATAGTAAATCAATCAAAATCAAATGCACCCCCCCTTAGTTGTGAGTCGATGGTTGACATGCAACTGGGCCCTACCTACAAACAACCATGCGACCGCCTAGTTCTGAGTTGATAGTGGATTTGCAATTGTGGTAACTACGAAAAAAGAGTGCAAAACGTCTAAGTTGCAAGTCGAGGGTTTACTTACAACTGGTTCAACAACAAAATAAATGAATCAAAACAAGCCCCTCCCTCCTCAATTTGCGAGTCGATGATCGACTTGCAACTATTTCAACTACAAAAGAAAAATAGTGCGGCGTGCCCGAGTTGCAAGTCGAGGGTTGACTTGTAACCACGCACGGTTGTGAGTCAAGGGATTACTTGCAACTGGTTCAACAACAGTAAATCAATCAAAACAAGCCAGACCCTAGTTGTGAATCGATGGTTGACATGCAAGTCGGGCCCTACCTACAAACAGCTAGGCGACCCAATCCCCTAGTTGCGAGTCGATATTGTACTGCGACCCCGCCCTAGTTGCAAGTTGAGGGTTGACTTGCAACCGGGCACGGTTGCGAGTCAAGGGTTTACTTGCAACTGGTTCAACAACAAATAAATGAATCAAAACAAGGCCCCTCCCCAGTTGTGAGTCGATAGTGGACTTGCAACTGTGGCACCTATACAAAAAGAGTACGGACATGCGAGTTGCAAGTCGAGGGTTGTCTGGCAACCAGGCACAGTTGCAAGTCGAGGGTTTACTTGCAACTGGTTCAACAACAGTAAATCAATAAAAAAAGCCCCCGCCCTAGTTGCGAGTCGATAGTGGACTTGTAACTCGGGCCCAACCTACAAACACCAACGTGCCCCTAGTTGCGAGTCGACACTCGACTTGCAACTATGGAAACTACAAAAAAAGAGTATGACGCGTCCGAGTTGCAAGTTGAGGGTTGACTTGCAACCAGGGACGGTTGCGAGTCGAGGGTTTACTTGGAACTAGTTCAACAACAACAAAAATCAATGAAAACAAGCCCCCCTAGTTGTGAGTCTATGGTCAACACGCAACTAGGGACCCTCGACATAAACACGCACTCCCTAGTTGCGAATCGATGGGTTGACATGCAATTGGGGGCCCTCAACAAACAAACACACACACCCTTAGTTGTGAGCCGATTGTTGGCTTGTAACTAGGCGCTATCGACAAAACACACACACGCCCCTACTTGCGAGTCGATGGCCGGCTTGCAACTGGGGACCCTCGACAAACACACGCAACCCCTACTTATGAGTTGATGCTTGACTTGCAACTGGGAGCCACGACAAACACAACACGAAACACCCTTAGTTGTGAGTCAATGGTCGACTTGCAATTCACGGCCCCAACAAAACACACACTCCTCGTAGTTGGGAGTTGATGGTCGACATTCAACTGGGGGCCCGAAGAAACACAGACACCCTCTAGTTGCGAGTCGATGGCTGACATGCAACTAGGGACCCTCGATAAAACACACACTCCCCTAGTTGCGAGTCGGTGGTTGACATGCAACTAGGGACCTGATACGTCTCCGTCGTATCTACTTTTCCAAACACTTTTGCCCTTGTTTTGGACTCTAACTTGCATGATTTGAATGGAACTAACCCGGACTAACATTGTTTTCAGTAGAATTGCCATGGTGTTATTTTTGTGCAGAAATAAAAGTTCTCGGAATGACCTGAAAATCAACGAAGATTATTTTTGGAATATATAAAAAATGCTGGAATAAGAATCCACGTCAGGGGGCCCACACCCTGTCCACGAGGGTGGGGGGCACGCCTACCCCCCCTGGGCGCGCCCCCTGCCTCGTGGGCCCCCTGACGCTCCATCGACCTCAACTCCAAGTCCATATATACGTGTTCGGGGAGAAAAAAATCAGAGAGAAGGATTCATCGCGTTTTACGATACGGAGCCGCCGCCAAGCCCTAAACTCTCTCGGGAGGGCTGATTTGGAGTCTGTTCGGGGCTCCGGAGAGGGGAATTCGTCACCATCGTCATCATCAACCTTCCTCCATCACCAATTTAATGATGCTCACCGCCGTGCGTGAGTAATTCCATCGTAGGCTTGCTGGACGGTGATGGGTTGGATGAGATTTATCACATAATTGAGTTAGTTTTGTTAGGGTTTGATCCCTAGTATCCACTATGTTCTGATATTGATGTTGCTATGACTTTGCTATGCTTAATGCTTGTCACTAGGGTCCGAGTGCCATGATTTCAGATCTGAACCTATTATGTTTTCATGAATATATGTGAGTTCCTGATCCTATCTTGCAAGTCTATAGTCACCTATTATGTGTTATGATCCATTA
This sequence comes from Triticum aestivum, assembly GCF_018294505.1. Lineage (NCBI taxonomy): Eukaryota > Viridiplantae > Streptophyta > Magnoliopsida > Poales > Poaceae > Triticum > Triticum aestivum. The sequence continues at coordinate 611,136,639 of NC_057800.1, forward strand.
ACCCCGAAGTGACAATAATCGGGATACTTACCGGTGATGAATGTAGTTTGAGGAGTTCATGTATTCACTATGTGTTAATGCTTTGGTCCGGTACTCTATTAAAAGGAGGCCTTAATATCCCTTAGTTTCCAATAGGATGTAATGCCCCGAGACCGATGTGCCAGGTGTCTTCCAGTTATTCGCTGTTGTTGCCTTGTATTTTGCTTGCGTGTTGCATATTGCCATGTCATCATGTGCATTGCATCATCATGTTTTCAAAAACTTGCATCCGTCCCGGTCTTCCCGTTCCTACCGTTGTCCGTTCTGAGCCCAGACACACTCGCACGCGCCCACGGCACCTCCGAAGTAGTATTTTATAAGTGGCCCGAAAATGTTCTCGGAATGGGATGAAAGTTTGTGTGCGGTGTTGTTTTGTGGTCAGTAGGCCGCCTGCCAAGTTTCATCGCATTCGGAGCTCGTTTGATAGCCCAGCCGTTAAACTATAGCGGCATTATAGCCGGTCAAACGTCAGACGTTTCGATCCTCGAAACTGCCGCCGGGCCTCTTCTTCTCTTCTCTCTCTTTTCTGAGCCCATCAAACCCCCTTGCCCCCGTGGCCTTTTGTTAGACCTCCTCTCCGCACAGTTCTCAAACTCCCTCGCGCGTCCGAAAACTTCCCCGAACCCGACCCGGACAGTCGTCACCGATGGGTCCGTATCATCCCCAAACATCTATAAAACATCTTTGGTTTCTTCTTTGACTCTCCTAACCTAATTATCTTGGAACGTCCGATTACGATCGGAGGGACCTAACCGCCCTAAACTAATCTGAATTGCTATATATAGTGTCCCGTTTGTCCATTTCTAGACAAACCCTAAATACTAGGCAGTTGTCCCTCGCGCCCCCGCCAGCAGCATCTTCCTCGGGATCCCACCCGAGCCAACCCACGCGCAGCCAGCCTTCCTATCTCGTTTTCCCCAATCCACCAAACCAGATCCAGACCCTCCTGTCAATCCTGACCATCGGATCTTGCATCTAACGGCCAAGGGAACCCCCTGAGCTCCCGCAACCGCCAGCAGTCAGCTGCGTGCCCGCTGAGGAGCCCAAGGCCTCCACGCTGGAGCCACGAGCGCCACCGCCGCCGTTTGGAGCGCCGCCATTGCCGAAGAGGAGTGCCCCGCTGCCCATGCTTCTTCTCTCTCTCCTCTCGTTCGTTTTCTCTTGGCTCTCTAGCTCCCTGCCTTCAAGTCTCTCTCGTTCTCTGCATAGGAGCCCCATGGCGCTGCCGGCCATCAAGATCGCCGCCCGCCTCATGATCCCCGCGGATCTCGTTGCTAGAGTCCCATGCCCCGTCGGAGCTACTTCATCCATGGCACCTTCCTTGCCTCGTCTTGGCCGGTGGATCCGAATGCCCAAGACCGTGTCGCCCTGGATCTCCTCTGTCCTCACCCATCATGCACTGTCGTCGCCATCAGCGAGCTCAAAGACAACGCGTTGACTCCCCGTGCTCGAAGCCCTGCAGCATCCGCGGTTGGACCAGCCTCGCCAGGAGCCGCTCGCTCATCGTCTCGCTGCCCGCGTCAAACCGTCCCCTGCTCAGCTCGCATGCAGCCGCTGCCGCGTCGAGCTCTGCATCGAGCTCGCGCGAGTCATCGAGTGCCCAGCATCCGCGTTGACCAACGCCCCTCCCTTCGTGAGATCCAGCCAGCCGCGCCCTGCGTGAGGCCCAACGCTCGAGCCGCTGCTCCACCGACCAGGCCCATGGCCCAATGTGAGCAGCCAGCCCAAACTCTCTGTGCTCTTTTGGGCCAACAGACACGGCACGTTTCATGTTTTTTCCATAGAACGTTTTTCCTATTTTTTCAGAGAGAGCAGTTTTGCAGAAAACCCCCTGCTGTTCATGCATATAATAACTCTCAGACCGTGCTTCGGATTAAAATGATTTAAATATGAAAAATGCTTAGAATTTTGTGTAGATTAATATTTTTGCCACTTTCATCTATGTTAAAAATGTTTAAAATGCTGTTTGTGTTTATTTTTGCATAATGCCATGCTAAAATGTTTTAATTCATAACTTAATAATCGTAGCTCCAAATTTAATAAACTTTATATGTAAATGGGGTAGAAAAATGCCTAGTTTAACATGGTGCACTCATCTTGCATGTTTAACAACTCTAAAATTATGCTTAGGGCAGAACAGTACCAAACCTAAAATATGCGCATGAGGTTTTTCCAGAATTGTTGTTTGTTATTTCCGACCTCATTTAAACTTGCCTAGATAGGTAGTTTTATTATGCTTCACCTCTTTCCATGTTTAAAAACATTTAATATTGATGGGTACCTAAACGAGAGAGAACTAAATAAGTCTTGTGGTGTTCCGTCAATATGCAACTCGTTGCATATTGAGCTCCACTTAACTTGTAGTATTGTTTGTGCACTTTGCCATGCCATGCCTCATCAAATCGGACATGCATCATACTTGATTGTGCATCATGCCATGTTATGTGATGGTTGTTTATTATGTTGTTTGCTTCTTTCCGGTGTTGCTTCTTCGGGTTAGTTCCGATAATGTCGCATTTTTGAGGATTCGTTTGACTTCATCTGCTTGTCTTCTTCATGGACTCATTCTTATTCCTTGCGGGATCTCAGGCAAGATGACCATACCCTCGAAATCACTTCTATCTTTGCTTGCTAGTTGCTCGCTCTATTGCTATGCCGCGATACCTACCACTTGCTATATCATGCCTCCCATATTGCCATGTCAAGCCTCTAACCCACCTTCCTAGCAAACCGTTGTTTGGCTATGTTACCGCTTTTGCTCAACCCCTCTTATAGCATTGTTAGTTGCAGGTGAAGTTGAAGTTTTTTCCATGTTGGAACATGGATATGTTGGGATATCACAATATCTATTATTTTAATTAATGCATCTATATACTTGCTAAAGGGTGGAAGGCTCGGCCTTATGCCTAGTGTTTTGTTCCACTCTTGCCGCCCTAGTTTCCGTCTTACCGGTGTTATGTTCCTTGATTTTGTGTTCCTTACACGGTTGGGTGTTATGGGAACCCCTTGACAGTTCGCTTTGAATAAAACTCCTCTAGCAAGGCCCAACCTTGGTTTTACATTTGCCTAACAATCTATTACCCTTCCCTTGGGTCGGCCAACCCAAGGGTCATCTTTATTTTAACCCCCCGGGGCCAGTGCTTCTCTAAGTGTTGGTCCGAACCGGGCAACCTATGGGGCCACCTCGGGGCAACTTGAGGGCTGGTTTTACTTGTAGCTTGACCTATCCAGTGTGTCCTGAGAATGAGATACATGTGAATCCTATCGGTGTCGACACATCGGGCGGCTTTGCTGGTCTTGTTTTACCATTGTCTAAATGTCTTGTAACCGGGATTCCGAGTCTGATCGGGTCTTCCTAGGAGAAGGAATATCCTTCGTTGAATGTGAGAGCTTGTGATGTGCTAAGTTGGGACACCCCTACAGGGTTTGAACTTTCGAAAGTCGTGCCCGCGGTTATGTGGCAGATGGGAATTTGTTAATGTCCGGTTGTAGAGAACTTGACACTTAACTTAATTAAAATGCATCAACCGCGTGTGTAGCTATGATGGTCTTTTTCCGGCAGAGTCCGGGAAGTGAACACGGTTTTGGAGTTATGTTTGTGCGTAAGTAGTTTCATGATCACTTCTAGATTCTCGGCCGTTGTGTTGCTTCTCTTCTCGCTCTCATTTTGCGTATGTTAGCCACCATATATGCTTAGTGCTTGCGGCAGCTCCACCTCACTACCCTTTCCTACCCATAAGCTTAAATAGTCTTGATCTCACGGGTGTGAGATTGCTGAGCCCTCGTGACTCACAGATACTTCCAAACAGTTGCAGGTGCCGATGATACCGGTGCAGGTGACGCAACCCAGCTCAAGTGGGAGCTCGATGAAGATCGTGGTCGTTGTGTTGTTTCATTTTCTGTTGATCAGTAGTGGAGCCCAGTTGGGACGATCGGGGATCTAGCATTCGGGGTTGTCTTCCTTTTATTTTGGTTTCGTAGTCGGACCTTGATTGTATTCTGGATGATGTATGTTTAACTTGTATTTGTGTGAAGTGGCGATTGTAAGCCAACTCTTTATCCCTTTCTTATTCAGTACATGGGATTGTGTGAAGATTACCCCACTTGCGACAAAACTACCATGCGGCTATGACTCTAAGTCATGCCCCGACACGTGGGAGATATAGCCGCATTGTGGGTGTTACAAGTTGGTAATCAGAGCCTTCCCCGACTTAGGAGCCCCCTGCTTGATCGAATCGCTGACGTTGTTGAGTCTAGAACAAAATGTTTTGAGTCTTAGGATTATATATATCAGAGAGTAGAATTATTTTTACTCCTCAGTCCCTTCGTCGCTCTGGTGAGGCCTCCTGACGTAGAGTTTTGACTTTTCTCTCCTCAAATTTCATGAATTTTTTTAGGATCACGAAGGTATCTCGGAATCGTTCCGATAGTCTTGTGGCGAGAACATTGTTCTTGGTGCCTCCTGACATTTAGGGGTTGTGGCAGTGTCCCGGGCAGTTGAGCTCCAAGGTGTTGTCGTCACAATTTTATCGTTGCAGTTTTGGAATACCTGAGTTTGCCGACATCGAAAGTATTTTTTATGCAGTTGTTGGTGAGATAACCTCGATGCCACCCAGTACTGGGCGGGAGTTCGGGAGTATTGCCATAACTCGTATAACGGATGCTTTTCGAAGGTTGAGGTAAATGATTTCCGAAGGTTTCTTGGTTATGTGTTGAGGGATGGATACGGCTGGATGTAGGATTTGTGTAGTTTTGGGTGAGATATTATGCTTCCCCTGTATCCCCAACACCTGATTGCATAACCAGAAAGTTTCGGGAGTTTATAAGTGGGAATTCAAGTATCTCGTAGGATATCTTTCCAACAGACACATGATATGATATGGGGTCTATCATATGTTTGTTTCCGGCTTATTTTGCAAGCCAATCTTTGTTTTGTTTTGAGCTGTGGTATTCGAGTTGCTTCGAAGTCAAATGTGGATTCCATACCTTTCCTAAGTGGTGTTCTCATATTTCTATGTGAATACTAATCCTTCATGATAATCGAGATTGTCATGTCAATCTTTTTCAACCGGTGTGTTTCTCTTCAAGTGGATCTGATCATTTCAACATCCGCAAGATCAACTCTAAGTTTTCTCAACGGTGTTTATTTCATCCGTCCCAAGTTACCTTTGTTTTTCCCGCCCTCCCAACCCCTTTCCTTCAAGGAATCAGATGTCTTAATCAAGTATCCATTTTATTCGTGTGAAGTCTCTTCATTCTTTTCAATCAATGTTCTTACCCGGTGGTTCTCATGAAGATGCTCTACAAGTTCATCATTCTTCGTTCTCTTTCTTCTCCGGTGGATTCAATTAAAGCTTTGTCGATCATATCCTTCCCTCGTTCCAAATGTTTTCTCATACCGGTGCACCTCTTAATCATCCATTTCTCGCTATTCATTTGTTCTGTTGTGTTGAAGATATCTCGAAAGATTTGCGTTGCCATTCTCAATCATTCAAGATATCTTGAGGTTGTTATCTCATTCAAGCCATTTAATTCAACCGGTCGAATCTCTCTTTCCAAGCAATCTTTTCAACGATGTTTCTTTTGAATGGGCCCTAAACCACAGGTCTTTTCCCAGGATCTTACCCGACTCTTCTATTTTGCCGGTGTAACTGTGAAATTCATTTCAAAGTTTGACGTAAGAATGATTTGTCATCAGTCAAATGTCCTTCTCCAAGATCTTTCAAATTCTTTTCATCGTCGGTTCAACCTTTCCAATATTCATTCCGGATGGCCTCAACAATTCATGGTGGTGTTTCTCATCGTCATTCTCAACATTTGAAGACATAAGAAGTGTTTCCTCTAAATCTTGGTCCGTTCTCTCGAAGATTCGTGGTTCTAGTTTCGTTGTGAGAATTTTTTTCACCTATCCGGAGCAATTCAAGATTCTTTTCAGTTTGATTCTCCGAAGGCCATCATTTCAGGATTATTCATTCCAACTTTCAGCTCTCGTTCTCCAAATCATACCAGTGCATCATTCAAGTATTATCTAATCAGCTCGGGATCTCTTCGTTCTTATGTATCTAAATTCTCTCAAGTATTTTTCATTCGTTCTCTAATTCTTCCCGGTGTTTCTTTATCTTTTCTTCGTTCATTTTCAATTCTTACGGTGGTTTGCTCAAGATTATCTTCCATCGTTATCATATTAATTCATTCGTTGTTTGTGGTTCGTAGAGGTTTTTCCCAAGTTTATGCTATATCTCTTCTCAATGCTTTTTCAAGAAGAATAAGTAGTATGCCAAATCCATTGCTTGTCATCAATTTAATTGATGAAGGATAAGAATAATGTAATTCTTATTCTTGTTTTTTTCAAGTGATTAATTCCTTATTCCGGTGGTTCACCAAAATTCTTGATCTCATTGTTTCATCTTTTCTTTCCCGAAGTTCCAAGTTCTCATCATCACGAAGTTTCATCTAAATAATTGCAAGGCTTCTCCCGGAGTTCTTTTCAACTTTCCTTTCGTTGGATCATTCTTTTGTTACCGGAGTTCTCATGATGGCTCAACTTGGTGGTTCATCAAGGCTTTCTTTCATTCTTCAATTGTTCTTCAAGATTTCTCTCAGAGTTAAGATCTGCCAAGCTATACTCTAAAATAAACATGGTGCTCAACGCATGTCTTGTTTTGAAGAGTTCACACATTCTTCATCTTGCATTCCGAAGTGCAATTCTTTCATATCTCATCTTTTGAGGTGGTGTTATGTCATTGTTGATAATTTCCCTTCGTGTTTCATGATTCACAAGTTTTCAAGAGTGACATATCTAAATCCATCTTTTTCTCTTCGCTCAAGACATCTTTTCAACCAATCAACCTCTTCATTGGAGTTATCTTGGGTTATATTTCACCTAAAGTTTTCCCTAAGGATTGTTGCTATTATGGTGCTTATCAATGACCCAAGTTCTTCATTCATCCTCCCGGTGATATAAGTTTCTCGTCTCCTTGTTGATGTCAATTCAATCTGTTGTTTCTGCTAGTGGCAGAATTTCACCTCGTAGTTTTGAGATGTTCTCCATAAGCCCACTACAAGCTTGTCCTTTTCGTTGTTGGTTTTCCAACAACTTCGTTATAACCTTCTTGGAAGGGTGATTTCCAAACTCATTTGTGACAGAAGCTGGCTTTTTTCTTCTCCGTTGTTTTCATTCCACTCATTTGTTCCAGAGGAATTGTGATGTTGCTCTCTTCGAACCATCATCTTGTTTTGTCAGGATCATGTTCAATTCCTTCCATTTACAGTCGGAGTGTTGTCCAAATTATATCATTCTTATTCCTTCTCTATCTTGTTTTAACCGGAGTTTTGTGTCTATCATTCCTCTTCTAACCGGACTCTCATCCAAGTGTTTTCATTTTGCCAAGCTCATATTCTTTACCTTCCATTTCCAACCGAAGTGTTGTCGTAATCGATCTTTATTGTTCCTTGTGCATCTCGTTTCTACCGGAGTGCTTGCATGTACGTCTTGTCCATTGCAACCCTTTTCTTATGTCTTTCAACCTACAAGGCTCTAGTAATGTTCCTTGTTCCTCTTTTCTAACGGAGTGTTTTCAACTTTGTTCATCTTCGTTGTATTCCTTCCTTTCAATTTGTTCAACCTCTCAAGGTTTGTGGTTTCACTCGTTTGTCCAAGAAGCAACTTAGTTTTACCTCTTCTCTTCCTCTTCTATTTCTCTCCGGTGCCATCCTAGATCTCGGGACGAGATCCTCTTGTAGTGGTGGAGTGTTGTAACGCCCCAAGACCGATGTGCCAGGTGTCTTCCAGTTATCCGTTGTTGTTGCCTTGTCTTTTGATTGCGTGTTGCATCTTGCCATGTCATCATGTGCATTGCATCATCATGTTTTCAAAAACTTGCATCCATCCCAGTCTTCCCGTTCCTTCCGTTGTCCGTTCTGAGCCCAGACACACTCGCACGTGCCCGCGGCACCTCCGAAATAGTATTTTATAAGTGGCCGGAAAATGTTCTCGGAATGGGATGAAAGTTGGCATGCGATGTTGTTTTGTTTTTAGTAGGCCACCTGCCAAGTTTCATCGCATTCGGAGCTCGTTTGATAGCCCAACCGTTAAACTATAACGGCATTATAGCCGGTCAAATGTCGAACGTTTTAGTCCCCGGAACTGCCGTCGGGCCTCTCCTTCTCTTCTCTCTCTTTTCTGAGCCCATCAAACCCCCTTGCCTCCATGGCCTTTTGTTAGACCTCCTCTCCGCACAGTTCTCAAACCCCCTCGCGCGTCCGAAAACTTCCCCGAACCCGACCCGGACAGTCGTCACCAATGGGTCCGGATCATCCCCAAACATCTATAAAACATCTTCAATTTCTTCTTTGACTCTCCTAACCTAATTATCTCGGAACATCCGATTACGATCGGAGGGACCTAACCGCCCTAAACTAATCTGAATTGCTATATATAGTGTCCCCTTTGTTCATTTCTAGACAAACCCTAAATACTAGGCAGTTGCCCCTCATGCCGCCGCCAGCAGCATCTTCCTCCGGATCCCACCCGAGCCAGCCCACGCGCAGCCAGCCTTCCTATCTCGTTTTGTCCAATCCACCAAACCAGATCCAGCCCTCCTGTCAATCCTGACCGTCGGATCTTGCATCTAACGGCTAGGGGAGCCCCCTGAGCTCCCGCAACCGCCAGCAGTCAGATGCGTGCCCGCTCGAGAGGAGCCCGAGGCCTCCACGCTGGAGCCACGAGCGCCACCGCCGCCGTTTGGAGTGCCGCCGTTGCCGGAGAGGAGTGCCCCACTGTAACGCCCTCGATGCGGCTATATCTCCCACGTGTCGAAGCACGACTTAGAGGCATAACCGCATTGAAAGCAATGTCGCAAGTGAGGTAATCTTCACACAACCCATGTAATACATAAGGGAAAGAGATACATAGTTGGCTTACAATCGCCACTTCACACAATTACATGAATAAAGCATTATATCAACCAGATACAATCAAGGTCCGACTACGGAACCAAAATAAAAGAAGACTACCCCAAATGCTACACAGATCCCCGATCGACCCCAACTGGGCTCCACTACTACTGATCAACTAGAACGAAACAACACAAAGGACAAGATCTTCATCGAGCTCCTCCTTGAGCTTGGTTGCATCATCTGCACGGTCTCATCGGCACCTGCAAGCTGGTTTTGGAAGTATCTGTGAGTAACGGGGACTCAACAATCTCACACCCTCGCGATCAAGACTATTTAAGCTTATGGGTAAGGTAAAAGGTATGAGATGGAGCTGCAGCAAGCGACTAGCATATATGGTGGCTAACCTATTCGCAAAAGAGAGCAAGAAGAGAAGGCAAAAGCACGGTCGAACAACCATGATCAAGAAGTAATCCTAGAACAACCTACGTCAAGCATTACTCCAACACCGTGTTCACTTCCTGGACTCCGCCGGAAAGAGACCATCACGGTTACACACGCGGTTGATGTATTTTAAATAAGGTCAACTTCAGGTTTTCTACAACCGGACGTTAACAAATTCCCATCTGCCATAACCGCGGGCATGGCTTCCAAAAGTTCAAATCCCTGCAGGGGTGTCCCAACTTAGCCCATCACAAGCTCTCACGGTCAAAGAAGGATATTCCTTCTAGCGGAAAGACCCGATCAGGCTCGGAATCCCGGTTACGAGACATTTCGACAATGGTAAAACAAGACCAGCAAAGCCACCCAGATGTGCCGACAAATCCCGATAGGAGCTGCACATATCTCGTTCTCAGGGCACACCGGATGAGCCAGACGTCGGGTAAGCCAGCCCAGAGTTGCCTCTGGTAGCCTCGGACATCGTTCAGTTGGACCAACACTTAGAGAAGCACTGGCCCGGGGGGGTTAAATAAAGATGACCCTTGAGCCGGCCGACTCAAGGGAAAAAAGGCTAGGTGGCAAATGGTAAAACCAATGTTGGGCCTTGCAGGAGGAGTTTTATTCAAGGCTAGGGCTGGAAAAAAAACTCAAAGCTCGCGTGCTAAACGAGTAGCTCGTGACTCGGCTCGAATCGACTTGAACTTGAAGAATAACGAGCCGAGCCGAGCTTTAGTTTAAGATTGTTTACATACCAAGTTAAACGAGCCGATCTCACGAGTACTCGAGTAACTCGTTAAGCTCGATAAAAAAATCAATGTTTTTTAGGGATAGTAAAATACAGCCTCTAAACACCTTGTGTCCCAACACAAGGCCCAGCCGCTCAAGGCCGAGCCACCCAGGGGAATCACACGTACAAGACCACATATGCACATGTTAAATTCTTAGTTAATCTTTTTATCGTATTTGCAAGGTCTAATGTTCATATCTTTAACGAGCTTAACAAGCTAAACGAGACAGCTCACGAGTTATACGAGTCGAGCCAATCTTGGATTTGAGCTCGTTATAGTAACGAGTCGAGTCGAGCTAGCTCATTAATGAAACGAGTTTTAGCAAGTCGAGTCGAGCTGGCTCGACTCGGCTCGAATTCCACCCCTATTCAAGGCGAACTGTCAAGGGGGTCCCATTATAACCCAATCGCGTAAGGAACGCAAAATCTGGGAACATAACACCGATATGATGGAAACTAGGGCGGCAAGAGTGGAACAAAACACCAGGCATAAGGCCGAGCCTTCCACCCTTTACCAAGTATATAGATGCATTAATTAAATAAGAGATATTGTGATATCCCAACAAAATATCCATGTTCCAAACATGGAACAAGCTCCAATCTTCACATGCAACTAACAACGCTATAAGAGGGGCTGAGCAAAGCGGTAACATAGCCAAACAATGGTTTGCTAGGACAAGGTGGGTTAGAGGCTTGGTTCAACAATATGGGAGGCATGATAAGCAATTGGTAGGTATCGCGGCATATGCATAGCAAAAGAGCGAGCAACTAGCAAGCAAATAAAGAAGTGATTACGAGGGTATGGTCATCTTGCCTGAGATCCCGCAAGGAAGAAAAACGAGTCCATGAAGAAGACAAACAGACGTAGTCGAACGAATCCTCAGAAATGCAACGTTATCGGAACTAACCCGAGGAGCATATATGGTGGCTAACCTATTCGCAAAAGAGAGCGAGAAGAGAAGACAAAAGCACGGTCGAACAACTATGATCAAGAAGTGATCCTAGAACAACCTACGTCAAGCATTACTCCAACACCGTGTTCACTTCCCGGACTCCGCCGGAAAGAGACCATCACGGTTACACACGCGGTTGATGTATTTTAAATAAGGTCAACTTCAGGTTTTCTACAACCGGACATTAACAAATTCCCATCTGCCCATAACCGCGGGCATGACTTTCGAAAGTTCAAATCCCTGCAGGGGTGTCCCAACTTAGCCCATCACAAGCTCTCACGGTCAACGAACGATATTCCTTCTAGCGGGAAGACCCAATCAGGCTCGGAATCCCGGTTACGAGACATTTCGACAATGGTAAAACAAGGCCAGCAAAGCCACCCAGATGTGCCGACAAATCCCGATAGGAGCTGCACATATCTCGTTCTCAGGGCACACCGGATGAGCCAGACGTCAGGTAAGCCAGCCCAGAGTTGCCCCTGGTAGCCTCGGACATCGCTCAGTTGGACCAACACTTAGAGAAGCACTGGCCCGGGGGGGGGGGGGGTTAAATAAAGATGACCCTTGAGCCGGCCGACTCAAGGGAAAAAAAGGCTAGGTGGCAAATGGTAAAACCAATGTTGAGCCTTGCTGTAGGAGTTTTATTCAAGGCGAACTGTCAAGGGGTTCCCATTATAACCCAACCGCGAAAGGAACGCAAAATCCGGAAACATAACACCGATGTGACGGAAACTAGGGCGGAAAGAGTGGAACAAAACACCAGGCATAAGGCCGAGCCTTCCACCCTTTACCAAGTATATAGATGCATTAATTAAATAAGAGATATTGTGATATCCCAACAAAATATCCATGTTCCAAACATGGAACAAGCTCCAATCTTCACCTGCAACTAACAATGCTATAAGAGGGGCTGAGCAAAGCGGTAACATAGCCAAACAACGGTTTACTAGGACAAGGTGAGTTAGAGGCTTGGTTCAACAATATGGGAGGCATGATAAACAATTGGTAGGTATCGCGGCATAGGCATAGCAAAAGAGCGAGCAACTAGCAAGCAAAGATAGAAGTGATTTCGAGGGTATGGTCATCTTGCCTGAGATCCCGCAAGGAAGAAGAATGAGTCCATGAAGAAGACAAACGGACATAGTCGAACGACTCCTCACAAACGCGACGTTATCGGAACTAACCCGAGGAAGCAACACCGGAAAGAAACAAACAACATAGTAAACAACCACCACATAATCATGGCATGATGCACAACCAAGTATGATGCATGTCCGGTTTAAAGAAACATGGCATGGCAAAATGCACAAAACAAAGCTACAAATTAAGTGGAGCTCAATATGCAACTAGTTGCATATTGACGGAACACCACATGACTTATTTAGTTCTCTCTTATTTAGGTACTCAACAATATTAAATGTTGGTTAACATGGCAAGAGGTGAAACATAACAAGACTAAACCACCTAAACAATTTAAATGGGGCCGGATATAATAAACAACAAACCCGGTAAATCCCCATATGCATTTATCAACTTGGTACAACAACAATTTTAAACATTTAAATGTTATTATCATGATGCGCATGACATGAGCAAGTTTTATGCAATTTTCTATGAAAAAGTTGATAAGAACATTATGAAGCATTGGCCACCCTGGTGGAAAGAAAGGGGTGCCACTGAGACGAAACGGAAATGATGCCGCGGCAACATTCCGATGATCCGGTAGCTCACGGGGATACCGGTGCAAAAGGAAGTGGGTGTGAGTGTGTCATGCAACAAGATGGGGTGATCTCGGATACCGAGTACCCACATGTGGACGACAGTGTCAAACGAGGGAACAACTAACGTTCACGGGCGGATTACAACAACAAACATCCATCTCATACAACTCTTGCACACGGTCCACGGGTGGTCGTCTCAGGGTTATACCTTTGAAGCGTGCATTATCGGAACGGATCGAGTTCGGCGGTAGGGGTACACGTGTCAAAGGGGAAGTAGTTGTTCATGGGGTCGTCGTAGGAAGTAGCGGTTCACACGACGGTAGTCGAACTTGACATTCGCGTTACACGGGTCTTCAGCGATGGTCGTCGTATATGGTTCGGAGAGGTACTTGCACCTTCAGACTTGACGAATCCGAGGGCTTCGGGGTTCACCGTTGAACTTGATGAAACCCACGGCGACGGAGAGGTACACGTCGGCGGTAGTCGTTCGGGCGGAGAGCGTCGTCGAACTTGGCATTCTTCGGACTTGCTGGTCTTGTCGAAACGAAGGTGTAGTTGGTACAATCCGCGTAGTCGTGCACTTGTCGTCGAGGGACTTGATGGTCTTGACAAAACGAAAGGGTACTCGGCAAAACCTTGTTCTTCGGAGGTCGACGGTAGTCAAACTTGACGGTTTTTGGTTCATGGGTCTTCGGCGTCGGGAGTCGTTTTAGGTGCCGGGTGACGAAGTACTTGGCATTCTTAGGATTCCGAAGAAGGCGGTAGAGGTACTTGGCGCTCCGGGTCTTGCGGGGTAGTCGAACTTGACGAAAAACGGGTCTTCTCGGGGACTTGATGCATCCGAATTCCTCGGGTTTGTAGTGGTACTTGGTGCTCGCGGTTCCGATCCAGTGGTGCATGCGTCCACAGTGACACTGCATGGTGCAAGGAGGCGACGACTTGGGCGGTTTTTGTCCAGGACTCGGACAACTTTTGAAGGAGCTCGATGGGGCTTGCTCCTGCTCGTTTCCTTCACCATGTGATAGGCCGAAGGCGCAGCGGCTCTGAACGGCGAAGTGGACGAGCTACTGGTGCCTTGCGGAGGCAGCGAGGCCAGGGAGGTGGAGTAGCGAAGCAAGGCTCGCGAGCATAGGAGGGAGTCGCGGCGCTGGCGCATAGGGGCCCGGCTCCCTGGTGATACTCCGGCGAAAGCGGCCGGAGCATCGCTAGTCGACGGGCGCGACTCAGTTGCGGGCACCGGGAGGCGGGGCTCCGACGGGCAGGGCCGGAGACGAGGTGCAGAAGGGCGGCGAGGGGCTCGGCGACGGGGACGCCTGAACTGCTGCTGGTGGCGCTCGTGGCCATGGGGCGCAGAATCCGAGGTCGAGGGCGGGGCGCGGTGGAGGTGCTTGGCGGCGCGGCGGCCGGACGAAGCAGGGAGGCGCACAAGGAGACTCAGGCGCGGCAGGGCAGCGGTGCCGGCGACGGGGAGATCTCGCGGCGCAGGTGAGGGCGCCATGGGAGGCGGCTGGAGGTGCTTACGAGCAGGGGAAGGGAGGTCGGGCGCTGCAGCGGCGCGAGCGGGGGATGCGGGATCGGGACCGAGCACGGGGCTCTTGCGTGTTTGTGGCGGCACAGGGAGAACGAGGGAGAGGGAGATGGGATCGGGCGATGCTCTCTGGCGGCGCGAGCAGGGAGACGAGAGGAGAGAGGAGTCGGGCTAGGTTAGGTTAAAGAGGAGGTGGGCCGGTTCAGTGGGCTGCAGATTGGCCAGCCAGCTGGGCTCTTTCTCTCTCCCTCATATATCTTCTCTTATCTCCCCAAATCAGGGGAAAAAAAAGAAAAGGAGAATAAAGGAAGTGTTAGGGATAGAAGTTGCGCGGGAGGTTAATTTCCCCGGACTCATAAAAATGAGCTTGTTCCGAGAAAATAGGAAAGAGCACACATGAATTCAAACTCATTTGAATTTAATTCAAATGAGTGTGAGAAGGAAGTCGGTATTCGATAGGTCCAAAAATGTTGGGAATTTAGGTGGAGCTCCGGAAAGTGACGAAAGAAATAACAAGACAAGTTTGGGGACCAAACTTGAAGCGGAAAAGGGCATGTGATAAATTGCAAGTGTGTTATAGGTGATTCCGAAAATGGAATATTTAATGTAGCTCCCTAATATCGGGAGGGTATGTTGTAAAGAGAATCACCATGTGAATTCCCTCGGTTTAAATGGATCAAAGGTCCATGCCACTATTTAGATGGGTTGCAAAAGATTTAAGAGATGATGGCATGATGACATGATGCAATGCACATGATGCAATGATGAATGAAATGAACCAAACAAATCACACGATGAAACCCGGAAACCCTGGAAGGCAACTGAAGCTCCGGTCTTGGGGCGTTACAACACTCCACCACTACGAGAGGATCTCGTCCCGAGATCCAGGATGGCACCGGAGGGAAAAAACAGAAGAGAAAGAGAAGAGGTAAAACTAAGTTGCTTCTTTGACCAATGAGTGAAACCAAGGAACCTTGCGAGGTTGAGCAAATTGAAAGAAAGAAAGCAACAAAGATGAACAAAGTTGAAAGCACTCCGTTAAGAAAGAGGAATAAGAAAGAACCGATTCGGGTAGCACTCCGGTTGAGAAGGGAGGCAAAAACTTGATAGGATGAAAAGAACTTGAGTACAGGACACGACACTCCGATTAAACAAGATAGAGAAGGAATAAGACTGATATAATTTGGACAACACTTCGACTATAAATGGAAGAAATTGAACATGATCTTGACAAACCGAGATGAGGAGTGAAAAGAACAATATCAATAGACCTCCAGGAGAAAGAATAGAATAAAGATAATTGAGACAAAAGAATGTAGAAGACAATGCCAACTTCTGCTACAAAAGAGCTTGAAAAGGCATCTTTAGGAGAAGGGTTGAACGGAGTTGTTGGAAAACCAACAACGAAAAGAACAACGTTGTAGTGGACTTATAGAAAACATCTCAAAGCTATGAGGTGAAATTCTGCCACTAACAAAAAATAATAGATTGGATTGATATCAACAAGGAGACGAGAAACTTATTTCACCGGGAGGATAAATGAAGAACTTGGGTCATTTATAATCACCATAATAGCAACAATCCTTAGGGAAGGCTTTAGGTGAAATATAACCCAAGATAACTCCAATGACGAGATTGATGGATTTAAAGTATCTCATTCTTAACAACATGTGATTCATGGAACATGAACTCAAGTTATCAAGAATGACGTAATACCACCTCCAATGGTACGGAAGAAAAAAATGCACTCCGGATTACAAGAAGAAGAATGCTTGAGCTCCTCTGAAAAGAATCTTGATGAACCCTTCGAGAAGGAGTTAAACCCTTGAAGAACCATCATGTAGAACCTCCATGAAGAACTCCGTTAAACAAAAGAATGATCAAACGGAAAGAAAGGGTAGTTGAAAACCCAAGGTGGAACCTTGTAAAGATTTAGATAGATGTCCGTGATAACATAATTGGGAGAGCTTGGAACTCCGGGAAAGAAAGATGAGCACTTGAAACCAAGAATATGTATGATGAACCACACCGGAATAAGGAATTGAATCAACTCGATGAAACAAGAATAAGAATTACATTATGCTTATCCTTCACCAATTCAAATTGATGACAACCAATGGAATTGGCATACTACTTATTCTCGTAGAAAGGATTAAGATAGATAATGCGCAAACTTGAAGAGGCCTTCGATGATCCACCGGTAGGATTTGAAAGAACGGAAGTATGATAATGTAAGAAGAGGAATCTTGAACAAACCACCGTAAGAATTGAAAATGAACGAAGAAAAGATAAAGAAACACCGGAAAGAATTAGCAAATGAATGAAGAAGCTTGAGGGGATTTAGATACATCAGAACGACGAGATCAAGAACTGATTAGAGGATATTTGATTGATGCACCGGTAAGATTTGGAGAATGTGAGCTGCCAGCTGAAATGAATAATATTTGAAAAGATGGCCTTCGGAGGAAAGAAATGGAAAACAACTCATGAAATGCTCCGGATGGGTGAAAAGAATTCTCATGATCAAAACAATTATGAGAGGATGGCCTTGAACTAGAACCATGAATCTCTGAGAGAGCGGATAAGATATGGAGGAAAAACTCTTCTTCGGTCATCAAAATCTGAGAATTACAACGAGAGACACCACCAAATTGTTGAGATACTCTGGAATAAAGAAGAATGGAAAAGTTGAACCAACGATGAAAAGAATTTGAAAGATCTTGGAGAAATACATATGACTGATGATGAATCATTCTTACGTCAGACTTCGAAAAAGAATTGAGAATAACTCCGGGAAAATAAAAAGAGTCAGGTAAGATCCTGGAAAAAGACCTGTGGGTTAGGGCCCACTCAAAAGAAAACACCATAGAACGATTTAAAAGAGAGAAAGCACCGGTTGAATTAAATGACTTGAATGAGATAACAACCTCGAAAAATCTTGAATGAATGCAGAGTGGAAAACACGAATCTTCGAGATATCTTGAGCATTCCGGAACAATTAAATAGCGAGAAGTGAATGAATATGAGGTGCACCAGCATGAGAAGGTATTTGAAACAAGGAAAAAGGATATGATCAACACCAAAGCTTGATTTGAATCCACCGGAGAAGAAAAAGAATGAAAAGTGACGAATTAGTAGAACATCTTCATGGAAACCACCGGGTAAGAACATTGACGGAAAAAGGAATGGAGAGACTTCACAATAATAAAAGGATACTTGATTAAGAAATTCGAGTCCTCGAAGAAAAAGGGTGGGTGGGTGGGAAAACAAAGACAACTTGGGGACGGATGAAACAAACACCGTTGAGAAGAACTGATACTTGATCTTGCGGATGTTGCAATGATCGGATCCACTTGAAGAGAAGTACACCGGTTAAAAAGGATTGACATGGCAATCTCGATGATCATGAAGGATTAGTATTCACATACAAATATGAGAACACCGCTTAGAAAAGGGATGGAATCCACATTTATCTCTGAAGCAACTCGAATACCACAACTCAAAACAAAACAAAGGATTGGCTTTCAAAATAAGCCAGAACAAACATATGATAGAGATTTCGTCCGAAGTTTTCGTGGTGGGGCCTAAACGGGCTCGATCGTATAACACCATCATGTACAAGGCAGTGCACATGACATACGAAGCGTCCCCGAGTCGACATAGCCAAGGACTCTTTAAGACACAACGAGACCACTGTAAAACCAACCGTGAATAGGCGGACCCCTAGACGTCGAACCCCAATTTCATATCATACATTTGTCGGAAAGATATCCTAAGAGCTACTTGAATTCCCACTTATAAACTCCCAGATTTTTCTAGTTATGCAATCAGGTGTTGGGAATACAGGGAAAGCATAATATCTCACCCAAAGCTAGCAAATCCTACATCCAGCTGCATCCATCCTTCAACACATAACCAAGAAACCTTCGGAAATCATCTACCTCAACCTTCGAAAAGCATCCGTTATACGAGTTATGGCAATACTCCCAAACTCCCGCCCCAGTACTGGGTGGCGTCGAGGTTATCTCACCAACAACTACATAAAAGAGATTTTCGATGTCGGCGAAACTAAACTCAGGTAGTCCAGAACTGCAACGATAAAATTGTGACGACAACACCTCAGAGCTCAACTCCCCGGGACACTGCCACAACCCCTAAATGACAGGAGGCACCAAGAACAATGTTCTCGTCACAAAACCATCGGAACAATTCCAAGATACCCGCGTGATCCTAAATTTTTTTAGTGAAATTTGAGAAAAGAAGAGTCAAAACTCTACATCAGGATGCCTCACCAGAGGGACGAATGGACTGAGGAGTAAAAAGAATTCATAAGCTCTCCGATATATATAATCCTAAATGACTCAAAACATTTCTAGACTCAATATCGCCAGCGATTCGATCAAGCAGGGGGCTCCTAAGGTCGGGGAAGTCTCTGATACCAACTTGTAACGCCCTTGATGCGGCTATATCTCCCACGTGTCGAAGCATGACTTAGAGGCATAACCGCATTGAAAGCAATGTCGCAAGTGAGGTAATCTTCACACAACCCATGTAATACAGAAGGGAAAGAGATACATAGTTGGCTTACAATCGCCACTTCACACAATTACATGAATAAAGCATTACATCAACCAGATACAATCAAGGTCTGACTACGGAACCAAAATAAAAGAAGACTACCCCAAATGCTACACAGATCCCCGATCGACCCCAACTAGGCTCCACTACTACTGATCAACTAGAACGAAACAACACAAAGGACAAGATCTTCATCGAGCTCCTCCTTGAGCTTGGTTGCGTCATCTGCACGGTCTCATCGGCACCTGCAAGCTAGTTTTGGAAGTATCTGTGAGTCACGGGGACTCAGCAATCTCACACCCTCGCGATCAAGACTATTTAAGCTTATGGGTAAGGTAAAAGGTATGAGGTGGAGCTGCAGCAAGCGACTAGCATATATGGTGGCTAACCTATTCGCAAAAGAGAGCGAGAAGAGAAGACAAAAGCACGGTCGAACAACTATGATCAAGAAGTGATCCTAGAACAACCTACGTCAAGCATTACTCCAACACCGTGTTCACTTCCCGGACTCCGCCGGAAAGAGACCATCACGGTTACACACGCGGTTGATGTATTTTAAATAAGGTCAACTTCAGGTTTTCTACAACCGGACGTTAACAAATTCCCATCTGCCCATAACCGCGGGCACGACTTTCGAAAGTTCAAATCCCTGCAGGGGTGTCCCAACTTAGCCCATCACAAGCTCTCACGGTCAACGAAGGATATTCCTTCTAGCGGGAAGACCCAATCAGGCTCGGAATCCCGGTTACGAGACATTTCGACCATGGTAAAACAAGGCCAGCAAAGCCACCCAAATGTGCCGACAAATCCCGATAGGAGCTGCACATATCTCGTTCTCAGGGCACACCAGATGAGCCAGACGTCAGGTAAGCCAGCCCAGAGTTGCCCCTGGTAGCCTCGGACATCGCTCAGTTGGACCAACACTTAGAGAAGCACTGGCCCCGGGGGGGGGGGGGGGGGGTTAAATAAAGATGACCCTTGAGCCGGCCGACTCAAGGGAAAAAAAGGCTAGGTGGCAAATGGTAAAACCAATATTGAGCCTTGCTGTAGGAGTTTTATTCAAGGCGAACTGTCAAGGGGTTCCCATTATAACCCAACCGCGAAAGGAACACAAAATCCGGAAACATAACACCGATATGACGGAAACTAGGGCGGAAAGAGTGGAACAAAACACCAGGCATAAGGCCGAGCCTTCCACCCTTTACCAAGTATATAGATGCATTAATTAAATAAGAGATATTGTGATATCCCAACAAAATATCCATGTTCCAAACATGGAACAAGCTCCAATCTTCACCTGCAACTAACAATGCTATAAGAGGGGCTGAGCAAAGCGGTAACATAGCCAAACAACGGTTTGCTAGGACAAGGTGGGTTAGAGGCTTGGTTCAACAATATGGGAGGCATGATAAACAATTGGTAGGTATCGCGGCATAGGCATAGCAAAAGAGCGAGCAACTAGCAAGCAAAGATAGAAGTGATTTCGAGGGTATGGTCATCTTGCCTGAGATCCCGCAAGGAAGAAGAATGAGTCCATGAAGAAGACAAACGGACATAGTCGAACGACTCCTCACAAACGCGACGTTATCGGAACTAACCCGAGGAAGCAACACCGGAAAGAAACAAACAACATAGTAAACAACCACCACATAATCATGGCATGATGCACAACCAAGTATGATGCATGTCCGGTTTAAAGAAACATGGCATGGCAAAATGCACAAAACAAAGCTACAAATTAAGTGGAGCTCAATATGCAACTAGTTGCATATTGACGGAACACCACATGACTTATTTAGTTCTCTCTTATTTAGGTACTCAACAATATTAAATGTTGGTTAACATGGCAAGAGGTGAAACATAACAAGACTAAACCACCTAAACAATTTAAATGGGGCCGGATATAATAAACAACAAACCCGGTAAATCCCCATATGCATTTATCAACTTGGTACAACAACAATTTTAAACATTTAAATGTTATTATCATGATGCGCATGACATGAGAAAGTTTTATGCAATTTTCTATGAAAAAGTTGATAAGAACATTATGAAGCATTGGCCACCCTGGTGGAAAGAAAGGGGTGCCACTGAGACGAAACGGAAATGATGCCGCGGCAACATTCCGATGATCCGGTAGCTCACGGGGATACCGGTGCAAAAGGAAGTGGGTGTGAGTGTGTCATGCAACAAGATGGGGTGATCTCGGATACCGAGTTCCCACATGTGGACGACGGTGTCAAACGAGGGAACAACTAACGTTCACAGGCGGATTACAACAACAAACATGCATCTCATACAACTCTTGCAAACGGTCCACGAGTGGTCGTCTCAGGGTTATACCTTCGAAGCGTGCATTATCAGAACGGATCGAGTTCGGCGGTAGGGGTACACGTGTCGAAGGGGAAGTAGTTGTTCACGGGGTCGTCGTAGGAAGTAGCGGTTCACGCGACGGTAGTCGAACTTGACATTCGCGTTACACGGGTCTTCGGTGATGGTCATCGTACATGGTTCGGAGAGGTACTTGCACCTTCGGAGTTGACAAATCCGAGGGCTTCGGGGTTCACCGTTGAACTTGATGAAACCCGCGAAGACGGAGAGGTACACGTCGGCGGTAGTCGTTCGGGCGGAGAGCGTCGTCGAACTTGGAATTCTTCGGACTTGCTGGTCTTGTCGAAACGAAGGTGTACTTGGTACAATCCGCGTAGTCGTGCACTTGTCGTCGAGGGACTTGATGGTCTTGACAAAACGAAGGGGTACTCGGCAAAACCTTGTTCTTCGGAGGTCGACGATAGTCAAACTTGACGGTTTTTGGTTCATGGGTCTTCGGCGACGGGAGTCGTTTTAGGTGCCGGGTGACGAAGTACTTGGCATTCTTAGGATTCCGAAGAAGGCGGTAGAGGTACTTGGCGCTCCGGGTCTTGCGGGGTAGTCGAACTTGACGAAAAATGTGTCTTCTCGGGGACTTGATGCATCAGAATTCCTCGGGTTTGTAGTGGTACTTGGTGCTCGCGGTTCCGATCCAGTGGTGCATGCGTCCATGGTGACACTGCATGGTGCAAGGAGGCGACGACTTGGGCGGTTTTTGTCCAGGACTCGAACAACTTTTGAAGGAGCTCGATGGGGCTTGCTCCTGCTCGTTTCCTTCACCATGTGGCAGGCCGAAGGCGCAGCGGCTTTGAACGGCGAAGTGGACGAGCTACTGGTGCCTTGCGGAGGCAGCGAGGCCAGGGAGGTGGAGTAGCGAAGCAAGGCTCGCGAGCATAGGAGGGAGTCGCGGTGCTAGCGCATAGGGGCCCGGCTCCCTGGTGGTACTCCGGCGAAAGCGGCCGGAGCGTCGCTAGTCAACGGGCGTGACTCAGTTGCGGGCACCGGGAGGCGGGGCTCCGACGGGCAGGGCCGGAGACGAGGTGCAGAAGGGCGGCGAGGGGCTCGGCGACGGGGACGCTTGAACTGCTGCTGGTGGCGCTCGTGGCCATGGGGCGCAAAATCCGAGGTCGAGGGCGGGGCGCGGTGGAGGTGCTTAGCGGCGCGGTGGCCGGACGAAGCAGGGAGGCGCACAAGGAGACTCAGGCGCGGCAGGGCAGCGGTGCCGGCGACGGGGAGATCTCGCGGCGCAGGTGAGGACGCCATGGGAGGCGGCTGGAGGTGCTTATGAGCAGGGGAAGGGAGGTCGGGCGCTGCAGCGGCGCGAGCGGGGGATGCAGGATCGGGACCGAGCACGGGGCTCTTGCGTGTTTGTGGCGGCACAGGGAGAACGAGGGAGAGGGAGATGGGATCGGGCGATGCTCTCTGGCAGCACGAGCAGGGAGACGAGAGGAGAGAAGAGTCGGGCTAGGTTAGGTTAAAGAGGAGGCGCGCCGGTTCGGTGGGCTGCAGATGGGCCAGCCAGCTGGGCTCTTTCTCTCTCCCTCATATATCTTCTCTTATCTCCCCAAATCAGGAAAAAAAGAAAAGGAGAATAAAGGAAGTGATAGGGATAGAATTTGCGCGGGAGGTTAATTTTCCCGGACTCATAAAAATGAGCTTGTTCCGAGAAAATAGGAAAGAGCACATGTGTGAAGTTTGAAATCAAACTCATTTGAATTTAATTCAAATGAGTGTGAGAAGGAAGTCGGTATTCGATAGGTCCAAAAATGTTGGGAATTTAGGTGGAGCTCCGGAAAGTGACGAAAGAAATAACAAGACAAGTTTGGGGACCAAACTTGAAGCAGAAAAGGGCATGTGATAAATTGCAAGTGTGTTATAGGTGATTCCGAAAATGGAATATTTAATATAGCTCCCTAATATCGGGAGGATATGTTGTAAAGAGAATCACCATGTGCATTCCCTCGGTTTAAATGGATCAAAGGTCCATGCCACTATTTAGATGGGTTGCAAAAGATTTAAGAGATGACGGCACGATGACATGATGCAATGCACATGATGCAATGATGAATGAACTGAACTAAACAAATCACATGACGAAACCCGGAAACCTTGGAAGGCAACTGAAGCTTCGGTCTTGGGGCGTTACACCCACTGCCCATGCTTCTTCTCCCTCTCCTCTTGTTCGTTTTCTCTTGGCTCTCTAGCTCCCTGCCTTCAAGTCTCTCTCGTTCTCTGCACAGGAGTCCCATGGCGCTGCCGGCCATCAAGATCGTCGCCCGCCTCATGATCCCCGCGGATCTCATTGCCAGAGTCCCATGCCCCGTCGGAGCTACTTCATCCATGGCACTGCCCTTGCCTCGTCTTGGCCGGTGGATCCGAATGCCCAAGACCGTGTCGCCCCAGATCTTCTCCGTCCTCTCCCATCATGCGCTGTCGTCACCATCAGCGAGCTCGAAGGGAACGCATTGACTACCCGCGCTCGAAGCCCTGCAACATCCGCGGTTGGACCAGCCTCGCCAGGAGCCGCTCGCTCTTCGTCTTGCTGCCTGCGTCGAACCATCCCCTGCTCAGCTCGCCTGTAGCCGATGCCGCGTCGTGCTCTGCATCGAGCTCGCGCGAGTCATCGAGTGTCCAGCATCCGCGTTGACCAACGCCCCTCCCTTCGTTAGATCCAGCCAGTCGCGCCCTACGTGAGGCCCAGCGCTCGAGCCGCTGGTCCACCGACCAGGCCCATGGCCTAATGTGAGCAGCCACCCCAAACTCTTTGTGATCTGTTCAGATATGGCCCGTTTCATGTTTTTTTACATAGAACGTTTTTCCTATTTTTCCAGAGAGAGCAGTTTTGCAGAAAACCCCCTGCTGTTCATGCATATAATAACTCTCAAACCGTGCTTCGGATTAAAATGATTTAAATATGAAAAATGCTTAGAATTTTGTGTAGATTAATATTTTTGCCACTTTCATCTATGTTAAAAATGTAAAAAATGTTGTTTGTGTTTATTTTGCATAATGCCATGCTAAAATGCTTTAATTCATAACTTAATAACCGTAGCTCCAAATTTAATAAACTTCATATGTAAATGGGGTAGAAAATGCCTAGTTTAACATGGTGCACTCATCTTGCATGTTTAACAACTCTAAAATTATGCTTAGGGCAGAACAGTACCAAACCTAAAATATGCACATGAGGTTTTTCCGGAATTGTTGTTTGTTATTTCCGGCCTCATTTAAACTTGCCTAGATAGGTAGTTTTATTATGCTTCACCTCTTGCCATGTTTAAAAACATTTAATATTGATGGGCACCTAAACGAGAGAGAACTAAATAAGTCTTGTGGTGTTCCGTCGATATGCAACTCGTTGCATATTGAGCTCCACTTAACTTGTAGCATTGTTTGTGCACTTTGCCATGCGATGCCTCATCAAACTGGGCATGCATCATACTTGATTGTGCATCATGCCATGCTATGTGATGGTTGTTTACTATGTTGTTTGCTTCTTTCGGTGTTGCTTCTTCGGGTTAGTTCCGATAACGTCGTGTTTGTGAGGATTCGTTCGACTTCGTCTGCTTGTCTTCTTCATGGACTCATTCTTCTTCCTTGCGGGATCTCAGGCAAGATGACCATACCCTCGAAATCACTTCTATCTTTGCTTGCTAGTTGCTCGCTCTATTGCTATGCTGCGATACCTACCACTTGCTATATCATGCCTCCCATATTGCCATGTCAAGCCTCTAACCCACCTTCCTAGCAAACCGTTGTTTGGCTATGTTACCGCTTTTGCTCAGCCCCTCTTATAGCGTTGTTAGTTGTAGGTGAAGTTGAAGTTTGTTCCATGTGGGAACATGGATATGTTGGGATATCACAATATCTATTATTTTAATTAATGCATCTATATACTTGCTAAAGGGTGGAAGGCTCGGCCTTATGCCTGGTGTTTTGTTCCACTCTTGCCGCCCTAGTTTCCGTCATACCGGTGTTATGTTCCTTGATTTTGCGTTCCTTACGCGGTTGGGTGTTATGGGAACCCCTTGACAGTTCGCTTTGAATAAAACTCCTCCAGCAAGGCCCAACCTTGGTTTTACATTTGCCTAATAACCTATTACCCTTCCCTTTGGTCGGCCAACCCAAGGGTCATCTTTATTTTAACCCCCCCGGGCCAGTGCTTTTCTAAGTGTTGGTCTGAACCGGGCAATCTGCGAGGCCACCTCGGGACAACTTGGGGGCCGCTTTTACTCATAGCTTGACCTATCCGATGTGTCCTGAGAATGAGATACGTGCGGCTCCTATCGGGATTGTCGACACATCGGGCGACTTTGCTGGTCTTGTTTTATCTTTGTCGAAATGTCTTGTAACCAGGATTCCGAGTCTGATTGGGTCTTCCTGGGAGAAGGAATATCCTTCGTTGACCGTGAGAGCTTATGATGGGCTAAGTTGGGACACCCCTGCAGGGTTTGAACTTTCGAAAGCCGTGCCCGCGGTTATGTGGCAGATGGGAATTTGTTAATGTCCGATTGTAGAGAACTTGACACTTAACTTAATTAAAATGCATCAACCGCGTGTGTAGCCGTGATGGTCTTTTTCTGGTAGAATTCGGGAAGTGAACACGATTTTGGAGTTATGTTTGTGCGTAAGTAGTTTCAGGATCACTTCTTGATCACTTCTAGCTTCTCGACCGTTGTGTTGCTTCTCTTCTCGCTCTCATTTGCGTATGTTAGCCACCATATATGCTTAGTGCTTGCTGCATCTCCACCTCACTACCCTTTCCTACCCATAAGCTTAAATAGTCTTGATCTCGCGGGTGTGAGATTGCTGAGTCCTCGTGACTCACAGATACTTCCAAACAGTTGCAGGTGCCGATGATACCAGTGCAGGTGACGCAACCCAGCTCAAGTGGGAGCTCGATGAAGATCGTGTTCATTGTGTTGTTTCGTTTTCTGTTGATCAGTAGTGGAGCCCAGTTGGGACGATCGGGGATCTAGCATTCGGGGTTGTCTTCCTTTTATTTTGGTTCCGTAGTCGGACCTTCATTATATTCTGGATGATGTATGTTTAACTTGTATTTGTGTGAAGTGGCGATTGTAAGCCAACTCTTTATCCCTTTCTTATTCAGTACATGGGATTGAGTGAAGATTACCCCACTTGCGACAAAACCACCATGCGGCTATGCCTCTAAGTCGTGCCCCGACACGTGGGAGATATAGACGCATTGTGGGTGTTACAAGTTGGTAATCAGAGCCTTCCCCGACTTAGGAGCCCCCTGCTTGATCAAATCGCTGACATTGTTGAGTCTAGAACAAAATGTTTTGAGTATTAGTATTATATATATCGGAGAGTAGAATTCTTTTTACTCCTCAGTCCCTTCGTCGCTCTGGTGAGGCCTCCTGACGTAGAGTTTTGACTCTTCTCTCCTCAAATTTCACGATTTTTTTTAGGATCATGCGGGTATCTTGGAATCGTTCCAATAGTCTTGTGACGAGAACATTGTTCTTAGTGCCTCCTGACATTTAGGGGTTGTGGCAGTGTCTCGGGGAGTTGAGCTCCGAGGTGTTGTCGTCACAATTTTATCATTGTAGTTCTGGAATACCTGAGTTCGCCGGCATCGAAAATCTCTTATATGCAGTTGTTGGTGAGATAACCTCGATGCCACCCAGTACTGGGCGGGAGTTCGGGAGTATTGCCATAACTCGTATAACGGATGCTTTTTGAAGGTTTAGGTAAATGATTTCTGAAGGTTTCTTGGTTATGTGTTGAAGGATGGATACAGCTGGTTGTAGGATTTGCTAGTTTTGGGTGAGATATTATGCTTCCCCTGTATCCCCAACACCTGATTGCATAACCAAAAAGTTTTGGGAGTTTATAAGTGGGAATTCAAGTATCTCGTAGGATATCTTTCCAACAGACACATGATATGATATGGTGTCTACCATATGTTTGTTTCCGGCTTATTTTGCAAGCCAATCTTTGTTTTGTTTTGAGCTGTGGTATTCGAGTTGCTTCGAAGTCAAATGTGGACTCCATACCTTTCCTAAGCGGTGTTCCCATATTTCTATGTGAATACTAATCCTTCATGATAATCGAGATTGTCATGTCAATCCTTTTCAACCGGTGTGTTTCTCTTCAAGTGGATCCGATCATTTCAACATCTGCAAGATCAACTCTAAGTTTTCTCAACGGTGTTTGTTTCATCCGTCCCAAGTTAACTTTGCTTTTCCCGCCCTCCCAACCCCTTTCCTTCAAGGAATCAGATGTCTTAATCAAGTATCCATTTTATTCATGTGAAGTCTCTTCATTCTTCTCAATCAATGTTCTTACCCAGTGGTTCTCATGAAGATGCTCTACAAGTTCATCATTCTTCGTTCTCTTTCTTCTCTGGTGGATTCAAGGAAAGCTTTGTCGATCATATCCTTCCCTCGTTCCAAATGTTTTCTCATACTGGTGCACCTCTTAACCATCCATTTCTCGCTATTCATTTGTTCCGTTGTGTTGAAGATATCTCGAAAGATTCGCGTGCCATTCTCAATCGTTCAAGATATCTCGAGGTTGTTATCTCATTCAAGCCATTTAATTCAACCGGTCCAATCTCTCTTTCCAAGAAATCTTTTCAACGGTGTTTCTTTTGAGTGGGCCCTAACCCACATGTCTTTTCCCAGGATCTTACCTGACTCTTCTATTTTTCCGGTGTAACTCTCAAATTCATTTCAAAGTTTGACGTAAGAATAATTTGTCATCAGTCAAATGTCCTTCTCCAAGATCTTTCAAATTATTTTCATCATCAGTTCAACCTTTCTAATATTCATTCTGGATGGCCTCTACAATTCATGGTGGTGTTTCTCATCGTCATTCTCAACATTTGAAGACAAAAGAAGTGTTTCCTCTAAATCTTGGTCCGTTCTCTCGAAGATTCGTGGTTCTAGTTGGAGGCCATCCTCTCATAATTGTTTTTGATTGTGAGAATTCTTTTCACCTATCTGGAGCAATTCAAGATTCTTTTCAGTTTGATTCTCCGAAGGCCATCATT
This sequence comes from Triticum aestivum, assembly GCF_018294505.1. Classification (NCBI taxonomy): domain Eukaryota; kingdom Viridiplantae; phylum Streptophyta; class Magnoliopsida; order Poales; family Poaceae; genus Triticum; species Triticum aestivum. Next base: position 611,164,969 of record NC_057800.1, read on the forward strand.
TCGGGATTATTCATTCCAGCCTTCAGCTCTCGTTCTCCAAATCATACCGGTGCATCATTCAAGTATTATCTAATCAGCTCAGGATCTCTTCGTTCTTATGTATCTAAATTCTCTCAAGTATTTTCATTCGTTCTCTAATTCTTCCTGGTGTTTCCTTATCTTTTCTTCGTTCATTTTCAATTCTTACGGTGATTTTCTCAAGATTCTCTTCCATGGTTATCATATTAATTCATTCGTTGTTTCAATCCTACCGGTGGTTCGTTGAGGTTTTTCCCAAGTTTACGCTATATCTCTCCTCAATCCTTTTTCAAGAAGAATAAGTAGTATGCCAAATCCATTGCTTGTCATCAATTTAATTGATGAAGGATAAGCATAATGTAATTCTTATTTTTGTTTTCTTTCAAGCAATTAATTCCTTATTCCGGAGGTTCACCACAATTCTTGATCTCATTGTTTCATCTTTTCTTTCCCGAAGTTCCAAGCTCTCATCATCACGAAGTTTCATCTAAATCATTGCAAGGCTTCTCCCGGAGTTCTTTTCAACTTTCCTTTCATTGGATCATTCTTTTGTTACCGGAGTTCTCACGATGGCTCAACTTGGTGGTTCGTCAAGGCTTTCTTTCATTCTTCAATTGTTCTTCAAGATTTCTCTCAGAGTTAAGATCCGCCAAGCTATACTCTAAAATAAACATGGTGCTCAATGATACGTCCATTTTGCATCATGCTTTTATATCGATATTTATTGCATTATGGACTGTTATTTCACTTTATGTCACAATACTTATGGCTATTCTCTCTTATTTTACAAGGTTTACATAAGGAGGGAGGATGCCGGCAGCTGGAATTCTGGGCTGGAAAAGGAGCAAATATTAGAGACCTATTCTGCGCAACTCCAAAAGTCCTGAAACTCCACGGAACATCTTAAAATAAATAAAGAAAAATCCTCGCTAAAGAAGAAGGCCAGGGGGCCCACACCCTACTCACGAGGGTGGGGGGCACGCCCCCCAGGGCGCGCCCCCTACCTCATGGGCCCCCTGGTGGCTCTCTGACGTCCATCTTCTGCTATATGAAGTCTTTCGATGAGAAAAAAAAGCAGAAGGAACTTTTCGGGACGAGACTCCACCGCCACGAGGCGGAACCTTGGCGGAACCAATCTATAGCTCCGGCAGAGCTGTTCTGCCAGGGATACTTCCCTCCGGGAGGGGGAAATCATCACCATCGTCATCACCAATGCTCCTCTCATCGGGAGAGGGCAATCTCCATCAACATATTCACCAGCACCATCTCATCTCCAAACCCTAGTTCATCTCTTGTATCCAATTCTTGTCTCAAAGTCCAGGATTGGTGCTAGTAGGTTGCTAGTAGCGTTGATTACTCCTTGTAGTTGATGCTAGTTGGTTTATTTGGTGGAAGATCATATGTTCAGATCCTATATGCATTTATTACCCCTCTGATTATGAACATGAATATGCTTTGTGAGTAATTACATTTGTTCCTGAGGACAAGGGAGAAGTCTCGGTATTAGTAGTCATGTGAATTTGGTATTCGTTTGATATTTTGATAAGATGTATGTTGTCTAGCCTCTAGTGGTGTTATGTGAACGTCGACTACATAACACTTCACCATTATTTGGGCCTAGAGGAAGGCATTGGGAAGTAATAAGTAGATGATGGGTTGCTAGAGTGACAGAAGCTTAAACCCTAGTTTATGCGTTGCTTCGTAAGGGGCTGATTTGGATCCATATGTTTCATGCTATGGTTAGGTTTACCTTAATACTTTTGTTGTAGTTGTGGATGCTTGCAATAGAGGTTAATCATAAGTGGGATGCTTGTTCAAGTAAGAACAGCACCCAAGCACCGGTTCACCCACATATCAAATTATCAAAGTACCGAACGCGAATCATATGAACGTGATGAAAACTAGCTTGAAGATATTCCCATGTGTCCTCGGGAGCGCTTTTCCTATTATAAGAGTTTGTTCCAGCTTGTCCTTTGCTACAAAAAGGATTGGGCCACCTTGGTGCACTTTATCTACTTTTGTTACTTGTTGCTCATTGAGGGAGTCCTGGATTAGGGGGTATTCGGATGGCCGGACTATACCTTCAGCCGGACTCCTGGACTATGAAGATACAAGATTGAAGACTTCGTCCCGTGTCCGGAAGGGACTTTCCTTGGTGTGGAAGGCAAGCTTGGCGATACGGATATGCAGATCTCCTACCATTGTAACCGACTTTGTGTAACCCTAACCCTCTCCGGTGTCTATATAAACCGGAGGGTTTTAGTCCGTAGGACGACATACACAACAACAATCATACCATAGGCTAGCTTCTAGGGTTTAGCCTCTCCGATCTTGTGGTAGATCTACTCTTGTACTACCCATATCATCAATATTAATCATGCAGGACGTAGGGTTTTACCTCCATCGAGAGGGCCCGAACCTGGGTAAAACTTCGTGTCCCTTGCCTCCTGTTACCATCCGACCTAGACGCACAGTTCGGGACCCCCTACCCGAGATCCCCCGATTTTGACACCGACATTGGTGCTTTCATTGAGAGTTCCTCTGTGTCGTCGCCGTCAGGCTTGATGGCTCCTACGATCATCAATGGCGATGCAGTCCAGGGTGAGACCTTCCTCGCTGACAGATCTTCGTCTTCGGTGGCTTCGCACTGCGGGCCAATTCACTTGGCCATCTGGAGCAGATCGAAAGCTATGCCCCTAGACGTCAGGTCAGATTTGGAAGCTTAAACTACACGGCTGACATCCGCGGGACTTGATCTTCGACGGATTCGAGCCACTGCCGAGCGCGCCGCACTGTCACAACGAGCATGATCTAGCTCTGCCGCCGAACAGTGCCCTGGAGGCCGCACCCGCATCGGCTTCGACCCTTAATTCAGAGCCAACTGCGCCGATCGAGGATGGGTGGTTGGACGCTGCCTTGGGGGCTGCGATCCCAACAGCGATCGAGCCGAACACCAGCCCCGTACTCTGCAAGACTCGTGACTCCAAGGAGCCGGACTCCTCTCCGGACTCCGAACCCTCCGTGCCCCTGCCGATCGAATCCGACTGGGTGCCGATTATGGAGTTTACTACCGCGGACATCTTTCAGCACTCGCCTTTCGGCGATATTCTGAAGACACTGAAGTCTCTCTCTTTATCAGGAGAGCCCTGGCCGGACTACGGTCAGCAAGGTTGGGATTCGGACGATGAAGAAATTCAAAGCCCACCCATCACCCATTTTGTAGCCACTGTCGACGACTTAACCGACATGCTCGACTTCGACTCCGAAGACATCGACGATATGGACGCCGATGAAGGAGATGATGAAGAACCAGTGCCTACCAGGCCCTGGAAAGCCACCTCGTCATATGACATATACATGGTGGACACCCCAAAAGAAGGAGATGGCGATGGAACAGCAGAGGATGACCCCTCAAAGAAACAGCCTAAGCGCCAGCGTCAGCGGCGCCGCTCAAAATCCCACCAAAACAAATACGGTGATTCCAGCATGGGAGATAATAATACTCCGGAAAGTGCCGAAGAAAACCCCCTCCAGCAAGATTTAGCACAGGAGGATGGAGAAACCAGCCCTCATGAGAGAGCGGCTGACAGAGAGGTCGAGGACGATAATTATATGCCTCCCTCCGAAGATGAGGCAAGCCTCGACAACGACGAATTCGTCGTGCCAGAAGATCCCGTCGAGCAAGAGCGTTTTCAATGCAGGCTTATGGCCACGGCAAGAAGCCTCAAGAAAAAACAGCAACAACTTAGAGCTGATCAAGGTTTGCTAGTCGACAGATGGACTGAAGTCCTTGCGGCCGAAGAGCATAAACTCGAACGCCCCTCCAAGAGCTACCCAAAGCGCAGGTTGCTACCCCGATTAGAGAAGGAAGCACTTGATGCGGCTGACCGGCTACCTCGTGGCCATGACAGAGAGGCCTCTCGGCCCTCCACTCAAGCCGCACCCCGTACCAAGGCACGGGAATATGCGCCGGACTTACGAGATATGTTGGAGGACAAGGCAAGGCAAACAAGATCGATCTACAGATCGTGTGGGCGCCCCACGGCTCGAGACGGTAACCGTCACGCCGGCCACAAATTCGGCTGGGCCGAACACAGTAGACAAAGCTCATTGGAGCTACGTCGTGATATAGCCCAGTACAGAGGTGCCACACACCCACTATGCTTCACAGACAAAATAATGGATCATCAAATCCCCGAGGGTTTCAAACCCGTAAATATCGAATCATATGATGGCACAACAGATCCTGCGGTATGGATCGAGGATTATCTCCTTCATATCCACATGGCCCGCGGCGATGATTTCCACGCCATCAAATACCTCCCACTCAAGCTTAAAGGACCAGCTCGGCATTGGCTTAACAGTTTTCCAGCAGGATCAATCAGTTGTTGGGAGGACCTGAAAGCCGCATTCCTCGACAATTTCCAGGGCACTTATGTGCGACCCCCAGATGCCGATGACCTAAGTCACGTAATTCAATAGCCAGAGGAATCGGCCAGGCAATTCTGGACACGGTTCCTAACAAAGAAAAATCAAATAGTCGACTGTCCGGACGCTGAGGCCCTAGCAGCCTTCAAGCACAATATCCGTGACGAGTGGCTTGCCCGGCACCTTGGACAGGAAAAACCGAAGTCTATGGCAGCACTCACGACACTCATGACCCGCTTTTGCGCGGGAGAAGACAGCTGGCTTTCTCGTAGCAACAATATGACCAAGAAACCTGGTAATTCGGATACCAGGGACAGTAGTGGCAGGTCGCGTCGCAACGAGCAAAAGCGCCGCATTAATGGCGACAATGCTGAGGATACGACAGTTAATGCCGGATTCAGAGGCTCTAAATCCGGTCAGCGGAAAAAGCCATTCAAAAGGAATCCTAGGGGCCCGTCCAGTTTGGACCGAATACTCGACCGCTTGTGCCAGATACATGGCACCCCTGAAAAGCCGGCCAATCACACCAACAAGGATTGTTGGGTGTTCAAGCAGGCAGGCAAGTTAAACGCCGAAAATGAAGACAAGGGGCTGCATAGCGATGACGACGAGGAGCCCCGGCCGCCAAACAACAGTGGACAGAAGGGTTTTCCCCCACAAGTGCGGACGGTGAACATGATATACGCAACCCACGTCCCCAAAAGGGAGCGGAAGCGCGCGTTAAGGGATGTATACGCGGTAGAGCCAGTCGCCCCAAAGTTCAACCCATGGTCCTCCTGCCTGATCACCTTTGATCGAAGGGACCATCCCACTAGCATCCGTCATGGCGGATTCACCGCATTGGTTCTAGACCCAATTATTGACGGATTTCATCTCACTAGAGTCCTTATGGACGGCGGCAGTAGCCTGAACCTGCTTTACCAGGATACAGTGCGGAAAATGGGCATAGATCCCTCGAGGATTAAGCCCACCAAAACGACCTTTAAAGGCGTAATTCCAGGTGTAGAGGCCAACTGTACAGGCTCAGTCACACTTGAAGTGGTCTTCGGATCTCCGGATAATTTCCGAAGCGAGGAGTTAATCTTCGACATAGTCCCATTCCAGAGTGGCTATCACGCACTGCTCGGGCGAACCGCATTCGCCAAGTTCAATGCGGTACCGCACTACGCATACCTTAAACTCAAGATGCCAGGCCCTCGAGGAGTAATTACGGTCAATGGAAACACCGAACGCTCCCTCCGAACGGAGGATCACACAGTGGCCCTTAGAGCGGAAGTATAAAGCAGCCTCTCCAGGCAGTTCTCCAGTCCGGCCATTAAACGACTGGACACCGTCAAGCACGCCCGGAGTAACCTACAACAAGACCGCCTGGCACGATCCGAGCAGGCGTAGCAATGCGGCCCCAACCCCAGCCCTCGCAAAAGTGCGACACCAGTACTTCGCGTACATAACTACGCTCTAGAAATACCATGGGTACAGGGGAAGGGGCACCATCACGGCACGCCCAAAACACGGCTTAAACCGCAGCAAGGGCTGCCGATTTTTAATTTTTCTTACTTTCAGGACTCCACACTTCGGAAGGCCTGTTCGGCAGTTCAATTGCCGCACAAACGATGCAAGAACCATGGAAGCAGACAAGCCGCGCCGCATTACGGAACTCCCAGGTGGTCTCTATCACGAGCAGTATACTTGTTTTGCATACTATTCCGCAGCTTGCCCCTGGAACGGACATGTTACATAGTCCAACCTTTTGCTTATCACATTATTTGTATCGTTCTGCTTTGATCGCAGCCCTCTTTAATAAACAGCGCATAGCTTTTGTCTATTTTTGCATTACTCTTTTTTATATATATGCTCCTTAACGACATATTGCACCCGTACACTTTGGTACAGCCTAAATACGCCAGGGGCTTTAGTACCCCTCAATATGGTGTGAGAAGTCCGAACACTTTAACAAGTGTGGCACCCCGAACTTATAGCATTATATGCATCGGCTCAGAATCATGTCTTGGGTCAATAGTTGGGTTTGCCCGGCTCCTATGTTTTGGTGCCTTACATTCCGCTATATCGGCTAAGGTACACTAGCAGAACCACTGCGATTGTGCCCCAATTGAGCTGGGTCGAGCACCTCAGTGGAGAAAGCTAAAACTGACTGTCATGATGAAGCGAGAGCTGGTCGCTGTTCGAGAGGTTTTTCGAGTCCCTAACGACTTATGCCGCTTAGAGCGAGGAGCCGGCTTTGTCCGGCCAAGGCGTGGATAGCGCCCCGAACTCGTTCTTCCGAATACCAGGGGCTTCGCCGAAATTTAAAATTACAGAATTCTGTGGCTAAGTGAGAGTGTTCACGCATTATAGTCCAATTGCCTTGTTCGTTGGGCTGAGCGCCTCCCTCGAAGGACCCAAACATGGGGAAAAGAGCGCTCAGGTTTATCCCCGAACACCCCAGCACTAGCGGCATGGGGGCAGAAGCCGACGACTTGCCATCTCTCAGAATTGATAAACAACCGCACAGAAGGTAATATTTTAAATTCCAACAGCATTGCTTAGCGCATATGAACAAGTTTTCAGCGCACAGGACAAACGAGCAAGTTTCACTCAAAAATTACATCCCTAGAACATTCACCCGCCACAAGGCAGGCACCCTTCAGAACATCCTTATAATAATTCTCGGGCTTGCGATGCTCTTTCCCCAGCGGTGGCCCGTCCTTCACAAGCTTCTCAGCATCCAGCTTGCCCCAGTGCACCTTAGCACGGGCAAGGGCCCTACGGGCACCTTCAATGCAGATGGAGCGCTTGATGACTTCGAGCCTTGGACAGGCCTCCACCAGCCGCCGCACCATCCCGAAATAGCTCCCAGGCAGAGCCTCTCCAGGCCACAGCCGAACTATGAGGCTGTTCATGGCCTGTTCGGCCACCTTGTGGAGCTCGACCAGTTGCTTCAGCTGGTCGCTCAGGGGCACGGGGTGTCCGACCTCAGCATACTGAGACCAGAACACCTTCTCTGTTGAGCTGCCCTCCTCGGCTCGATAGAATGCAGCGGCATCGGACACACTCCTGGGAAGATCTGCGAACGCTCCTGGAGATCTCCGGATTCAGGTAAGTAACAAGTAACTCACGTTTATGTGTTTGCTTTGCATAAAGAATGCCTTACCCGCCGCTATCTTCTTCACCTCATCCAACTCCTGGAGGGTCTTCTGGGATCCGGCCTTGGCAGACCTGGCATTTTCAATAGCCACCGCGAGCTCGGACACTCGCATCTTTGAGTCAAGCTCCAAACTCTCATGTTTTTCCATGAGAGCCTGGAGCTCTTGTCGTACCTTGCCAACCTTGGCCTCATACTTCTCCCGCTCGGTGCACTTCGTGGCCGCCCTCTTCTCGGCCTCGACCAGCGCTTGCTTAAGGGTCACCACCTCAGACGTGGCCCCTACAATAGCCACGATAATCCTGTCATTTTTTGCAATTGCACCTTTTTATATATATTTAAACAAGGTATTTCTTACCTTCATTGTCCTTGAGCTGCTTCTTGGCACACCCGAGCTCTTGCTCGGACCGCTCGAGGTTCTGCTTTAGCGTGTCCACTTCCGCAGTCAGTGCGGCGGACGCAAGCAGAGAAGCCTGCATACACATATTGACTCCTTTTTGTTAGACTCCTACGAATTTTATTTGATCCTCTATTCGGCTTTTCTTCTCGAACGCCAAACAGAGCATCAGGGTCTATTGTCTATGCGGTAATATTATTTACACATTCTTTACTTACCTCAAAGCCTGTTAAAAGGCTAGTACAAGCTTCAGCTAGTCCGCTCTTGGCAGACTGAACCTTCTGGACCACCGCACTCATAATGGTGCAGTGCTCCTCGTTGATGGAGGCGCCTTGGAGAGTCTCCAACAGATTGTTCGGCGCCTTCGATTGGACGGGGGTCACCGGCACGGTGGGCTTGCTCCTCTTCGAAGGAGGTCCCCTGCCGGACTCTGGAACCTTTGAAGGTTCCGGAGCGGTGTCCGGCCTAGAGCCGGACTTGGAGCCCTGGGGGGTTTCATCCCCTTTACTCCTAGAGTCTGGAAGGTCGCCTTGCGGCGCCTCCAGGACCACCTCCTCCCGGCTTGGAACCTGTTGGGACAACACTTTGGTGTCGTCCGTAGGGCGGGGGGAGGAAGCCGTCGGAAGCGAGTTCACATCCACGAGTCCAGTGAGCCGCTCGACGACGCGTCGAGCCGGTCTTTGGGTGGGCTGCATAAACATATTCGACATAAGAGAAAGCTGTGCAATAAACGAATGCTATGAATTACACTGGTATCCGGATACTTACGATTTTGCCAGGGGCTTGGCCCTGAACGGCCACTCCTCTCCACCATCGTCGGCGTCGGTGAAGTAGTCCGGAGGAAGGGTTTTCCCCTTCTTGGACCCTCCAGCCTCCCTAGAGAGGGCGGCCTTCCTTTTCTTCTCTCCTCCCGCTGGAGGGGGAGAGGTCTCTTCTTCTTCCTCCCCGTCTTCACGGGAGGAATGCGCCTCGGAACCGTCGGATGATGGATCCGACACCTCCTGGCGCCGGGCACTCTTTCGAGTCCCCGTGGCCTTTTTCACGGCCTTCTTCTCCGGCACCACATAGGGTGCCGGAACCAGCAGCTTCGCCAAGCGAGCGTCCGCCGGGCCTTCGGGCAAAGGAGCCAGACAGTTGATCTGTTCGGACGTCACCTGCCAATCCTATCAAAGGTAAGGGAGCTTAGATCCCGCATAGAGTCAAACTATGAAAAACTGATACCCTGTAAAAGGAAAAAACAGCTTACCGCATGAGCGTGATGCTGCGTACTGAATCCGCAATCCTCGGTAGCGGATGCGGGGGCCTCGGCGCCCTTGAAAAGCACCTTCCAGGCATCTTCGTACGTCGTGTCGAAGAGCCTGCTCAGAGTTTGGTGCGCGCCGGGTCAAACTCCCACAGGTTGAAAGCCCATTGTTGACATGGGAGGATCTGGCGGATGAGCATAACCTGGACTACGTTGACAAGTTTGAGCTTCTTGTCCACTAGGGTTTGGACGCATGTTTGGAGTCCGGTCAGCTCTCCTTTTTTACCCCACGACAGGCCCGTCTCCTTCCAGGAGGTGAGCCGCGTAGGGGGTCCGGATTGAAACTCGGGGAATGCGACCCATTCGGGGTCGCGCGGCTCGGTGATGTAAACCCACCCCGATTGCCACCCCTTCAGGGTCTCCACAAAGGAGCCCTCAAGCCATAAGACGTTGGGCATCTTGCCCACCATGGCGCCTCCACACTCCGCCTGGTTGCCGCGCACCACCTTCGGCTTGACATTGAAAGTCTTGAGCCATAGGCCGAAATGGGGGCGGATGCAGAGGAAAGCCTCACACACGACGATAAACGCCGAGATGTTGAGGACAAAGTTCGGGGCCAGATCGTGGAAATCTAGGCCATAGTAAAACATGAGCCCCCGGACAAATGGGTGGAGAGGGAAGCCCAGTCCGCGGAGGAAATGGGGGAGGAACACCACCCTCTCATGGGGCCTAGGGGTGGGGATGAGCTGCCCCTTTTTGGGAAGCCGGTACGCGATGTCATTAGACAAGTATCCGGCCTTCCTCAGTTTTTTGATGTGTCCCTCCATGACGGAGGAGACCATCCACTTGCCTCCCGCTCCGGACATGGCTGGAGAAGGTTGAGGTGGGGAGTGCGGACTTGGGCGCTGGAGCTCGAGTGCGCGAGAATGGATAAGCAAGGGAGGAAGAAGGCGTAGGTGAAAAGGTGGATCCTTATCCCCTTATATGGGTGGACGCAACTACATATCCCCACCAGCCTGGTAAAACTCGCTTATCTCCAAGCGCCGTAATCAATGGCGCGGTTGGGTTACCCACACCCATATTGATGAGAATCCCAGAATAAGGGGACACGATCTCTGCTTTAACAAGACGTGCCAAGGAAACCGCCTCACATGACGCGCTGAGGTGGGATAATAAAGCGACTCGGATAAAGCCTGGCCGTGGTGTGTCACACTACGGAATACGTCAGCAGATTAGATTTGTGTAAATATTATTCTCTCTATGGCAATATGTGGAAACTTATTTTGCAGAGCCGGACACTATCTTTGTGTTCAAAATCTTCTATGAAGTACTTGGGGGACGAACCCGCCTTGCAATGCCGAAGACAATCTGCGCGCCGAACTCGTCGTCATTGAAGCCTGGTTCAGGGGCTACTGAGGGAGTCCTGGATTAGGGGGTATTTGGATGGCCGGACTATACCTTCAGCCGGACTCCTGGACTATGAAGATACAAGATTGAAGACTTCGTCCCGTGTCCGAAAGGGACTTTCCTTGGCGTGGAAGGCAAGCTTGGCGATACGGATATGCAGATCTCCTACCATTGTAACCGACTTTGTGTAACCCTAACCCTCTCCGGTGTCTATATAAACCGGAGGGTTTTAGTCCTTAGGATGACATACACAACAACAATCATACCATAGGCTAGCTTCTAGGGTTTAGCCTCTCCAATCTCGTGGTAGATCTACTCTTGTACTACCCATATCATCAATATTAATCAAGCAGGACGTAGGGTTTTACCTCCATCGAGAGGGCCCGAACCTGGGTAAAACTTCGTGTCCCTTGCCTCCTGTTACCATCCGTCCTAGATGCACAGTTCGGGACCCCCTACCTGAGATCCGCCGGTTTTGACACCGACACTCGTTACAGTTTACCTTATCACAAAACTATCTGTTACCACTTATTTCAGTACTTGCAGAGAATACCTTGTTGAAAACCGCTTATCATTTCCTTCTGCTCCTCGTTGGTTTTGACACTCTTACTTATCGAAAGGACTATGATAGATCCCCTATACTTGTGGGTCATCACTCAATGCATGTCTTGTTTTGAAGAGTTCAAGCATTCTTCATCTTGCATTCCGAAGTGCAATTCTTTCATATCTCATCTTTTGGGGTGGTGTTATGTCATTGTTGATAATTTCCCTTCGTGTTTCATGATTCACAAGTTTTCAAGAGTGACATATCTAAATCCATCTTTTTCTCTTTGCTCAAGACATCTTTTCAACCAATCAACCTCTTCATTGGAGTTATCTTCGCACCTGAAAACTGCTTATCATTTCCTTCTGCTCCTCGTTGGGTTTGACACTCTTACTTATCAAAAGGACTACGATAGATCCCCTATACTTGTGGGTCATCAAGACTCTTTTCTGGCGCCGTTGCCGGTGAGTGTAGCGCCTTTGGTAGGTGGATTTGGTAAGGAAAAATTTATATAGTGTGCTGAAATTTACTGTCACTTGCTACTATGGAAAGTAATTCTATGAGGGGCTTGTTCGGGGTATCTTCACCCCGTCCAGTAGAGCAAAGAGTTGCTCCTCAACCTACTGAACTATTGAAAATGAAACTCCTTTTGAATTTCCTTCGGGTATGATGGAAAAACTGCTAGCTAACCCTTTTACAGGAGATGGAACAAAGCATCCTGATGAGCACTTAATATATGTGGATGAAGTTTGTGGATTATTTAAGCTTGCAGGTATACCCGATGATGTTGCTAAGAAGAAGGTCTTCCCTTTATATTTGAAGGGAGACACATTGATATGGTATAGGCTATGTGATGATATGAGATCATGGAACTATAAAAGATTGAAATTGGAATTTCATCAAAAGTATTACCCTATGCATCTTGTTCATCATGATCGCAACTATATATATAATTTCTAGCCTCGTGAAAGAGAAATCATCGTTCAAGCTTGGGGGAGGCTTAAATCAATGTTATATTCATGCCCCAATCATGAGCTCTCGAGAGAAATAATTATGCAAAGTTTTTATGCTCGGCTTTCTCATAATAATCAAACCATGCTCGATACTTCTTGTGCTGGCTCTTTTATGATGAAGACTATTGAATTCAGATGGAATTTATTGGATAGAATTAAACACAACTCTGAAGATTGGGACCTCGATGAAGGTAAGGAGTCAGGTATTGTGTTAAATCTTTTATGGACACCGATATTTTCCGTAAGTTTAGCACTAAATATGGACTTGACTCTGAGATAGTAGCTTCTTTCTATGAATCTTTTGCTACTTATGTTGATCTCCCCAAGGAGAAGTGGTTTAAATATCATCCTCTCATAGAAGTAAAAGTAGTTGCACCTATTAAAGTTGAAGAAAAGACTGTCACTTATAATGATCCTATTGTTCCTACTTCTTATGTTGAGAAACCACCTTTCCCTATTAGAGTAAAGGATCATGCTAAAGCTTCAACTGTTGTTCGTAAAAGCAATATTAGAACTTATACACCTCCTGAGCAAGTTAAAGTAGAACCTAATATTGCTATTGTTAAAGATCTCTTGTCTGATAATATTGATGGGCATGTTATTCAGTTCGAAGGTGAAACTGCTAGAATTGCTAAACCTTGTGCTAAAGATAAACATAGACCTGTGGTAGGCGTGCCTGTTATTTCTGTTAAAATAGGAGATCATTGTTATCATGGATTATGTGGTATGGGTGCGAGTGCTAGTGTTATACCGCATACTTTATACGAAGAAATTAAGAATGAAATTGCACCTGCTGAGTTAGAAGGTATTGATGTGACAATTAAACTTGCCAATAGAGATACTATTTCACCAATTGGAATTGTTAGAGATGTTGAAGTCTTGTGTGGGAAAACTAAATATCCAGCTGATTTTCTTGTTCTTACTTCTCCGGAAGATAGCTTTTGTCCCATTATATTTGGTAGACCCTTATTGAACACTGTTAATGCTAGGATAGATTGCAAAAAGAATGTTGTTACTACTGTCTTGGATGATATGGTTCATGAGTTTAATTTCTCTAAATTTAGTAAACAACATCGTGAGGAAGAATTACCTAGTAAGGATGAAATTATTGGTCTTGCTTCTATTACCGTACCTCCTAGTGATCCTTTAGAACACTATTTGCTAGACCATGAAAATGATATGTTCATGAATGAAAGAAGGGAAATAGATGAAGTATTCTTTAAACAGGAACCTATTCTGCAACACAATTTGCCTGTTGAAATTTTAGGGGATCCTCCTCCACCCAAGGGTGATCCCGTGTTTGAGCTTAAACCTTTGCCTGATAATCTTAAATATGCTTATCTTGATGAAAAGAAGATATATCCTGTTATTATTAGTGCTAACCTTTCAGAGCATGAAGAAGAAAGATTATTGAAAACTCTGGAGAAGCATCGTGCTGCTATTGGATATACTCTTGACGATCTTAAGGGCATTAGTCCCACTCTATGTCAACATAAAATAAATTTGGAAGCAGATGCCAAATCATTTCGTGATCCTCAATGACGTCTGAATCCTAAAATGAAAGAAGTGGTAAGAAAAGAAATACTCAAGCTTCTGGAGGCAGGTATAATTTATCCCGTTGCTGATAGTCAGTGGGTAAGTCATGTTCATTGTGTCCCTAAGAAGGGAGGTATTACTGTTGTTCCTAATGATAAAGATGAATTGATTCCACAAAGAATTATCACATGTTATAGGATGGTAATTGATTTCCATAAATTAAATAAGGCTACTAAGAAAGATCATTACCCCTTACCTTTTATTGATGAAATGCTAGAAAGATTATGCAAACATACACACTATTGCTTTCTAGATGGTTATTATGGTTTTTCTCAAATACCTGTGTCAGCTAGAGATCAATCAAAGACTACTTTTACAAGCCCTTTTGGTACTTTTGCTTATAGACGTATGCCTTTTGGTTTATGTAATGCACCTGCTACCTTTCAAAGATGTAGGCTATATTCTCTGACTTTTGTGAAAAGATTTGTGAGGTTTTCATGGATGATTTTTCCGTCTATGGTTCCTCTTTTGATGATTGCTTGAGCAATCTTGATCGAGTTTTGCAGAGATGTGAAGAAACTAATCTTGTCTTGAATTGGGAAAAGTGCCACTTTATGGTTAATGAAGGTATTGTCTTGGGGCATAAAGTTTCTGAAAGAGGTATTGAAGTTGATAAAGCCAAGGTTGATGCTATTGAAAAGATGCCATGTCCCAAGGACATCAAAGGTATAAGAAGTTTCCTTGGTCACGGCAGATTTTACAGGAGGTTCATTAAGGACTTCTCAAAAACTTCTCGGCCTCTGATGTAACACCCTCGATGTGGCTATATCTCCCATGTGTCGAAGCACGACTTAGAGGCATAACCGCATTGAAAGCAATGTCGCAAGTGAGGTAATCTTCGCAAACAACCCATGTAATACAATAGGGGAAAAGGTACATAGTTGGCTTACAATCGGCACTTCACAAAATACATGAATTAAAGCATTACATCAACCAGATACAACCAAGGTCCATCTATGGAACCAAAATAAAAGAAGAACCCCAAAAGCGACAAGGTCCCCGATCGACCCCAACTGGGCTCCACTACTGATCAACTAGAACGAAAACAACACAAAGGACAAGAACTTCCTTGAGCTCCTCCTGAGCTTGGTTGCGTCATCTGCACGGACCCATCGGCACCTGCAAGCTGGTTTTGGAAGTATCTGTGACTCACGGGGACTCAGCAATCTCACACCCTCGCGATCAAGACTATTTAAGCTTATGGGTAAGGTAAAGGTATGAGTTGGAGCTGCAGCAAGCGACTAGCATATATGGTGGCTAACATACGCAAATGAGAGCGAGAAGAGAAGGCAAAGCACGGTCGAACAACTATGATCAAGAAGTGATCCTAGAACAACCTACGTCAAGCATAACTCCAACACCTTGTTCACTTCCCGGACTCCGCCGGAAAGAGACCATCACGGTTACACATGCGGTTGATGCATTTTTAATTAAGGTCAACTTCAGGTTTTCTACAACCGGACGTTAACAAATTCCCATCTGCCCATAACCGCGGGCACGGCTTTCGAAAGTTCAATCCCTGTAGGGGTGTCCCAACTTAGCCCATCACAAGCTCTCATGGTCAACGAAGGATATTCCTTCTAGCGGGAAGACCCGATCAAACTCGTAATCCCGGTTACAAGACATTTCGACAATGGTAAAACAAGTCCAGCAACACCGCCCGAATGTGCCGACAAATCCCGATAGGAGCTGCACATATCTCGTTCTCAGGGCACACTCAGATGAGACATCCTACGAGTAAAACCAACCCTCAAGTTGCCCCGAGGTGGCCCCGCAGTCTACTTGGTCGGACCAACACTCAGAGGAGCACTGGCCGGGGGTGGGTTAAAATAATGATGACCCTCAGGAGCGCAACTCCCAAGGGAAAAGAAAAGGCTAGGTGGCGAATGGTAAAACCAATGTTGGGCATTGCTGGAGGAGTTTTATTCAAGGCGAACTGTCAAGGGGTTCCCATTATAACCCAACCGCGTAAGGCATGCAAAATCCGGGAACATAACACCGATATGACGGAAACTAGGGCGGCAAGAGTGGAACAAAACACCAGGCATAAGGCCGAGCCTTCCACCCTTTACCAAGTATATAGATGCATTAATTAAATAAGAGATATTGTGATATCCCAACAAAATATCCATGTTCCAACACGGAACAACATAGCCATGTTCCAACAAGGAACAAACTTCAATCTTCACCTGCAACTAACAACGCTATAAGATGGGCTGAGCAAAATGATAACATAGCCAAACAACGGTTTGCTAGGACAAGGTGGGTTAGAGGCTTGGATCAACAATATGGGAGGCATGATAAGCAAGTGGTAGGTATCAAAACATAGGCATAGCAAAAGAGCGAGCAACTAGCAAGCAAAGATAGAAGTGATTTCGAGGGTATGGTCATCTTGCCTGAAATCCCACAAGGAAGAAGAACGAGTCCATGAAGAAGACAAACGGACGAAGTCAAACGGGACCTCACAAACGCAACATTAACGAAACCAACCCGAAGAGGCAAACACCGGAAAGAAGCACACAACATAGTAAACAACCAACACAAGAACATGGTATGATATGCGGGATGCGGTATGCGATGCATATGCATGATTTGCAAAGGAATGACTGAACCTGGCCTCAACTTGGAAATCCAAGAGTTCCACTGGAAAGGTGAGGTGATTTCGGTTGAAATCGATATAAAGATCACTGGAATCGGATGCACGGTTTGGAAATGGCAAGCAAAACAAATATGGCACCAGTCTGCGATAATCAGCAAGTAGCCATTTAAATGCATCAAGATAAATATGCTACAGCACTCAAACATGGCAACAAAATACATGGCAGGGATCCACTCAAGATGCTTGACAAAAGATGAACACTGAGCTACGGCTAATTCATCCATTAACAGGCTCAAACAAGCATGGCAAAAGTGCAAATGACAACAAGTTTCAGACTTAGTGAAATTAACACAAGTCTGGAATTTAACATCAGGTAGCACACTTTAGAGCATGAAAACTATATGCTACAGGAACTTAACATGGCAAAGCAAGGCATGGCATGAAGCTACTCAAAGCACTTAACAAAAGTCCCTTAGTGACCTTGAGCCAAAAGGGATCAGAAAATACAATTGCAAGCATGCGAACATGGCAAAAACATAATCAGATTACAGACTTAGTGAAAAACTGGAGCATGCAAATCTGTTAACGAGTAGGCATGCTAACGAGCTCGAAGCACTCACTACAGGGCATGGCATGACAAACTAAGCACCCACCCATCAAGAATACATGGCATAGAAGCTTGACATGGCAAGAACAACAACATAGCATGCACGGATCAATAGCAACATCCTCGGCAAAATCGCTAACAAGTCAACAATCTGCGAGGATTCACGAAATAGCAAAAGTAGAGCTAGATTGACTCAAGCTAGGGTGCTCCATAATTGCAAACAAAGACATGGATGGTTAGAGCACCACAATGTTAACAAATCATCCTTACTGATCATCCTCAAAAGAGGCACGGATCACTAAGAAACAACATGAACATATGGCATAATGACAAAATCAGATCAAGGACTTGGTGAAAAACTAAGTCCCTGAAATCAGCATAAACGAATGCACTACTTTGCAAGCTTGTGCTAGTCCCCACACATATCACAAAAATATATGGTAAGCACCTCTATAAAGATGGCATGGCATATAACAAAACTCATGTAGAGCTCAGAAGCATATCATGCACACATTAATCATGGCAAAAATGACAAATAGCTATTTGATGAAACAGATCTGACAATTATATCATATAGCCCTCTTCCAACAGCATTTCGGGCATCAAGATGAGCTCAAGTGAAAATGATGCAATGAGATGAAATGATGTACTCTCTGAGACAAACATTTTGATATGCTACACGCTCAAAATGGAGCCACGGATGATGAGTTATAGCATGATGAATAGAGGCACATGAATCTGGAAACTTCGAGGACTTAGTGGTTATTTTCACCTCGCGAGAAAGTCAACTGGACGAGATGATCCCGGGACGGAGGGATCCGGGTGGCGCAGGGCTGTTTGGTTCGGGACCGGGTGGATCTCATCCCACCTGGCCGGATCTGACGAGGTCGCTGGAGGACTCTGGCGAGGGCGGAGGAGGCCATGGCAGGGCGGCGCCAGCGGGATCCGGGCGTCGGGGACGCGGCTGGAGGCGCGGGTGCTCCGGCGCCCGTCGAATGGCGGCGGGGCAGGCGAACTTCAGCGCCAGGGTGCCGAGGGAGGACGGCGGCGAGGTGGCCGCGGGCGGCGCCGGCGAGCCGCCGTGGCGGAGCTTGGTGATGGCGGCGAAGGCACGGTGCGGGAGGCGCGAGGAGGCGGCGTACGGGCAGGCGGCGGCGCGAGATCTGGCCCGGTTCGGGCCGGATCTTGGCCGGCGGGCTTCGGCGGCGGGGAGGAGAGAGGGGGTCCGGCGGGATGACGTGTCGCGTCTGGATTGGTCTGGTGCGGCGGCTGGACATGTCCGGTGTGGAAGAAAGTGTCCGGTGGCGCGAGGTAGGAGGAGCTAGGGTTTGGACTGCGCGAAAAATCGGGGAGAGCCACATATATATAGGTAGAGGGAGCTAGGAGAGTCCAAATGAGGTGCGGTTTTCGGCCACACGATCGTGATCGAACGACCGAGATGATGGAGGAGGTTTAGGTGGGTTTGGGCCACTTTGGAAGGGTGTTGGGCTGCAACACACACGAGGCCTTTTCGGTCCCTTGCTTAACCGTTGGAGTATCAAACGAAGTCCAAATGGTACGAAACTTGACAGGCGGTCTACCGGTAGTAAACCAAGTCCGCATGACAAGTCTCGGTCCAATCCGAAAAACGTTTAATGCCCGCACACGAGAAGAGGTAGAAAGGGACACCGGGTGACATAGGAGCGCCGGATTGCAAAACGAACAACGGGGAAAATGCTCGGATGCATGGGACGAACATGTATGCAAATGAAAGCACATGATGACATGATATGCAAAGCATGACACGCAAGCAATGACAAGGCAACAAGAGCGAATAACTGGAGGACACGTGGTACATCGGTCTCGGGGCGTTACATCTGACTAATTTATTGCAAAAAGATATACCATTTGTCTTTGATGATGATTGTGTAGAAGCATTTGAAATACTTAAGAAAGCATTAGTCTCTGCACCTGTTGTTCAGCCACCTGATTGGAATTTACCCTTTGAAATTATGTGTGATGCTAGTGATTATGCTGTAGGTGCTGTTCTAGGGCAAAGAGTTGATAAGAAATTAAATGTTATTTATTATGCTAGTAAGACTCTAGACAATGCTCAAAGAAATTATGCCACTACTGAAAAAGAGCTTTTAGCAGTTGTATTTGCTTGTGATAAGTTCAGACCTTATATTGTTGATTCTAAAGTAACTATTCACACTGATCATGCTGCTATTAAATACCTTATGGAAAAGAAAGATGCTAAACCTAGACTTATTAGATGGGTTCTCTTGCTACAAGAATTTGATTTGCATATTGTTGATAGAAAGGGAGCTGAGAACCTCGTTGCAGACAACTTGTCTAGGTTAGAGAATGTTCTTGATGACCCACTACCTATTAACGATAGTTTTCCTAATGAACAATTAAATGTTATAAGTACTTCTCGTAGTACTCCATGGTATGCTGATTATGCTAATTATATTGTTGCTAAGTTTATACCACCTAGCTTCACACACCAGCAAAAGAAAAAGTTTTTCTATGACTTGAGACATTACTTTTGGGATGACCGACATCTTTATAAAGAAGGAGTAGATGGTGTTATTAGACGTTGTGTACCTGAGCATGAACAGGAACAGATCCTACGCAAGTGTCATTCCGAGGCTTATGGAGGACACCACGCTGGAGATAGAACTGCACATAAGGTATTGCAATCTGGTTTTTATTGGAATACTCTCTTCAAGGATGCCCATAAGTTTGTCTTGTCTTGTGATGAATGTCAAAGAATTGGTAATATTAGTAGATGTCAAGAAATGCCTATGAATTATTCTCTTGTTATTGAACGGTTTGATGTTTGGGGCTTTGATTATATGGGACCTTTTCCTGCCTCTAATGGATACACACATATTTTAGTTGTTGTTGATTACATTACTAAGTGGGTAGAAGCTATTCCAACTAGTAGTGCTGATCATAACACTTCTATTAAAATGCTTAAAGAAGTTATTTTTCCGAGGTTTGGAGTCCCTAGATATTTAATGACTGATGGTGGTTCACACTTTATTCATGGTGCTTTCCGTAAAATGCTGGCTAAGTATGATGTTAATCATAGAATTGCATCTCCTTATCACCCACAGTCTAGTGGTCAAGTAGAGTTGAGCAATAGAGAGCTCAAATTAATTTTGCAAAAGACTGTTAATAGGTCTAGAAAGATTTGGTCCAAAAAACTTGATGATGCATTATGGGCTTATAGAACTGCATACAAAAATCCTATGGGTATGTCTCCATATAAAATGGTTTATGGAAAAGCATGTCACTTACCTCTCGAACTAGAACATAAGGCATATTGGGCTATTAAAGAGCTCAACTATGATTTTAAACTTTCCGGTGAGAAGAGGTTATTTGATATTAGCTCACTTGATGAATGGAGAACCCAAGCTTATGAAAATGCCAAGTTGTTTAAAGAAAAAGTTAAAAGATGGCATGACAAAAGGATACAAAAGTGTGAGTTTAATGTAGGTGATTATGTATTGCTATACAACTCTCGTTTAAGATTTTTTGCAGGAAAACTTCTCTCTAAATGGGAAGGCCCCTATGTTATCGAAGAGGTCTATCGTTCCGGTGCCATAAAAATCAACAACTTCGAGGGCACAAATCCGAAGGTGGTAAACGGTCAAAGAATTAAACATTATATCTCAGGTAATCCCATAAATGTTGAAACCAATATTATTGAAACTGTAACCCCGGAGGAATACATAAGGGACACTTTTCGGAACGTTTCAGACTCCGAAAAGGAATAGGTATGTGGTACGGTAAGTATACCGACTCCAAAACAATTTTTAAGGAAATATCTCTCCGTTTTTGGAATATTTAGAAAAATAGAAAAATAAGTAGCAGTCCGGGAAGGACACGAGGGCCCCACGAGGGTGGTGGGCGCGCCCTACCCCTCTGGGCGCGCGCCCTACCCCTCTGGGCGCGCGCCCTACCTCATGAGATCCTCGTGTGCCTTCCGGACTCCGTTTTCTTGCAAGTTACGTATTTTGGTCAGTAAAAATTCATTATATAACCTCCCAAAGGTTTTGACTCCCGTATCACGCAAACCTCCTTTGTTCTTGTTTTGAGCTGTTTTTCTGACAGATCTAGGTTATCATGACGGCCCCAAGCGCCTCCAAGGACAAGTTCTTCGAGAAGGTCATCAACCCTTAGCTCGCGGAGGTGCTACGACACCCTCAAACCATTGAGTTGTGTGATGGGTTGCTGCACATCCGAGATGAAGAGGGACCAAAGGGGACCGGAAGCATGGAGACGAGGCTCGAAGCAGTGGAGCAACAAGTTTTCAAGTGCCAAGGGATGGTGGAACGTGGACTCAACTCTAACCACATGATGATTGCGGAGTTCACTAGCAACCACAAGATGGATGCTGACAACATCGGGGAGACTATCTTCAAGCTTCATGAGAAGATCGAGCACCTCCAAGCCCAAATCTATGACCTGCAAAACCAAAACTGTGAGTATGAATATAGATTCAGAAGGATGAGTTTGGCTGCAGATTTGAGAATCCCGGAGACTCGATCATCTTTCTATGATGGAGAACCTATGCCTTGGAAGATGGACGCAAGGCCCGCATCATCTACAACACCTCCGCCTTCTTCACCGACAAAGGAGATATAATCACATGGGTATGGGCACTCCCCTTGGCAACTACCAAGCTTGGGGGAGGTGCCCCGGTATCGTATCACAATCACAACTCCTATCTTTACCGTTTTTCTTAGTTCGATCCTATTAGTAGTATCTTGATCTAGTAGAATAAAGTTTATGGCATGATCTAGTTTTGAGTTTGCTTTATGTTCTCTCTTTGTAATCGAGTCCGTGAGCTATATATAATAAAGATTAGTGTTGAGTCAAGGGCTTGATTATTTTGCCATGATCTTGGGTGAATAAAAGAAAAGAGAAAAAGAATAAAAAGAAACAAAAAGTTCATATTGATCTTATTGAGAGTAATGACTTCACATAGAAAGAGTATGATGATTAAAAGTTGTTGGGAGTTGGCAGACATAGCTTTGGTCATTGTTGCAATTAATAGGAAGTAATAAGGAAAGAGAGGTTTCACATATAGATATATTATCATTGCCATCTTTTATGATTGGGAGCACTCATTAAAATATGACATGCTAAAGGGTTGATGTTGGACAAGGAAGACAACGTAATGAGTTATGTCTTTCTTATATCTAAGATAAAGTATGTTGTCATGGATCCTCTAACTTGTTGAGCTTGCCTTTCCCCCTCATGCTAGCCAAATTCTCAGCACCAAGTAGAAATACTACTTGTGCTTCCAAATACCCTTAAACCAGTTTTGCCATGAGAGCCCACCATATCTACCTATGGATTGAGTAAGATCCTTCAAGTAAGTTGTCATTGGTGCAAAGCAATAAAAATTGCTCTAAATATGTATGATTGATTGGTGTGGGAGAAATAAGCTTTATACAATCTTGTGATGTGGAAGTAATAAAAGCGATGGACTGCATAATAAAGGTTCATATCACAAGGGGCAATATAAAGTGACATTCTTTCGCATTGAGATTTTATGCATCCAACCATAAAAGCGCATGGAAACCTCTGCTTCCTTCTGTGAAGGGCCTATCTTTTATTATTATCTTCTACCTTATGCAAGAGTCATGGTGATCTTCACCTTTTCTTTTTCATTTTATCCTTTGGCAAGCTCAGCATGTTGGAAAGAACATGATATATATATCTAATTGGATGTAGGGGAGCATGAACCATTATTGTTGACATTACCCTTGAGGTAAAAGGTTGTGGGGCAAAACTTTAAGCCCCTATCTTTCTCTGTGTCCGATTAAAACTCCGTAACCACAAGTATTGCGTGAGTGTTAGCAATTATGGAGGACTAAATGATACTTGAGTATGTGGACTTGCTTTTTAGCTCTGACATAGACTCTTTCCGATGTTATGATAAATTGCAATTGCTTCAATGACTGAGATTATAGTTTGTTGGAGCCCAATAAGGTTTATGGTTTATACTCTTGCATTGTGAATAGATCATCACTTGAACATAAGTAATCATATGACAAAATCTATATATGTTGCTGTTATGAGAATAATCATGATGCCTTCATGTCCGTATTTTATTTTTTTTATCGACGCCTCTACCTCTAAACATGAGGACATATTTATTGTTATCGGCTTTTCGCTTGAGGACAAGCGAGGTCTAAGCTTGGGGGAGTTTATACGTCCATTTTGCATTATGGACTGTTATTTCACTTTATGTCACAATACTTATGGCTATTCTCTCTTATTTTACAAGGTTTACATAAGGAGGGAGGATGCCGGCAGCTGGAATTCTGGGCTGGAAAAGGAGCAAATATTAGAGACCTATTATGCGCAACTCCAAAAGTCCTGAAACTCCATGGAACATCTTAAAATAAATAAATAAAAATCCTCGCCAAAGATGAAGGCCAGGGGGCCCACACCCTGCTCACGAGGGTGGGGGGCGCGCCCCCCTACCTTGTGGGCCCCCTGGTGGCTCTCTGACGTCTATCTTCTGCTATATGAAGTCTTTCGATGAGAAAAAAAGCAGAAGGAACTTTTCGGGACGAGACTCCGCCGCCACGAGGCAGAACCTTGGCGGAACCAATCTAGAGCTCTGGTAGAGCTGTTCTGCCGGGGATACTTCCCTCCGGGAGGGGGAAATCATCACCATCGTCATCACCAACGCTTCTCTCATCGGGAGAGGGCAATCTCCATCAACATCTTCACCAGCACCATCTCATCTCCAAACCCTAGTTCATCTCTTGTATCCAATTCTTGTCTCAAAGTCCGGGATTGGTGCTAGTAGGTTGCTAGTAGCGTTGATTACTCCTTGTAGTTGATGCTAGTTGGTTTATTTGGTGGAAGATCATATGTTCAGATCCTATATGCATATTATTACCCCTCTGATTATGAACATGAATATGCTTTGCGAGTAATTACGTTTGTTCCTGAGGACAAGGGAGAAGTCTCGCTATTAGTAGTCATGTGAATTTGGTATTCGTTTGATATTTTGATAAGATGTATGTTGTCTAGCCTCTAGTGGTGTTATGTGAACGTCGAATACATAACACTTCACCATTATTTGGGCCTAGAGGAAGGCATTGGGAAGTAATAAGTAGATGATGGGTTGCTAGAGTGACAGAAGCTTAAACCCTAGTTTATGCGTTGCTTCGTAAGGGGCTGATTTGGATCCATGTGTTTCATGCTATGGTTAGGTTTACCTTAATACTTTTGTTGTAGTTGTGGATGCTTGCAATAGAGGTTAATCATAAGTGGGATTCTTGTTCAAGTAAGAACAGCACCCAAGCACCGGTTCACCCACATATCAAATTATCAAAGTATCGAACGCGAATCATATGAACGTGATGAAAACTAGCTTGACGATATTCCCATGTGTCCTCGGGAGCGCTTTTCCTATTATAAGAGTTTGTTCCGGCTTGTTCTTTGCTACAAAAAGGATTGGGCCACCTTGCTGCACTTTATCTACTTTTGTTACTTGTTGCTCGTTACAATTTACCTTATCACAAAACTATCTGTTACCACTTATTTCAGTACTTGCAGAGAATACCTTGCTGAAAACCGCTTATCATTTCCTTCTGCTCCTCGTTGGGTTCGACACTCTTACTTATCGAAAGGACTACAATACATCCCCTATACTTGTGGGTCATCACTCAATGCATGTCTTGTTTTGAAGAGTTCAAGCATTCTTCATCTTGCATTCCAAAGTGCAATTCCTTCATATCTCATCTTTTGGGGTGGTGTTATGTCATTGTTGATAATTTCCTTTCGTGTTTCATGATTCACAAGTTTTCAAGAGTGACATATCTAAATCCATCTTTTTCTCTTTGCTCAAGACATCTTTTCAACCAATCAACCTCTTCATTGGAGTTATCTTGGGTTATATTTCACCTAAAGTTTTCCCTAAGGATTGTTGCTATTATGGTGCTTATCAATGACCCAAGTTCTTCATTCATCCTCCCGGTGATATAAGTTTCTCGTCTCCTTGTTGATGTCAATTCAATCTGTTGTTTCCGCTAGTGGCAGAATTTCACCTCGTAGTTTTGAGATGTTCTGCATAAGACCACTACAAGCTTGTTCTTTTCGTTGTTGGTTTTCCAACAACTCCGTTATAACCTTCTTGGAAGGGTGCTTTCCAAACTCATTTGTGATAAAAGCTGGCTTTTTTCTTCTCCTTTGTTTTCATTCCACTCATTTGTTCCAGAGGAATTGTGATGTTGCTCTCTTCGAACCATCATCTTGTTTTGTCAGGATCATGTTCAATTCCTTCCATCTACAGTCGGAGTGCTGTCCAAATTATATCATTCTTATTCCTTCTCTATCTTGTTTTAACCGGAGTTTTGTGTCTATCATTCCTCTTCTAACCGGACTCTCATCCAAGCGTTTTCATTTTGCCAAGCTCATATTCTTTACCTTCCACTTACAACCGAAGTGTTGTCGTAATCGATCTTTATTGTTCCTTGTGCATCTCGTTTCTACCGGAGTGCTTGCATGTACGTCTTGTCCATTGCAACCCATTTCTTTTGTCTTTCAACCTACAAGGCTCTAGTAATGTTCCTTGTTCCTCTTTTCTAACGGAGTGTTTTCAACTTTGTTCATCTTCGTTGTATTCCTTCCTTTCAATTTGTTCAACCTCTCAAGGTTTGTGGTTTCACTTGTTTGTCCAAGAAGCAACTTAGTTTTACCTCTTCTCTTCCTCTTCTGTTTCTCTTAGGTGCCATCCTAGATCTCGGGACGAGATCCTCTTGTAGTGGTGGAGTGTTGTAACGCCCCGAGACCGATGTGCCAGGTGTCTTCCAGTTATTCGCTATTGTTGCCTTGTCTTTTGCTTGCGTGTTGCATCTTGCCATGTCATCATGTGCATGGCATCATCATGTTTTCAAAAACTTGCATCCGTCCCGGTCTTCCTGTTCCTTCCGTTGTCCGTTCTGAGCCCAGACACACTCGCACGCGCCCGCGGCACCTCCAAAATAGTATTTTATAAGTGGCCGGAAAATGTTCTCGGAATGGGATAAAAGTTGGCGTGCGGTGTTGTTTTGTTGTCCGTAGGCCGCCTGCCAAGTTTCATCGCATTCGGAGCTCGTTTGATAGCCCAACCGTTAAACTATAGCGGCATTATAGCCGGTCAAACGTTGGACATTTCGGTCCCCGAAACTGCCGCCGGGCCTCTCCTTCTCTTCTCTCTCTTTTCTGAGCCCATCAACCCCCCTTGCCTCTGTGGACTTTTGTCAGACCTCCTCTCCGCACAGTTCTCAAACCCCCTCGCGTGTCCGAAAACTTCCCCGAACCCAACCCGGACAGTCGTCACCGATGGGTCCGGATCATCCCCAAACATCTATAAAACATCTTCGCACTACAAAAAATTACACATCCGTGATGATACGTGTTTGTCACAGTAGGTTGCATTTTTGTCATGTATGTACATCCATGACAAATTTATGACAGAATCAAGATAGTCATACCTGTGCTGTCGTAGAAGTGTTCCATGACATTACCAAAATTATCATCACTGAAGTGTCCACTTCCATGACGATAAATCGCGCGTCACAGAAGTGCTTTCGTCAAGGGTGACCGACACGTGGCATCCACCGTAACGGAACGCCATTAAGCTATCGGGTCGGGTTTTGGATCCGATAACCCGTTAACAGCCCCGACCAATGGGAAATTTCCACGTGTAAAATTCTTATTGGCCGGACGAAACACATGTCAGCTCATCAGTGGGTCAGATAGGCGCCTATGATACGTCGACACGTGGCATGACCCAACAGAGGCCCATTCCTATGAAAAGGCCGGCCCGTTTGACTTGGTCAAAAGGTGGCGGGCCGACCCATGGAAAGCCTGTTAACGGCTTGTTCGTATATAGCCCATTTACAACCCGCTAACCCAAGGCCCGTTACGCCCAATCCGAATTAGGCCCAGTAGCGTCATCTGGGCCATCCAATATGATTCCAGCCCGTTTTCACTTCTGGCCCATGTATGGCCCATGACGTCTTTTGGCCCATATGAGGCCCTATGTAACTCTTGGCCTATTAACGGCCCGTGGTGAAACTGACCCGTAATGAATAGTATATCACTTTATACCCATTAACGGCCTGTTATTCTGTTGGGCCGTTTCTAGCCCATGTTATCTTTCGGCCTTCTCAGAGCCCATTTATTCTTGGGCTCATTTCTAGCATTCGTTTACTTACGGCCCGTTACTGTCATTTTCTGCTTGTGGGCCAAATTCAGCCCGTGGTTACAGTCGCCCGTTTGTGGTCAGTTAATACGTTGGGCCATTTTCATAGCATCATCAAATACGGCCTATTATTGATGGCCCGTTACGGTCGGCCCATGAACAGACGATTCCAACTCTAGCCCGTTTACGGCCATAATGTGGCCTGTTATTGGCCCATGTTTGGCCAATCGATCATACGGCCCGTATAAGGCCCATTGATGATACGGCCCATAGAAGGCCCATTGTTTCTATGGCCTGTAGAAGGCCTACTGTTTCTACGTCCCATAGAAGGCCCACTGTTTCTATGGCCCGTAGGAGGCCCAGTGTCACTACAGTAAATATTAGCCCATGGTTATTGTGGCCTAGTTTTAAAAAATAGGTTATTGCAGCCACTAGTTAACCGCGGAAAAAGAACTGCAGTGAATACAAGCAAACAAATAAACAAGACAAAGGAAATAAATAAGCAAGCAACTAATGCTAGGCTATCACGGCTATTACACATATTACATCCACTAGGCATCAAAGTTCACCACCAGTGCAAATATAGGGAACAAAGCAGCATATCATATACACTGGCCGTCAAAATTGGCCACCAGTGCAAATAAACGCGGCAGCAAAACAAGAGCATAACTGAAACAACTTCAGAAGAGCTCAAGAAACGTTATCCTGGGTATCCACCATGCTGGCAATAAGCTTAGTAAGCTGATTAGCTTTGTCCTGTTTGGCGCTAAAATCCTCCAACGCTTGCTGTTGCACCAGAAAGTATGCATCTGAATGCTCCAGGGACTTCCGCAGTCCTTCCGCTTCTTGTCGCAGCACAACTGATCGATGTCTTTCAGCTTGTAGTTGAGACTCAAGAAACCGAACTGATTCAGACAGTGAGTTTGAATAGCTTGTGCAAGCGGTAGTGGCCAGTAACTCCAACACTAAACCAAGACAGGATGTGTCACTATCCTGAACCTTATCTGCATTACTTCCTTTACCGTTGCTTAATAAGGCACTCTTTCCCATTATTCTGTCAGCATTCTAAAAGAAGAAACAAGTAGACACATAACAAGTTTAGCATGTACTAGTATATGAAACTCATTTCGGTGAACCAGTTCATTAGTAAGGTGGACATGATTAAACTACCAAGTCTTCTATTGCCAAGTACTAGTACATAATAAAAGCATCAAACAAACATATATCTATGTCCTATGGTAACAATGGAATCTTAAATTAGAACAGTTGTTCTTCAGGTTTAGGCACTTGTTCTACATGAACAGAGTACAGTAAGACGCAAGAATATAATACTTAAAAATAGAAAATGAGCTCATAGACCTTACCACATTCTTGGTTTGGGACCAGTACAGAACAAGGTTTTCCCAGTCATCGTCCAGTAAATGTGTCTCATGAGAACGTAAGGGAATTTGATGAGTTTCTTTGCCGGTGAAGTACGTTTTCTTCAGGTAATTCTGATACTGCCACCAAGCATTCTTGAAGATAGCAGAGGTATTAGCATAGGTTACCTCATCCCGAGTTTCCAAATCGGTCCTTCTCTATAGAGAAAAATGGGAAAGTTTGCTGTATTATAACCATCATGGAGGTAGGATGTATGGGACGAAGCAAAGTAATTGCCATGAATAACATTACTTACACATAACTCCTGGACAAACACCTGCAGCTGGCATTTTCCTTCATCTTCAGTATAATATTTCCAAGATGGGAAGACACGCACATACGATTTAACAACATCAAATGTGATAGATGCTAAACTACGACTAGCTGGTTGTGCTTCCTCCATAGGAATAGGCGTACTAACTGGTGGAGTTGGGGTTCGGCGTGATAGTACTGTCCCTTTGGGCACTAGAGCTGCCTTACTAACTGCTCTTGTTTGGGAGCTCTATGGTGGAGATGGTGCTGTGTCAACAGGAACTGGGTTACTATCGGATGGGGTTGGGGTTAGATTGGGTGAAGCTGGTTCTCTGTCCATCGTAGTAGGGGTACAATCTGCGAGAGTTTGGGTTATGTGTGGTAGGGCTGGTTCTTGTGCATGTACAACCGGGGTGCTATCTCCACCAAGAGGTAGCACTGTTTTATTTGAAGACCGTCTTTTCAGTCCGCTAGATACTGGCATCACCCGCTCCAATTGAAATGGCTGATAAATAGGAAACATAGTTGAATGTACAGACATTGTATGAGAGACAGATGCAATAGATAGTGTGGAAAAAGAGGGCATGAAATAGTTGACATGTATATTGTTTAACTAAAACGGATAGCATGACATAATTTCACATATATGATGTCTATCTAAACTGGATAGCATAGCATAACATAATTCTAAGATATGATGAATAACTAAACAGGATCGCATGACATAATTCACCTACATGTTATCTAAGTAATCAGGATCACAT
Source organism: Triticum aestivum (assembly GCF_018294505.1). NCBI lineage: Eukaryota > Viridiplantae > Streptophyta > Magnoliopsida > Poales > Poaceae > Triticum > Triticum aestivum. Next base: position 611,194,605 of record NC_057800.1, read on the forward strand.
GACATAATTCACCTACATGTTATCTAAGTAATCAGGATCGCATCATTTAATTCACATATGTGATTTATATGCTAAACAGAGGGCATTCGATATGATGTCTGAACTAAGAACATGGTGTTGAATATTGTGTATATGATGTCTAAACTATGCAATGCAAGACACCGTATGCATGATATGAGCAGTATAACTGTGCCAAGTTAGAGCATACACCTCAGTGGGGGAATAGGACTGGTCATCTATCTCTGAATCCATCTCTGAGGAGGTATCAGGACCCAACAAGAGATCTGCTTCGACAGGTAGCACTGTCTGCTCTGAAGGCCCTGTTTTCACTCCAGATTTTTTCCATCTCCCACCCAAATGGCTGATTCACAGGAAGAGTAGTTTAATGTACAAACATTGTCGACAAATGGAAATGTAATGAAGAAAAGGATGGGCAAGATTTCATTCAAATATATGATGCCTGGTTAAACAGGATGGCATTGCACATTTCACATATATTATGGCTGGCTAAAAGACATGAGACTGCATAATTCCCATATATGATATAAAAACTAAACAGGTGGCATTACAGAACATGTCTAAACTAAGTAGATGACATATATGATGTCAAAAGTAGGCACTGCAAGGCAACAGATGCATGATATGACTAACATCATCATGACAAGGTAGAGCAAACACCTTGGGGGTAAATAGAAGTGGTCAGCGGCGTCCGAATCCGCCTCAGAACAGATATCTTCCTCTGGATTACAATCTGCAGAGGGGTGGGGAGGGTTTGCCATTGAACCCACCATGGAGCGATGTCTGCATGACATTGTATTGCCACGCAAAACTCTTCTCTTTTTCTCTACATGTTCAGCATGACTGTGTACAATATGTGACATGCATACGAAAAAAATATGGTGAGATTATGTAAGGAGAGCATGCAGAAATTTAGAGTGATGGTAACAACCAGTGGATCGATGTTTTTCTGTTGAACCAAAATAGCCCTAATGGATCGACGTGAATGTATAGTAATAAGTGATGCAACAAGTGTACAACCTCTTTGTCGTAGCCGTGTCGACCTCAACATAATTGGGTTGGTCGCTGAAGCAGTTGAGGCAGAGATGGCTGTCGGAGGTGTGGAGGAAGATCTGAGGAATCTGTAGACGACGTCCAGGGCACTGCTCTATTGTGATGGATCGTTCTATTGTTGGAGCAGCTCCGATGAGCCGTAAGACATTAAGGCTGAAGCAGCACAAGACATACATCGTCAATCTCAAGTGGGATTCTAATAGCATCTCCAATAGATGATGTAAAATGGATGTAAAATTAACATCACCAAAAACCACCTGACTACAACAGATGAGGTAAAAACTGTTGACTCTGAACTTAACTGTCGAAACTGAAATTTACTGTGGAATGTGAATGCTACTGTCAAAACTGAACGCAATGGTAGCAGAGAGGCACTTGACATGTAGTTTAGGGAGGGCCTGCAGTTCATCTTCAACCTGCACCCCCCGTGAGCCACCAGCCACCACCGGTCAAACCACCGGTCCCAATGCCGCCTCGCCACCCCGAAACAACTCGCCACCACCGCCCCGGCTAGCCCTCTAGGCCCCCCGCCCCACCCTGAACCCTAAGATAGATAGTGGGGTACCTCTCCGGCGAGCCACCGTCCCCACTGCGGGTGGTTCTTCCTTAACTCCGGCGAGCCCCCCAACCCCTGAAAATTGACTGACCCAAAAGTCGATTCAGTCGATTGAAGTGTGGCTCAATCGGAGCAGAGTAGCAGCACGAGCGAGGGGGAGAGCAGCAGCAGCAGCTGGGCGAGCGAGCGATCGAGCGAGAGCCGGAGCAGCAGCAGCAGATCCGGCTGGTATGGCCGCCGCCGCCGAAGGGGCCTCGCACTGGGGGAGAGCCGCCATGGAGATGTCGCCCGCGGCGCCGGCTTCAAGGTAGCCGCTCCATGGGGGTGCAGGATGGAGCACCGTCGGCGCCGGGAGGTCGAGTTAAGGAGAAGGTGCGATGCGATGAGTGTACAACCTCTTTGGTGGCACCGAGTAGGCCTCGGCTTCGTCCGAGGAGTCTGTGAGGATGCTGCAGTTTCGGTGGAGCAGGGTAAGGCGGCGCTGTGGGGATGGATCAGCCGCAATAGACGAGGCGATCGTCGGAGCAGCTCCTTGGAGGTGGAGGACGGGGCGGCTGAACCGGTGGGATGGCGAGATGGACGACGGATCCTCATCTGGGGAGGTGGACGAGGGACGTCGAGCTGTTGCGGTGGACGATGTCATCGGGGAAGAGGCTCCGGCTGGGCAGCAATACATGGCGGACGGAGGAGGGTGGGGTTTCGCGGCTGGAGCAGAGAGGTTATGGCGGCCTGGGATTTCGAATGGCGAAAAGGGGGCGATGGGAGGGGGTGAAGCATGACTTAGGAACGCGCTTGTCCAAAATGTAGGGTGTGTTACAAAAGTACCCCCACCGATTTGAACTAGCGGCCCTTTCGGCTCAGGGTTAGAAGGGGGATTTCGCGTGTCGGGATTTGGCAGCTGGAGGGAGTTTTTGCATGCATTGTAATTTCGGGATAGCAAGGTGCGGGTTGTGAAGGCGCCAGTTTTGGGAGCACGATATCTGAATTTTCGAGATATAACAAGACGCGGGTTGAATTTTAGGGACAAGCCTAACGTGTAGTAATATTGTACTTCTATGTACCAAATCAATTCGCACTTCCCTCAACCAAAAAGAAAACGAAAAAATAAAACTATTCACACCACACAAAGAGAGAGTCTTGCCCCGTTTTACTATACAAATGCTATTCAAAGCTACTCCCTCCTTCCATCTATATAGGGCCTAATGCATTTTTCGATGCTAACTTTGACCAAATATTAGAGCAATGATATATGACATGCAACTTACACGAAGCACACCGTTAAATTCGTCTGTGAAAGGTTCTTTCAATGATATAATTTTCACATTGTGCATGTCATGTACTATTAATCTTGTCAATAGTCAAAGGCGGTCTTAAAAATCTCATTACGCCCTATATAGATGGAAGGAGGGAGTATGAATCCATGTTATGTCCAATTAAATTTTTTCGCTTGCTGTATAATGCATGTAACCTACTCATACCAACATTTTAGTGCATTCCAAATGTCTATACTACCGCTGCAATTCGAACTAAATTTGAATTCATTTCTCTATTTCAATAAGAATCTACAATCATTCTTGTTGCCAACTTCAACCATCATAGGTTCCTTGCTATCCGCCAGATATAAATCAGACGGCCTATAATGCAGGATGGCAGGCACACCATCATCAACAACTCCGTTTTTATAAGAGTAGAGATAAAATATATTAAATGTAGTATACCATGTTCATAACCACATGATGTGTATCACCGTTATATATATTCACACATCCGTCGGTTTGAAACACTATGATAAATTCTTCAAATATCCGAATTCGCTTTTTATAATGAAGTATATATGATCTCTATTCGTCTTTTACACCCACACAACCCTCTTATGTTTGTAGCTAGCGCTAACTTTCTCTTGTGCATGCACACGCCCGCATCCCTCTCACCCTCCCTCGGCATTCTCTAGCTCCATCGCACAAATTCGTCTTTTCACTTTAGGTCGTTCACCCACGGTGTGCGTAGGCCCCCAGCTCCTTCTTTACGGCACACATCGATCAATATGCCTCTCTAGCCAGGTGTGCCTAGCACAAACACAAGCTTCCCCTCTTCTCTTGTCACCGTCCATGCCTCACTCCCACCACTCTTTTCATCGTTCTCGTACTCACACACTCCTCCCCCTCGATATAGTATGCCTCTGGTACCACCTCCTACATGCATCCCTCTCTCTCTATCGTTCTCCTCGTGCCTCATTTGCTTCTAACACACACATGCGTGTATACCGATCGATCTCCCAACATATACCTGTAACATCCCAAATTTTCAATTTGGAATGTTATACATTAGATCATTATTGCATATCATATTTTATTTGCATTTTGGTTGATCTTAGAAAATTCTACGCAACTCAAAGACCCTCGGAGAGAATTGGGGATTTCGTTATTTTCATATTTGAGTTTTCTCAAATTTTGAAAATAGGATCATTTGATTTGATTTATTTTATCTTCAATTATTTCTATTACAAAAATATGAGAGAGGGAATAAAATGACTTTCCCAGAATAAAGAAATATTGAGGATTTAATAAAAAAATCAAATAAGATTTTTATTTGGATTTATTTTCTATTTTATTTGAATTAGGGAAAAATGCGCGTTTTTCAAAATTGCATTTAGGCCCCAAACAAATGTTCATCCTGAGCGGCTTGATTTTAGAAGCCGGGGAAAATTTATTTCGGGATTTTTGGAGTCCGTTTAGTATCCATTTTTTTCTGAGCGTAATTATTTAAAAAAAAGTCCGAACCGACCTTGGGCCGTAACCGGCCAGGACTCCGCCTGGTCGGGCCTTCAAATAGCGCCCCGAGGCCAGCCCAAACCGCGCCCCGCCCCCGAAACCATAACCCTAGGCCGCGCCGCCGCCACCGCCGCCCGCACCGCCCGCCGCCTCGCTGCGCCGCCGCCCGCGCCGCCTCGCTGGACCGCCGGATCTGCCGCTGCCAGAGGTAGTTTTTTTTTCGCCGTCGGTTTTTTAGAAAACCGATCGGTTTTCTGTTGATTTTGTACAGTTTTTTTAGTTTCGTTTTTTTAAATAGATCCGTTTTCCGGTTTATTTAATTAGCAAGCGTTCGTCCATTCGTTCGTTTTAACGAACGTTCATCGTTTTTCTTTTTCTTGGTTTAAATCCGCGATTTTTCTGATCGCGATTCCTGATCCGATTTTTGTTTTAGTCTAACTTTTCGCTCGTTTATCAGAATCAAGCGATTCAAGCGCCTGGAGTTTCGTCTCGAAACCCTCTTTCTGTTTAAACAACTCAAACAAGTTTTTGCCACTGTAAAAATTTCCCTAGATCCAGAATAGTAAACGAAGCTTGTTTCTTTTACCATTTGTCTTTCGTTGCTTCGTTCGTTTTGATTCTTTTTGCCAACCGGAGTTCTTAAGTTGAATTTTCTGGTTAGATCTTTTATTAGAGTTTTACCTATGCACTAGTTGAGTAATTATTGTATGCTTGTTTGTTTGCGATAGAGTATCCGGAGTGTGCCGCTTGCTACTTCGAATCGCTAGGTTTTGCGGATCATCATCAAGGCAAGTAACACTTTGATCATACCTCATACTAACCAGTTTTATTGCATTAGATCAATCCTCACACATTGCATGATTAGGATCTAATTAAATTGTGGGCTTGGGAAGTAGTTGAGGTAGTATCTATTACCTGTTATTATCAAACCTTTGGGAGTTACTTCTACGTTTGCTTATTGTGCCATGCTATGCTAGTAGACGTGGATTGGGTGAGTGTATGCATGACAGATGTGAGATTGTTAAATTAATGGTTTATCTAAGGTGGCAACTTAAATACACATCTGGGTGGATTGAGGCACCCGGGTATTCCAGCGATTGCCTGTTTTCTTTTGGACCGCCACCCGGCTCAAAGGGATCATGAGATTATTCATGCTAGAAACTTCCGTGTGCAACCACAAGCTACTATGGGCTCTAGCATAGTTGGTTAAGTCGTGCGAACTCTTACAGTGGTAGACTAGCAGATGTAGGGGAAAGTAGGTGTAACGGTCTACCCGATCTTAAGATTCTAGCGCTTCTGAAAGACCATGTCTCGGTCACCCGTTTCTCAAACACCATGTAGTGCGAGAAACCAAACGGAGGCGATCGAGTCTTCTGGGGAAAAGTGCGCAAACCTCTGCAGAGTGTATAAACTAATCATGATTAGCCGTGTCCCCAGTTATGGACATCTTGAGTATCTAGTACTTGGATTATCATGTGTATCTCATCATGTTACTCTAAATTTAATTTTGTTGGGTTATGTTTAATGATGATGCTTAATTGGGATTGAGAATGCTGTCAACCATTCTCAATGTTTAACAACTACCATGATAGTTAAATAAAATTTATTCCTTTGCAGTAGGGAAAAATTGGCTTTACGCAAAACTGTAACTATAGAGCTTTCCACCAGCCAAATATGCATATAGAATAGCCTATTTCTTTCCATTACTCTCTATGTGTTACTTTGCCAGCATATTCCATGTGCTGACCCGTTTCGGGCTGCAACGTTAATGTTGCAGACCTTTCAGACGACGATTAAGGTGCTTTTAGGTCGTGGTTCTATACTCAGTGATGCCGTTGGAGTTGATGGACTCACTTATCTTCCAAGCCTTCCGCTGTTATCGTTATTAGCCTTAGGCGATATTTACTGTAATAAGTTCTCTTTTGAGACACTCGATGAAATAAGTGTGTGATTGCTACTCTGTTATAAATCCTTCAAGTATTGTGTGGTGTCAGCATTACTGATCCAGGGATGACACCTGAGCACAGAGATTGGACCGTTTGAGGTCTGGTTGCTACAAGATGGTATCAGAGCACACGCTGACTGTAGGACACGACCACTAAGCAAAAGACCTAGATCACTACTCACTCTTCTCATTCTGACTTCTCATCTTTTCTACTCTTTTAGGATGGCAGATGCAAAGAACAAATTCACGCAACCGGAGGAAGATACACCCTTTGGACATCACTTGAAGGAAGTCACTAGGTACCTGAACATAGGAGTACCAAGCTTCACCAGAACCTACAACGCTACTCTACCTGAAGAAGAGCGCTGGATGATTCAAGTTCAAGTTCTAGGAAGGACGTTCATGTCAGTCACTGAGCCCATAGAGTTTTCTTTTGATGCACCAACTTGGAATCTAGGAAAGAGCATGGCAGCTCACATCGCCATGGGACGCATTGGAGAAGTTTACCGCAATGATCTCAAGGATACTATCTACCAGATTTGTGGGAGCCGCGAGGAGCATTGGGAGATGATCAGCACCAGGAAGGATAGATCAATTGCAGCTTTTATCCAAGAGTTAAACCAGCACATTCGACGTCAGGAGAACCAGATGTGCGCCGACATGATAGATCTGAAGAAGGCAAAGACAAGAATCAAGGAACTTGAGGAAGAACTCTAGGCTACACGTGAAGATTATGAAGAGGAAATCGAAGTATTAGTGCAGAAGAATGACGATCTGATCAAGAAGATTGGAATATTTATGGGAGGCCATACACCAGTAGAAGAAGACAAAGAACCCAAGGAGATTCGCCCGGAAGACTACATCATCATCGACGACACCGACTCGGATCCAGATGATAGCGATGATGACTATGTTGATGAAGCTGGAGCAGATATAATGGAGTCTGCAACTGAAGAATATTTCTAGTAGACCACCAAATCAGTAGTAGTAGTCCACCATGTAAATATAGTAGTCCGAGCACTTTTGCGATAGTTAGATCGATTGTATGCCCTTGTTGATTGATTGAATGAAGTGAATTGTTTGCTTTTGCCTCATGTGCATATGGGTAGTGTTTTCTCTTTAGACCCCCTCTATTCTTAAATCTCATCTTTTCTATACCCTCAGATGCCTCCTAGACGTGACCCCGGATTTACCTTCCCACCGGAGCTCACTCAGTTGATCCAGCAACAGAACACATTGATGCAGTTGCTAGTCCAGAACCAGAATCAGGGGAACAACAACAACAACCCACCACCACCCCCACCACCTGTTGATCACTTAGCCCATTTTCTTAGGCTGAATCCGCCGGTGTTTTCCAGTAGCACTGAGCCGATAGTAGCAGATGATTGGCTCCGCAAGACAGCTAGAGAGTTGACTACCGCAGGATGCACAGATGCGGAAAAAGTGAAGTTTGCCGCGCATCAGCTTGAAGGACCCGCAACATCATGGTGGGAGAATTTCACAGCCACTTTCCCTGTCGAGACTGTCACGTGGGACCAGTTTCAGCAGGCTTTTCGTACTGCCCATGTTTCAGCAGGATCTATGGCCATGAAGAAGCGAGAGTTTCACAACTTGCGCCAAGGAGGGCGAACAGTTGGCCAGTATGTGGAGGACTTTAGTAAGTTAGCACGTTATGCCCCAGATGACGTTGCTACGGATGTAGCTAAGCAGGAGAAGTTTCTGGAAGGACTGAATGATGAGTTGAGCATGCAATTGATGGTAGCAACCTTCAACAACTACCAGGAGTTGGTAGATCGTGCTCTCATGATTGAAGGGAAGCAGCAGTAGATTGAGAATCGCAAGGAAGTATGGATAAGGGAAGTACAATTCAGGAGCTCAGCAGAAGCCACGTTTTACGCCTAGACCGGGAGGACATTTTCAGCATACCCATGGAGGAGGTAGCTCGCACAATCACAATGGCACCAAGAATGGTAATGGGAATGGAGGAAGCAACGGCCAGAACCGCACCAACCCATCGACCCCAGCCAAGAGAGACCTGAGCCAAGTCACTTGTTTTAAGTGCCAGAAGACCGGACATTATGCCAATGAATGTCCTGAATCACAGAATGGTAATGGCAATGGAAGCTCTGGGAAGAAGCCGAACCCTTTCAACAGGGGACAGGTGAACCACGTTAACGTGGAGGAGGTTGAAGAGCAGCCGGATGTAGTAATCAGTAAGTTTTTGGTTAAGTCATTTACTGCACTCGTTCTTTTTGATACTGGTGCATCGCATTCATACATATCAAGGGGATTTGTGGATAAGTATAGTCTACCCACCAAAGTTCTTAGAACACCTATGTTAGTAAGCTCACCAAGAGCGGAGTATATGGCTAGCCAAGGATGTTTTCAAGTGCCATTGAGTGTAGGTAGGCATGTGTTTCCCTCGGATTTGATCATTTTGGAATCACAAGGATTGGATGTAATTCTGGGTATGGATTGGCTGTCGATGTATGGAGGAAACATCGATTGCGCCAGTAAGTCGATCTTGCTTACCACCCCAGAAGGGAGAAGGATCAAGTATGTATCCTGGCACGTGCCAAAGAGGACTCAAGTAAATTGTCTAATAGGAGTTGTGCAGGAGGAAGTACCAGTAGTGAAGGATTTCCCTGATGTATTTCCAAAAGAGTTGCCAGGCATGCCACCGGATAGAGATATTGAGTTTTTGATTGAGCTTTTGCCAGGCACAGGGCCAATATCAAAGAGACCATATAGGATGCCCGCAAAGGATTTGGTGGAGATTAAGACGCAGATTAAGGACTTACTAGATAAAGGATATATTCGCCCAAGTTCTTCACCTTGGGGATCGCCAGTACTTTTAGTGGAGAAGAAAGATGGATCATTAAGGATGGTTGTTGATTATCGAGGATTAAATGAAGTAACCATCAAGAACAAATACCCACTACCGATGATCAATGATCTGTTTGATCGATTGCAAGGAGCTAAGGTATTTTCCAAGATCGATCTGCGATCAGGATACCACCAGTTGAAGATTCGAGAACAGGATATACCTAAGACGGCTTTTACCACCAGGTATGGGCTGTACGAGTATACCGTTATGTCGTTTGGTCTGACTAACGCACCTGCATATTTTATGAACATGATGAACAAAGTATTCATGGAGTTTTTGGATAAGTTTGTCGTGGTGTTCATTGATGATATCCTGGTATACTCGAAGAATGAAGAGGAGCATAAGGAGCATTTGCGTTTGGTACTTGGTAAGCTCAGAGAACATCAGCTATATGCCAAGTTTAGCAAATGTGAGTTTTGGTTGAAGGAAGTTGGATTTCTCGGACACGTTATATCTGGAGAAGGTATAGCAGTAGATCCCACCAAGGTTGACACCGTGACAAATTGGGAAGCCCCAACAACAGTTGGAGAAATCTGGAGTTTTCTTGGACTCGCAGGATACTACCGGAGATTCATTGAAAATTTCTCAAAAATTACAAAGCCTATGAAGGAGTTGTTGAAAAAGGATACCAAGTTCATATGGACTGAAGAATGTGAGGCTAGTTTCCAAGAGTTAAAGAAACGTTTGGTTATCTCACCAGTATTGATTTTGCCAGATCAGACCAAGGATTATGAGGTGTATTGTGACGCTTCACGTCGAGGACTTGGAGCAGTGCTTATGCAGGAAGGAAGAGTGGTTTCCTATGCCTCACGACAGCTTAAGCCGCATGAGTTAAATTATCCTACGCATGATTTGGAGTTAGCAGCCGTAGTGCATGCGTTAAAAACTTGGACACATTTTCTCATTGGAAACCATTGTGAGGTGTACACAGATCACAAGAGTTTGAAGTATATTTTCACGCAGAAGGAGTTGAATCTCAGGCAAAGGAGATGGTTGGAGCTCATCAAGGATTATGATATGAAATTGCATTATCACCCCGGAAAGGCTAACATAGTAGCCGACGCATTGAGCCGTAAAAGCCACGTCAACACACTAATGACGGGAGATTTACCAAGGGAGTTAGCCGAAAATCTTCGAGAGCTATGTTTAGAAATAGTTCCAAGAGGCTATGTAGCAGCATTGGAGATTTAGTCTACTTTGATGGATAAGATGAGAGAAGTTCAAAAGACTGACAAGGAGATTGCTTCTATTAAGGAGAAAATGAGCAAAGGAAAAGCTAAAGGATTTCGTGAGGATGAGCACGATACCTTATGGTTTGAAGACCGTGTTTATGTACCAAATGATTCGGAATCAGAAAGTTAATTTTACAAGAGGCCCATGATTCACCATATTCGATTCACCCAGGAAATACCAAAATGTATTTGGATTTGAAGGACACCTTCTGGTGGACCGGAATGAAGAAGGATATTGCGGAGTATGTAGCAGTTTGTGATGTATGCCAGAGAGTAAAAGCAGAGCATCAGAAGCCAGCCGGATTGCTAGAGCCATTGCCGATACCCGAATGGAAGTGGGATAAGCTAGGCATGGATTTTATTACAGGATTGCCCAGAACACGTTCAGGCTATGACTCGATATGGGTTGTAGTCGGTCGTTTGACAAAGGTAGCGCATTTCATTCCAATAAAGACTACCTATACCAGTGCAAAGTTGGCAAAGATATACATGACCAGAATCGTATGTCTGCATGGAGTTCCAAGGAGCATAGTATCAGATAGAGGAACCCAATTTACCTCAAAGTTCTGGAAACAGTTGCATGAAACTTTGGGTACCAGACTGGAGTTTAGCACAGCGTTCCACCCACAGACGGATGGACAGACCGAGAGAGTCAACCAGATTTTGGAGGATATGCTGAGAGCTTGTGCGCTAGATTATGGATCTAGTTGGGACGAGAATTTGCCATATGCAGAGTTCTCTTACAACAACAGTTATCAATCCAGTTTGAAGATGCCCCCTTTTGAAGCCTTGTACGGAAGGAGGTGCAGGACCCCATTGTCTTAGGATGAAGTTGGAGACCGCCAGTTGTTTGGACCGGATCTGATTAAGGAGTCTGAACAGAAAGTGAAATTGATTCGCGATAGGCTCAAGGTAGCTCAATCCAGGCAGAAGAGCTACGCAGATTCTAAACGCAAGGAGACAGTTTACGAAGTTGGAGACCGAGTTTATCTTCGAGTATCTCCACTTCGAGGAGTTAAGCGCTTTGGAGTTAAGGGAAAATTAGCGCCACGTTTTGTAGGCCCATACAAAGTTTTGGAGCATATGAGAGAAGTAGCCTATAAGTTGGAATTGCCCGAAGGATTGTCAGGAGTTCATGACGTGTTCCACGTTTCCCAGTTGAAGAAGTGCCACGCAGAGATGGCTGATATACCGCTGAGAGATACAGTGCCGCTGGAAGCGATTCAGTTGGACAGTGATTTGACCTATGAAGAGAAACCAGTTAAGATTCTAGAGTATGCCAGTCGAGTCACCTGCAACAAGGTTATCAAGTTTTGCAAGGTTCAGTGGAGCCACCACACGGAGGATGAAGCCACCTGGGAACGAGAGGAGGAATTGCTGAAGGGCCACCCTCACCTATTTTCTAGCCAACCCGAATCTCGAGGGCGAGATTCATCTTAAGGGGGGTAGGTTTGTAACATCCCAAATTTTCAATTTGGAATGTTATACATTAGATCATTATTGCATATCATATTTTATTTGCATTTTGGTTGATCCTAGAAAATTCTACGCAACTAAAGGACCCTCGGAGAGAATTTGGGGATTTCGTTATTTTCATATTTGAGTTTTCTCAAATTTTGAAAATAGGATCATTTGATTTTATTTATTTTATCTTCAATTATTTCTATTACAAAAATATGAGAGAGGGAATAAAATGACTTTCCCAAAATAAAAAAATATTGAGGATTTAATAAAAAAAATCAAATAAGATTTTTATTTGGATTTATTTGCTATTTTATTTGAATTAGGGAAAAATGCGCGTTTTTCAAAATTGCATTTAGGCCCCAAATAAATGTTCATCCCAAGAGGCTTGATTTTATAAGCCGGGGAAACTTTATTTCGGGATTTTTGGAGTCCGTTTAGTATCCCTTTTGTTTTTTTCTGAGCGTTATTATTTTAAAAAAAAGTCCGAACCGACCTTGGGACGTAACCGGCCAGGACTCCGCCTGGTCGGGCCTTCAAATAGTGCCTCGAGGCCAGCCCAACCCGCGCCCCGCCCCCAAAACACTAACCCTAGGCTGCGTCGCCGTCCGCCTCGCCGCGCCGCCGCCTCGCCGGACCGCCGCCCCGCCGCCCGCCGCCTCGCCGGACCGCCGCCCCGCCGCCTCGCCGGACCGCCGCCCCGCCGCCTCGACGGACCGCCGGATCCGCCGCCGCCGGAGGTAGTTTTTTTTCTGCCGTCGGTTTTTTTAGAAAACCGATCGGTTTCCGTCGGTTTTGTTCGATTTTTTAGTTTCGCTTTTATAAATAGATCGGTTTTTCTAGTTTATTTAATTAGCGAGCGTTCGTCCGTTCGTTCGTTTTAACGAACGTTCATCATTTTTCTTTTTCTTGGTTTAAATCCGTGATTTTTCTGATCGCGATTCCTGATCCGATTTTCGTTTTTGTCTAATTTTTCGCTCGTTTATCGGAATCAGACGATTCAAGCGCCTGGAGTTTCGTCTCGAAACCCTCTTTCCATTTAACCAACTCAAACAAATTTTTGCCACTGTAAAAATTTCCCTAGATCCAGAATTGTAAACGAAGCTTGTTTCTTTTGCCGTTTGTCTTTCGTTGCTTCGTTCGTTTTGATTCTTTTTGCCAACCGGAGTTCTTAGTTTGAATTTTCTGGTTAGATCTTTTATTCGAGTTTTACCTGTGAACTAGTTGAGTACTTATTGTATGCTTATTTGTTTGCGATAGAGTATCCGGAGTGCGCCGCTTGCTACTTCGAATCGCTAGGTTTTGCGGATCATCAGCAAGGCAAGTAACACTTTGATCATACCTCCTACTACCCAGTTTTATTGCATTAGATCAATCCTCACACATTGCATGATTAGGATCTAATTAAATTGTGGGCTTGGGAAGTAGTTGAGGTAGTACCTATTACCTGTTATTATCAAACCTTTGGGAGTTACTTCTACGTTTGCTTATTGTGCCATGCTATGCTAGTAGACGTGGATTGGGTGAGTGTATCCATGACAGATGTGAGATTGTTAAATTAATGGTTTATCTAAGGTGGCAACTTAAATACACATCTGGGTGGATTGAGGCACCCGGGTATTCCAGTGATTGCCTGTTTTCTTTTGGACCGCCACCCAGGCTCAAAGGGATCATGAGATTATTCATGCTAGAAACTTCCGTGTGCAGCCACAAGCTACTATGGGCTCTAGCATAGTTGATTAAGTCATGCGAACTCTTACAGTGGTAGAGTAGCAGATGTAGGGGAAAGTAGGTGTAAAGGTCTACCCAATCGCAAGGTGCTAGCGCTTCTGAAAGACTATGTCTCAGTCATCCGTTTCTCAAACACCATGTAGTGCGAGAAACCAAACGGAGGCGATCGAGTCTTGTGGGGAAAAGTGCGCAAACCTCTGCAGAGTGTATAAACTAATCATGATTAGCCGTGTCCCCGGTTATGGACATCTTGAGTATCTAGTACTTGGATTATCATGTGTATCTCATCATGTTACTCTAAAATTAATTTTGTTGGGTTATGTTTAATGATGATGCTTAATTGGGATTGAGAATGCTGTCAACCATTCTCAATGTTTAACAACTACAATGATAGTTAAATAAAATTTATTCCTTTGCAGTAGGGAAAAATTGGCTTTACGCAAAACTGTAACTATAGAGCTTTCCACCAGCCAAATATGCATATAGAATAGCCTATTTCTTTCCATTACTCTCTATGTGTTACTTTGCCAGCATATTCCATGTGCTGACCCATTTCGGGCTGCAACGTTAATGTTGCAGACTTTTCAGACGACGATTAAGGTGCTTTTAGATCGTGGTTCTATACTCAGTGATGCCGTTGGAGTTGATGGACTCACTTATCTTCCAAGCCTTCCGCTGTTATCGTTATTAGATGGCCTTAAGCCATATTTACTGTAATAAGTTCTCTTTTGAGACACTCGATGTAATAAGTGTGTGATTGCTACTCTGTTATAAATCCTTCAAGTACTGTGTGGTGTCAGCATTACTAATCCAGGGATGACACCTGAGCACAGAGATTGGACCGTTTGAGGTCTGGTCGCTACAATACCTAGATCGACTTTAACAACCCCCCCATCGATCGACATACCTCATAAGTTATGTCTCTCCTTTCTCTTACAAAGGGCGATTGATCTTCATATGTAGTTACGTCTGCTTAGCACAACCACATCGTCCCCCCTCATCATTCGTGCATGCCTCCTGACCCGTCTCTCACACGCACGTGCACAGACAACAAGCAGCCATCTCCTCTCTTATTGATATTGCAGGCGTGCCCTCCGTTTGTCTAGCAAGCCTATCCCACCATTTGTTAGAAGCAACTCCACTACCACCCCCTCCAACACTCTAGCTCTGTCTCTCTCCCAACCTTATTCATCTCCTGCACATAAGCATGGATGCCGATCAATCTCCCTTAATACATAAGGCAGATCGATCTCCTTAATACATGAGGTAGGCCTCTCTCCTCCTCCACACATATACGAGCCATTGTACCTCTATAGTTAATTGGGCCTCCCTCTTCCCCCACCACACACTGATAGTCGAGCGCTGCAGGTAGGTATCCATGCCACAGAGACAAAATGCACATGTACCATCTCACGTTCCAGTAGGCCAGCCACTCTATATCTTTGACGTGGGCACACACAAATTCGATGGCACTCTTTATCGATCGCGTGCGCACACACACACACACATCATCCCTCTCTTCGATTCTATGGACACCTCAAGCCGATGATACCTCCACTCTCTTCTCGTGGATCGCCCCCTCTATATATATGTTATATCCAGGACTCTATTTCACACACATTGCATATGTTAAATTTTTTGATTGACCCCCAACCCCCCCCCCCCCCACACAAAAAAAACTCTCAAGAACCCACACACTATGGGGCTGTTTGGTTTGTGACTATGGTTGCCACATGTTGCCACACCTAAGGTTAGGCAACTTTGACCAACTTAGGAGAGTGTTCGGTTCAAGCCTTACCTTAGGCAATATACTTTTTGCCACACTAGGGCCCCACATGACATACACTCAAAAAGTGTGGCAAGATTCCCTTAGGCTTGCCAACTTGTGGCTCTCATTTTGAAGAACTAACCTTAGGCAAGTATGGCACTCCTAGGACTAGAACCAAACAACCCCTATATCTCTCTAGGTTTGTATCTCTCTCACACAACCCCACGTAGGTGGTGTACATATACAAGAAGAGAATAGGTGCACCGTGCACGTACTCACGCTTCGTGCCCAGCCACACCCGCACGGGTACGGCAGCCCATGTGCTAATTTGAACGCCTGTGGAGGTCGTGTACCACGCGTGCACGAAACAAAGTTCGACTTGACGTGTTGCTGCGTTATTTTTAAATAAAGTTATAGCGTACATAGAATATAAAACGATTTTTATGGAGGAAAATGTAGTCCGCTCTTCAGAGTATCTCACACAAGGCTCCGATGGCCTCTCTCTCTCACCGTTGGTCACTGATCCGGCCGCATCCCGTCCACCGGGGGAAAGGGAGTGCGGTGGCCTCTCTCTCTCTCACACCGTTGGTCACTGATCCGACTGCATCCCGTCCACCGTGGGAAAGGGAGGAAGTGCATCATTTCTCCGTTCGACGGCGCCGAGGCAGCACGTCCCGATCTACGGTACATGCCGTTCTCTCTGACCAAGCTCTGGCGCGGCAGGGCCTACGCCACCTGCTCGCAGATTCCGCCCGCCGCCGCTCACCTAGTTACATCCCGAGGACCTCCAAGTATCCCCTCCGGCCTTGCTCCACTGCCCGTTTTCCCATGTCGCTGCATGTGGATCTTCCATAGTTCTTTGCCCAAAACGTAGCTCGTCCGGCGTACTTTCCATATTGCATTCTCGTCCTCACACCATTTTAGACAAACACAACCATGTTGTTATCTTCCCTTAGGACAAGGAATATGCTTCTTTTTTGTCGTTGCATGTGTCATCAACTGTTATTGGCCAGTAATTGTTTCCTTTCTACATCTTTTTTGCAAACAGGGCTATCCATTTCACCTCGTTGCTATTGCGACCTATTGGTGAACTGCACAAATCACTTTTTTCTTAAGAGTGTTTTGTGCAGTTGTACTAAAATGTCACACGGGCAACGTCTCTACATTTCAGTGCGACTACACAAAGGGAGATTGGTTTTGCTCTATCCTCCTCATCCAACTCCGAGCCTAATCTTCTCCAACTAGTTAGTCTTAAGAGAGACTGCAAAGGTGACCGACTTCTATTTGTGTGTTTATTGTTTCATCAGCAGTCCTCTATTATCGTAATCACACTTGATATCTTTGGAACAGGGACGCTCAGCTCTATTTTAGTGGAATTGCACAAAATGATCGGAATGTTGCATGCTCCAGACAACTACTTTTTTTCCCAACATGCCTTGTTGATTTAGACAGAGCTTGGGGGACGTTGCTGCCAATGAAAGCATGGATCAATTTTAATTTAACACCTTCTCACAACTTTGTCTTCAGTTGTGATGTAATTAATAGCTCTGATATGCTAATAATTGACATGCATTAGCAAGGAAGTTAGTTTTTTATTGGTTCTGAAAGAGCATCGATGGCAAGACACGCGAAACAAAAGCTGAAAGCTCACACCATTGTACAATTTCATGTCGCTGGAAAATTATTTGTATATTACATCAATTATGTAAACAAATGATGGAAGCTTGATAGCATTGCGAGAAGCCTCTTCATCATCCGGGTCCATGTGCCATGCACAAAATTATACTCCTTCGTTCCTAAATATTTATCTTTTTACAAATTTCAAACGGGCATATTTTAGAGTGTAGATTCACTCATTTTGCTTCGTATGTGTACTCCCTCTGTTCCTAAATATTCTATTCGTCTTAACAGAGATTTCAACAAGTGACTACATACAGAGCAAAATGAGTGAATCTACACTCTAAAATATGTCTATATACATCCGTATGTGCCAGTCCATTTGAAATCTCTAAATAGACAAATATTTGAGTAGTCACTCGTTGAAATCTCTAGAAAGACAAATACTCTAGAGTATATTTAAGAACCGAGGGGGTAGTGCACAACCGCATGGGAGACTCAGCCCGGTCGTTGCGCCGCATTAATAGTGAGTAATGAGCAGTCAAATCATAAGCCCCACCTTTCCCACTGTAAGTTGCTCTGAAGAAGCAACCATCAATACGCTCTTCTTTGAATCTGCTCATACTACTCCATCCGTCACTATTTATACAGCGCGCTTCAGAAAAAATAAAAAAATCGGTGGGACCAAGGCGACTAGCGATCGGCCTGAAAAATAGCATTGGTAGTTATAGCACGGCGTCTATTACTAGAGGGAATAATGCGTACACACATGCATGCAGTGCTTCCACCCTGGGTACGCACATGCATGCACTCCGTAGTAGTACAATACATGGAGAGAAAATTGTGGACTTGATTGCGGTTACCACGCCCTAATTAATTGAGCATTAAACCAAACGCGTCTAAAGTCTCTCTGGTGGTGGAAATGCATTGAGAGAAATGCATCATAATGAAGCGCGCCCTGTAAACTGTGACGGAGGGTGGAGTAGTATGAAGGTGCAAAACCAAGTACGCGTACTACTGCGCTTGGCTCTTCGCCCTTCGTGAAGTCCAACAATGATGGTACTCCGCATGTTGGGTACTATAGTGTATGCCTCTGACAATCTGACACCGAATGGACTGATGCATGTCCACCGAGGGTAGGTTGCATTAGTCAAAAGGCGTAAGCGAGCTTCACCTTGTCCTACAAGCTTCTCCTCGTTCTGCGAGTTGACGGGACACACCAAAAAGTAGTGCTAGTCCATACCCCCTCCTTTCCGGTTAATATGGCTTAATCTTTTTTGCGGGTAAATGAGAGAGCTTTATTCATATATAAGCATTCTTAGGACGATCAACCAAGACACTGGTCACTAGGAAGCGAGGTACCCCGCAAAAAAAAGAAGTAGGAAGCGAGGTGTTTCATCAAGCCAGCTCTCGGCCACATTCAAAGTGCAGCAAGCATGGTTCGCACGAAGATGCGCCGCAAGGTTTGCTGACCTGTTTACATGCTGAATAACAAAAAAAGAGGAAATATTACTGAGCGCTACTATTTGTAACAGGATATGAGCCAGAATTAAGCGAGAATTGTGGCGAGTGTTCCATGCAATCAACTTCCATTATCACATGCGAGAACCCTCGAAGAGAACCAAATGTGTTGAAGATTGCTTTATCACATTTTAAAATTATAATAAGAGTGCAGACGCTCCTCCATCCGGTTCCTAGTACTAGTATAGTACGTACCTTTATGGACTATAGTAGTAGTACTAGTAAACTTTGCGCTTGGCTGTTCGAGAAGTCGAACAATAATAGCACTAGTAGTATAGTGTATGCTTCTGGCAATCTGACACCGAATTAACTGTTGCATGTCCACCGCCTGAGCAAGGGAGAGCTTGCATTAGTCAAAAGTTTCTCCTTGTCCTGCGAGCCACCGCGCGCAAGCTTCTCCCGTCCTGCAAACTTCCCCTTGTTCGGCAAGTTGACGGGACACAACAAAGTAATGCTAGTCCATGCTGCCTCCTCTCCGGTTAATATGGCTTAATTTCAAACGAGATAAGTACACTGTCTGTCACTGTATATTTGTAAAAATACGGTCAGTGGACTTCATAATACGCTCATTGCGCTCAATATATATATTTTCCGGTGTTCATACGGTCACTAGCTCACCCTGACTGAGTATATGTGTGCATGCACGTGTAGGTTGAGCACTTGAGCGTGACCGTATGTGTTCCGTCATGTGCTTGGACATGCATGCATTAGGGTGTCGCGCGCGTTTTTGCGTCCATGTGTACGTGTGACTGTTGCATACACATAGGGGGAGTACATGTAGGGGCCACTAAGGAGCAGTCAAATCACACAGTAAGTTAGTCGGAAGAAGCAACCATCATTTCACTCTTGAAACACACGGCAAATATAAAATGGTTGATATGGAGAGAAAAAGAAAACCACTATATATACACTAGCAGGAGCCTAAGCTACAAGCCTGCTTGCTTAGGTTGCTCTCTTCACAAGCATAGAACGATGGGCCCGATCTCGCAGCTGGGGGAAGGGAACAATGTTCTGCGTAGACGCGGTCGACATCGGCGAGGGAGAAAACCCACAGTCGGTGCATCCCAATTGGGGGTCACCGCGGTATGGGCCGATGCCGCGTCCCAACCGCCCTTCTAGCTACAGCCCGACGTCCCAGGTAGTCCATCTTCTTTTTGGAGCCGGCTTGCTCCACTGCCGTAGCTCCATCTCCATGTCGATCTTTCTCTACTTCTATCGGCTTCTACTTGTGATGAGTTTATGTCTCATGAACTAGTGCCAGCACTATTATTCTAATCACACTTCTTCAATATCTTTGCCATCAGGGATGCTCAGGTCGATTTTAGTGGAACTGCACAAAAGCATCGTATGATCCGAGGGTGCCACCCGTCTTTCCTTCGACGGGTTCTACCTGGCCATGAAATTAAATCATGTTTAGGGTTTAGGGTTTAAGTCGTAGTGACCCCATCAATAGTTTTTCTATCGTACACGCTCTCACAACTTTTTTCTTTAGTTGTGAAGTAAATATTGGCTATGATCTGTGAATCATTGAGATGCATCAGCATGCATGTTAGTTTTCCTTTGTATTTGATGGAATGTTGTAACGGGGCAACCTTGGAATAGGAATGGAAATGGAGTGGAAAAGTTTCCGTTTTTCCGGAGAAAAAATGGAAACGGAGAGAAACCAACGTTTCGTTTTGTTGGATCGTGCCATCGAGCAAAACCAATGTTTAAATCACGTCTGTCGTGTTCGTGTCTCACCCTCCTCCCCAGCTCGACCCCACACGGTCGCTTGGCATGCCAGTCACCGCAAATCGAGTAGTATACCATAACTTTCCCGCCTGCTTGTTGATGGATCGCGCCATGGAGTACTAGCACTACTGGAAGAGATTGACGAGTTGGGGGAGGACAGCTAGCTGTAGCACGGACTCCCAAGAACTTACTACTGGAAGAGATCACGCATGTTGTAGCCGGCTATTGCGACCTTTGAACACGGAGCAGCCGTGTGCACCCGGAAGCGGCGCGGGCGACGCTCTCTCGGCAGGCGCGCCGCTTCAACGTCGGCGCCAGTGAGAGGTCGCGTCCGCTCTGGCCGAGCATGAATGCGGCACTGACCGTTTCGGGCGGGAAGCACACGCGGGTGATGAACAGGGTTTGGGTTGGTCAGGACCGGCCGTGTCAGCGCTTGTTCGCTAGGGTTTGCACTCTCCACACGCTCGCCGCACTACATATATGTTACACGCTGGAGGCTCAACGTTCATTTGCTAGGGTTTGCTATATTCACAGTATCTCACCCTCTCTTCACCAGATCTAAACAAGACTGCGTTGGCCTCTTGTCTCTCCCCCCTCACAGCTGGTGAAGGAGGCATTCCTATCCCGTCGCACTGGGAAGGGGAGGAGGTGCAGTGTTCACTCTATCGCCTTCGGCGAGGGAGGCAATCCACTGCCGGCTGCGTTGTTCTCTTTCACCCAGCGCCTGTGCGGGAGGGCCACCGACCCCTTCTTCCTCGCTGTTGTACGTAGTGTGGGCAGATCCGGCCTCCCGCCGCACGCCTTGCCACATCCTGACGACCCTAAGTTATAAGTTTCTTTGAAACCGTCGTTGCTCTAGCTGCATGTGGATCTTTTTCGATCCGTAGTCGAATCTAGGTCTTGGTTCAAAGAGGAAAGAAGGGTGCGGTGGGCTGGAGCAAGAATCTAGGACGTGGTTCAATGAGGAAAGGAGGGGCGGAAAGTAGTATAGACTGGCTATCCAGCCGCTTTGTAGGTCGAAAAGGGAAAAAGGGGTAACCCAGTACACACATCTGTAAGGAACCGATCTCTTTGTTGAAAAGGGAAAGAAACTGGGGGGCGGGTAGTTTGTGCATGACTAGATTTGTTGCCCTCACATAGGAAGAAGGTTTAAAGATAACAAATCTGGGACCAGCGCATATATGCTGCTTGGCTACATACTCTGCATCACCCATTTATACGTGTAGATGCACATGGTGCTGGCATGTCCCATGCAGCTATTTTGTTGTTGTTAATCTCAGAATTAACTACTGATCTGTTTTAAAAGAATTTCTCTGTTAATAGGAACCAATGCAACCGTTTTAGAAATGCTACTGTCCTATACTTTGTTTTCCATCAAGATAAGGTAGATGCTTCTTTTTGTGGCCACATGTTTCATCCTCCTTTATTGGCTAGTAATTGTTTTCTTTTTTGCCTCTTAAAACATGGATATCTATTCAACTTGTTGCTATAGAAAACTTAAATGTCACACCGGCAACTTTGCTTGATTTCAGTGCAGCTGCACAAAACTTGATTGGATTTCCTATTCGTGTTGGTAGATTCGTATTTTATGTTGGTCGTCTCATGAAAGGTCAGTACAGGCCTTCATCCACATGATTGTGCAGTGTGCTTTGAGATGTTGTGCTACTTGTATTGGTACTGTTTTAATAAATGATGAATTGAAGCTATTGTATTGCTTTCTTTTCCCTTAAGTAGTGAACAAAAATGGGACCAACCCAGACATGATGCTTGTTGCTTTGTTACAATAAATTCAGCATCACCCCCTTTATAAGCCAGTAATTGATGCCACTCTCAGAATTAACTACTGAATCTTATTTCAATACTGCAACACTTGTTAGGGATTGGCAGGATTACCATTTTTGTGGCCGCATGTTTCATCCTCCTTTATTAGCCAATAATTGATTCCTGCTACCTCTTGAGCTTGCGTTGGATTTCCCCAAAGAGGAAAGGATGATGCAGCAGAGTAGCGTAAGTATTTCCCTCAGTTTTTGAGAACCAAGGTATCAATCCAGTAGGAGGCCACGCTCAAGTCCCTCATACCTGCACAAAACGATCGCTACTCGCAACCAACTCGATTAGGGGTTGTCAATCCCTTCACGTTCACTTACGAGAGTGAGATCTGATAGATATAATATTTTTGGTATTTTTGGTATAGAGATGCAAAGTGAAAATTAAAAGACAAAGTAAAAAGCAAAGCAAGATTAAAGTGATGGAGATTGATATGATGAGAATAGACCCGGGGGCCATAGGTTTCACTAGTGGCTTCTCTCAAGAGCATAAGTATTCTACGGTGGGTGAACAAATTACTGTTGAGCAATTGATAGAATTGAGCATAGTTATGAGAATATCTAGGCATGATCATGTATATAGGCATCACGTCCGTGACAAGTAGACCAAAACGATTCTGCATCTACTACTATTACTCCACTCATCGACTGCTATCCAACATGCATCTAGAGTATTAAGTTAAAAACAGAGTAACGCTTTAAGCAAGATGACATGATGTAGAGAGATAAATTCATGCAATATGAAATAAACCCCATCTTGTTATCCTCGATGGCAATGATGCAATACGTGCCTTGCTGCCCCTTCTGTCACTGGGAAAGGACACCGCAAGATCGAACCCAAAGCTAAGCACTTCTCCCATGGCAAGAACTACCAATCTAGTTGGCCAAACCCAACAGATAATTCGAAGAGACTTGCAAAGATACCCAATCATACATAAAAGAATTCAGAGAAGATTCAAATATTATTCATAGATAGACTTGATCATAAACCCACAATTCATCGGTCTCAACAAACACACTTCAAAAAGAAGAAGATTACATCGAATAGATCTCCACAAGAGAGGGGGAAAACTTTGTATTGAGATTCAAAAGAGAGAAGAAGCCATCTAGCTACTAACTATGGACCCGAAGGTCTGAGGTAAACTACTCACACTTCATCGGAGAGGCTATGATGATGTAGAAGCCCTCCGTGATGACGGCCCTCTCCGGCGAAGCTCCGGAACAGGCCCCAAGATGGGATCTCATGGATACAGAAAGTTGTGGAGGTGGAATTAGGTTTTTGGCTCCTGTTCTGATCATTTGGGGGTATGTAGGTATATATAGGAGGAAGGAGTACGTCGGTAGAGCACCGAGGGGCCCACGAGGCAGGGGGCGCGCCCTAGGGGGGTGGGCGCGCCCCCCACCCTCGTGACCACCTCTTTGACTCCTGGGAGTAGGGTCCAAGTCTCCTGGATCACGTTCGGTGAGAAAATCACGTTCCCGAAGGTTTTATTCTGTTTGGACTCCGTTTGATATTCTGTTTCTCCGAAATACTGAAATAGGCAAAAAACAGCAATTCTGGGCTGGGCCTTCGGTTAATAGGTTAGTCCTGAAAATAATATAAAAGTGGAAAATAAAGCCCAATATAGTCCAAAACAGTAGATAATATAGCATGGAGCAATCAAAAATTATAGATACGTTGGAGACGTATCAATTCCTTTTTTGCCTCTGTTTATACAGGGATATCTATTCAACTTGTTGCTATTGTGACATTTTGCTTCGCTACGCGAAACACTTTGCGTGATTTCAATGCAACTGCACAAAACGAGATTGGATTTCCTATTCGTGTTGGCAGATTCCTACGTGATCTTGTGTTCGTCATGACAGGTTGGTACTTGCCTTCATCCACATGATCGTGCAGTGTGTTTTGAGATGTTGTGCTACTTGTATTGGTACTATTTTAAATAAATGATGAATTGAAGCTATTGTATTGCTGTCTTTTCCCATTAAGTAGTGAACAAAAATGGGACCAACCCAGACATGATGCTTGTTGCTTTGTTACAACAAATTCAGCATCACCCCCTTTATAAGTCAGTAATTGATGCCACTCTCAGAATTAACTACTGAATCTTATTTCAAAACTGCAACACTTGTTAGGGATTGGCGGGATTACCATTTTGGTGGCCGCATGTTTCATCCTCCTTTATTAGCCAGTAATTGATTCCTTTCTTGCCTCTGTTTATACAAGGATATCTATTCAACTTGTTGCTATTGCGACATTTTGCTTCGCTACGCGAAACACTTTGCTTGATTTCAGTGCAACTGCACAAAACGAGATTGGATTTCCTATTCGTGTTGGCAGATTCATATTTTATCGTTGTCGGTCTCATGAAAGGTCAGTACAGGCCTTCATCCACATGATTGTGCTGTGTGCTTTGAGATGTTGTGCTACCTGTATTGGTACTATTTTAAATAAATGTTGAATTGAAGCTATTGTATTGTTGTCTTTTCCCATTAAGTAGTGAACAAAAATGGAACCAACCCAGACATGATGCTTGTTGCTTTGTTACAACAAACTCTGCATCACCCCCTTTATAAGTAGATGGAAGCACATACTGTTGTTGCGCCCACTCTACCCTGGAACTGAATCTTAGTTCAAAACTGCAAACACTTGTTAGGGATTGGCAGGAGTACCATTTCTGTTAAGGATCGGCCGGAGTTCATGTTTAAGAAATGTATTGTTCAGATAATGTCTCTGTTATTATATATCAGTTACAGACGTACAGTGTTTTACAAATGGTACTATCCTTCTTTGTAGTTCTTTCTACATGTTTAACCAAGGTATTGTTAAGATAATGTATCTGTTAAAATGAATCAGTCACATTGTTTTAGGAATGATACTTTTCTGCCTTTTCGTTCTTTATACATCTTGAAACAAGGCATTGTTAAGATAATGTCTCAGTTAATATGAATGAATCACACTGATTGAGAATTGCTACTTTCCTGCTTTGTTTCCCATTAAGATAAGGTAGATCAGTAGATGTTTTTCTTCTGGGAGTACAAGTCATCAACCGTTATTTCTCAGTAATTGTTTCCCTTATACCTTTTGTTGCTAACAGGGATATCAAAATTAAAGCTCGGTTTTATTCCGACTTCGATTTTAGTTCACCTGCACAAAAGGAGCCAATGTGTCCAAGGCAAACTGCTGCATTACTGGGTCCAGTTGGTCGTTCCACTTTGCAGAAAGAAGCAGTCATTGTTTGCACTACATTACAGAAGGAATGAACGAGAAGCTTTACAGAGTATTAGGCCTTCCACTATGTAGGCCAAAAGAGGTGCCAATTTCACCTTTTCTTAGTTTGGCACCGAATCCCTCCATTGCTACAGCCGGTGCCATAAATATTAGACACCGGTGACATGACTAGTCTACAGAGACCATTGGCAATTTAACAACACGTGGAGTGCCCTGGGAAAGAAGTGCCCAAACAAGTACAAGAAGCGACAGGACTCCACGATCATAGGCATTACATATTTTGAATGGGAAAAGCTTGTCAAAGTTTAATCATTGATGTTAGCAAGAAGCGACAGGACTCCACGATCATAGGCATTACATATTTTGAATGGGAAAAGCTTGTCAAAGTTTAATCATTGATGTTAGCAAGAAGACGTTAGTTTAATATATTGGAATTGGAAAACCTTGTCAAAATTTGCTCATTGATGTTAGCCAGAAGACATGCATTTGATATTTTTGAGTGGGACTCCCTTGTTGTGAGCAGTGTCGAGTGTTTTTTCTTATTCCTGTGTTCAGTTTAGAAGTAAATAGTTACTCTGCTGAGATATTCCTGTGTTAAGAGTTTGTTCTGAATATTGTCTATGTAATGCTAGGCCTTGTGTTTGATTGCAAAGTTGAGCTTGGAATGTTGTGGCATGCGGCATCACGAGCTGTTCACCGTGCCTCCTGAGAATAATGCTTCGTATTGTTTTGCATGTCGATCTAATGCCAGTGATTTGCTTGTTAAGAAGATCATCCTCTTTTGTTGTTTCCGTGCTTAAGAAGTTCATCGTCTGATGTTTCATTCATAGCCTATACGACAAGTCGGGTAGGTTAGACGTGAAACCATATGATCTTCCGACCAACTCATGATATTATGCCATGATTGGATCGTCGTTTTCCAACCAAAACCGCTTGTAAAATTGACGCTTGTAAATTAAAGCAGATGGTCTCGGGCGAAGGAGCTTGGTTGGTCGATTTCGACTAGTAAAATATCGGAAGTACTTGACACACGATAAAAATGCTGAACGACACTCGGACGATTGCTAATCCAGCCGTTAGCTGCTGTTTCAGCCTTGCCCATGGATGGCATGATACGCACGTCGTGCATGTATCGTCTGGTAATGTCGTCCATATAGCAGTGCTCGCAAAATATACACTGGTCTCTCAAATTACAGGCCTAACCCGCCGGTTTTACTTACAGACCTTGGGCCCTCGGTTTCATTACGCCTGTATTTTAACGTTGTTTTCAATGACGAGTAAATTACACTTGTATGTTAATACAAGTTTGAAATAAACCAGAGCTCCCAAGCGCGGCTTACCGTTTCATGCCGTCTCAGTTTCTCGAAGGTGCTCATAGGTGTCCGATGATCCTGGCTTCCTGAATGAGTAGCGGGCGCTGTATCAAACCATCCGTAGGGCCCGCGAGGCCCTCTTCGTTGTCCTTCAAGTTGTTGCGCTTGCCGTGGCGCCGAGCATTGTTAACATCGTCAACGAACATGAGGATTCAGGAGATGACTTTATTTTGACTGGATGACACTAGGTACCCACTAGGGCCATAGTCGTACATACGCAAGTGCCTCCTTATTATGTACAACTATATTTTTTTGCTTTCTCCTGGTTTCCTGACATCACGGTCCCACACCATTGTCAACCTATGTAGTCAATATAAACGAGAGAATTGCACAAGGTGAGGCCGACAGCTGGGACCAAGCAGCTCGAGCAGTATTTGTGTTTTTGAGGCGTGAGCACTGCAGAGTTTTTCTTGGCGATGATTTCGTTGTTGTTCAGAGGAGAGCAGGATATTAACTGGGCGGGCTGCGGCCCTCTAGCCCAGGCCAGATATCCAGCCCAGATACTAATTTTTTCAAGATGAAAATGGCTAGCCCAGCTATACATCTTTTTGAGGAATACCCAGGCAAGGTCAAGTTGTTATTCTCCGCCCCGCTGGACTGCAAATCTTTCCTAGGAGGGATGCATTAGGCTTAACAGGAAAATGGGCTTTAAAAAATAATAAATGGGATGTAATTATAATAACTGGGCAGTAACTATAAAAAATACACCAAACACGAAATTAGTTTATAAAATATTATTTATGGATTTTGAAAATCCTAAATTTTCATTGTTGCGTGCGCAATGATTTGTTGGATTTTTACGTAATACAAATTTATATTTAATCTGATTAGAAATTTTGGGACAAAAATATTTCGGAGCCCTTCAAAATGTGGGTAATTTTATTAAATTCTGTCTTCAACGGTTGGTTGAAATTATTAATCATTGTCCTAGCTAGAAAATGGGCTGTACTTTTAACGAACTGTAAATGGGTTGTTGTAAATTCCATTAGAATTCCAAAATGGGTTGTACATTTTTACAAAACGCAAATGGGCTATAAGTTCTCCGCCACACACTTGTGGGCCTACTAAGTGACGCGTCCCCTAAAAAATATAAGTTGACGCGTATGCAAGGCTTTTCCAACTTATTATAGTCAACACACGGTTCTAGCAGCAGTGGCCGTTGGATGTCTATCCAATGGATGTCGTGCTTCTTCTTCAATCTCGGATATTCTTAGCTTCGGCCGCCCAAAAAATGATTCCTCCCCCTGACATCTGGGGCGCACCGTTTTGGAGGCTGACCTGTGGGCCTACTAAGTTGGAGCGTACCAAGGGCTTTGTCAACTTAGTCAATAATAAACGTTTCTAGCTTCAGTGACCATACGATGTCCATCCAACGGTCGTAGTGCTTCTTCAACCTCTGGTCTTCTTGGTCCAGCTGCCCAAAGCAGCGCCGGTCGTGCCGCCTGCTCCTGCCTCCCGTGGCCGGCTGTGCTGCCGCGGAGGCCTCACCGCCCCCATACTACTCCCACTGCTGGCCAGGCCATCCCTCCACTCACCCACACCCCCTATTATTCTGCGGTGATGACAGCCTCACACCGCAGCCGAACCAGTGAACCCTCGTACTCCTATCCGCGCGGGCTTCCACTGCTGCGTCTTCCCCAGCTCCGCGTCGTCCCCTTCCTAGGCCTCGCCGTCGTCCAGACCACCGCCCTGGTTGTAACACCCTCGATGCGACTATAGCTCCCACGTGTCGAGGCACGACTTAGAGACATAATCACATTGAAGGCATATGTCGCAAGTCAGGCAATCATCACAAACATCCCATGTAATATAGATAATAAAAGGGATAACATAGTTGGCTTACACTCGCCACGTCAATCAAGTACATAAATAACATTACATCATCCAAACACTCATGGCCCGACTACGACGCCAAAATAAAAGATAACCCAACATGCGACATGGTCCCGATCACCCCCAACTGGGCACCACTACTGATCATCAGGAAAGGAAACATAGTATCGTTGAGAGTCCTCGTCGAACTCCCACTTGAGCTCGAGCGCGTCACCTGGAGCGGAATCATCAGGCCCTGCATCTGGTGTAATAGTAATCTGTGAGCCACAGGGACTCAGCAATCTCGCACCCTCGCGATCAAGACTATTTAAGCTTATAGGTAAGGCAAGGTATATATGAGTGGAGCTGCAGCAAGCGACTAGCACCTATGGTGGCTAACTTATTCGCAAAAGAGAGCGAGAAGAGGAGGCAAAGCGCGAGCGAGAAACTAGAGGGCAACCTACGCAAGCATTACTCCAACACCGTGTCCACTTCCCGGACTCCGCCGAGAAGAGGCCATCACGGTAACACACTCAGTTGATTCATTTTAATTAAGTTAAGGTTCAAGTTATCTACAACCGGACATTAACAAATTCCCATCTGCCCATAACCGCGGGCATGGCTTTCGAAAGTTCAAATCCCTGCAGGGGAGTCCCAACTTAGCCCATGACAAGCTCTCACGGTCAACGAAGGAATAGACCTCCTCCCGAGACGTTCCGATCAGACTCGGTATCTCGGTTCTTCAAGACACTTCGACAGGTTAAAATAAGACCAGCAACACCGCCCGAATGTGCCGACAAATCCCGATAGGAGCTGCACATATCTCTTTCTCAGGGCACACTCAGATTGTCTTAGGTACGGGTAGGCCAGCTCAGAGTTGCCCCTGGTGGCCACCGGCAGCTGACAGGTAGACCAACACTCAGAGGAGCACTGGCCTGGGGGGGGGGGTTAAAATAAGATGACCCTCGGGCTTCGGAAACCCAAGGGAAAAAGAGGCTAGGTGGCAAATGGTAAAACCAAGGTTGGGCATTGCTGGAAAAGCTTTAATCAAGGAGAACTATCAAGGGGTTCCCATTATAACCCAACCGCGTAAGGAACGCAAAAATCCGGGAACATAACACCGATATGACGGAAACTAGGGCGGCAAGAGTGGAACAAAACACTAGGCGAGAGGCCGAGCCTTCCACCCTTTACCAAGTATATAGATGCATTAAGATAACAAGATAATATAATGATATCCCAACAAGTAAATAAATGTTCCAACAAGGAACGGCCTCCAATCTTCACCTGCAACTAGCAACGCTATAAGAGGGGCTGAGCAAAGCGGTAACATAGCCAATCAACGGTTTGCTAGGACATGGTGGGTTAGAGGTTTGACATGGCAATTTGGGAGGCTTGGAAGCAAGTGGTAGGCATCGTAGCATTGGCATAGCAAAAGAGCGAGCAAACTAGCATAACAAAGATAGTAGTGATTTCGAGGGTATGATCATCTTGCCTGCAAAGTTGTCAGAGTTGACTGGATCCTCGAAAGCAAACTCAACGGGCTTCTCGTTAGTGAACTCGTCTCCCGGCTCTACCCAAACAAGACAAACAAGCAAACGGAACACAATCAACCACGTGCAAGGATCAAACAAGAGGATGCAAACATGGTATGCTATGCGGGATGCAACGCGGGAGGCATATGCAAGATGTGACAGGAAATGCAAGATCCTGGCCTCAACTTGGGAATCCAAGTGTGCCACTGGAAAGATGAGATGAAATCGCTTGAAAACAATATAAAGAACGCCGGAATCGGAGTTACGGTTTGGAAATGGCAAGCAAAACGAATATGACACCGGTCTGCGATTTACAGCAAGTAGCCATCTAAATGCAATGAGATGAACATGCTACAACACTCAAACATGACAACAAAATACATGGCAGGGATGCATTCAAGATGCTTAACAAAATTCTAGCACTGAGCTTCGGCCAATTCATCCATTAACAGGTTCAAACAAGAATGGCAAAAAAGC
Source organism: Triticum aestivum (assembly GCF_018294505.1). Lineage (NCBI taxonomy): Eukaryota > Viridiplantae > Streptophyta > Magnoliopsida > Poales > Poaceae > Triticum > Triticum aestivum. Next base: position 611,225,151 of record NC_057800.1, read on the forward strand.
ATATGGTAAACAGATCTCAGACTTAGTGAAATTAACACTTATCTGGAATTTTAGATCAGGTAGCACTCTTCGGAGCAACAAAACAATATGCTACAGGACCTGAACATGGCAAAGTAAAGCATGGCATGGAGCTACTCAAAGAGCTTAACAAAAGTCCCTTAGTGACCTTGAGCCAAAAGGGATCAGAAAACATATTAACAAGCATGTGAACATAGCAAAAGCATAATCAGTTTTCGGACTTAGTGAAAACTGGCACATGCTGAAACATAACTCAAGTAGGCATGTTTACGAGGTCGATACACTCACTACGGAGCAAGTCATAGAAAGCTAAGCATACATCTATCAAGAACACACAAAATGCAAGCTAGACATGGCAAGAACAATAGCATAGCATGCACGGATCAACTACAACATCATCGGCAAAATTGCAAACAAGTTGACAATCTGCCCAGATTCACAAAGTAGCAAAAGTAGAGCTCGATTGACTCAAGCTAGTGTGCTTCATAATTGCAAACAAAGACATGGATGGATAGAGCACTACAAGATTAATAAAACATCCTTACTGATCATCCTCAAAAGAGGCACGGATCACTAGGAAACAACATGAACATATGGCAACATGAACTAAACAGCTCAAGGACTTAGTGGAAATGCTAAGTCCTTGAAAACAGAATTACCAAGTGCACCACTTTGCAAGCTTGCACTAGTCACCACACACATTACAAAAATACATGGGTTGCACCTCTAGAAAGATGACAAAACCCTTAACAAAACATATGTAGAGCTCAAGGGCATATCATGCACACAATAATCATGGCAAAAATGACAATAAGCTAAATGGAGTAGCAGATCTGACAAATATTTCAAGTAGCCCTCTTCTAACAGCATTTCGGGCATCAAGATGAACTCAAATGAAAATGATGCAATGAGATGAAATGATGTACTCTCTGAGACGAACATTTTGATATGCTATACGCCCAAAACGGATCTACAGAGAGAGAGTTATAGCACGATGAAAAATGCCAAAATTTCAGGGGAGTGGAGAGAGAAAGTCAACCCTCGCTAGGGTTTACTGTAGCTCAAATCTGGATCTGACGAGGCACGCCGTTCGAGGTTGGCCGTTGCCGGAGAAGAAGCGGTCGGCGGGGCGAGGTCGTCGGCATCGGAGAGGAGGCGCGGAGGAGCATGGCAGCTCCGGGCGGTGGACGGCGCCGGACGGAGTCGGAGGTGGCCGGCGTCGGTGGCGCGCAGCCCGCGGCGGCGAGGTGGCGGCGGAGGCGGCCGGCGGCGAGGTGGAGCAGGGCGGCGGTGGCGGCGGACGTTGTACGGCGCCGGCGGACACGTCCGGCGCGCGGAGAGGAGCGGGGCTAGGGTTAGGGATCCAGAATTTTCGGGGGAGTGCACCTATTTATAGATAGAGGGAGCTAGGAGAGTCCAAATGAGGTGCGGTTTTCGGCCACGCGATCGTGATCGAACGCTCTAGATGATGGAGCAGGTTTAGGTGGGTTTTGGGCCAAATTGGAGGGGTGTTGGGCTGCAACACACACGAGGCCTTTTCGGTCCCTCGGTTAACCGTTGGAGCATCAAACGAAGTCCAAATGGTATGAAACTTGACAGGCGGTCTACCGGTAGTAAACCAAGGCCGCTTGGCAAGTCTCGGTCCAATCCGTAAATATTTAATCCCCACACATGAAAGAAAGGTAGAAATGACCACCGGAGGAGAACGAAGCGCCAGAATGCAAAACGGACAACGGGGAAAATGCTCGAATGCATGAGACGAACACGTATGCAAATGCAATGCACATGATGACATGATATGAGATGCATGACAACGATAACAACACACGGAGGCAAAGACCCGAACCCGAGAAAATAAAATAACTTAACACTGGAAACGGCAAGAGTTGGAGTACAAATTGGGAAAGTTACATCCGGGGTGTTACACTGGTGCTCTCGACGCGGTGTGGTCAATGTGGTCAACGACCGACTTCCATCGGAAGAGTACTGTACGTGGAGAGGCTGACAACTAGGTCCAGGCGGCCGCAAGGAAGTGCCTCCTTATTACGCGCAAAATAATTATTCCTCCACCTTACAGCAGGGACCCACCGGGCGGGCCACCTTATTTTGCGAAAAAATGTTTCCCCCTGACTGCTCGGACCCACCGGACGGGCCAGTGAATTTCACGAAAAAAACATCCCCCCCGCTGTAAGCTTGGACCCACCGGAAGTGCCTCCTTATTAGGCACAAAAAAATGAATACTCCCCCTGCTAGCTGGGACCCACCATGGTGGGAGGCTGACTTGTGGGCCTACTAAGTTGACTGGGACGGGGGCCTTTGTCAACTTTAGTCAATATGAACGATTCTAGCTCCAGTGACCGTACGATGTCCATCCAACGGCCGTAGTGCTTCTTCAACCTCTGGTCTTCTTGCTCCAAACGCCCAAAGCAGCGCCGGTCGTGCTGCATGCTCCTGCCTCCCGTGGCCGGCTGTGCTGCCACGAAGGCCTCACTGCCCCTACTATTCCCACCGCTGGCCAGGCCCTGCGGCGACGGTAGCCTCACACCGCAGCCGAACCAGTGAACCCTCGTACTCCTCTTCGCGCGGGCTTCTGCTGCCGCGTCTTCCCCGGCTCCCCGTCGTCCCCTTCCTAGGCCTCGCCGTCATCCACCGCCCTGGTGCTCTCGGCGCGGCGTGGTGAACGTGGTCAAGGAACGACTTCCATCGGACGTGGACTGTACGTGGAGAGGCTGACAGCTGGGTCCATGGCTGCAGCAAGAAAGTGCCTCCTTATTACGTGCAAAATAATTATTCCTCGACCTGATAGCGGGGACCCATCGGACAGCCCACCGTATTTCGCGAAAAAAACGTTTCCCCCCTGACTGCTGGGACCCACCAGCTACACCTTCGCACGCAAGGAAGTGCGTCCAGGCAAAAAAAAAAAACAAGTCACCCCCCTGACTGCTGGGACCCACCAGCTACATCTTCGCATGCAAGGAAGTGCCTGACAGTCGGGACCCACATGGTCGAAGCGTATGTAGCGTTGTCATTCTGGTCGCGAACGTGTACGTACATATATACTAGTCGATGTAGAGGCGCGCACGTGTCGTAGTAGAGGCGCCCACGTAGCATGTACACGTACGTACAGCGGTCAGGGTGCAAGAAAGAAAATACGGCCACATATGTGTACATACAGGCGGGGTCTCGAACGCCTACTCGTGCATACGTACGGCGAGGGCTCGTGTACATGGCTGGGTCGGAACGGAGAAACATCATCGTCGTCATGTTCATGGGGAGGCAACGAAATGCGTCGTGTTCATGGGGAGGCAACGGAATGTGTCATGTTCATGGGGAGGCAACGGAATGCGTCGTGTTCATGGGGAGGCAATGGAATGCGTCGTGTTCATCAGGAGGGCTAGGACGGAACAGGCGATGGAAACGAGGCCTGGCGTACCGTAGAACGGCGGAAACGGCCTTGTGTTCGACCAGCCACGTTCGAAACGGGATCCTGTTCATCGGGAGGGGTGTGGCGTACCGCAAAACGGAGGAAACAGACCTCCTACGGTCGAAACAGGGGTCCTATTGATCGGAAGGGTGTGGCGTACCGCAAAACGGAAGAAACAGACTTGTGTTGGAGCGCTACGGTCGAAACGGGGGTCCTGTTCATCAGGAGGGGTGTGGCGTACCTTAAACCAGGACTCCACGGGATACTGTTCATCTCCACCGTCGACCTCCTCCAGCCTCCACGGGCTCTTGTTCATCCAGCCTCCACGGGCTCCTGTTCATCCAGCCTCCACGGGCTCCTGTTCATCCAGCCTCCACGGGCTCCTGTTCATCCAGCCTCCACCGCGCGCTACTCCACCGGCTACTGTTCAACCACCCCTCCACCGTCTACTGTTCATCCAGCCCTCCACACCATGGGGATCTGTTCAACCACCCCTCCACGGGCACCCCTCCACCGTCTACTGTTCATCCAGCCCTCCACACCACGGGGTCCTGTTCAACCACCCCTCCACGGGCACCGCTCCATCATCTACTATTCATCCAGCCCTCCACACTACGGGGTTCTGTTCATCCACCCCTCCACCGTCTACTGTTCATCTAGCCCTCCACCATACCACAGGGTCCTGTTCATCCAGAGGCAACGCCACCGCTCACTATTCATCTAACCCCCCCCCCCCCCGCGCAACGCTCACTGTTCATCCCATCGGTCGGCTTCAGTTAGCAGCAGTAGCGAAGGAATCGCTCGATCAGGTTCAGTTAACAGCCATTGATCGACTGCTTGGGTTCAGTAACGCGTAGCCTGCAGTGCAATCGCTCGGGTTCAGTTAGAGCCCAACGCCTCGCTCGGATTCAGTTAGAGCCAACGCCTCGCACACACGCGCGTACGTGTACGAGAGAAACGCGCATCGCTTGGCGCCGACCTCTCACCATAACCGGGAACTCCCCGAAATTTTCCTCCCCCTCGCTTCTACCATGGTGTTTTCCGTCATGGACGGCCCAAAGAATGTCATGCAGCTGCGTCTCCGGCCCGCCCAGGACGAAAAGCCCATTTTCTGTCATGATTTTTTGTCATAGAAGTAGGAGCCCACCACATCTATGATGATACCGGGTTTTGTCACAATTATTGTCATAGAAGTGTCATATGTATGACAGAAATTTTTTTCGTTCGTCCCAACATGTCACGGATGTGTCTTTTTTTGTAGTGTCGGTTTCTTCTTTGACTCTCCTAACCTAATTATCTCGGAACATCCGATTATGATCGGAGGGACCTAACGGCCCTAAACTAATCTGAATTGCTATATATAGTGTCCCCTTTGTCCATTTCTAGACAAACCCTAAATACTAGGCAGTTGTCCCTCATGCCGCTGCCAGCAGCATCTTCCTCGGGATCCCACCCGAGCCAACCCACGCGCAACCAGCCTTCCTATCTCGTTTTGCCCAATCCACCAAACCAGATCCAGCCCCTCCTGTCAATCCTGACCGCCGGATCTTGCATCTAATGGCCAGGGGAGCCCGCTGAGCTCCCGCAACCGCCAGCAGTCAGCTGCGTGCCCGCTCGAGAGGTGCTCGAGGCCTCCACGCTGGAGCCACGAGCGCCGGTGTTGCCAGAGAGGAGTTCCCCGCTGCCCATGCTTCTTCTCCCTCTCCTCTTGTTCGTTTTCTCTTGGCTCTCTAGCTCCCTGCCTTCAAGTCTCTCTCGTTCTCTGCATGGGAGCCCCATGGCGCTGCTGACCATCAAGATTGTCGCCCGCCTCATGATCCCCGTGGATCTCATTGCTAGAGTCCCATGCCCCGTCGTAGCTACTTCATCCATGGCACCGCCCTTGCCTCGTCTTGGCCAGTGGATCCGAATGCCCAAGACCGTGCCGCCCCGGATCTCCTCCGTCCTCACCCATCATGCGCTGTCGTCACCATCAGCGAGCTCGAAGAGGACGCGTTGACTCCCCGTGCTCGAAGCCCTGCAGCATTTGCGGTTGTACCAGCTTCGCCAGGAGCCACTCGCTCGCCGTCTCGCTGCCCGCGTCGAACCGTCCCCTCCTCAGCTCGCCTGCAGCCGCTGCCGCATCATGATCTGCATCGAGCTCGCGCGAGTCGTCGAGCACCCAACATCCGCGTTGACCAACGCCCCTCCCTTCGTTAGATCCAGCAAGCCGTGCCCTGCGTGAGGCCCAACACTCGAGCCGCTGCTCCACCGACCAGGCCCATGGCCCAATGTGAGCAGCCACCCCAAACTCTCTGTGCTCTGTTGGGCCAATAGATACGGCCCGTTTCATGTTTTTTTCCATAGAACGTTTTTCCTATTTTTCCAGAGAGAGAAATTTTGCAGAAAACTCCCTACTGTTCATGCATATAATAACTCTCAAAACATGCTTCGGATTAAAATGATTTAAATATGAAAAATGCTTAGAATTTTGTGTAGATTAATATTTTTGCCACTTTCATCTATGTTAAAAGTGTTTAAAATGTTGTTTGTGTTTATTTTGCATAATGCCATGCTAAAATGCTTTAATTCATAACTTAATAACTTTAGCTCCAAATTTAATAAACTTTATATGTAAATGGGGTAGAAAAATGCCTAGTTTAACATGGTGCACTCAACTTGCATGTTTAACAACTCTAAAATTATGCTTAGGGAAGAATAGTACCAAACCTAAAATATGCACATGAGGTTTTTCCGGAATTGTTGTTTGTTATTTCCGGCCTCATTTAAACTTGTCTAGATAGGTAGTTTTATTATGCTTCACCTCTTGCCATGTTTAAAAACATTTAATATTGATGGGTACCTAAATGAGAGAGAACTAAATAAGTCTTGTGGTGTTCCGTCAATATGAAACTCGTTGCATATTGTGCTCCACTTAACTTGTAGTATTGTTTGTGCACTTTGCCATGCCATGCCTCATCAAACTGGACATGCATCATACTTGATTGTGCATCATGTCATGTTATGTGATGGTTGTTTAATATGTTGTTTGCTTCTTTCCAGTGTTGCTTCTTCGGGTTAGTTCCGATAACGCCGTGTTTGTGAGGATTCGTTCGACTTCGTCTGCTTGTCTTCTTCATGGACTCATTCTTCTTCCTTGCGGGATCTCAGGCAAGATGACCATACCCTCGAAATCACTTCTATCTTTGCTTGCTAGTTGCTCGCTCTATTGCTATGCCGCGATACCTACCACTTGCTATATCATGCCTCCCATATTGCGATGTCAAGCCTCTAACCCACCTTCCTAGCAAACCATTGTTTGGCTATGTTACCGCTTTTGCTCAGCCCCTCTTATAGCGTTGTTAGTTGCAGATGAAGTTGAAGTTTGTTCCATGTTGGAACATGGATATGTTGGGATATCACAATATCTATTATTTTAATTAATGCATCTATATACTTGGTAAATGGTGGAAGGCTCGGCCTTATGCCTGGTGTTTTGTTCCACTCTTGCCGCCCTAGTTTCCGTCATACCAGTATTATGTTCCTTGATTTTGCTTTCCTTACGCGGTTGGGTGTTATGAGAACCCTTTGACAGTTTGCTTAGAATAAAACTCCTCCAGCAAGGCCCAACCTTGGTTTTACATTTGCCTAATAACCTATTACCCTTCCCTTGGGTCGACCAACCCAAGGGTCATCTTTATTTTACCCCCCGGGCCAGTGCTTCTCTAAGTGTTGGTCCGAACCGGGCAACCTACGGGGCCACTTCGGGGCAACTTGAGGGCTTGTTTTATTCGTAGCTTGACCTATCCGGTGTGTCCCGAGAACGAGATACATGCGACTCCTATCAGGATTGTCGACACATGGGACGGCTTTGCTGGTCTTGTTTTACCATTGTCGAAATGTCTTGTAACTGGGATTCCGAGTCTGATTGGGTCTTCCTAGGAGAAGGAATATTCTTTGTTGACCGTGAGAGCTTGTGATGGGCTAAGTTGGGACACCCCTGCAGGGTTGAACTTTCGAAAGCCGTGCCCGTGGTTATGTGGCAGATGGGAATTTGTTAATGTCCGGTTGTAGAGAACTTGACACTTAACTTAATTAAAATGCATCAACCGCGTGTGTAGCCATGATGGTCTTTTTCCGACAGAGTCCAGGAAGTGAACACGGTTTTGGAGTTACTAGGGGTAGGGGCGCGCCCATGGCGCACCTCTTGAGACGTTTCTCTGCGCTCATAGGCTGTCTACAGACTTTAGAGTTCCTGCTTTGATCAAATAGCCACCTAACCATCAGGTAGATGTTAGCACTAACCAATATAAACACTCAACAATGGTTTAATATGAGGGTATGGTAACAAAAATAGAAGCCACACTCTTCATATTCATCTGATCATACTATAGGAGATGAATAATTTGGCAAGTCAACAATACACATATGAATAACAATATGCCATTCCATAAGAAATAATGCTCAGTTCTTTAATACATTTTTCATATGATGGCTACAGAAAGCAAATATAACCTATTTAGCAACAGACTTTCATGTTTTCGATAATTGAGACACTCCCTAGTGTTTGCAGCGGAAAATGTTCAGACTCAAAAACTTACTATACACGACAATAGATACACCTACAGCCGCAAGCTCTACAGGGTTGTTTATCCTGAAACAATATTAGAGCAATCAAATTACCAGTATACAACGTGAGCTAAAAACTATGGAAATGTATTTGTACATCAAAGTAGCAGGATGTAGGTTGATACAAACTGTATGACAAGTACAAAATAAAAGACCAGTGATGTAACTATAATGTTAAGTTACACAAAATTCCATGCTAGATTGACCAGCAATCATTTTCAGCACATGTTGTCTAATTCCCACACATTAAGCAGAGAGAAACTGAGATGAGAATCAATGAAGCAATACAACTTGGATGCAACACACCTCCCAACCCAAAGCTTTCATGAAAATACCAAAAAGTGAGGTAACTATTTGTTTGTTCCATGGTACCATGATAATGGATTGGCTTTTCAAAATGCCCTGATATATCCTATTACAGCCAGAACATGGAAACTTTATACTATTGTGCAGGTGTTCAACTCCAAGTTAAAATATGGATTGATAGTTGTGGTAGACCATAATTACCTTCATTGGTAATTTCAGCCGAGAATCACCTTACAGAGCAGGAACCAAAAAGAAATCAAAGAAAAGGACAGATATGAAATGACCCATCCCTGGAGCTCATCCCAGACTAACCACTGCAAGCCTCAACAAAGAGGCTGAAATCTGCGTGCCAACCTGGTAATACCAATTGCCGAGCACTAATCCTATCCAAAATTCTTCTGCAATTAGTCACTGATCAATTCAGTAATTAGACAGTTCAATGGAAAATATATATACGAGTGACTGACACTGAGATTGATCTGAATTTCTTACCATTCAGGCAGCCTCTTGTCCTGCAGAATAGCCTACTCCTTGATCAGAGACTCTCACTTCATGTGTTCTATACACAGGCAGAACAAAGCTTTAAGAAACTCAATATTCAAAGACATTCAGAAATCTTTATGGGCAAATGATCTTCAGAAATCTCACAGACAAGGGTGTCATGAGCCAATCGTTCAGCAGTGCATCTCGATTCAGGCTGAGGAACTTTGTGTACCTCCAGTGGTAGGTCACGCACGAGCCACGACACCATGAGTGTGCTTTATATATATATGGATGAACACATGAGGAATCCTACCTTGACGACGGATGAAGGTCAAGCTGGACGAAACGAAGACGAAACAGATGATTCACGAATGATGACAACTTCGTGCTCACTTAACACCAACCTGTGAAAAAAGAGCACATATTAGCAAAGAGAAGCAGGAGCACAACCTAAGCAATAATTAACATCCAGTGCAATCAAAATCACCTCATGGTAGCCATCAGGAAACAAAGCAAACACGCAGACGAACCCCTCTTCGGCTACCTCCTAGACAGCGTCGGTTCCTGCTCCCTGCAACATGCAAAATCAGTAATACACCATAGAGCAATCAACAGAGGATAGTAGGTTTAAGATTTATAAAAACATCTGAAAACTTTTTAGGAAAATTTCTATATATTATGCGAATTATCAATTTACAGAATTGAGCACCAAAGGCTGAAACCATGCATGCCAAAAAATAAAAATGTTTGTTACAACAAATGGTAAATGCATTATTTCTATAAACAAAACAACTACAGGTAAGAAAAAAGTTCCTTCCAGGAGATAATTTGTTCTTGTTGGTTACATATACATGGTTTTCCGTTAGATAGGAAAAGCGCCGCACCACTTGTCAAACCAAAATGTATAACCAACTTGACCATAAGATCTAGACAGTATATGCAAGTAATTATTCATACATGAGAAGCTGCTGAGATTGCATAGGTAGAAGATTAGAGTGGCACGGAACACAAATCTAAGTGATAGCACAAGAAATTTTAGTACACATGGAATTGTCCTCGATCACAAGTGATAGGTACAGTGGAGGCTATCTGGAGTACATAGATAGAAATAGAAGTTCCATTGCAACCTAAAAGAAGCACAATAGACATCCTCTCATCATTATTTCTACCACATAGTATTTGTAGATGATAGATGCTTGCACTACAATTTAAGATTTGATATTCGTCTCACATCAATGTTCAAGCTCCATCGAGATCTTGGTGGATTGAAGCCTACTTTCAGAACTAATTTGTAAGACCTGCACTAAGCAAAGATACATTTGAAACCAAACATGCTTCAGTGTTTGCGAATCAAACCTATTTTAGTTATATATAATCCCAATTGTTCACCATGGGTTTAATCTCGAAAAGAACAGCAAACTTGAAACAAAGAGAATAATCGAGTATTCTGGATAGTTCATGCATATGAAAGAAACAATACATCTACTTGTGCATATGAAATCCCATGGACTTCCAACAGAAAACTACTAACCAAGCTCACATGTGCCTTTTATATAAAAAATTGTCACAATAAAGCAACTATATATTTTTGGTAGTTTGTTAGTAAATATCCCTTGCAAGTATGCGATCTATCATCCATTCAACGTATGTCGTGAAATATTTCAAGGATACAACAGAAGACACACCTGGTTAAAGAAGCTTATTTTCTTGCTGTCAGTGCCAGAGCTAGGAAGTTCATTAAGTAGTCCCGCATCAATAAAAATGACCAGATGATATCAATAAGCCAAGAACCTTACCTTCTCCACACCATATAAATAGGTAGGCTCGAACGATTTGCTTGCTTTTTCAAACCGCTTCAATGTAACAGACAACATAAGCTAGTGAGAAGTCTGAGAAAGTAAACACTGGAAGTTTACTGGCCAGCACACGGAATTATTAAAATTTGTGCATGCACCATTGTAGGAGGAAGAACCAGTGAATATGCCCAATTTACTGTGAAGTGCAAACATTACCAATTGTCAAAAGAAGATGACCCATGCTTGGTAATAGAAGATCCTTAATGACGTGGAGAAAGTCATCCCAATTCGATCTGACCTTTCATTCATATAAGGGAAGAAAAGATCAAACCCTAGTGAGTAGAATGTATGTATGACTAGTAAACAATACATGAAAAATATGAGCACAGAAAATCATGGTCTGGAGCTAGAAATATAGGGAGTTTATGAAACTGATCAAACTTCTTGCCATTAGTTGGAGGGTATTAATAGAAACTTGCCTTATGTTCCTCCAAAATAAGGCAGAACAAGAGTACCACTTTCTGGATAAGTATGTAATCACTGCTTTAAATGATTGATCAATACTCTGAAATTCAAAAGACTCTCGAATTCAGAACAAGCAAATAGAGACAGAAACACTGGATTCCAAATTAGGTTCACAGCAAGAAAGACTTCTATGGCGCAACCACAATACTGTAAACATCTTGGCATATGTTCTGCATCCATATAATAGATCTGAAGTGGAGACCGGGAATCACTGTTCAATTCTGCAAGGTGGTATGCACGAGAATGGAAGAATCCAAATCTGCAAGTATAAGAACAAAGGAAACTACTGATTAATCTATAGCCATTGCATTGTATGAACTCCAATAGATCTGCATACACCTTGCACACAGAAAACAAAAGGGAAAACACATAAAGCTTGCTATTCTAAATTGTTTGAGTTGATTAGCACTGGAGCTGAGCGAATTACCAAGATTAAGCATCCGAGGATAGAGAAAATAATCTAGCAAAATTAGAAACCTAGTAAAGAGAGCATAATCTGAAGGGGCTAGAAGGTGTGGGGATTAAAAGAAGGCAATTGTGCTTACTTTCGCTCACTGAACATCGACAAGGTTGAAGACACTCCAACAAGCTTTCGTCAGTGTGAATGGCAGGGACAGCAGAAATTTGCATCACCACATGATTCATTGCCAGGGACTCGGGACAATCATGAGTGATTTTCAAAAGTATAGCTACATCATGCCTTACCTGCTTCAAACATATAGCAAAAAACTTCATAAGTTTCTTATAGCAATTCATCAAATGACTGGTGTATAGAAATAATGGACCAAAAGTGGACATATAGGATGGTTGGATATGTCAATGCAGCACTGCCTCTAGCTTGAGCTCGCCTGCGGGCTATCCTCTGTTGCCTCCGAATCGAGGGTGATAGGGGAGGCAGGAGAGAGTGGCAACTGACGAACGAGAGTGGTGGAAAGACGACGAATCAGGGAGGGAGGGGGCGAGAGGGATGGCAAGAGAACCTGGGAGGGCGATGTTGGCTTCGTTCCCGCCTCGCTAGGAGCCGGTGGTGGAGGAGGCAAAGCAGGGGGCGGAGATGCGCAGGCCAGCGTGGGGAGGCCAAAAGTGGCTCTGATGCTCTTGTCGCTGCCTTGCCGTCAGGGTCGTGCGGAAGAGCAGCGCCACACCTGGGTGCAGTGGTGGCGGTGGCTGTCGTGCGGAGGGCGCCGGTGGCGGCGGCGGCAGATGAGGGAAAGGGAGAGGGAGAGGAATAGGGGGGTGGGGACTGGGGTTTGGGCCGCTGGCCAATCTCTTTCTCTCTTTCTTCTCCATGAAGCGAACCATTTGTCCCATAGCGAATCCGACGTGGACATCACGAGCGCCCGCTCTTGATGCGCAACTGAATGTGTTTGTGCGTAAGTAGTTTCAGGATCATTTCTTGATCACTTCTAGCTTCTCAACCGTTGCGTTGCTTCTCTTCTCGCTCTCATTTGCGTATGTTAGCCACCATATATGATTAGTGCTTGCTGCAGCTCCACCTCACTACCCTTTCCTACCCATAAGCTTAAATAGTCGTGATCTCGCGGGTGTGAGATTGCTGAGTCCTCGTGACTCACAGATACTTCCAAACAGTTGTAGGTGCCGATGATACCAGTGCAGGTGACGCAACACAGCTCAAGTGGGAGCTCGATGAAGATCGTGTTCGTTGTGTTGTTTCATTTTCTGTTGATCAGTAGTGGAGCCCAGTAGGGATGATCGGTGATCTAGCATTTTGGGTTGTCTTCCTTTTATTTTGGTTCCGTAGTCGGACCTTGATTGTATTATGGATGATGTATGTTTAACTTGTATTTGTGTGAAGTGGTGATTGTAAGCCAACTCTTTATCCCTTTCTTATTCAGTACATGGGATTGTGTGAAGATTACCCCACTTGCGACAGAACTATCATGCGGCTATGCCTCTAAGTCGTGCCCCGACATGTGGGAGATATAGCCGCATTGTGGGTGTTACATAGGACCCCGCTGCCACGGGAGGGTAGGACAAAAGATGTCATGCAAGTTCTTTTCCATAAGCACGGATAACTATATTCAGAATACATGCCTACATTACATTGATGAACTGGAGCTAGTTCTGTGTCACCCTATGTTATAACTGTTGCATGATTCCGACATAATTCTCCATCACCGATCCAATGCCTACGAGCTTTTCATATATTGTTCTTCGCTTATTTACTTTTTCGTTGCTACTGTTAAAATCACTATAAACCAAAAATATTACTTTTGCCACCGTTACCACTACTATCATATTACTTTGCTACTAAACACTTTACTGTAGATATTAAGTTTCCAGGTGTGGTTGAATTGACAACTCAGCTGCTAATACTTGAGAATATTCTTTGGCTCCCCTTGTGTCGAATCAATAAATTTGGGTTGAATACTCTATCCTCGAAAACTGTTGCAATCCCCTATACTTGTGGGTTATCAAGACTATTTTCTGGCGCCGTTGCCGGGGAGCATAGCTCTATTCTTTGAGTCACTTGGGATTTATATCTACCGGTCACTATGAAGAGCTTGGAAGATCAAAGAACCAAGATTTTTCCCTCAACTACGAGGGGAGGTAAGGAACTGTCATTTAGCTCTGCACTTAATTCACCTTCTGTTTTGAGTAAACTTGCGACACCTACTCATGCTATTCATTCTGATATGTCGCATGTTATTGATGATGCCACTTCAGCTTTGCATGATACTTATGATGAAACTACTTCTGTGTTTGATACTATTGCGCCACTTGGTGAATTTCTTGATGAACAACTTACTAGGGCTAGAGAGAATGAAATTATTGAAACTGATAATATTGATGAAAGTGATGATGAAGATTCTCCCCCTAGATATGAATTGCCTGTTGTGCCTGAGGGTTATGTTATAGGTGAATTTCTTGATGAACACCTTACTAGGGCTAGAGAGAATGAAATTATTGAAACTGATAATATTGATGAAAGTGATGATGAAGATTCTCCCCCTAGATATGAATTGCCTGTTGTGCTTGAGGGTTATGTTATGGATGAAGAAACTGTTAGAGACTTTCTTGCTGCAATGATAGATCCGATCTTAAGAAATTATTAGCTAAGCTTAAAGAAAAGTCTTTGAATGCTAGAATGAAATATGACCCTGCTTTTGCTACTTCACCTGTCTTTATTACTGATAAGGATTATGATTTCTCTGTCGACCCTGAGTTAATTACTTTGGTTGAATCTGATCCTTTTTATGGTTATGAATCTAAAACTGTTGTGGCACATCTTACTAAATTAAATGATATAGCCACCCTATTTACTCATGATGAGAAAACTCGCTATTACTTTATCCTTAAGTTATTTCCGTTCTCATTAAAGGGTGATGCTAAAACATGGTTTAATTCTCTTGATCCTAGTTGTGTGCGTAGTCCCCAGGATATGATTTATTACTTCTCTGCTAAATATTTCCTCGCTCATAAGCAACAAGCTGCCTTAAGGGAGATATATAATTTTGTGCAAATTGAAGAAGAGAGTCTCCCACAATCTCGGGGAAGGCTTCTCCAACTACTTAATGCTTTGCGTGATCATCCTCTTAAGAAAAATGAAATACTTAATATCTTTTATAATGGACTAACCGATGCTTCCAGAGACTACCTGGATAGTTGTGCTGGTTGTGTTTTCAGGGAAAGAACTGTTGATCAAGCTGAATTACTATTGAATAATATGTTGACTAATGAGAATAATTGGACACTTCCTGAACCAACTCCTAAGCCAACTCCAAAGAAAAAGGGTATTCTATTTCTCAGTCCTGAAGATATGCAAGAGGCAAAGAAATCTATGAAAGAAAAAGGTATTAAAGGTGAAGATGTTAAGAATTTACCACCTATTGAAGAAATACATGGTCTTGATAACCCGACACAAGTAGTAAAGGTAAATTCTCTCTATAGATTTCATAAAGGTGATATTCCTCATTATAAGTATGCTAGCCAATGCTTGGATGAGTTCGATAATTTTATTGTTAAGCAAGAAAATTTCAATGCTTATGTTGGTAGACAATTGAAACACAATGCTGAAATGCTTGAACACTTAAGTGATTATATGTCTAGAGTTAAAGGTGAACTTAAACTTATTAGTAAACATGCTTCTATGGTTACCACTCAAGTAGAACAAGTACTTAAGGCTCAGAATGATTTGCTCAATGAATTAAATAATAAGAAAAATGATAATGCTGTTAGAGTTATGACTAGAGGGGGTAAAGTGACTCAGGAACCTTTGTATCCTGAGGGCCACCCTAAGAGAATTGAGCAAGATTCTCAGAGAGCTAATATTGATGCACCTAGTCCTTCTAAAAGGAAGAAAAAGAAAAATGATAAGACTTTGCATGCTTCTAGTGAACCTGTTGTTGACACACCTGAGAATACCAATGATATTTCTATTTCTGATGCTGAAACACAATCTAGTAATGAACATGAACCTAGTGATAATGTTAATAATGATTTTCATGTTGATGCTCAACCTAGCAATAATAATGATGTAGAAATTGAACCTGCTGTTGATCTTGATAACCCATAATCAAAGAATCAACGTTATGATAAGAGAGACTTCGTTGCTAGGAAACACGGTAAAGAAAGAGAACCATGGGTTTAGAAACCCATACCCTTTCCTCCTAAACCATCCAAGCAAAAGGATGAAGAGGATTTTGAGCGCATTGCTGAAATGATTAGACCTATCTTTTTGCGTATGCGTTTGACTGATATGCTTAAAATGAATCCTTATGCTAAGTACATGAAAGATATTGTTACTAATAAAAGAAAGATACCGGAAGCTGAAATTTCCACCATACTTGCTAATTACACTTTTAAGGGTGGAATACCAAATAAACTAGGAGATCCAGGAGTACCAACTATACCATGCTCCATTAAAACAAACTATGTTAAAACTACTTTATGTGATCTTGGAGCCGGTGTTAGTGTTATGCCTCTCTCTTTATATCGTAGACTTGATTTGAATAAGTTGACACCCAATGAAATATCTTTGCAAATGGATGATAAATCAACTGCTATACATGTTGGTATTTGTGAGTATGTGCCTGTTGTGGTTGCAAATGTTACTATTTTAACGGACTTTGTTATTCTTGATATTCCCGAGGACGACAGTATGTCGATTATCCTTGGTAGACCCTTTTTTGAATACTGCAGGGGCTGTTATTGATTGCAACAAAGGCAATGTCACTTTTCATGTTAATGGTAATGAGCATACGGTACACTTTCTGAGGAAACAACCTCAAGTCCACAGTATAAATTCTATTAGAAAAATTTCAACAATCACTAGTGGAGGTTTTGAATTTCCTCTTCCTACTATCAAGAAGAATTATGATATTCTTATTGTTGGGGATGTGCATATCCCCGTAGAGGTAACCTAGTGTTATTCGAAATTTCTCCGGTTTCATGTTATTCGAAATGAGTTTGTTAACAAGACATGATCAACCTTGTTAGTGGATTCCTTTTGATGAGCATGAGATGGATGAAATTAGAAAACACAACCTTCTATACCCTCTTTTTACTTTCTGTTATTTATATTAAATAAAGTAAAAATAGTATTTTATGTCTGTTTTCTGGATTATCCATGCAATAAAAAATACCCCGAAAATAAAAGTTCTCCAAATGCCCTGAAAATGGAATATATTTTTTCTAGAATATTTGAGGATTTTAGGCACTGAGAAAACACCAGGGGGAGCAGCCACATGCCCACGAGAGTGGAGGGCGCGCCCCCTGCCTCGTGGACCCCACGTGGGTCCCCTCCTCTTATCCTTCCACCCATACACTTCATCTTGCTCCAGAAAAATCAGTAGCCAGCTCAAACCCAAGTTCTTGCTCATCTTGTTGCCATTTTCGATCTCCTTGCTCAAATCTCCTCTCACCAAACTGCTTTGGGGGATTGTTCTTTGGTATGTGACTCCTCCAATGGTCCAATTAGTTTTTGTTATAGTGCTTTATTTGTTGCAAATTTTTACTACTTAGGTGACCCTGTTCTTGAGCTCGCCTGTCGAATTTATGTGGTCAAAAGTAGTTTTAATGCATGATATAGCCTCTAGGAACTTGTAGGAGTAGTTACTATCAATCTTGTTGAGTTTGGTTCACCTTTTATTTTTGAGTTACTAAAAATTTCAGAAATTTTTCAGAGGAAGAAATATGTTTAGGAAAATGTACCAAGGGGGTTCCTCAAGGAAACAAGGACCCAGGCCCGCAATACGTGAGCCGGACAATGAACTACCAAGGGAGGTTCAAGTGCGGCCTTGTGAATGGCCGTCAGAGGACTTCATGGTTCGAGCAGGAATCAAGGAGGAATTTGACGCATATGTGCGTAACGCTGATCTTGAGAGCTTCGAGACATATAAGTGTCGTCAGTACTACTACCTCACTGATTCCTTTGTGAGAAGGTTTGAATTTACATCATCACGCAATTCTCAAACTGTCCTGTTTGAACTTTATGATAAATCTTATACCATGGACTTAGAAGATTTTAATACTGCTTGTAAACTCCCACAGTGGGGTAATGTTAGTGAACCTCGCAAATCTGAATATAAGGACTTTCTTGCTAGTATAACTGTGGGGGAATCTAGAGAAATAACACAAGCTACCATAGGGAGCATTCATTTTCCTGCCATACACTATTTTTCTATCTTTATAGGTAGATGCATTAATGTTAAGGATGAAGTATGTCACGTGTGTGTTCCCGACCTAAGTGTTCTCAAGAGTGCTGTATTAGGAGATAGACAATATAACTTGGGGGCCATTGTTGCACGTAGGTTGCATAATAAGAAAATTAATGGAGATTTCTTTGGTGGAATTTATGCAACCCATTTAGCTGATTTTCTTGAGATACCCATTCATGGATATGATATTGAGTTGCCTCCTGCTTATTTAGATTATGATGCTATGGTTCGTCGTCAGTTTGTTGAGAGGAATAATTAGTTCCTCCAGTACCGACTAATCTTTGACAAACGACGCACCTATCACGTCGCTCTCCCTACTCCTGCTTTCTTTGACTTTCAGGAAAAAAGGATATATGTTATAACCATGGAGGAGGTGGACGAGTACGAGAGGAGGACGGAGGCGGCCCGCCTCCAAGCTGCAGCTCTTCAGGCAGTAGCTGATGCATCTCAGTACGACCCCAGCTTCAACTTCGGATATCCACCAGGCCATCCATGGGCATAGACCAACTTAGGCCAAAAGCCTAAGCTTCGGGGAGTACGTATTTCTCACTGACGTTACACTCATGTTCACACACTCATGCCAGTTGTCGGTGCTCATACTTTTTCATTGTATCATCCATGCTAGTTTATTTTCTTTTTAAGCATTCTTCTTGTGTCTTTGAAAAACCTTAAGAAAAACCCAAAAAATTAGTTGTATCTTTTAACTAGTTTACTTTCCATACCTGTAGTGGTAGTAATTAAAAGAAAACCCCAAAAGATTTCCCGTTCTTCTTTTGCTTGTTGGGAGCTTTCCCGTGTAAATAGTTTTGTTTTATTTCTTTCCTTTGGGGGTCGAGAGGAGAAGACCATAATGAAAATGTTGAGTGGCTCTTATATGCATTATTGTTGATCTAACAAAGAACCCATATTACCTTGTCTTCTCCCATGAATTGAATGCTTGCAGATTCCATCTTAGTCCAATGCACGTGCACTATTATTATTATCCACACTACTCGTCCGTGCAAGTGAAAGGCAATAATGACGATATATGATGAACTGATTGAGATGAGAAAAGCTGGTATAACTCGACCTCTCTTGTTTTTGTAAATATGATTAGTTCATCGTTCCTGATTCAGCCTATTATGAAAGAAACATGTTTGCAATTACAATTAGAGATTGTAGTTGTTTATGCCATGCTTAATTAGCTAGGAGTTTATAATGGTTTACCTTGCATGCCAACATGCTATTAAAATGGTTATGATGTGGTATGATAGGGTGGTATCCTCCTTTGAACGATTCGAGTGGCTTGACTTGGCACCTGTTCACGCATGTAGTTGAAACAAAATCAACATAGCCTCTACGATATTTATGTTCATGGTGCATTATATCCTACTCATGCTTGCATTCGGTGTTGATTAACTTTAATGCATGTTCATGACTGTTGTCGCTCTCTAGCTGGTCGCTTCCCAGTCTTTTTCTAGCCTTCACTTGTACTAAGAGGGAATACTACTTGTGCATCCAATTCCATAAACCCCAAAGTTATTCCATATGAGTCCACCATACCTTCCTATTGGCGGTATCTACCTGCCGTTCCAAGTAAATTTGTATGTGCCAAACTCTAAACCTTCAAATAAACATTCTTTTTTGTATGCTCGAATAGCTCATGTATCAACTAGGGCTGTGTGTATCTTCCATGCTAGGCGGGTTATTCTCAAGAGGAGTGGACTCTGATCCTCATTCACGAGAAAATGGATGGTCACGGGGATGCCCAGTCCCATGCTCAAATCAAATCAAAATAATTTCAAACAAAACTCCCCCAGGATTGTTGTTAGTTGGAGGCACCCGTTGTTTCTGGCAAGCCATGGATTGATGCTTGTTGGTGGTGGGGGAGTATAAACTTTACCATTCTACATGGGAACCGCCTATAATGTGTGTAGCATGGAAGATATCGAGATCTCTCGGTTGTTATGTTGACAATGAAAGTATACCTCTTAAAATATTATTCATCTCTATTTCAAAACTGAGCTCTGGAACCTCTACAAATCCCTGCTTCCCTCTGCGAAGGGCCTATCCATTTACATTTATGCTGAGTCATCATCCTCTTATTAAAAAGCACTAGTTGGAGAGCACCACTGTCATTTGCATGTATTACTGTTAGTTTACATTGAGTTTGACTTGACTAGATCTCTTTTACCATGAATTACAATGTCTAGTCAGTCCTTGATCTTTAAAGGTGCTCTGCATTTATGTTTTGCGGTCTCAGAAAGGGCTAGCGAGATACCATCTTGTTATATCATATTATGATTGTTTTGAGAAAGTGTTGTTATCCGAGATTTATTATTATTGCTCGCTAGTTGATTATGCCATTGATATGAGTAAACATGAGACCTAAATGTTATTATGAATATGGTTAGTTCATAATCTTTGCTGAAAACCTGAATGCCGGCTTTACATATTTACAACAACAAGAGCAAACAGAGTTT
The DNA here is from genome assembly GCF_018294505.1 of Triticum aestivum. NCBI lineage: Eukaryota > Viridiplantae > Streptophyta > Magnoliopsida > Poales > Poaceae > Triticum > Triticum aestivum. The sequence continues at coordinate 611,245,453 of NC_057800.1, forward strand.
GTAGAAGTTTTTCTTTATCACTTTCAGTTTATCAACTAAATTGCTGGAGGACAAGCAAAGGTTTAAGCTTGGGGGAGTTGATACGTCTCCGTCGTATCTACTTTTCCAAACACTTTTGCCCTTGTTTTGGACTCTTACTTGCATGATTTGAATGGAACTAACCCGGACTAACGCTGTTTTCAGCAGAATTGCCATCGTGTTATTTTTGTGCAGAAATAAAAGTTCTCAGAATGACCTAAATATCAACGGAGATTATTTTTGGAATATATAAAAAAAATACTGGAATAAGGATCCACGTCAGGGGGCCCACACCCTGTCCACGAGGGTGGGGGGTGTGCCCCCTGCCTCGTGGGCCCCCTGATGTTCCACTAACCTCAACTCCAACTCCATATATTTGTGTTCGGGGAGAAAAAAATCAGAGAGAAGGATTCATCGCATTTTACGATACGGAGCCGCCGCCAAGCCCTAAACTCTCTCAGGAGGGTTGATCTGGAGTCTGTTTGGGGCTCCGGAGAGGGGAATCCGTCACCATCGTCATCATCAACCTTCATCCATCACCAATTTCATGATGCTCACCGCCGTGCATGAGTAATTCCATCGTAGGCTTGCTGGACGGTGATGGGTTGGATGAGATTTATCATGTAATCGAGTTAGTTTTGTTAGGGTTTGATCCCTAGTATCCACTATGTTCTGAGATTGATGTTGCTATGACTTTGCTATGCTTAATGCTTGTCACTAGGGCCCGAGTGCCATGATTTCAGATATGAACCTATTATGTTTTCATGAATATATGTGAGTTCGTGATCCTATCGTGCAAGTCTATAATCACCTATTATGTGTTATGATCCGTTAACCCCGAAGTAAAAATAATCGGGATACTTACTGGTGATGACCGTAGTTTGAGGAGTTCATGTATTTACTATGTGTTAATGCTTCAGTCCGGTACTCTATTAAAAGGAGGCCTTAATATCCCTTAGTTTCCAATAGGACCCCGCTGCCATGGGAGGGTAGGTCAAAAGATGTCATGCAAGTTCTTTTCCATAAGCACGTATGACTATATTCAGTATACATGCCTACATTACATTGATGAACTGGAGCTAGTTCCGTGTCACCCTATGTTATAACTATTGCATGATTCCGACATAATTCGCCATCACCGATCCAATGCCTACGAGCTTTTCATATATTGTTCTTCGCTTATTTGCTTTTCCGTTGCTACTGTTACAATCACTATAAAATCAAAAATATTACATTTGCCACCGTTACCACAACTATCATATTACTTTGCTACTAAACACTTCGCTGCAGATATTAAGTTTCCAGGTGTGGTTGAATTGACAACTCAGTTGCTAATACTTGAGAATATTCTTTGGCTCCCCTTGTGTCGAATCAATAAATTTGGGTTGAATACTCTACCCTCGAAAACTGTTGTGATCCCCTATAGTTGTGGGTTATCAGGACCCTCGACAAACACACACTCACCCTAGTTGTGAGTCGATGGTTGGCTTGCAACTGGGGACCCTCGACAAACATACACACCCCCTAGTTGCGAGTCAATGGTCGGCTTGCAACTGGGTACCATCGACAAAACACACACCCTTAGTTATGATTCGATTGTCGACATGCAACTTGGGACCCTTGACAAACATAAACTTCCCTAGCTGTGAGTCAATGGCCGGCTTGCAACTTGGGACCATGACAAAACACACACAAACCATAGTTGCGAGTCGATGATCAACATGAAATTTAGGACCCCCGACAAATACATACACCCTCCTAGTTGTGAGTCAATGGTTGACATGCAACTAGGGACGCTCGACAAACACAAACACCCTTAGTTGCGAGTCGATGGGTGCCATGCAACTGGGGTCCCCGACAAACACACACACACACCTAGTTGTGAGTCGATGGTTGGCTTTAAATTGGGGGCCCTCGACAAACACAAACATCCTTAATAGCGAGTCAATGGTTGGCTTTAAACTTGGCACCATCGACAAACACACATGACCCCCTAGTTGCCAATCGATGATTGACTTGCAACTGGTGGCCCCGACAAACACACACACCCTCCCCCTACTTGCGGGTCATTGGTCGACATGCAACTGGGGGCCCTCAACAAACACACACTCCCCCGTAGTTGTGAGTCGATGGTTGGCTTGCAACCGAGGACCCTCGACAAACTCACACACACCTCCTACTTGCGAGTCGATGGTTGGCTTGCAACTGGGGACCCTCAACACACACACACCCTATTGCGAGTCGATGGTCCGCTTGCAACTGGGTGCCATTGACAAAAGACACACCCCCTAGTTGCGAGTCGATGGTCGGCTTGCAACTGGGGACCCTTGACAAACACACACACACACACACACCCTTAGTTGCGAGTCGATTGTTGGCTTGCAACTGGGGCCCCCAACAAACACAACACAAAACAACCTTAGTTGTGAGTCAATGGCGACTTGCAAATGGCGGCTCCAACAAACATAAACACCCCTAGCTGTGAGTCGATGGTCGGCTTGCAACTAGAGACTATGACAAAACACACACACCCCTAGTTGCAAGTTGATGCTCAGCATGCAACTAAGGCCCCAAAAAACACAAAACACCCTTAGTTGCAGGTCGATGGTTGGCTTGCAACTGGGCGCCATCGATAAAAAACACCCCCTAGTTGCGAGTCCATGGCCGGCTTGCAACTGGAGGCCCTCGACAAACACACACACCCTTAGTTGTGAGTCCATGCTTGACTTGCAACTGGGAGCCCTCGACAAACACACACATCCTTAGTTGTGAGTTGATGGTTGACATGCAACTGGGGTCCACATAAAAAACACAGACACCCTTAGTTGCGATTCAATGGTTGACTTGCAACCGGACCTGTAGAAACACTCTTCACCTCCACCTCCCCAGTTGCGAGCCAATGGTCGGCTTACAATTGGGGGCCCTCGACAAAACACAAAACAACCTTAGTTGTGAGTTGACGGTCGACTTGCAACTGTCGGCACCGACAAACACATACACCCTCTAGTTGCAAGTCGATGGTCGACATGCAACTAGGGACCCTCCACAAAACACACACACTCCCCTAGTTGACAATCGATGGGTTGACATGCAACTGGGGACCCTCGACAAACACACACACACCCTTAGTTGTGAGTCGATCGTTGGCTTGCAACTGGGTGCCATCGACAAAACACCCATCCCCTAGTTGCGAGTTGATGGTCAGCTTGCAACTAGGGACCCTCGACAAACACATATAACCCCTAGTTGTGAGTTGATGCTTGACTTGCAACTATTATCCCTCGACACACACACACACACACACACACCCATATTTGTGAGTCGATGGTTGACATGCAACTGGGGACCACATAAAAAACACAGACACTCTTAGTTGTGTGTCGATGGTTGACTTGCAACTGGACCTGTAGAAACACTCTTCGCCTCCACCTCCCCCCACTTGTGAGGTAATGGTCGGCTTGCAACTAGGGGCCCTCGACAAACACAAAACACCCTTAGTTGTGATTTGACGGTCGGCTTGCAACTGGCTGCATCAACAAACACACACACCCTCTAGTTGCGAGTCGATGGTCGACATGCAACTAGGGACCCTCGACAAAAACACACACTCCCCTGGTTGCGAATCGATGGGTTATCATGCAACTAGCACTACTGCAGGATGCTGCTAACGCAACACTACAATCAGAGACCCTTTGACGAAACTGTGTGCGATGCATTAATCGCAAACAGTGATGTAAAACCCGTCAAAAAAGATGCAAAATGTTTGCAATGGCAAATCATCAAACACAATTCAGATTAGAGTTACATGTGCGATGCGTGGCATACGGTTCACTCGAATGAGGCAAAACAACAGAAATGGGCAGCCAGATGAAGGTGTATGTGATATACGGCATACAGTTCACTTGGATGAACTGTTTGTGATTAGGCAACACAATAGAAACAGTCAGCCAGATCAAAGGCGTGTGCGATATACGGCATACAGTTCACTCAAATGAACTATTTGCGTTGAGCCAAGAGAACAGAAACAGCTCAAGTTAACAAGATGTGTGTCGTACGCTACAAACAAGTTTGTAATTAGAAATGTGTGCGAAGACCGATAATAACACAGATGATTGCTTCTAATAGCCGTGTGTATTGTGGGCAAACACTTCGTGGTATACAATTTGTCAATGATTGATGAATTCATCACTGACGGTTTCCCTAGTATGTTCCATGTGCGATGTGATTGCATACAAAACAACAACATATATACTAACAAGGACATGATTGCACAACCAAATTAAACATCCAATTACATAGGTGGCTAGTACACACATCATATTTACACATAGCAAAGTAAACTATTACATGCATAATTAACTAGGATAAACAATCATCTGATCATCATCTAATTCTTCTTGTGACACTTGCCGCCACTGCTCTATAAGGATAAACGAAACAATATTCTTTACTGTGAATAGTGTGCTCTTTTGGGCACACAAGTATATGGATCATAGCCTTGGGCGAGCAATATGTCCGCACGCGTCGTGATAGCTTGATGTTCCTTCTATGCTAAGTTTCCATTAATTGATGGTGTTTTATGACCATGCCACCGTTTCCTGCCATTTTCTCATTGGTTTCTGATACGTCTCCAATGTATCTATAATTTTTGATTGTTCCATGCTATTATATTATCTGTTTTGGATGTTTAATGGGCTTTAATATACCTTTTATATTATTTTTGGGACTAACCTACTAACCAAAGGCCAAGTGCAAATTGCTGTTTTTTGCCTATTTCAGTGTTTCGCAGAAAAGGAATATCAAACGGAATCCAAACGGAATGAAACCTTCGGGAGAGTTATTTTTGGAACAAACGCAATCTAGGAGACTTGGATTGGAAGTCAAGGAAGCAACGAGGCGGCCACGAGGTAGGAGGGCGCGCCCAGGGGGGTAGGCGCGCCCCCACCGTCGTGGGTCCCTCGTGGCTCCGCTGACCTACTTCTTTCGCCTATATATACTCATATACCCCGAAAACATCTAGGAGCACCACGAAACCCTATTTCCACCGCCGCAACCTTCTGTACCCGTCAGATCCCATCTTGGGGCCTTTTTCAGCGCTCCGCCTGAGGGGGAATCAATCACGGAGGGCTTCTACATCAACACCATAGCCTCTCCGATGATGTGTGAGTAGTTTACCACAGAGCTTCGGGTCCAAAGTTATTAGCTAGATGGATTCTTCTCTCTCTTTGGATCTTAATACAAAGTTCTCCTCGATTCTCTTGGAGATCTATTCGATGTAATTCTTTTTGTGGTGTGTTTGTCGAGATCTGATGAATTGTGGGTTTATGGTCAAGATTATCTATGAATAATATGTGCTTCTTCTCTGAATTCTTTTATGCATGATTTAATATATTTGCAAGTCTCTTCGAATTTCAATTTGGTTTGGCCTACTAGATTGATCTTTCTTGCAATGGGAGAAGTGCTAGCTTTGGGTTCAATCTTGCGGTGTCCTTTCCCAGTGACAGCAGGGGCAGCAAGGCACGTATTGTATTGTTGCCATCGAGGATAAAAAGATGTGGTTTATATCATATTGCTTTAGTTTATCCCTCTACATCATGTCATCTTGCCTAATGCGTTACTCTGTTTTTATGAACTTAATACTATAGATGCATGTTGTATAGCGGTCGATGTGTGGAGTAATGGTAGTAGATGCAGAATCGTTTCGGTCTACTTGTCGTGGACATGATGCCTATATACATGATCATGCCTAGATATTCTCATAACTACGCACTTTTCTATCAATTGCTCGAGAGTAATTTGTTCACCCACCGTAGAATTTGCTATCTTGAGAGAAGCCACTAGTGAAACCTATGGCCCCCGGGTCTATTCTCCATTATATTATTCTCCCGTCAACAAGCTATTTCTGTCGTCGTTTATTTTGCAATCTTTATTTTCCAATCTATACAACAAAAATACCAAAAATATTTATCTTATTATCTCTATCAGATCTCACTTTCGTAAGTGGTCGTGAAGGGATTGACAACCCCTTTATCGCGTTGGTTGCGAGGTTCTTGTTTGTTTGTGCAGGTACTAGGGACTTGCGTGTTATCTCCTACTAGATTGATACCTTGGTTCTCAAAAACTGAGGGAAATACTTATGCTACTTTGCTGCATCACCCTTTCCTCTTCAAGGGAAAACCAACGCATGCTGAAGAGGTAGCAAGAAGGATTTGTGGTGCCGTTTCCAGGGAGGTTGCACCATGTCAAGTCAAGATTTGATCTCCCAGCAACAAGCCATTTTTGGCGTCATTGCCGGGGAGATCTATGCACAAGTCAAGACATACCAAGTACCCATCACAAACTCTTATCCCACGCATTATATTATTTGCCATTTGCCTCTCGTTTTCCTCTCCCCCACCTCTAAAATGATTTTCGAAAACCTTTGTCTTTTCTTTGCCTTCTTCCTGTATGTATCTTTGTTTGTGTTTCCATGTGCCTTCTATTTGCTTGCATCTTTTCTTGCTAAAAATCTATTGATATGGATCCACTTAACGTGTTCTACTTGGATCATCTTCGATCCTTATGCGCTCGTGCTGAAACCCCAACTAGCCTAGTAGATGGGAAATCGTTAGATGAGCATGCTCATTTTGTGTGTCACCGTTTGTCTAAAAAAGGGAGACTCTTATGGGATCAAATAAACAGATTTCTATGTTATGCTTGGAATCTTTGTGAAATTTGTGATTTTACTTGTTGCTCTAAGAACCCTAAAAAACACCTCTCCTACCTATGTGAGTGTAATGATAATGAAATCTTATCTTCTTATGCAAAGGGTGTTTGTAGTTACTACAATATCGAACAAATTGAAGAATTTGTTGCTTTTAAGGGTGCTTATGAAGTTGCTTCTTTGATTGAAAAATATGATGTTACTCTCTATGAATCTGAAAATTTTGACATACTTAAATATTGCTATGAAAACTATGCTCATAATGTCTATGTCAAAGAATTTATTAACAGAATGACCGTTGCTTCTAAAGGAAATAATGATATGCATGAATCTATAGATAATTATGATTCCGATGATTTGGTTGAAATATCCCTTGATGAACATGATGCTTGCTATTCTTGTGGCCATGATGCCAATATTTATGGAGATGAGTTTGCTATAGTTCCTTATGTTAAACATGAGATTGTTGGGGAACATAGTAATTTCAAAAAAATTCCTATGCACGCGCAAGATCATGGTGATGCATAGCAAGGAGAGGGGAGAGTGTCGTCCACGCACCCTCATAGACCGTTAAGCAGAAGGTTTATGACAACGCGGTTGATGTAGTCATACGTCTTCATGATCGACCGATCCTCAGTACCGAACGTACGGCACCTCCGCGTTCAGCACACGTTCAGCTCAATGACGTCCCACGAACTCACGTTCCAGTAGAGCTCGGGGAAGAGTTTTGTCAACACGACGGCGTGGTGAGAATGTTGATGAAGCTACCGTCGCAGGGCTTCGCCTAAGCACCGCTACGATATAACCGAGGTGGATTATGGTGGAGGGGGGCACCGCACACGGCTAAGAGATCAACAGATCAATTGTTGTGTCTATGGGGTGCCCCCTGCCCCCGTCTATAAAGGAGCTAGGGGGAGGTGGCTGGCCAAGGAGGAGGGCGCGCCAAGGGGGGAGTCCTACTCCCACCGGGAGTAGGACTCCCTCTTTTCCTAGTTGGAGTAGGAGAGGAGAAGGAAGGGAGAGAAGAGAGAAGGAAAGGGGGCGACGCCCCCCTCCTTGTCCAATTCGGACTAGAGGGGGAGGGGGGCGCGGATGCTCTTGGCCGCCCTCCTCTTCTCTCACTAAGGCCCATTAGGCCCAATATACTCCCCTGGGGGTTCCGGTAACCCCCCGGTACTCCGATAAATGTCTGAAACCTCCCGAAACCTTTCCGGTATCCGAACATAGTCATCCAATATATTGATCTTTACGTCTAGACCATTCCGAGACTCCTCGTCATGTCCGTGATCATATCCGGGACTCCCAACTATCTTTGGTACATCAAAACACAAAAAACTCATAATACCGATCGTCACAAAACTTTAAGCATGCGGACCCTAAAGGTTCGAGAACTATGTAGACATGACCGAGACACGTCTCCGGTAAATAACCAATAGCAGAACCTGGATGCTCATATGGGTTCCTACATATTCTACGAAGATCTTTATCGGTCAAACCGCATAACAACATACGTTGTTCCTTTTGTCATCGGTATGTTACTTGCCCGAGATTCGATCATCGGTATCTCAATACCTAGTTCAATCTTGTTACCGACAAGTCTCTTTACTCGTTCCGTAATGCAACATCCCACAACTAACTCATTAGCCACATTGCTTGCAAGGCTTATAGTGATGTGCATTACCGAGAGGGCCCAGAGATACCTCTCTGACAATCGAACTGACAAATCCTATTTTTGATCTATGCCAACTCCACCAACACCATCAGAGACACCTGTAGAGCACCTTTATAATCACCCAGTTACGTTGTGACGTTTGGTAGCACACAAAGTGTTCCTCCGATATTCGGGAGTTGCATAATCTCATAGTCATAGGAACATGTATAAGTCATGAAGAAAGCAATAGTAGTAAACTTAAACGATCAAGTGCTAAGCTAATGAAATGGGTCAAGTCAATCACATCATTCTCCTAATGATGTGATCCCGTTGATCAAATAACAACTCATGTATATGGCTAGGAAACTTAATCATCTTTGATCAATGAGCTAGTCAAGTGGAGGCATACTAGTGACACTATGTTTGTCTATGTATTCACACATGTACTATGTTTCCGGTTAATACAATTCTAGCATGAATAATAAACATTTATCATGAAATAAGGAAATAAATAGTAACTTTATTATTGTCTCTAGGGCATATTTCGTTCAGTCTCCCACTTGCACTAGAGTCAATAATCTAGATTACACAGTAATGATTCTAACACCCATGGAGTCTTGGTGCTGATCATGTTTTGCTCGTGGAAGAGGCTTAGTCAGCGGGTCTGCAACATTCAGATCCATATGTATCTTGCATATCTCTATGTCTCCCACCTGGACTTGATCCCGGATGGAATTGAAGCGTCTCTTGATGTGCTTGGTTCTCTTGTGAAATCTTGATTCCTTTGCCAAGGAAATTGCACCAGTATTGTCACAAAAGATTTTCATTGGACGTGATGCACTAGGTATGACACCTAGGTCGGATATGAACTCCTTCATCCAGACTCCTTCATTTGCTGCTTCTGAAGTAGCTATGTACTCCGCTTCACACATAGATCCCACCATGACGTTTTGTTTAGAACTGCTCCAACTGATCGCTCCACCGTTCAATATAAACACGTATCCGGTTTGCAATTTAGAATCGTCCGGATCAGTGTCAAAGCTTGCATCGATGTAGCCATTTACGATGAGCTCTTTGTCACCTCCATAAACGAGAAACATATACTTAGTCCTTTTCAGGTATTTCAGGATGTTCTTGACCGCTCTCCAGTGATCCACTCCTGGATTACTTTGGTACCTCCCTGCTAAAGTAATAGCAAGGCACACATCAGGTCTGGTACACAGCATTGCATACATGATAGAGCCTATGGCTGAAGCATAGGGAACACTTTTCATTTTCTCTCTATCTTCTACAGTGGTAGGGCATTGAGTCTTACTCAATTTCACACCTTGTAACACAGGCAAGAACCCTTTCTTAGCTTGATCCATTTTGAACTTCAAAACTTTATCAAGGTATGTGCTTTGTGAAAGTCCAATTAAGCGTTCTGATCATCTCTATAGATCTTGATGCCCAATATATAAGCAACTTCACTGAGGTCTTTCATTGAAAAACTCTTATTCAAGTATCCTTTTATGCTATCCAGAAATTCTATATCATTTCCAATCAATAATATGTCATCCACATATAATATTAGAAATGCTACAGAGCTCCCACTCAATTTCTTGTAAATACAGGCTTCTCCAAAAGTTTGTATAAAATGATATGCTTTGATCACACTATCAAAATGTTTATTCCAACTCCGAGAGGCTTGCACCAGTCCATAAATGGATCGCTGGAGGTTGCACACTTTGTTAGTACCCTTTGGATCGATAAAACCTTCAGGTTGTATCATATACAACTCTTCTTCCAGAAAACCATTCAGGAATGCAGTCTTTACATCCATTTTCTAAATTTCATAATCATAAAATGCGGCAATTGCTAACATGATTCGGACGGACTTAAGCATCGCTACGGGTGAGAAGGTCTCATCGTAGTCCACTCCTTGAACTTGTCGAAAACCTTTCGCAGCACGTCGAGCTTTGTTGACAGTAACGTTACTGTCAGCGTCAGTCTTCTTCTTGAAGATCCATTTATTCTCGATGGCGTGCCAATCATCGGGCAAGTCAACCAAAGTCCACACTTTGTTCTCATACATGTGTAAGGGCATATTTATCCCTAAGTATTTTGGTGATTGATGACAACGCATTTGCGGACTAATCGTGTGCCTTGAGTATTCCAGACACTTCATTGCTAGGCACAAGACGGTTGGGTGCCCCTCGAAGACTGATGAAGATGGTGTTTGTTTACGTTTCTTTTTGGTGGATTTGAGTCGTAGGAAAGCCGTACTATTAAGAGGGGGTCCGCGTTGGAAAGGTTTGGGTGGAATCATCACGTACACGTCTCCTTCTTGTCCCCTCCTTTTTCCTTGAAGCTTGCTCCGTTTTCTTGCCTCCCTTGTCTGGCTGCTGTGGTTGGTCGCGGTAGTACTGCTCCCAGGAAAACGGTAGTACCGTTGGCATCCGCGGTAGTACCGCGTGGTGGCGCGGTAGTACCGCAGGTGCCCACAGTAGTACCGCTCCCCTGGAGCCCCACTACCGCTGCCCACCATGCTAGTGCCGCCCCTTTGCGGTAGTAGGGGCGGATGTAATTTTTTACATCCGCACCTACCGCAGTATTACCGTTTTTGCCGAGCGGTAGTACCGCGCTATGCAGTCAGGCAGTAGTACCGCCGAGGGGCGGTACTACTGTGTCGGGTTTTTGCTACTTCCGTTTCTTTGCGGAAGTAGGCATGGAAGTTCCCTTCCCCCTGGCTGGGGGTTTTTGCCTTGCGGTAGTACCGCATGGGGGGCGCGGTAGTACCGCGCGTGCGGAAGTACCGCCCCCAGCTCCTGCGCGTCTGTTTATCTTTACTGTCACTGGGGTTGCGGCAGTACCGTGGGTCGGTACGGTAGTACCGCACAACCACGGTAGTACCGCTTGGTTGCAAGCAGTAGTACCGCGCGGCCTTGCGGTAGTACCGCTGGCCAGGCGCGGTAGTACCGCTGGCCGCAGGCTGGTTGGTGGGTAACGGTTGGATCCTTGTCCCACACTATATAAGGGGTCCCCTTCTTCCCCATTGACTTACCTCTTCCACCCCTAAGCTCCATTATTGCTCCAAGCTCCATTTTCGCCCGATCTCACTCCCTAGCCAACCAAACTTGTTGATTTGCTCGGGAGTGGTTGAGAAGGCCTTGATCTACACTTCCACCAAGAGATATTTGATTCCCCCCACTAATCCCTTGTGGATATTGTTACTCTTGGGTGTTTGAGCATCCTAGACGGTTGAGGTCACCGCGAAGCCATAGTCCATTGTGGTGAAGCTTCATGGTGTCGTTCGGAGCCTCCAATTGAGTTGTGGAGATTGCCCCAACCTAGTTTGTAAAGGTTCGGTCGCCGCCTCCAAGGGCACCAATAGTGGAATCACGGCATCTCGCATTGTGTGAGGGCGTGAGGAGAATACGGTGGCCCTAGTGGCTTCTTGGGGAGCATTGTGCCTCCACACCGCTCCAATGGAGACGTACTTCCTCTCAAAGGGAAGGAACTTCGGCAACACATCCTCGTCTCCACCGTCTCCACTCTTGGTTATCTCGTGCCTTTACTTGTGCAAGCTTATTTGTTTCATATATCTTGCTTGCTTGTGTTCCTATCCTTGTTGCATCATATAGGTTGCTCACCTAGTTGCATATCTAGACAACCTACTTTGATGCAAAGTTTAAATTGTTAAAGAAAAGCTAAAAATTGTTAGTTGCCTATTCACCCCCCCTCTAGTCAACCATATCGATCCTTTCAATTGGTATCAGAGCCTCGTCTCTTTATTAAGGACTTTACCGTCCAAAGAGTATGGTTGATACCGTAGACGGTGTGGAGGAACACTCCGGTGTGAATCCGACCTCGTCTACGGGCGATGGGGGAACCTCGGTCTCTCGTGAGGAGTTCAATGTGGCCTTGGAGACATTGAAAACCTCCATGACGACCGAAGTTGAAAGCATGTTTACTAAATTTCTTGAGGGGCTTAAACTATCCACCGCACCGTTGAAAGTGGGTGACCCCACCGACAAGGTGACGGATGCTATCCCCGACAAGGGGGAAGCTAGTAGTGAAAAGGCTCCTTCTTCTAGTGGTAAAAATGGCACCGGCATCTTTGCTCATGTGGAACCACCACTTGTTTATGGTGGACCGGTTCCTTCCACTCATTTGAATCATGCCGGTCCTCCCCCTAAGATTGTGAAAAATGAGGACTTTGATTCTTGGGTTTACCGCTTTAAACGTCATTTAAATCATGTGAACACTAACCTTTGGAGAATCATTGAAGAAGGTTTCTATCCGCATGATCCAAGCAACTTCACTCCTCGAGAAGCCGCGGATAATCAATTCAATGAGAATGCTCTCTTCATCATTCAAGATGCAATTCCACCCGAAGACCTACCTCATCTTCGTCCCTTCGCCTTGGCCAAAGATGCATGGCATTGTGTTGTCTCTCTCTACCGGGGAAGCGCAAGCATTCAACGCTCCAACTATGAAGTGGTGCAAGATGAGGCCGATGAGTTTGCAATGAAAGAAGATGAAGAACCTCGTGAGCTTTATCGGAGAGTAACCAAACTCGCGGTCTCACTACGAGATCACGGGAGCAAGGACACGGATGACAATTGGATCAAGCGCAAATTCCTCAAGGCAATGATGCCCTATCACAAGGCCATGTCCTCCGTCATTCGTCAAAGACCGGACTTCCACACTTTGACCTCAAGCGAAGTGTTGGATGAGTTTGTGGCCATGAACATTTTGGACAAGACCGCCGACAATGCGGTGCTTCGTTCTCAAAGGGCAAAGAAGCCTAACCTTGCATTGAAGGCCAAGCTCACCGTTGAAGAAGAAGAAGAGGAAGAAGAGGAGAGCAACCCCGAAGATACGAAGTATGCGTATCATGAACACATGGCACTTGCTTCAAGGCAATTTTGGAGCAAGAAAAACTCGAGGCCAAACTTTAGCAAAAACAACTCAAGTGGCACGAAGAGCAAGCAACATGTAAGGACTTGCTACAATTGTGGCAACGTGAGTCATTTTGTTGTGGAGTGCCCGTATGAGAAGAGGGAAGACAATGGTGGCAAGCTCATCCGAAAGGACAAGGCCAAGTCGTTCCCCAACAAGAGCAACTTCACCAAGAAGACTCCTCCCAAGGCATTGGTGGTACAAGAAGAGTACAATGAGGATGATGACGATGATGAAAGTGATGAGTCGGTTGCCATGGCCTCCGTTGCCATTGCGACGACTCCACGGGTGTCTCTCTTCGACTCACACAATGAGAGCATCACCGCCAAGTGCCTCATGGCTAAAGCCACCAACAAGGTAACCTCCAACATCAAAACTACCATCATTAAACATCCTTCTCCGACGGATAGCATTAATGAACTTGAGGAAGCTAAGGTGGAGGCTAATGAGTTTGAGGCCTTTATGGGCAAACTCAAGGGAAAATCCAAGAAGCACTTTTTTGCTCTCTTGGAACAACTTGGTGAAGCCAATGACATGATCGAGGCTCACGAAAATACCATCACTAAGATGGAAGGGCATAGTCGTGACTATGCCGATGCTATTTCGAATCTTTCCAATGCTCTTGAGGAAGAGCGTGGTCTTCGTTTGGCTCTTGAGGAGTCACACAATGTTGATCATGCTAAGTTAAAGAAAGATTATGATCATGTCCTCATTGTTTCTCATGTGCTAAACTCCGAGAAGGCCGAACTTGAGGTTGATCTTGCTAGACTCAAAGAGGAGTTTGATCTACTTGACAAGGCTCACAAGGTCTTGAAGGGTGCTCATGCTAGCCTCAAAGAGTCTCATGATCAACTTCAAGTAAAGCTAACTAAGGAAAAAGCCACTTTCCCTCATATGATGTTAATTGATAATGCAAATGCTACTAACCCGTGTTGTGAGCATGTGCAAGCTAAAGGGGCAACTTGAGAAAGGTCTTGCGACTTGTATACAAGGCAAGAAGAACCTCAACGATCTCTTGATCAACCAAAAGGGAGTTGTAGCCAAGGAAGGGGTTGGGTACGTGCCCGACTCCAAGAACAAGAAGAAGAATGACAAGACCAAACGACCTCCTCCTCTCATGCAAACCTTTGTGAAGGAGGGAGAAAGTGCCTCCGAGGAGAAGAAGAAGAAGAACAATGCGAAGGGTGGCATTGTCAAAAGGGGGGATGTCACTCCTCGCATCAAAGCCGGTGACTTTAATCCTTCTTATGAGTTATGTCGTGCTAGTGATGGGCATATCTATGCCAAATTCATTGGTTCTTTTCATGAATACATTGAATGGTCTATTTGGGTTCCAAAGACCCTTGTTACTAACATCAAAGGACCCATTACAAAATGGGTACCTAAAACCAAGCATTAATCTCTTGTAGGTGTTTGCTTCCGGTGGGGGGTCATGGTTGCTCGATAGCGGAGCTACAAATCATATGACCGGAAGCAAGGACTTGGTGGTGGACATGCACAAGATTCCATCTATGCCCACCAATGTCGAGTGGGGTGACGCCTCATCCTCCAAGGTATTGGGACTTGGCAAGGTGGTCATCTCTCATGATCTCACGATCGAGAAGGTCATGCTTGTTGAGTCCCTTGCATACAATTTACTTTCCGTTCATCAACTTGCAATCATGGGCTTTGCCACTTTCTTTGATATCGATACCGTGGCCCTCTTGTGGAGCAAGACTCTTAAAGTAGCCTTTGTTGGGCATGTCGAGAACGGTCTATATGTGATTAACTTTTCGGAGTGACCCACTAAGACCGCGACATGCCTAATGGCTAAAGTTGATGTGGGATGGCTTTGGCATCGCTGTTTAGCCCATGTCAATATGAGATCTTTGCAAAGTCTCCTCAAGGGGGACCATGTCCGTGGACTAACGAATGTTAGTTTTGCTAAAGATCGTGCTTGCAGTGCTTGTATCGAAGGAAAGCTACATGAGAAGGCTCACCCTCCCACGATTATCATTTACTCAAAGAGGCCTTTGGAGCTCCTTCACATGGATCTATTTGGGCCTCCATCCTTCGCTTGGGGTAGGAAGTATTGCTTGGTTATTGTGGATGACTACTCAAGATACACTTGGGTGTATTTCTTCAAGAGGAAGAGCGAGACCCAACAAACCGTCATTGACTTTGCAAATGAAGCACAACGTCAACACAATGCAAAGATCTTGACAATAAGAAGTGACAACGGCACCGAGTTCAAGAACTACACCTTGGATGAGTTTATTAGTGATGAGGGGATCAAGCATCAATACTCCGCACCTTACACCCCTCAACAAAACGGTGTTGCGGAGAGGAAGAACCGGACGTTGATGGATGCGGCAAGGACCATGATGGCGGAGTTCAAGTCTCCGTACAACTTTTGGGCCGAAGCCATCAATACCGCGTGTCATGCATCCAATCGGCTCTACCTCCGCAAGGGCTTGAACAAGACTCCATATGAGATACTCACCGGTAACAAGCCCAACCTCAAGTACTTCCGGGTGTTCGGGTGTAAGTGTTTCATTCTCAAGAAAGGTGTTCGGTTGTCTAAATTTGAGGCTAGAGCTTATGAGGGCATATTTGTTGGTTATGCTACAAACTCTCATGCTTACCGTGTCCTCAATAAATCCACGGGACTTATTGAGGAGACGTGTAACGTGGAGTTTGATGAGAATAACGGCTCCCAAGTGGAGCAAAGTGGCACTTGTGATGTAGGTGATGAAATTCCTCCCCAAGCCATAAGAAGAATGGGTGTTGGCTTTATCCTACCCATTGAGGAACCCCTTGTGGCCGAAGGAGAAGGACAAAGCTCCACTCAAGCGGAGCCATCACCAACCCAAGGCCCACACGCTTCCGAAGAACAACATGAAGGCCCTCATCCTCAAGAACATGACCAAGGGCAAGATCACGCTCAAGACGGTGTTGACACATCAAGTGATGCCCAAGGTCAAGTTCTCTCCTCCGAGCAAGTTCAAGAACAAGAACAAGCTCAAGACGACGCTCAAGATGATCAAGTGACCACTCCTCGTCTCACCCCCGAGGAGGAATTAGAGCGTCGTGCCGCCAAGGTTGCTTCCAAGCTCTCCACCAAGGATCATCTCATGGCGAATGTGCTTGGAAGCTTAAGAAAGGGGGTAAGAACTCATAGACAATTAGCAAATTATTGTGAGCATCACGCGTTTGTCTCTTGTGTGGAACCCCACAAGGTCTATGAGGCGCTAGAAGATCCGGATTGGCTCAATGCCATGCATGAAGAACTCAACAACTTCGAGCGCAACAAAGTGTGGAGATTGGTGCCAAGACCGACGGGGAACCACAATGTCATCGGAACCAAGTGGATATTTAAGAACAAGCAAGATGCCCATGGGATTATCATTCGCAACAAGGCTCGTTCGGTAGCACAAGGCTACTCCCAAGTCGAGGGTATCGACTACGGTGAAACCTTTGCTCCCGTTGCTCGTCTTGAATCTATTCGCATGTTGATTGCCTATGCTTCTCATCATAACTTTAAGTTACAACAAATGGATGTGAAGAGTGCTTTTCTTAATGGTCCCATTAATGAATTGGTTTATGTCAAGCAACCCCCCGGGTTCGAGGATCCCTACTTTCCCGATCATGTGTATCAACTCGATAAGGCACTCTATGGCCTTAAACAAGCCCCACGTGCGTGGTATGACCACCTTACCGAGTTGTTACAAGACCGTGGTTTTGAAGTTGGGCTAATCGACCCCACTCTTTTTACTAAGAAGGTCAAAGGGGAGTTGTTTGTGTGCCAATTATATGTTGATGATATTATCTTTGGTTCCCCTAACAAAGCTTTCAATGAGGAATTTGCCGCTCTCATGACCTCAAAGTTCGAGATGTCTTCCATGGGAGAGTTGAAGTTCTTTCTAGGGTTCGAAGTGAAGCAAAGAAGAGAAGGAACCTTCATCAATCAAGCCAAATATACTCAAGACATGCTCAAAAGATTCAAGCTAAGTGATGTCAAGCCGGCTTCCACTCCCATGCCCACCAAGTGCCAACTTGACATAGATCCCAATGGTAAAGCGGTGGATCAAAAGGTATATCGCTCCATGATAGGTTCCTTGCTTTACCTTTGTGCATCTAGACCGGATATCATGTTGAGTGTGGGAATTTGTGCACGGTTTCAAGCCGCACCTAAGGAAAGTCACTATGTGGCGGTCAAACGAATCTTTCGATATTTGGCTCATACCCCAAACTTTGGCCTATGGTACCCAAGAGGAGCAAACTTCAAGCTTGTAGGGTATTCGGATTCCGATTGGGCGGGAGACAAAGTGGATAGGAAGTCCACTTCCGGAGGGTGCCAATTCCTTGGTTGCTCTTTGGTAAGTTGGTCTTCCAAAAAGCAAAGTTGTGTGTCTCTCTCGTCCACCGAAGCGGAGTATGTGGCGGCCGGTAGTTGTTGTGCACAACTCTTATGGATGAGGCAAACTTTAAAGGATTACGGTGTCATTTGTGACAAAGTGCCTCTTTGGTGTGACAATGAAAGTGCCATCAAGATCTCTCTCAACCCGGTGCAACACTTCAAGACGAAGCATATTGAGATCCGGTATCACTTGATCCGGGATCACATTAGGCGAGGAGAGATCGAGCTCAACTATGTCAACACTCATGATAACCTTGCAGATATCTTCACGAAGCCCTTGGATGAAGCAAGATTTCGCGAGTTAAGGCATGAGCTAAATATCATTGATTCGAGCAATGTTGCTTGAACCCTTGCACACCCCACCATACTCAACGTGTTGTCCTATTTAGATGTAGGCATGGACATAGGGGGAGTGATGTTCTCTCAATGAACTCTCCCTCCCCCCATTATGCATAAATCGATCAAGTCTTTCACATTAGCCATGTTTGATGGTACTTGTCCTCCAAAGACGAGTTTTGGTCATGGACCCAAGGATAATTCTTCGCGGTGCCATACCAATTGACTCAAACATAGGTGGCTACAGCCACCGCCCTCTCTTTGGAGAGGTGGTGTCTCGTGGTTGTTTCGTTTGTCATGTGCCTTTCTGGCTTTGTGTGTTGCGTGGTCTTGTGGTGTCATGTTGGCTCGGAGTGTTTGTGCAAAGACCCAGTTTTTCGTGTGCTCGAAACGTGCATCTTCTAGAGCCCACGGTACTACCGTGGTTGGCCGCGGTACTACCTCTTTGGGAGGCACGGTACTACCGCTCCACAACACGGTACTACCGCTCAGGTGCGGTACTTCGGAAGTACCGCGCCGGGCGGTACTACCGCGTTGGGGCACGATACTACCACGTCGTCGAGGGAGCGTGGGGGTTATGACTCGGGCAGGGGAGTTCCAACTCCCCATACCCATTCATTTGTCTCTCTCCCCACGTTTCTCTCTCTCTCTCTCTCGCTCAAGAACGGCGCCGGAGGCCCTCGCCGGATCTCCGTCTCCGGCCACTCTCCTCGGATTCCGATCGGTGGGATCGTTCCCCACCACTTCCTCCTGCCATGGACCAAGGTTTTTCTCCAAATCCCTCTTTTTCTTGGATGTTCTCTTGCTTCTAGGTTTTTTAGGAGAAACTTGTTGTTCTTGAGATTTTAGGCCAAATCTATGCAAGAGTAGGATGTAGGAGAGTCATGATGCGTAGGAATCATACTTGATATGCTATCTTGTGGTAGCTTTGTCCAACCGTAGTACCGCCGTGGTTTCGCGGGCTTTTCTCATATTTGAACTTGTTCAGATCTGACGCGGTGCGGTACTACCGTGTCTGATGTGCGGTACTACTTCCCATCAGGTGCGGTACTACCGTGCTAGCTTGTGCGGTACTACCGCTCAGCAGACGCGGTACTACCACGCTAGCCGAGGCGCTAAGGTCGTACTACCGCTCCTAGACCCGGTACTACCGTGACCTTGCATGGTACTACCGCGTCTAAGAGCAGTACTACTATCTTAGCTTCGCAACACTTGGCAGTACTACCGTAGGGATCAAATCTCTCTCTAGGCATTTATCATGTGTGCTTTCTGCCTGTTTCTCTTGCTTTGTTGTGGTCTTTGCATTAATCCCTCTTGGCTGTTGTGGGTGCTTTGCATTTTTGTGTCTCAGGTGGTGGCTCTCGCCGTTCCAATCCCAGTCGTGACACTGGCTCCAAGCGTCTGCGCAACCCCCAAGATGAAGCCCCAGAGGGCTCCAATGCCCCCAAGCGCAATGTCAAGACCACTGCAAGCAAGCAAAAGGAACCTGCTAAGGGCATGGACGAGATTTCTGTCTCTGAGTATGTTGAACGTCGGAGGATCAATCCCTATGTGACTCCTCAGGCTATGCTCAGAGGCACCGAGATGTTCTGGAACAAGCAACAGGTTCTCATCTATCTGGATGTGATCAAGAGCAAGCAGAATACCTTCGTGGGTGTCAAGTGGATAGACATGCATCACATGCGGAAGGACAAGTTTCGTGACTATTTTGGAGAGGCTCTGGACTTGGTGGAGCAGTTTGCTATTGAGCTGGTGATCTCTTTTCACCATGACTATGACCCTGAGCTCATTTGTCAGTTCTTTGCATCAGTGTACTTTCATCCCGGGGAGGAGCGGAGGATGACCTGGATTACCAACGGCCGTCAGCTGTCTGCTACATGGAAAGAGTTCATGGATCTGCTGCACATTCCTGATGATGGGCTTCACACCCCCGTTGGTGTTCGCCCCCATGCCAACTCTGAGTCTGCCAACAAGAACTTGCTTCAGCCTTTCCTTGTTGATAAGGTGCTCCCCAATGGCAAGTCAACTTGGGTGTTAAACTCCTTTCTGGATATCATGCATCGCATCTTCCGCAACACTCTGTTCCCATGCATTAGCGACAAGGACAAGGTCCATGCATATCTAGTGGACATGTTGCTCCTGTGTGCAGAGGCACGTTCTTCTCAGACTCAGCCACTTGATGTCTCACACATCATGTAGTGTGAGCTTCGGTTCGCGGTGTTCACTCATAAGGTACCTATCTATGGACCGTACCTGTTTCGGCTGCTCTCCACCACTTGGGAGAAGATGTACTCTGCTGATGAGTTCCTTGCTCCAGACTGGATTCGCCCTGAGTCCATCAGCCTCCGCGTCAAGCCCAACTTGGCCAACACCACTACCCGTGCTGAGGCCTCTTCTGCTAGGAGGGTTGCTGGTGAGGAGGAGGCTGCTGCTGAGAATGTTGCTGAGGACTGTGCTGCTAGGTCCACCACTCCTTCCACTGAGCCGTCATGGGCCAAGAAGCTAAAGGATAAGATGAAGACTCTCTTCTGCATGCAGGCAAAGGGACAGTACAGGGCTCACGTGGCAGACAAGGAGAGTCGCCGCCGTGACAAGAAGGTTATGAGGCTCTTTGGAGAGGATGTGTCTGGCGGGTCTCAGGATGTCATCACACCTGAGGCTGCCTGGATGTCAAAGCAGGGATACAAGTGGACCAGTTCAGAGGATGACTTCGAGGAGACTATCCCCGCCGCTGAGTCTAACGAGGAGCACGAGGAGCAGTGGGATGACTTCTCTGCCTGAGCCACCCCGTGTGTGTAGGTGTCCTCTCTGCCTTTTTTGGCGTCTTGATGCCAAAGGGGGAGAGAGTGTAGGGATTTGCGTTGTGTCGTGCTTTGTGCATTTTTTTGCTTTTTCTTTTGGACCTCGTTTGTGCTTGTTTGCTCTTGTTTGGTTTGTGCTTTTGAGACCTTTCCTCACATGGTGTAAGACATATGCTCTTTATCTATTGTAGTTGACTTATGTTTGTGCTATCTTGTCTAGTGATAGATATGCCTTGTCTCTATAATATAGGGGGAGCTTTCCTCCTAGTATTCGTGTACCGTGCAGTCCAAAGCACTCATCTAGGTGGCACACATCTAGGGGGAGCCCGTCTATATTCTAGAGAGGAGGGGTTTGCATTTACTTAATATTATTTTCCTTGTGCAAATCCCGTATTGTCATCAATCCACCAAAAAGGGGGAGATTGTAAGGGCATATTTATCCCTAAGTGTTTTGGTGATTGATGACAACGCATTTGCGGACTAATCGTGTGCCTTGAGTATTCCAGACACTTCATTGCTAGGCACAAGACGGTTGGGTGCCCCTCGAAGACTGATGAAGACGGCGTTTGTTCTACGTTTCTTTTTGGTGGATTTGAGTCATAGGAAAGTCGTACTATTAAGAGGGGGTCCGCGTTGGAAAGGTTTGGGTGGAATCATCACGTACACGTCTCCTTCTTGTCCCTTCCTTTTTCCTTGGAGCTTCCTCCGTTTTATTGCCTTCCTTGTCTGGCTGTTGTGGTTGGTCGCGGTAGTACTGCTCCCAGGAAAACGGTAGTACCGTAGGCGTCTGCGGTAGTACCGCGCGATGGCGCGGTAGTACCACAGGTGCCCACGGTAGTACCGCTCCCCTGGAGCCGCACTTCCGCTGCCCACCAGGCTAGTGCTTCCCCTTTGCGGTAGTAGGGGCGGATGTAATTTTTTACATCCGCACCTACCGCGTTAGTATCGTTTTCGCCGAGCAGTAGTACCGCGCTATGCAGTCAGGCAGTAGTACTGCCCCTCGGCGGTACTACTGTGTCGGGTTTTTGCTACTTCTGTTTCTTTGCGGAAGTAGGCACGGAAGTTCCCTTCCCCCTAGCTGGGGGTTTTTGCCTTGCGGTAGTACCGCATGAGGGGCGCGGTAGTACCGCGCGTGCGGAAGTACCGCCCCCAGCTCCTGCACGTCTGTTTATCTTTACTGTCGCTGGGGTTGTGGCAGTACCATGGGTCGGTACGGTAGTACCGCACAACCACGGTAGTACCGCTCGGTTGCAAGCAGTAGTACCGCGCGGCCTTGCGGTAGTACCGCCGGCGAGGCACGGTAGTACCGCTGGCCGCGGGCTGGTTGGTGGGTAACAGTTGGATCCTTGTCCCACACTATATAAGGGGTCCCCTTCTTCCCTGTTGACTTACCTCTTCCACCCCTAAGCTCCATTATTGCTCCAAGCTCCATTTTCGCCCGATCTCACTCCCTAGCCGACCAAACTTGTTGATTTTCTCGGGAGTGGTTGAGAAGGCCTCGATCTACACTTCCACCAAGAGATATTTGATTCCCCCCACTAATCCCTTGCGGACCTTGTTACTCTTGGGTGTTTGAGCATCCTAGATGGTTGAGGTCACCGCGAAGCCATAGTCCATTGTGGTGAAGCTTCGTGGTGTCGTTGGGAGCCTCCAATTGAGTTGTGGAGATTGCCCCAACCTAGTTTGTAAACGTTCGGTCGCCGCCTCCAAGGGCACCAATAGTGGAATCATGACATCTCGCATTGTGTGAGGGCATGAGGAGAATACGGTGGCCCTAGTGGCTTCTTGGGGAGCATTGTGCCTCCACACCGCTCCAACGGAGACATACTTCCTCTCAAAGGGAAGGAACTTCGGCAACACATCCTCGTCTCCACCGTCTCCACTCTTGGTTATCTCGTGCCTTTACTTGTGCAAGCTTATTTGTTTCATATATCTTGCTTGCTTGTGTTCCTATCCTTGTTGCATCATATAGGTTGCTCACCTAGTTGCATATCTAGACAACCTACTTTGATGCAAAGTTTAAATTGTTAAAGAAAAGCTAAAAATTGTTAGTTGCCTATTCACCCCCCTAGTCAACCATATCGATCCTTTCAACATGGATCCCATCTCAGATTTCATGGCCTCAAGCCATTTTGCGGAATCTGGGCTCATCATCGCTTCCTCATAGTTCGTAGGTTCGTCATGGTCAAGCAACATGACCTCCAGAATAGGATTACCGTACCACTCTGGCGTGGATCTTGCTCTGGTTGACCTACGAGGTTCGGTAGTAACTTGATCTGAAGTTTCATGATCATCATCATTAGCTTCCTCACTAATTGGTGTAGGTGTCACAGGAACTGGTTTCTGTGATGAACTACTTTCCAATAAGGGAGCAGGTACAATTACCTCATCAAGTTCTACTTTCCTCCCACTCACTTCTTTCGAGAGAAACTCCTTCTCTAGAAAGGATCCATTCTTAGCAACAAATGTCTTGCCTTCGGATCTGTGATAGAAGGTGTACCCAACAGTTTCCTATGGGTATCCTATGAAGACACATTTCTCCGATTTGGGTTCAAGCTTATCAGGTTGAAGTTTTTTCACATAAGCATTGCAGCCCCAAACTTTAAGAAACGAGAACTTTGGTTTCTTGCCAAACCACAGTTCATAAGGCATCGTCTCAATGGATTTCGATGGTGCCCTATTTAATGTGAATGCAGCTATCTCTAAAGCATAACCCCAAAACGATAGCGGTAAATCAGTAAGAGACATCATATATCGCACCATATCTAGTAAAGTACGATTACGACGTTCGGATACACCATTACATTGTGGTGTTTCGGGTGGCGTGAGTTGTGAAACTATTTCACATTGTTTCAAATGTAGAACAAACTTGTAACTCAAATATTCTCCTCCACGATCAGATTGTAGAAACTTTATTTTCTTGTTACGATGATTTTCCACTTCACTCTGAAATTCTTTGAACTTTTCAAATGTTTCAGACTTATGTTTCATTAAGTAGATATACCCATATCTGCTCAAATCATTTGTGAAGGTGAGAAAATAACGATACCCGCCGCGAGCCTCAACATTCATCGGACCACATACATCGGTATGTATGATTTCCAACAAATCTGTTGCTCGCTCCATTGTTCCGGAGAACGACATTTTAGTCATCTTGCCCATGAGGCATGGTTCGCAAGTACCAAGTGATTCATAATCAAGTGATTCCAGAAGTCCATCAGTATGAAGTTTCTTCATGCGCTTTACACCAATATGACCCGAAAGGCAGTGCCACAAATAAGTTGCACTATCATTATCAACTCTTCATATTTTGGCTTCAACATTATTTATATGTGTATCACTACTATCGAGATTCAACACAAATAGACCACTCTTCAAGGGTGCATGACCATAAAAGATATTACTCATATAAATAGAACAACCATTACTCTCAGATTTAAATGAATAACCGTCTTGCATCAAACAAGATCCACATATAATGTTCATGCTTAACACTGGCACCAAATAACAATTATTCGGGTCTAAAACTAATCCCGAAGGTAGATGTAGAGGTAGCGTGCCGACAACGATCACATCGACTTTGGAACCATTTCCCACGTGCATCGTCACCTCGTCCTTAGCCAGTCTTCGCTTAATCCGTAGTCCCTGTTTTGAGTTGCAAATATTAGCAACAGAACCAGTATCAAATACCCAGGTGCTACTGTGAGCTCTAGTAAGGTACACATCAATAAAATGTATATCACATATACCTTTGTTCACCTTGCCATCCTTCTTATCCGCCAAATACTTGGGGCAGTTCCGCTTCCAGTGACCAGTCCCTTTGCAGTAGAAGCACTCAGTCTCAGGCTTAGGTCCAGACTTGGGTTTCTTCTCTTGAGCAGAAACTTGTTTTCCGTTCTTCTTGAAGTTCCCTTTCTTCTTCCCTTTACCCTTTTTCTTGAAACTGGTGGTCTTGTTGACCATCAACACTTGATACTCGTTCTTGATTTCTACCTCCGCAGCCTTTAGCATTGTGAAGAGCTCGAGAATCATCTTATCCATCCCTTGAATATTATAGTTCATCACAAAGCTTTTGTAGCTTGGTGGCAGTGATTGAAGAACTCTGTCAATGACACTATCAACCGGAAGATTAACTCCCAGCTGAGTCAAGTGATTATGGTACCCAGACATTCTGAGTATATGTTCACTGACAGAACTATTCTCCTCCATCTTGCAGCTGTAGAACTTATTGGAGACTTCATATCTCTCAATCCGGGCATTTTCTTGAAATATTAACTTCAACTCCTGGAACATCTCATATGCTCCATGATGTTCAAAACGACGTTGAAGTCCCGGTTCTAAGTCGTAAAGCATGACACACTGAACTATTGAGTAGTCATCAGCTTTGCTCTGCCAGACATTCATAACACCTGGCGTTGCTCCTGCAGTGGGTTTGGCACCCAGCGGTGCTTCCACGATGTAATTCTTCTATGCAGCAATGAGGATAACCCTCAAGTTACGGACCCAGTCCATGTAATTGCTACCATCATCTTTCAACTTTGCTTTCTCAAGGAACGCATTAAAATTCAACGGAACAACAGCACGGGCCATCTATCTACAATAACATAGACAAGCAAAATACTATCAGGTACTAAGTTCATGATAAATTTAAGTTCAATTAATCATATTACTTAAGAACTCCCACTTAGATAGACATCCCTCTAATCGTATAAGTGATCACGTGATCCATATCAACTAAACCATAACCAATCATCACGTGAAATGGAGTAGTTTTCAATGGTGAACATCACTATGTTGATCATATCTACTATATGGTTCACGATCGACCTTTCGGTCTTAGTGTTCCGAGGCCATATCTGCATATGCTAGGCTCGTCAAGTTTAACCCGAGTATTCTGCATGTGTAAAACTGTCTTACACCCGTTATAGATGAACGTTGAGCTTATCACACCCGATCATCATGTGGTGTCTCGACACGACGAACTTTGGTAATAGTGCATACTCAGGAAGAACACTTTTACCTTGAAATTTAGTGAGAGATCATCTTATAATGCTACCGTCAAACAAAGCAAAATAAGATGCATAAAGGATAAACATCAGATGCAATCAATATAAGTGATATGATATGGCCATCATCATCTTGTGCCTTTCATCTCCATCTCCAAAGCACCGTCATGATCACCATCGTCACCGACGCTACACCTTGATCTCCATCGTAGCATCGTTGTCATCTCGCCAACTATATTTTTCACCCACCATAGAATTTGCTATCTTGAGAGTAATTTCTTCACCCACCGTAGAATTTGCTATCTTGAGAGAAGCCACTAGTGAAAACTATGGCCCCCGGGTCTATTCTCCATTATATTATTCTCCCGTCAACAAGCTATTTCTGTCACCGTTTATTTTGCAATCTTTATTTTCCAATCTATACAACAAAAATACCAAAAATATTTATCTTATTATCTCTATTAGATCTCACTTTCGCAAGTTGCCGTGAAGGGATTGCCAACCCCTTTATCGCGTTGGTTGCGAGGTTCTTGTTTGTTTGTGTAGGTACTAGGGACTTGCGTCTTATCTCCTACTGGGTTGATACCTTGGTTCTCAACAACTAAGGGAAATACTTACGCTACTTTGCTGCATCACCCTTTCCTCTTCAAGGGAAAACCAATGCATGTTCAAGAGGTAGCAGTTTCCTGCCGCCACCCAGCGATATTGCGCATAAACCTAGGCGGCACGCGATGCACTGAGGCAACAAGCGCAGCCAATAGCACATCCACCTTTTCCAAGCATGCCAACCCATTGACGCGCCGCCTCTGCAATCAACCTCCTTGACGAGTGAGGGAATCCTGGATTAGGGGGTGTCCGGATAGCCGGACTATAACCTTTGGCCGGACTCTCGGACTATGAAGATACAAGATTGAAGACTTTGTCCCGTGTCCGGATGGGACTTTCCTTGGCGTGGAAGGCAAGCTTGGCAATACGGATATGTAGATCTCCTCCCATTGTAACCGACTCTGTGTAACCCTATCCCTCTCCGGTGTCTATATAAACCGGAGGGTTTTAGTCCATAGGACGAACAACAATCATACCATAGGCTAGCTTCTAGGGTTTAGCCTCTTTGATCTCGTGGTAGATCTACTCTTGTACTACCCATATCATCAATATTAATCAAGCAGGAGTAGGGTTTTACCTCCATCGAGAGGGCCCAAACCTGGGTAAAAACATTGTGTCCCTTGTCTCCTGTTACCATCCGCCTAGATGCACAGTTCGGGACCCCCTACCCGAGATCCGCCGGTTTATCCCGTAATCTTCCGAACACTACGGGCTTCGCAGAAATTTAAAATTATAGAATTCTCTGGCTAAGTGAGAGTGATAACACATTATAGTCCGATTGCCTTGTTCGTTGTGCTGAGCACCTCCCTCGAAGGACCCAAGAATGGGAAAAAGAGTGCTCAGGTTTATCTCGAACACCCCAGCACTCATGGCATGAGTGCTCCGGTTTATCCCAAACACCCCAGCACTCGCCATCTCTCAGACTCGATAAACGGCCGCATAGAAGGTAATATTTTAAATTAAAACAAGCATTGCATAGCGCATATGAACAAGTTTTCAGCGCACAGGATAAAACGAACAAGTTCACTCAAATATTACATATTTGGAACATTCGTCTGCCACAAGGCGGGCGCCCTTTAGGACGCCCTCATAATACATCTCGGGGTGGCGATGCTCCTTGCCCTGCGGTGGCCCGTCCTTCACAAGCTTCTCCGCATCCATCTTGCCCCAATGCACTTTAGCACGGGCAAGCGCCCTACGGGCACCTTCGATGCAGACGGAGCGCTTGACGACTTCAAACCACAGATAGGCATCCACCAGCCGCCTCACCAGCCCGAAGTAGCTCCCGGGCAGGGCCTCTCCAGGCCACAGCCAAACTATAAGGCCCTTCATGGCCTGTTCGACCACCTTATGGAGCTCGACCAGTTGCTTCAGCTGGTCGCTCAAGGGCACCGAGTGTCCGGCCTCAGCATACTGAGACCAGAATACCTTCTCCGTCGAGCTGCCCTCCTCGGCCCGGTAGAAGGCGGCGGCATCTGACACACTACGGGGCAAATCTGCGAATGCTCCTGGAGAGCTCCGGATTTGGGTAAGTAACAAGTATTTCCCTTTCACGTGCTTGCTTTGCATAAAGAATGCCTTACCTGCCGCTATCTTGTTCATCACCTCAACTTCCTGGAGGGCTTTCTGGGCTTCGGCCTTGGTAGACTTGGCACTTTCAAGGGCCGCCGCGAGCTCGGACTCTCGCGTCTTTGAGTCAAACTCCAAACTCTCATGTTTTTCCATGAGAGCCTGGAGCTCTTTCTGCACCTCGCCAACCCGCGCCTCATGTTTCTCCCGCTCGGTGCACTCCGTGGCCGCCTTCTTTTTGGCCTCGGAAAGCGCTTGCTTAAGGGTCGCCACCTCAGTCGTGGCCCCTAGGACACCAATAGCGATCCTGTCATTTTTTGCAATTGCATCTTTTTAAATATACTCCACAAGGTATTACT
The DNA here is from genome assembly GCF_018294505.1 of Triticum aestivum. Lineage (NCBI taxonomy): Eukaryota > Viridiplantae > Streptophyta > Magnoliopsida > Poales > Poaceae > Triticum > Triticum aestivum. The sequence continues at coordinate 611,273,845 of NC_057800.1, forward strand.
TACCTTCTTTTTCCTTGAGCTCCTTTTTTAGAAAGGGCGAGCTCTTGCTCGGACCGCTCGAGGCTCTGCTTCAGCGCATCCACCTCCGCAGTCAGTGCGGCAGAGGCCAGCAGTGAAGCCTGCATACGCATATTGACTTAATTATGTTAGACTCCTGCGAATGTTGTCAGATCCTCTATTCGGCTTTTCTTTCCGAACGCCAAACAGAGCATCAGGGCTACTGTCTATGCGGTAATATTTTCACATACCTCAAAGCCTGTTAGCAGGCTGGCACAGGCTTCAGTCAGCCCGCTTTTGGCGGACTGAACCTTCTGGATCACCGCACTCATAATAGTGTGGTGCTCCTCATCGATGGAGGCGCCGTTAAGCACGTCCAACAAATTATTCGGTGCCTCCGGTTGGACGGAGGTCACCGGCGTCGTAGGCTTGCCCTTCTTACTAGGGGGCCGCCTGCCGGACTCTGGAACCATTGAAGGTTCCGGTGCGGTGTCCGGCCCAGGGCCGGACTTGGAGCCCTTGGGTTTTTTCCCCTTTGCACCTGGAGTCCGGGAGGTCGCCTTGCAGCGCCTCCAGGACCACCTCCTCCTGGCTTGGAACCTTTTGGGACAACACCTCGGCATCGTCCGTAGTGCGAGGGGAGGTAGCGGTCGGAAGTGAAAAACTATTCACATCCGATGAATCTAGGGAGCCGCGAAAGACGACACGTCGAGCCGGGCTTTGGGCGGACTACATAATTATATTGGGCGTCAGGAGAAGCTGTGCAATAAAGGAATTCCATGAGTCACTCAGGTACCCGAATACTTACGATTTTGCCAGGGGCTTGGCCCTGAGCGGCCACTCCTCTTCGACATCGTCAGCGTTGGTGGAGTAGTCCGTAGGGAGGGTCCTCCCTTTCTTGGACCCTCCGGCCTCCCTAGTTGGGGCGACCTTCCTTTTCTTTTCTCCCCCTGCTGGGGAAGAAACCTCTCTTTCCTCCTCCTCGTCTTCGTGGGAGGAGTGCGCCTCGGAGTCATCGAACGATGAGTCCAACTCCACCGGGCGCCGGGAACTCTTCCGGGTTCCCATGGCCTTCTTCTTGGCCTTCTTCTCCGGCACCACGTAAGGTGCCGGAACCAGCAGCTCCGCCAAGCGGGCGTCCGCTGGGTCTTCGGGCAAAGGAGCCAGGCAGTTGATCTGTTCGGCCGTCCTCTGCCAGTCCTATCAAAGGCATGGGGGCTTAGATCCCGCATAGAGTCAAACTATGAAAGACAAATATCCTGTAAGAGGTAAAAATAGCTTACCGCGTTGGCTTGACGCTGCACGCTGAATCCGCGATCCTCGGTAGCGGATGCGGGAGCCTCGGCGCCCTTGAATAGCACCCTCCAGGCATCTTCGTACGTCGTGTCGAAGATCCTACTCAGAGTTCGGTGCTGGGCCGGGTTGAACTCCCACAAGCTGAAATCCCGTTGTTGGCACGGGAGGATCCTGCGGATGAGCATGACCTAGACTACGTTAACAAGTTTGAGCTTCTTGCTCACCAGGTTTTGGACGCATGTTTGGAGTCTGGTCATCTCACCTTTTTTACCCCACGGCATGCCCTTCTCTTTCCAGGAGGTGAGCCGCGTAGGGATTCCAGATCGGAACTCGGGGGCTGCGACCCATTCAGGGTTACGCGGCTTGGTGATGTAGAACCACCCCGATTGCCACCCCTTTATGGTCTCCATGAAGGAGCCCTTGAGCCATAGGACGTTGGGCATCTTGCCCACCATGGCGCCTCCGCACTCCACCTGGCAGCCTCCCACTACCTTCGGCTTGACATTGAAGGTCTTCAGCCATAGGCCGAAGTGGGGCTGGATGCAGAGGAAGGCCTCACACACGACGATGAACGCCGAGATGTTGAGGATGAAGTTCGGGGCCAGATCGTGGAAGTCCAGGCCGTAGTAGAACATGAGTCCCTGGACAAATGGGTGGAGAGGGAAGCCTAGTCCGTGGAGGAAATGGGTGAGGAACACCACCCTCTCATGGGGCCTGGGGGTGGGGATGAGCTGCCCGTCGTCTGGGAGCCGGTGCGCGATGTCGTCAGACAAGTATCCGGCTTTCCTCAGCTTCTTGATGTGTCCCTCCGTAACGGAGGAGACCATCCACTTGCCTCCCGCTCCGGACATGGCTGGAGAAGGTTGAGGTGGGGAATGCAGACTTGGGCGCTGGAGCTTGAGTGCGCGAAAATGGATGAGCAAAGGAGGAAGAAGGCGTGGATGGAAAGGCGGATCCTTATCCCCTTATATGGGCGGACGAAACTATGCATCCCCACCAGCCTAGTAAAACTTGCTTATCTCCCAAGCGCCGTAATCAATGGCGCGGTTGGGTTACCCACGCCCGTATTGATGAGAATCCCGGGATAAGGGGACACGATCTCTGCTTCAACAAGACGTGCCAAGGAAACCGCCTCGCAAAACACGCTGAGGTGGGATAGTAAAAACGGTTCAAATAAAGGCTTGGCTGTGGCATGATGACACGCTATGGAATACGTCAGCAGATTAGATTTGTGTAAATATTATTCTCTCTACGACATTATGTGGAACTTATTTTGCAGAGCCAGACACTATCCTTGTGTTCAAAATCTTCTATGAAGTATTCGGAGGAGGAACCATCCTTGCAATGCCGAAGACAATCTGCGCGCCGGACTCGTCGTCATTGAAGCCTGGTTCAGGGGCTACCGAGGGAGTCCTGGATTAGGGGGTGTCCGGATAGCCGGACTATAACCTTTGGCCGGACTCTCGGACTATGAAGATACAAGATTGAAGACTTTGTCCCGTGTCCGGATGGGACTTTCCTTGGCGTGGAAGGCAAGCTTGGCAATACGGATATGTAGATCTCCTCCCATTGTAACCGACTCTGTGTAACCCTAGCCCTCTCCGGTGTCTATATAAACCGGAGGGTTTTCGTCCATAGGGCGAACAACAATCATACCATAGGCTAGCTTCTAGGGTTTAGCCTCTTTGATCTCGTGGTAGATCTACTCTTGTACTACCCATATCATCAATATTAATCAAGCAGGAGTAGGGTTTTACCTCCATCGAGAGGGCCCGAACCTGGGTAAAAACATTGTGTCCCTTGTCTCCTGTTACCATCCGCCTAGACGCACAGTTCGGGACCCCATACCCGAGATCCGCCGGTTTTGACACCGACAACGAGGAAAACGAGAAGGAGCCACGGACCGTCAAGGCTGAGGCGCTCCCCAGCAACGCAATGGATGATGCGGTGCTGCGCGTCATCGCCAGGGTTGAGCAGACCCTTGGTGCACGATGCTTCAACGCCGTAGATCAAGATAGGGATGTCAGTTCTGAGAGGCTATAGCTCGCCGCACAACATGATCGATGGTGTGCCGCAGAGCAAGCTAGGCGCATCCGCGCCGATTGGCTGTGGCCCGCCGCACAATGAGACCAATGGAGCACCGCAAAGAGAGAGGCGCAACGTGCCGCACAGTAAGAGCGGGTCGATCGACTCTTTCCTATTGTCGATAGGGCCATAGCTGGGTACACATCCCGTCAGTACCCCCATGCCTTGCTAGGAGTGGGCAGATGACGTTTACGCCGTACTTGTAGCGGACACATGTCATGCCGTTCGCATGGGTCACACCGTTCGCCTTGTCCGCGACCGCTCGATGCCAACGCTCTGGTCACTAGGCTCGAGCACCTCGTTCGCCTAGGTGTCCACCTGGGCGCAGTAGAGGAACATGGCCGTCTGATACGTCTCCATCATATCTATAATTGTTGATTGTTTCAGATCAATATTATACAAATTCCACATACTTTTTGCAACATTTTATATCATTTATTGGACTAATCTATTGATCCGGTGCCCAGTGCCAGTTCCTGTTTGTTGCATATTTTTTGTTTCGCAAAATATCCGTACCAAACGAAGTCCAAATGCGATAATAATTTATGGAGAATTATTTTGAAATATTTGTGATTTTTGGGAGGTGGAATCAACGCAAACGGAGGCCCACGACCTCCACAACCCATCAGGGCGCGTCGGGCACCCCCTGGCGCGCCCAAGTGTCTTGTACCCTCCGTGTAAGTCGGTTGGGGCCCTTCTTCAGGCGCAAGAAAGATACTTATGAAAAAAAATCATGTAAAAATTTCAGCGCAATCGGAGTTACGGATCTCTGGGAATTAAAGAAACAGTGAAGGGCTAGAAAACAGGAATGCGAAACAGAAGAGAACAGAGGGATAGATCCAATCTAGGAGGGGCTCCTGCCCCTCCGCTGCCATGGAGGCCATGGACCAAAGGGGAAACTCTCCTCCCATCTATGGTAGGCCAAGGAAGAAGAAGAAGGAGGGCACTCTCTCCCCCTCTCTCCCGATGGTGCCGGAGAGCCGTCGGGGCAAGGATCATGACGACGATCTATATCAACAATCTTGCTACACCAACTTTCTCCCCCTCTATGCAGCGGTGTAACACCTCTTCTCCCTGTTGTAATCTCTACTTAAACATGGTGCTCAATGCTATATATTATTTCCCAATGATATATGGCTATCTTATGATGTTTGAGTAGATCAATTTTGTCCTATGGGTTGATAGATGATCCTGGTTGGTGTGAGTTGTATGTTTTATTTTGGTGCTTTCCTATGGTGCCCTCCGTGTCACGCAAACGTGCGGGATCCCCACTATGGGGTGTTTCTATACGTTCATAATTCTCTTATAGTGGGTGGCATGAGTGACAGAATACACAGACCCGAGTAAGTGGGCTATTGCGTATGGGAGTAAACAGGACTTGATACTTAATGCTATGGTTGGGTTTTTCCTTAATGATCTTTAGTAGTTGCGAATGTTTGGTAGAGTTCCAATCATAAGTGCATATGATCCAAGTGGAGAAAGTATGTTAGCTCATGCCTCTCCCTCATATAAAGTTGCAATAATGATCACCGGTCTAGTTATCGATCACTTAGGGACAAATCACTTTCTTGTTGACAAAAGCTATCTACTTTTATTACCTTGCAATTTATTCGTAGTTTTATTTTCGCAAAGTACTTCTAGTTTTATTCTTATTCTAGGTAAAGTAGACGTTAAGTGTGCGTAGAGTTGTATCGGTGGTCGATATAACTTGAGGGAATATTTGTTCTACCTTTAGCTCCTCGTGGGGTTCGACACTCTTATTTATCGAAAAAGGCTATAAATGATCCCCTATACTTGTGGGTTATCAAGACCTTTTTTTGGCACCGTTGCCGGGGAGTAATAGCATGGGGTGAATATTCTCGTGTGCATTTATTTGCTTTATCACTAAGTAGTTTTTATTTCCTATTCTAAGTTGTTCTTTATCTTTAGTTCTGGATATGGAACATGAAACACCAAAAAAATTAGTTGTACTTTCTACACATGGAGATGGAGAACCTCCTAAAACCCTCGATGCCCGTTATGTGAAAAATATTAAACACTACTTTGATAATCCCGAGAAAACCCCATTCAACTTGATAATGGGAGACAGGTTGGATCAACATGAATACTTTAGGGATTATCGCTTGACACAAAAAGGGAATTGTTATGGGATCAAATTCATATGTTGCATTGGTATGCTCGGGATCTATGCTTGAGATATGATTATACTTGTTGCTCTAGGATAAAGGCTCCACACCTTCCCTTTTCATGCAAATTAAATGATAATGAACCGTAGATTCCTATGCTAATGGTAGATATGATTACTATGATGTGGAACGAATAGAAGAATTTGTTGCTTTTAAGGGTGCTTATGAAATTGAATCTTTGTTTGAAAAGTACAAAGATTTTGATGTTTTAGTTTATAGATCTGAAAATTTTGCTATACTTAAATATTTCTATGAGAATTATAAATACAATTCTAATATTGATGTATTTATTAAGAAAGTCTCCGCTATCCAAGAAGAGACTAATATTTTGGAGGAGTCTATGGAAGAAGGAACTGATGAAACTGTGAGCTCATTGGATGAAAATGATGAGGAGGAGAGCGAAGAACAAGAGGAGGAAGAGCGGATTAGCCACCCGTGCCCACCTTCTAACGAGAGTAACTCTTTGATACGTCCATTTTGCATCATGCTTTTATATCAATATTTATTGCATTATGGGCTGTTATTACACATTATGTCACAATACTTATGCCTATTTTCTCTTATTTTACAAGGTTTCCACAAAGAGGGAGAATGCCGGTGGCTGGGATTCTGGGCTGGAAAAGGAGCAAATGTTAGAGACCTATTCTGCACAGCTCCAAAAGTCCTGAAACTTCACGGAAGATGTTTTCCAAATATATAAAAAAATACAGAGAGCAAGAACTTCACCAGGGGGGCCACACCCTGCCCACGAGGGTGGGGGCGCGCCCTACCCCCCTGGCGCGCCCCCTACCTCGTGGGCCCCTTGGTGGCCCTCCGGTGGCCATCTTCTGCTATATGAAGTCTTTTGATGGGAAAATAATCATAAGCCATCTTCTCGGACGAAACTCCGCCGCCATGAGGCGGAACCTTGGCAGAACCAATCTAGGGCTTTGGTGGAGCTGTTCTGCCGGGGAAACATCCCACCCGGAGGGGGAAATCATCGCCATCGTCATCACCAATGCTCCTCTCATCGGGAGAGGGCAATCTCCATCAACATCTTCATCAGCACCATCTCATCTCAAAACCCTAGTTCATCTCTTGTATCCAATTCTTGTCTCCAAGTCCGGGATTGGTGCTAATAGGTTGCTAGTAGTGTTAATTACTCCTTATAGTTGATGCTAGTTGGTTTAATTGGTGGAAGATCATATGTTCAGATCCTATATGCATATTAATACCCCTCTGATTATGAACATGTTTATGCTTTGTGAGTAGTTACTTTTGTTCCTGAGGACATGGGAGAAGTCTTGCTATTAGTAGTCATGTGAATTTGGTATTCGTTCGATATTTTGATGAGATGTATGTTGTCTCTCCTCTAGTGGTGTTATGTGAACGTCGACTACATGACACTTCACCATTATGTGGGCCTAGAGGAAGGCATTGGGAAGTAATAAGTAGATGATGGGTTTCTAGAGTGACAGAAGCTTAAACCCTAGTTTATGCGTTGCTTCGTAAGGGGCTGATTTGGATCCATATGTTTCATGCTATGGTTAGGTTTACCTTAACACTTTTGTTGTAGTTGCAGATGCTTGCAATAGAGGTTAATCATAAGTGGGATGCTTGTCCAAGTAAGGGCAACACCCAAGCACCGATCCACCCACATACCAAATTATAAAAGTACCGAACGCGAATCATATGAACATGATGAAAACTAGCTTGACGATATTCCCATGTGTCCTCGGGAGCACTTTACATTATATAAGAGTTTGTCCAGGCTTGTCCTTTGATACAAAAAGGATTGGGCCACCTTGCTGCACCTTATTTACTTTTGTTACTTGTTGCTCGCTACAAATTATCTTATCACAAAACTATCTATTACCACTTATTTCAGTACTTGCAGAGAATACCTTGCTGGAAACCGCTTATCATTTCCTTCTGCTGCTCATTGGGTTCAACACTCTTACTTATCGAAAGGACTATGATAGATCCCCTATACTTGTGGGTCATCAAGACTCTTTTCTGGCGCCGTTGCCGGGGAGTGAAGCGCCTTTGGTAGGTGGAATTTGGTAAGGAAAAATTTATATACTGTTCTGAAATTTACTGTCACTTGTTACCATGGAAAGTAATCCTCTGAGGGGATTGTTCGGGGTATCTTCACCCCGACCAGTAGATCAAAGAGTTGCTCCTCAACCTACTGAAAATGAAAATGAAAATGCTTGCTTTGAAGTTCCTTCGGGTTTGATAGAAAAATCGCTAGCTAATCCTTTTTTAGGAGATGGAACAAAACATCCTGATGAACATCTAATATATGTGGATGAAGTTTGTGGATTATTTAAGCTTGCAGGTGTACCCAGAGATGTTGTTAAGAAGAAGGTCTTCCCTTTATCTTTGAGGGGCGATGCATTGACATGGTATAGGCTATGTGATGATATGAGGTCTTGGAATTACAAACGATTGAAATTGGAATTTCATCAAAAGTTTTATTCTATGCATCTTGTTCATTGTGATCGCAATTATATATATAATTTTTGGCCACGCAAAGGAGAAAGCATCGCTCAAGCTTGGGGGAGGCTTAAATCAATGTTATATTCATGCCCCAATCATGATCTCTCAAGAGAAATGATTATCCAAAAAATTTATGCTTGACTTTCTGGTAACAATCGCACCATGCTTGATACTTCTTGTGCTGGCTCTTTTATGATGAAGACTATTGAATTCAAATGGGATTTATTGGAAAGAATTAAACGCAACTCTGAAGATTGGGACCTCGACAATGGTAAGGAGTCAGGTATGACACCTAGTTTTGATTGTGTTAAATCTTTTATGGATACCGATATTTTTCGTAAATTTAGCACTAAATATGGACTTAACTCTGAGAGTAGCTTCTTTCTGTGAATCTTTTGCTGCTTATGTTGATCTCCCGAAGGAGAAGTGGTTTAAAATCATCCTCCCATAGAAGTAAAAGTAGCTGCACCTATTAAAGTTGAAGAAAAAACTATCACTTATAATGATCCTATTGTTCCTACTTCTTATGTTGAGAAACCACCTTTCCCAGTTAGGATAAAGGATCATGCTAAAGCTTCAACTGTGGTTCGTAAATGCAATATTAAAACATATACACCTCTTGAACAAGTTAAAGTTGAACCTAATATTTCTATCGTTAAAGATCTCTTGTCTGATAATATTGATGGGCATGTTATTTATTTTTGTGATGAAACTGCTAGAATTGCTAAACCTCGTGATAAAGATAAACCTAGACCTGTGGTAGGCATGCCTGTTATTTCTGTTAAAATAGGCGATCATTTTTATCATGGCTTATGTGATATGGGTGCTAGTGCTAGTGCAATACCTTATTCCTTATACAAAGAAGTTATGCATGATATTGCACCTGCTGAGATGGAAGATATTGATGTCACGATTAAACTTGCCAATAGAGATACTATTTCACCAATGGGAATTGTTAGAGATGTTGAAGTCTTGTGTGGGAAAACTAAATATCCTGCTAATTTTCTTGTTCTTGGTTCTCCACAAGATAGCTTTTGTCCCATTATATTTGGTAGACCCTTCTTAAATACTGTTAATGCTACCATAGATTGCAAAAGAGATGTTGTTACTATCGGTTTAGATGATATGACTCATGAATTTAATTTTTCTAAATTTAGTAGACAACACCGTGAAGAAGAATTGCCTAGTAAGGATGAAATTATTGGTCTTGCTTCTATTGCCGTACCTCCTAGTGATCCTTTAGAACAATATTTGCTAGACCATGAAAATGACATGTTTATGAATGAAAGAAGGGAATTAGATGAAGTATTCTTTAAATAGGAACCTATTCTGAAAAACAATTTACCTGTTGAAATCCTAGGGGATCCTCCTCCACCCAAGGGTGATCCCGTGTTTGAGCTTAAACCTTTACCTGATACTATTAAATATGCTTATCTTGATGAGAAAAAGATATACCCTATTATTATTAGTGTTAACCTTTGAGAGCATGAGGAAGAGAGACTATTGAAAACTCTGAAGAAGCACCATGCTGCTATTGGGTATACTCTTGATGATCTTAAGGGCATTAGTCCCACTCTATGTCAACATAAAATTAATTTGGAAGAAGATGCTAAACCAGTTTGTGATCATCAACGCCGGCTGAATCCTAAAATGAAAGAAGTGGTAAGAAAGGAGATACTAAAGCTCCTTGAGGCAGGTATAATTTATCCCGTTGCTGATAGCCAGTGGGTAAGCCCTGTCCATTGTGTCCCTAAGAAGGGAGTGATACGTCTCCATCGTATCTATAATTTTTGATTGTTCCATGCCAATATTCTACAACTTTCATATAGTTTTGGCAACTTTTTATACTATTTTTGGGACTAACATATTGGTCCAGTGCCTAGTGCCAGTTCCTGTTTGTTGCATGTTTTTTTTGTTTCGCAGAATATCCATATCAAAAGGAGTCCAAATGGAATAAAAACTGACAGAGATTTTTTTGGAATATATATGATTTTTGGGAAGAAAAATCCACGCGAGACGATGCTCGATGGGCCCACGAGGTACGGGGGCGTGCCCCAGGGAGGCAGGCGCGCCCCTGACCCTCGTGGCCACCCCATAAGGCGGTTGATGCCCTTCTTTCGCCGCAAGAAAGCTAATATCCGGATAGAGATCGTCTTCAAATTTCAGCCCAATCGGAGTTACGGATCTCCGGGAATATAAGAAACGGTGAAAGGCTAGAATCTGAGAATGCAGAAACAGAGAGAGACAGAGAGAAAGATCCAATCTCGGAGGGGCTCTCGCCCCTCCCACGCCATGGAGGCCAAGGACCATAGGGGAAACCCTTCTCCCATCTAGGGAGGAGGTCAAGGAAGAAGAATAAGAAGGGCTGCCCTCTCCCCCTTGCTTCCGGTGGCGCGGAGTGCCACCGGTGGCCATCATCATCACCGTCATCTTCACCAACAACTTCACCTCCTTCACCACCAACTCTTCCCCCCTCTATGCAGCGGTGTAACCTCTCTCTTACCCGCTGTAATCTCTACTTAAACATGGTGCTCAACGCTATATATTATTTCCCTATGATGTATGGCTATCCTATGATGTTTGAGTAGATCCGTTTTGTCCTAATGGCTATTTGATGATCAAGATTGGTTTGAGTTGCATGTTTTTTTATTGGTGTTGTCCTATGGTGCTCTCCGTGTCGCGCAAGCGTGAGGGATTCCTGCTGTAAGGTTTGCAATATGTTCATGATTTGCTTATGGTGGGTGGCGTGAGTGACAGAAGCACAAACCCGAGTAAGTAGGTTGTTTGCGTATGGGATAAAGGGGACTTGATGCTTTAATGCTATGGTTGGGTTTTGCCTTAATGAATCTTTACTAGTTGCGGATGCTTGCTAGAGTTCCAATCATAAGTGCATATGATCCAAGTAGAGAAAGTATGTTAGCTTATGCCTCTCCCTCAAATAAAATTGTAATAATGATTACCGGTCTAGTTATCGATTTTCTAGGGACAAATAACTTTCTCGTGATAACAAGCTCTCTACTAAAACTAACTTAGTTGTGTCTTTATCTAACCAGCCCCTACTTTTTATTTAGATGCTCTTTATTATCTTGCAAACCTTTTCAACAAAACACCTACAAAGTACTTCTAGTTTCATACTTGTTCTAGGTAAAGCGAACATCAAGCGTGCGTAGAGTTGTATCGGTGGTCGATAGAACTTGAGGGAATATTTGTTCTACCTTTAGCTCCTCGTTGGGTTTGACACTCTTACTTATCGAAAACTGTTGTGATCCCCTATACTTGTGGGTTATCAAGACCTTTTTCTAGCACCGTTGCTGGGGAGCAATAGCCTGGGGTGAATATTCTTGTGTGTGCTTGTTTGCTTTATCACTAAGTAATTTTTTATTTGATGTTCTTAGTTGTTCTCTATCTTTAGTTATGGATATGGAACACAAAATACCCAAAAAATTAGGTGTACTTTCTGCTCATGGAGATGGGGAACCTCCTAAAACCCTCGATGCTGGTTATGTGAAAGATATTATGTACTACTTTAATAATCCTGAGAAAACCCCATTTAATTATGTAATGGGAGTAACGTTGGATCAACGTGAATACTTTAGGGATTATCGCTTGACACAAAAGGAAAACTATTATGGGATCAAATTCATATATTGAAGTGGTATGCTTGGCAATTATGCGTGAGTTATGATTATACTTGTTGCTCTAGGATGAAGGCTCCACACCTTCCCTTTTCATGCAAATTCAATGATAATAAAACCTTAGCTTCTTATGCTAATGGTATGTATGATTACTATGATGTGGAACAAATAGAAGAATTTGTTGCTTTTATGGGTGCTTATGAAATTGAATCTATGTGTAAAGAGTTTGAAGATTTTGATGATGTTGTTATAGATCTGAAAATTTAGCTATCCTCAAATGTTGCTATGAGAATTATGAATACAATTCCGAAATTAATGCACTTATTAAGAAAGTCTTCGCTGTCCAAGAAGAGACTAATATTTTGTAGGAGTCTATGGAAGAAGAAATTGATGAAACTGTGAGCTCATTGGATGAAAAAGATGAGGAAGAGAGCGAAGAACAAAAGGAGGAAGAGCGGATTGATCACCCGTGCCCACCTTCTAATGAGAGTAACTCTTGAACTCATACATTGTTTAATTCCCCTTCGTGCTTACCGAAGGATGATTGCTATGATGACTGTTATTATCCCTTGGATTCTTTTGAAATATCCCTTTTTGATGATGCTTGTGGCCAAGATGCCAATATGAATTATGCTTATGAACTTGCTATAGTTCCTTATGTTAAACATGAAATTGTTGCTATTGCACCCACACATGAGAGTCGTATTATCTTTTTGAATTCTCCCAACTACACTATATCGGGGACGTTTGCCCTTATTAAGGATTATATTGATGGGTTGTGTTTTACCATTGCACATGATGATTTTGATAGATATAATATGCATGTGTTTGCTGCTCCTACTTGCAATTATTATGAGAGAGAAACCATATCTCCACCTCTCTATGTTTCCAACATGGTAAAATTGCAAGAAACTGTTTATACTATGCATTGGCCTTTACTATGTGTGCATGAATTGTTCTTTTAACATGCCGATGCATAGGAAGAGAGTTAGACTTTATTTTTACATGATATATGTTACTTTGTGCTCACTACTAAATGCTAAATCATTGTTAATTAAAATTGTCTTTGATATACCTTGGGATCCGGGTGGATTCACTACTGGAGCACTATATGCCTAGCTTAATGGCTTTAAAGAAAGCGCTGCCAGGGATACAACCCGGAAGTTTTAGAGAGTCATTTTTTTTTGTTGTGTGCTTTTATAAAGTTTAGAAATAAAAATAATGTGCCAAGGTTTGCCTTTAGGATGTTTACATTTGCTTGATGGTTTGTATGGTGCGGGACAGAAACTTTGGCTGTAGTGCACGATTTTACATTTTTTGCTGGAACGTCAAATTGTTCTGATTATTTTTGCAATCTCTTCCTATACAAATTGTTTATTTTTCCTAATTTTGGCATAATTTTGCAAGTACCATAAGTATGGTGAATGTTCAGATTATTATAGACTGTTCCACCTATAGTGCTATATCCATGACTCACGCTCATGTATTGCGTGAGGGTTGAAAATGCTGAAGCGCGTTAAAAGTATGAACCAATTGCTCGGCTTGTCATCGAGGTTGTGCATGATGTGAGTATTTTGTGTGAAGAAGATGGAGCATAGCCAGACTATATGATTTTGTAGGGATAACTTTCTTTGGCCTTGTTATTTTGAAAAGACATGATTGCTTTATTAGTAGGCTTGAAGTATTATTGTTTTTATGTCAAATGATAGACTATTGCTTTGAATCACTCGTGTCTTAATATTCATGCCATGATTAGATTATGTGATCAAGATTATGCTAGGTAGCATTCCACATCAAAAATTATCTTTTTTTATCATTTACCTACTCGAGGACGAGAAGGAATTAAGCTTGGGGATGCTGATACGTCTCCGTCGTATCTATAATTTTTGATTGTTCCATGCCAATATTCTACAACTTTCATATACTTTTGGCAACTTTTTATACTATTTTTGGGACTAACATATTGATCCAGTGCCGAGTGCCAGTTCCTGTTTGTTGCATGTTTTTTTGTTTCGCAGGATATCCATATCAAACGGAGTCCAAACGGAATAAAAACTGATGGAGATTTTTTTGGAATATATATGATTTTGGGGAAGAAAAATCCACGCGAGATGATGCTCGAGGGGCCCACGAGGTAGGGGGGCGCGCCCCAGGGAGGCAGGCGTGCCCCTGACCCTTGTGGCCACCCCGTAAGGCGGTTGATGCCCTTACTTCGCCGCAAGAAAGCTAATATCCGGATAGATATCATGTTCAAATTTCAGCCCAATCGGAGTTACGGATCTCTGGGAATATAAGAAACGGTGAAAGGGTAGAATCTGAGAATGCAAAAACAGAGAGAGACAGAGAGACAGATCCAATCTCGGAGGGGCTCTCGCCCCTCCCACGCCATGGAGGCCAAGGACCAGAGGGGAAACCCTTCTCCCATCTAGGGAGGAGGTCAAGGAAGAAGAAGAAGAAGGGCGGGCCTCTCCCCCTTGCTTCCGGTGGCGCTGGAGTGCCAACGGGGGCCATCATCATCACCGTCATCTTCACCAACAACTTCACCGCCTTCACCACCAACTCTTCCCCCCTCTATGCAGTGGTGTAACCTCTCTCTTACCCGTTGTAATCTCTACTTAAACATGGTGCTCAACGCTATATATTACTTCCCTATGATGTATGGCTATCCTATGATGTTTGAGTAGATCCGTTTTGTCCTAATGGCTATTTGATGATCAAGATTGGTTTGAGTTGCATGTTTTATTATTGGTGCTATCCTATGGTGCTCTCCATGTCGCGCAAGCGTGAGGGATTCCCGTTGTAGGGTTTGCAATATGTTCATGATTTGCTTATGGTGGGTGGCGTGAGTGACAGAAGCACAGACCCGAGTAAGTAGGTTGTTTGCGTATGGGATAAAGGAGACTTGATGCTTTAATGCTATGGTTTGGTTTTACCTTAATGAATCTTTAGTAGTTGTGGATGCTTGCTAGATTTCCAATCATAAGTGCATATGATCCAAGTAGAGAAAGTATGTTAGCGTATGCCTCTCCCCCAAATAAAATTGTAATAATGATTACCGGTCTAGTTATCGATTGCCTAGGGACAAATAACTTTCTCGTGATAACAAGCTCTCTACTAAAACTAACTTAGTTGTGTCTTCATCTAAACAGACCCTACTTTTTATTTACATGCTCTTTATTATCTTGCAAACCTATCCAACAAAACACCTACAAAGTACTTCTAGTTTCATACTTGTTCTAGGTAAAGCGAACATCAAGCGTGCGTAGAGTTGTATCGGTGGTCGATAGAACTTGAGGGAATATTTGTTCTACCTTTAGCTCCTCGTTGGGTTCGACACTCTTACTTATTGAAAACTATTGTGATTCCCTATACTTGGGGGTTATCTTGGAGGTATTACTGTTGTTCCCAATGATAAAGATGAATTGATTCCTCAAAGAATTATTACAAGTTATAGGATGGTAATTGATTTCCACAAATTTAATAAAGCTACTAAAAAATCATTACCCCTTACCTTTTATCGATCAAATGCTAGAAAGATTATCTAAACATACACATTTTTGCTTTCTAGATTGTCATTATGGTTTCTCTCAAATACCTGTGTCAGCCAAAGATCAATCAAAGACTACTTTTACATGCCCTTGCTTATAGACATATGCCTTTTGGGTTATGTAATGCACCTGCTACCTTTTAAAGATGCATGATGGCTATATTCTCTGACTTTTGTGAAAAGACTTGTGAGGTTTTTATGGACGACTTTTCCGTCTATGGATCTTCTTTTGATGATTGCTTGAGCAACCTTGATTGAGTTTTGCAGAGATGTGAAGAAACTAATCTTGTCTTGAATTGGGAAAAGTGCCACTTTATGGTTAATGAAGGTATTGTCTTGGGGCATAAAATTTCTGAAATAGGTATTGAAGTTGATAAAGCCAAGGTTTATGCTATTGAAAAGATGCCACGTCCCAAGGACATCAAAGGTATAAGAAGTTTCCTTGGTCATGCCGGTTTTTATAGGAGGTTCATTAAGGACTTCTCAAAAATTTCTCGGCCTCTAACTAATTTATTACAAAAAGATATACCATTTGTCTTTGATGATGATTGTGTAGAAGAATTTGAAATACTTAAGAAAGCATTGATTTCTGCACCTATTGTTGAGCCACCTGATTGGAATTTACCCTTTGAAATTATGTGTGATTCTAGTAATTATGCTGTAGGTGCTGTTCTAGGACAAAGAGTTGATAAGAAACTAAATGTTATCCAATATGCTAGTAAAACTCTAGACAATTCTCAAAGAAATTATGCTACTACTGAAAAGGAATTCTTAGCAGTTGTATTTGCTTGTGATAAGTTTATACCTTATACTGTTGATTCTAAAGTAACTATTCACACTGATCATGCTGCTATTAAATATCTTATGGAAAATAAATATGCTAAACCTAGACTTATTAAATGGGTTATCTTGCTACAAGAATTTGATTTGCATATTGTTGATAGAAAAGGAGCTGAGAACCCCATTGCAGACAACTTGTCTAGGTTAGAAAATGTGCTTGATGACCCACTACCTATTGATGATAGCTTTCCTGATGAGCAATTAAATGTCATAAATGCTTCTCATACTGCTCCATGGTATGTTGATTATGCTAATTACATTGTTGCTAAGTTTATACCACCTAGTTTCACATACCAGCAAATGAAAAAGTTCTTCTATGATTTGAGGCATTACTTTTGGGATGACCCACATCTTTATAAAGAAGGAGTAGATGGTGTTATTAGATGTTGTGTACCTGAGCATGAACAGGAACAGATCCTAGGCAAGTGTCACTCCGAAGCTTATGGAGGACACTATGCTGGAGATAGGACCGCACATATGGTACTGCAATCTGGTTTTTATTGGCCTACTCTCTTCAAGGATGCCCGTAAGTTTGTCTTATCTTGTGATGAATGTCAAAGAATTGGTAATATTAGTAGACATCAAGAAATGCCTATTAATTATTCAGTTGTTATTGAACCATTTGATGTTTGGGGCTTTGACTATATGGGACCTTTTCCTTCCTCTAATGGTTATGCACATATTTTAGTTGCAGTTGATTATGTTACTAAGTGGGTAGAAGCTATTCCAACTAGTAGTGCTGATCATAACACTTCTATTAAAATGCTTAAAGAAGTTATTTTTCCAAGATTTGGAGTCCCTAGATATTTAATGACTGATGGTGGTTCACATTTTATTCATGGTGCTTTCCGTAAAATGCTTGCTAAATATGATGTTAATCATAGAATTGCATCTCCTTATCACCCTCAGTCTAGTGGTCAAGTAGAATTGAGTAATAGAGAACTCAAATTAATTTTGCAAAAGACTATTAGTAGGTCTAGAAAGAATTGGTCCAAGAAACTTGATGATGCATTATGGGCCTATAGAACTGCATATGAAAATCCTATGGGTATGTCTCTGTATAAAATGGTCTAGGAAAAGCATGTCACATACCTCTTGAACTGGAACACAAAGCTTATTGGGCTATTAAAGAATTTAATTATGATTTTAAACTTGTCGGTGAGAAGAGGTTATTTGATATTAGCTCACTTGATGAATGGAGAACCCAAGCCTATGAAAATGCCAAGTTGTTCAAAGAAATAGTTAAAAGATGGCATGACAAAAGGATACAAAAGCGTGAGTTTAATGTAGGTGATTATGTATTGCTATACAATTCTCGTTTAAGATTTTTTGCAGGAAAACTTCTCTCTAAATGGGAAGGCCCCTATGTTATCGAAGAGGTCTATCGTTCCGGTGCCATAAAAATCAACAACTTCGAAGGCACAAATCCGAAGGTGGTAAACGGTCAAAGAATTAAACATTATATCTCAGGTAATCCCATAAATGTTGAAACTAATATTATTGAAACTGTAACACCGGAGGAATACATAAGGGACAGTTTCTGGAGTGTTTCAGACTCCGAAAAGGAATAGGTATGTGGTACGGTAAGTAAACCGACTCCAAAACAGTTTTTAAGGAAATATTTCTCCGTTTTGGAATATTTAGAAAAGTAGAAAAATAAGCAGCAGTCCGGGAAGGACACGAGGGTGGAGGGCGCGCCCCTACCTCGTGGGCACCTCGTGTGCTCTCCGGACTCCATTTTCGTACACGACATGTATTTTGGTCGGTAAAAATTCATTATATAACCTCCCGGGGGTTTTGACTCCCGTATCACGCAAAAATCTCCTGTCTTTGTTTCGAGCCGTTTTCCTGACAGATCCAGGTCGTCATGTCGTCTTCAAGTGCCCCTAAGGACCAGTTAATCGAGAAGGTCATCAACCCCTATCTCGCAGAAGTGCTGCAACACCCTCAAACCATAGAGATGCATGAGGGGTTGTTGCACATCCGCGATGCTGAGGGACCAAGGAAGACCGGAAGCACGGAGGCTAGGCTCGAGGCATTGGAGCAAGAAGTTTACAAGTGTCAGGAGATGGTGGAGCATGGACTTGATTCCAATTACATTATGATCATGGAGTTCATCAACAACCACAAGCTGGACGTCAATGACATTGGGGAGGCCATCTTCAAGCTTCATGAGAAAATCGAGCACCTCCAAGCCCAGATTTATGACCTGCAAAACCAAAACTTTGAGTATGAATATAGCTTCAAAAGGATGAGTTTGGCTGCAGATTTGAGGTTTCAGGAGACTCGGTCATCTTTCTATGATGGTGAGCCTATGCCTTGGAAGAAGGACGACAAGCCTACGCTATCAACAAAATCACCACCATCTCCACCAACAAAGAAGAATTGATCTAGTATCTGGTATGGGCACTCCACTTGGCAACTGCCAAGCTTGGGGGAGTGCCCCGGTATCGTATCACCATCAATTTTATCTTTATCATTTTCTTAGTTCGATCCTTTTGGTAATATCTTGATCTAGTAGAATAAAAGTTTTTAGTATGATCTAGTTGTGAGTTTTCCTTTATTATTCTTCTATGTAATCGAGTTCGTGAGCTATATAATAAAGATCAGTGTTGAGTCAAGGGCTTGATTATTTTGCCATGATCCTAAGTGAATAAAAGAAAAGAGAAAGAATAAAAAGAAACAAAGGGATCATATGGATCTTATGGAGAGTAATGAGCTCACATAGAAAAAGTATGATGAATAAAAGTTGTTGAGGGTTGATAAACATAGTATTGGTCAACGTTGCAATTAATAGGAAGTAATAAAGAAAGAGAGGTCTTCACATATAAATATACTATCTTGGACATATTTTATGATTGTGAGCACTCATTAAAGCATGACATGCTAAAGAGTTGACGTTGGACAAGGAAGACAACGTAATGGGTTATGTTTTCTTACATCTGAGATAAATTATATTGTCTTGGATCTTCCAACATGATGATCTTGCCTTTCCCCCTCATGCTAGCCAAATTCATTGCACCAAATAGAGATACTACTTGTGCTTCCAAATACCCTTAAACCAGTTTTGCCATAAGAGTCCACCATATCTACCTATGGATTGAGTAAGATCCCTCGAGTAAGTTGTCATCGGTGCAAGAAATAAAAATTGCTCTCTTAATATGTATGATTGATTGGTGTGGAGGAAATAAGCTTTATACGATCGTGTGATATGGAAGTAATAAAAGCGACAGACTGCATAATAAAGGTCCATATCACAAGTGGCAATATAAAGTGATGTTCTTTCGCATTAGGATTTTGTGCATCCAACCATAAAAGCGCATGATAACCTCCGCTTCCCTCTGCGAAGGGCCTATCTTTTACTTTTATCTCCTACATGGCATAAGAGTATGGTGATCTTCACCCTTCCTTTTTACATTTTATCCTTCGGCAAGCACAATATGTTGGAAAGATCCTGGTATATATGGCTAATTGGATGTGACTTTTCATGAACTATTACTGTTGACATTACCCTTGAGGTAAAACGTTGGGAGGTAAAACTATAAGCCCCTATCTTTCTCTGTGTCCGATTAAAACTCCATACCCATAAGTATTGCGTGAGTGTCAGCAATTGTGAAATATTATATGATAGTTGAGTATGTGGACTTTCTGAAAAGCTCTTATACATTGACTCTTTCCTATCTTATGATAAATTGCAATTGCTTCAATGACTGACATTATAGTTTGTTAGTTTTCAATGAAGTTTATGAATCATACTTGATATTGTGATTGAATTATTACTCTAGCATTAGAGATTACATGACAAAGAATTATATGAGTTGTTGTTCTAAGAATGATCATGATGCCCTCATGTCCGTTTTTTATTTTTATCGACACCTCTATCTCTACACATGTGGACATATTTTTCGATTTCGGCTTTTCGCTTGAGGACAAGCGAGGTCTAAGCTTGGGGGGGTTGATACGTCAATTTTGCATCATGCTTTTATATCAATATTTATTGCATTATGGGCTGTTATTACACATTATGTCACAATACTTATGCCTATTTTACAAGGTTTCCATAAATAGGGAGAATGCCGGCAGCTAGGATTCTGGGCTGGAAAAGGAGCAAATATTAGAGACCTATTCTGCACAGCTCCAAAAGTCCTGAAACTTCACGGAAGATGTCTTCCAAATATATAAAAAATACTAAGAGCAAGAACTTCACCAGGGGGGGGGCACACCCTACCCACGAGGGTAGGGGGCGCGCCCCCCTACCTCGTGGGCCCCTTGGTGGCCTTCCGGTGGCCATCTTCTGCTATATGAAGTCTTTCGATGGGGAAATAATCATAAGCCATCTTCTCGGACAAAACTCCGCCGCCACGAGGCAGAACCTTGGCAGAACCAATCTAGGGCTCTGGCGGAGCTGTTCTGCCGGGTAAACTTCCCTCCTGGAGGGGGCGCCATTGTCATCACCAATGCTCCTCTCATTAGGAGAGGGAAATCTCCATCAACATCTTCATCAGCACCATCTCATCTCAAAATCCTAGTTCATCTCTTGTATCCAGTTCTTGTCTCCAAGTCCGGGATTGGTGCTAGTAGGTTGCTAGTAGTGTTAATTACTCCTTGTAGTTGATGCTAGTTGGTTTAATTGGTGGAAGATCATATGTTCAGATCCTATATGCATATTAATACCCCTCTGATTATGAACATGTTTATGCTTTGTGAGTAGTTACTTTTGTTCCTGAGGACATGTGAGAAGTCTTGCTATTAGTAGTCATGTGAATTTGGTATTAGTTCGATATTTTGATGAGATGTATGTTGTCTCTCCTCTAGTGGTGTTATGTGAACGTCGACTACATGACACTTCACCATTATGTGGGCCTAGAGGAAGGTTTTGGGAAGTAATAAGTAGATGATGAGTTGCTAGAGTGACAGAAGCTTAAACCCTAGTTTACACGTTGCTTCGTAAGGAGTTGATTTGGATCCATATGTTTCATGCTATGGTTAGGTTTACCTTAATACTTTTGTTGTAGTTGCGGATGCTTGCAATAGAGGTTAATCATAAGTGGGATGCTTGTCCAAGTAAGGGCAGCACCCAAGCACCGGTCCACCCACATACCAAATTATCAAAGTACCGAACGTGAATCATATGAACGTGATGAAAACTAGCTTGACGATATTCCCATGTGTCCACGGGAGCGCTTTACATCATATAAGAGTTTGTCCAGGCTTGTCCTTTGCTACAAAAAGGATTGGGCCACCTTGCTGCACCTTATTTACTTTTGTTACTTGTTGCTTGTTACAAATTATCTTATCACAAAACTATCTGTTACCACTTATTTCAGTACTTGCAGAGAATACCTTGCTGGAAACCGCTTATCATTTCCTTCTGCTCCTTGTTGGGTTCGACACTCTTACTTATCGAAAGCACTACGATAGACCCCCTATACTTGTGGGTCATCATGACTCTTTTTTGGCGCCGTTGCCGGGGAGTGAAGCGCCTTTGGTAGGTGGAATTTGGTAAGGAAAAAATTATATAGTGTGCTGAAATTTACTGTCACTTGTTACCATGGAAAGTAATCCTCTGAGGGGCTTGTTCGGGGTATCTTCACCCCGACCAGTAGAGCAAAGAGTTGCTCCTCAACCTACTGAACCTACTGAAAATGAAAATGCTTGCTTTGAAGTTCCTTCGGGTTTGATAGAAAAACTGCTAGCTAATCCTTTTTTAGGAGATGGAACAAAACATCCTGATGAACATCTAATATATGTGGATGAAGTTTGTGAATTATTTAAGCTTGCAGGTGTACCCGGAGATGTTGTTAAGAGGAAGGTCTTCCCTTTATGTTTGAGGGGAGATGCATCGACATGGTATAGGCTATGTGATGATATGAGGTCTTGGAATTACAAACGATTGAAATTGGAATTTCATCAGAAGTTTTATCCTATGCATCTTGTTCATTGTGATCGCAATTATATATATATAATTTTTGGCCTCGCAAAGGAGAAAGCATCGCTTAAGCTTGGGGGAGGCTTAAATCAATGTTATATTCATGCCCCAATCATGAGCTCTCAAGAGAAATGATTATTCAAAATTTTTATGCTTGGCTTTCTGGTAACAATTGCACCATGCTTGATACTTCTTGTGCTGGCTCTTTTATGATGAAGACTATTGAATTCAAATGGGATTTATTAGAAAGAATTAAACACAACTCTGAAGATTGGGACCTCGACAATGGTAAGGAGTCAGGTATGACACCTAGTTTTGATTGTGTTAAATCTTTTATGGATACCGATATATTTCGTAAATTTAGCACTAAATATGGACTTCACTCTGAGATAGTAGCTTCTTTCTGTGAATCTTTTGCTGCTTATGTTGATCTCCCCAAGGAGAAGTGGTTTAAATATCATCCTCCCATAGAAGTAAAAGTAGCTACACCTATTAAAGTTGAAGAAAAGACTATCACTTATAATGATCCTATTGTTCCTACTTCTTATGTTGAGAAACCACCTTTCCCTGTTAGGATAAAGGATCATGCTAAAGCTTCAACTATGGTTCGTAAAAGCAATATTAAAACATATACACCTCTTGAACAAGTTAAAGTTGAACCTAATATTGCTATCGTTAAAGATCTCTTGTCTGATAATATTGATGGGCATGTTATTTATTTCTGTGATGAAACTACTAGAATTGCTAAACCTCGTGATAAAGATAAACCTAGACCTGTGGTAGGCATGCCTATTATTTTTGTTAAAATAGGAGATCATTGTTATCATGGCTTATGTGATATGGGTGCTAGTACTAGTGCAATACCTTATTCCTTATACAAAGAAGTTATGCATGATATTGCACCTGCTAAGATGGAAGATACTGATGTCACGATTAAACTTTCCAATAGAGATACTATTTCACCAATGGGAATTGTTAGAGATGTCGAAGTCTTGTGTGGGAAAACTAAATATCCTGCTGATTTTCTTGTTCTTGGTTCTCCACAAGATAGCTTTTGTCCCATTATATTTGGTAGACCCTTCTTAAATACTGTTAATGCTACCATAGATTGCAAAAGAGATGTTGTTACTATCGGTTTAGATGATATGACTCATGAATTTAATTTTTCTAAATTTAGTAGACAATACCGTGAAGAAGAATTGCCTAGTAAGGATGAAATTATTGGTCTTGCTTCTATTGCCGTACCTCCTAGTGATCCTTTAGAACAATATTTTCTAGACCATGAAAATGACATGTTTATGAATGAAAGAAGGGAATTAGATGAAGTATTCTTTAAACAGGAACCTATTCTGAAAAACAATTTACCTATTGAAATCCTAGGGGATCCTCCTCCACCCAAGGGTGATCCCGTGTTTGAGCTTAAACCGTTACCTGATAATCTTAAATATGCTTATCTTGATGAGAAAAAGATATACCCTGTTATTATTAGTGCTAACCTTTCAGAGCATGAGGAAGGGAGACTATTGAAAACTCTGAAGAAGCACCGTGCTGCTATTGGGTATACTCTTGATGATCTTAAGGGCATTAGTCCCACTCTATGTCAACATAAAATTAATTTGGAAGAATATGCTAAACCAGTTCGTGATCATCAACGTCGGCTGAATCCTAAAATGAAAGAAGTGGTAAGAAAGGAGATACTAAAGCTCCTTGAGGCAGGTATAATTTATCCCGTCGATGATAGCCAGTGGGCAAGCCCTGTCCATTGTGTCCCTAAGAAGGGAGGTATTACTGTTGTTCCCAATGATAAAGATGAATTGATTCCTCAAAGAATTATTACAGGTTATAGGATGGTAATTGATTTCCGCAAATTAATAAAGCTACTAAAAAAGATCATTACCCCTTACCTTTTATCGATCAAATGCTAGAAAGATTATCTAAACATACACATTTTTGCTTTCTAGCTAGATGGTTATTATGGTTTCTCTCAAATACCTGTGTCAGCAAGATCAATCAAAGACTACTTTTACATGCCCTTTTGGTACTTTTGCTTATAGACGTATGCCTTTTGGTTTATGTAATGCACCTGCTACCTTTCGAAGATGCATGATGGCTATATTCTCTGACTTTTGTGAAAAGATTTTTGAGGTTTTCATGGACGACTTTTCCGTCTATGGATCTTCTTTTGATGATTGCTTGAGCAACCTTGATCGAGTTTTGCGGAGATGTGAAGAAACTAATCTTGTATTGAATTGGGAAAAGTTCCACTTTATGGTTAATGAAGGTATTGTCTTGGGGCATAAAGTTTCTGAAATAGGTATTGAAGTTGATAAAGCCAAGGTTTATGCTATTGAAAAGATGCCATGTCCCAAGGACATCAAAGGTATAAGAAGTTTCCTTGGTCATGCCGGTTTTTATAGGAGGTTCATTAAGGACTTCTCAAAAATTTCTCGGCCTCTAACTAATTTATTACAAAAATATATACCATTTGTCTTTGATAATGATTGTGTAGAAGCATTTGAAATACTTAAGAAAGCATTGATTTCTGCACCTATTGTTGAGCCACCTGATTGGAATTTACCCTTTGAAATTATGTGTGATGCTAGTGATTATGCTGTAGGTGCTGTTCTAGGATAAAGAGTTGATAAGAAACTAAATGTTATTCAATATGCAATAAAACTCTATACAATGCTCAAAGAAACTATGCTACTACTGAAAAGGAATTCTTAGCAGTTGTATTTGCTTGTGATAAGTTTAGACCTTATATTGTTGATTCTAAAGTAACTATTCACACTAATCATGGTGCTATTAAATATCTTATAATATGCTAAACCTAGACTTATTAGATGGGTTCTCTTGCTACAAGAATTTGATTTGCATATTGTTGATATAAAAGGAGCTGAGAACCCCATTGCAGACAACTTGTCTAGGTTAG
Source organism: Triticum aestivum (assembly GCF_018294505.1). NCBI lineage: Eukaryota > Viridiplantae > Streptophyta > Magnoliopsida > Poales > Poaceae > Triticum > Triticum aestivum. The sequence goes on from NC_057800.1 coordinate 611,298,773, forward strand.
AAAATGTGCTTGATGACCCACTACCTATTGATGATAGCTTTCCTGATGAGCAATTAAATGTCATAAATGCTTCTCATACTGCTCCATGGTATGCTGATTATGCTAATTACATTGTTGCTAAGTTTATACCACCTAGTTTCACATACCAGCAAAAGAAAAAGTTCTTCTATGATTTGAGGCATTACTTTTGGGATGACCCACATCTTTATAAAGAAGGAGTAGATGGTGTTATTAGGCGTTGTGTACCTGAGCATGAACAGGAACAGATCCTACGCAAGTGTCACTCCGAAGCTTATGGAGGACACCATGCTGGAGATAGGACTGCACATAAGGTACTGCAATCTGGTTTTTATTGGCCTACTCTCTTCAAGGATGCCCGTAACTTTGTCTTATCTTGTGATGAATGTCAAAGAATTGGTAATATTAGTAGACGTCAAGAAATGGCTATGAATTATTCACTTGTTATTGAACCATTTGATGTTTGGGGCTTTGACTATATGGGACCTTTTCCTTCCTCTAATGGTTATACACATATTTTAGTTGCAGTTGATTATGTTACTAAGTGGGTAGAAGCTATTCCAACTAGTAGTGCTGATCATAACACTTCTATTAAAATGCTTAAAGAAGTTATTTTTCCAAGATCTGGAGTCACTAGATATTTAATGACTGATGGTGGTTCACATTTTATTCATGGTGCTTTCCGTAAAATGCTTGCTAAATATGATATTAATCGTAGAATTGCATCTCCTTATCACCCTCAGTCTAGTGGTCAAGTAAAATTGAGTAATAGAGAACTCAAATTAATTTTGCGAAACACTATTAATAGGTCTAGAAAGAATTGGTCCAAGAAACTTGATGATGCATTATGGGCCTATAGAACTGCATATAAAAATCCTATGGGTATGTCTCCGTATAAAATGGTCTATGGAAAAGCATGTCACTTACCTCTCGAACTAGAACACAAAGCTTATTGGGCTATTAAAGAACTTAATTATGATTTTAAACTTGCTAGTGAGAAGAGGTTATTTGATATTAGCTGACTTGATGAATGGAGAACCCAAGCCTATGAAAATGCCAAGTTGTTTAAAGAAAATGTTAAAAGATGGCATGACAAAAGGATACAAAAGCGTGAGTTTAATGTAGGTGATTATGTATTGCTATACAACTCTCGTTTAAGATTTTTCGTAGGAAAACTTCTCTCTAAATGGGAAGGTCCTTACGTTATCGAGGAGGTCTACCATTCCGGTGCCATAAAAATCAACAGCTTCGAAGGCACAAATGTGAAGGTGGTGAATGGTCAAAGAATCAAACACTATATCTCAGGTAATCCCATAAATGTTGAAACCAATGTTATTGAAACCGTAACCCCGGAGGAATACATAAGGGACACTTTCCGGAATGTTTCAGACTCCCAAAAGGAACAGGTATGTGGTACGGTAAGTAAATCGACTCCAAAACTGTTTTAAGGCAATATTTCTTCGTTTTGGAATATTTAGAAAAATAGAAAAATAAGCAGCAGTCCGGGAAGGACACGAGGGCTCCACGAGGGTGGAGGGCACGCCCCCTACCTCGTGTGCTCTCCGGACTCCGTTTTTGTACACGACACCTATTTTGGTTGGTAAAAATTCATTATATAACCTCCCGGGGGTTTTGACTCCTGTATCATGCAAAAATCTCCTGTCTTTGTTTCGAGCTGTTTACTGACAGATCCAGGTCGTCATGTCATCTTCAAGTGCCCCTAAGGACCAGTTCTTCGAGAAGGTCATCAACCCCTATCTCGCAGAAGTGCTGCAACACCCTCAAACCATAGAGATGCGTGTGGGGTTGTTGCACATCTGCGATGCTGTGGGACCAAGGAAGACCGGATGCACGGAGGCCAGGCTCGAGGCATTGGAGCAAGAAGTTTACAAGTGTCAGGAGATGGTGGAGCATGGACTTGATTCCAATCACATAATGATCATGGAGTTCACCAACAACCACAATCTGGACATCAAGGACATTGGGGAGGCCATCTTCAAGCTTCATGAGAAAATCGAGCACCTCCAAGCCCAGATTTATGACCTGCAAAACCAAAACTATGAGTATGAATATAGATTCAAAAGGATGAGTTTGGCTGCAGATTTGAGGTTTCAGGAGACTCGATCATCTTTCTATGATGGTGAGCCTATGCCTTGGAAGAAGGACGACAAGCCTACGCCATCAACAAAATCACCACCGTCTCCACCAACAAAGAAGAATTAATCTAGTATCTGGTATGGGCACTCCACTTGGCAACTGCCAAGCTTGGGGGAGTGCCCTGGTATTGTATCACCATTACTTTTATCTTTATCGTTTTCTTAGTTCGATCCTTTTGGTAATATCTTGATCTAGTAGAATAAAAGTTTTTTGTATGATCTAGTTCTGAGTTTTGCTTTATTATTCTTCTATGTAATCGAGTCTGTGAGCTATATAATAAAGATTAGTGTTGAGTCAAGGGCTTGATTATTTTTCCATGATCCTAAGTGAATAAAAGAAAAGAGAAAGAATAAACATAAACAAAGAGATCATATGGATCTTATGGAGAGTAATGAGCTCACATAGAAAAAGTATGATGAATAAAAGTTGTTGAGGGTTGAAAAACATAGTTTTGGTCATCGTTGTAATTAATAGGAAGTAATAAAGAAAGAGAGGTATTCACATATAAATATATTATCTTGGACATCTTTTATGATTGTGAGAACTCATTAAAGTATAACATGCTAAAGAGTTGACGTTGGACAAGGAAGCTTTTTGGAGTAATTCGAATGCCTTTTCTCTCATAATATGCAAGGTATACACAAAGAGGGAGAATTCCGGCAGCTGGAAATATGGACCTGGAAAAGCTACGTTAGGCCACCTATTCTTCACAACTCCAAACAAGTTGAAACTTCTCTGAGATTTTTTATCAAATATATGAGGAATATTGGAGCAAATAACTACCAGAGGGGGCCCACCAGGTGGGCACAACCCACCTAGGCACGCCAGGGGGCCCAGGCACGCCCTGGTGGGTTGTGCTCACCCAGGCCCACCTCCGGTGCCCATCTTCTGGTATATAAGTCATTTTGACCTAGAAAAAATGAGGAGAGGACTTTCGAGATGGAGCGCTGCCGTCTCGAGGCGGAACTTGGGCAGGAGCACTTTTGCCCTTCGGTGGAGCGATTCCGCCGGGGGAACTTCCCTCCCAGAGGGGGAAATCATTGTCATCATCATCACCAACAACTCTCCGATCTTGGGGAGGGCAATCTCCATCAACATCTTCAATAGCACCATCTCATCTCAACCCTAGTTCATCTCTTGTGTTCAATCTTGCTACCGGAACTATAGATTGGTGCTTGTGGGTGACTAGTAGTGTTGATTACATCTTGTAGTTGATTACTATATGGTTTATTTGGTGGAAGATTATATGTTTAGATCCAATATGCTATTTAATACCCATCTAATCTTGAGCATGATTATCATTTGTGAGTAGTTACTTTTGTTCTTGAGGTCACGGGAGAAATCATGTTGCAAGTAATCATGTGAACTTGATATGTGTTCGATATTTTGATAGTATGTATGTTGTGATTCCCTTAGTGGTGTCATGTAAACGTCGACTACATGACACTTCACCATATTTGGGCCTAAGGGAATGCATTGTGGAGTAGCAATTAGATGATGGGTTGTGAGAGTGATAGAAGCTTAAACCCCAGTTTATGCATTATTCCGTAAGGGACCGATTGGATCCAAAAGTTTAATGCTATGGTTAGAATTTATTCTGAATACTTTTCTCATAGTTGCAGATGCTTGCGGGAGGGTTAATCCTAAGTAGGAGGTTTGATCAAGTAAGAACAGCACCTAAGCACTAGTCCACCCACATATCAAATTATCAAAGTAGCAAACACAAATCGAACCAACATGGTGAAAGTGACTAGATAAAATTCTCGTGTACCCTCAAGAACGCTTTGCTTATCATTAGAGACCGTTTTGGCCTGTCCTTTTCCTCAAAAGGATTGGGCTACCTTGCTGCACTTTTGTTACTACTATCGTTACTTGCTCATTACAAATTTTCTTACTATCAAACTACTCTGCTACTTACAATTTTAGCACTTGCAGGCATTATCTTGTTGGAAACCACTTGTCATTTCCTTCTGCTCCTCATTGGGTTCGACACTCTTACTTGTTGGAAATAGCTACAATTGATCCCCTATACTTGTGGGTCATCATGTTACTGTACAATACTATGGGCATACGATAAAAAAGAAAGTATGAGTGCAGTAACCATATTGCGGACATTTTTGTTGCTTACCACCAATCGTTGGGCTTCTCTATTAGCAAGAATTCAATTTGTCCGTGGAGATATATAGCTGCAAGGATGCAGTATTTCAACTTTGAGGTTATTTAAGCTTTTGGATTTTGGATTATAGTTGCCATCAGCAAACAGGTATGATCTTGTACTAATGTCTGTCAGTTATCTATAATTTGTAGAACTTTGTAATTAAATTTGTTTCATATTCTGGTTTGGACAATTGGATTTAGGGAGAACCCACTTTGATTATTTTTCACCATTGAATTTACGTCATATCGCCATAGGGCCATACGAGAAGACCATAGTGGAGACAGACTAGGTCTCGTCGCCCTCCTCTGACCCTCCTGCCTCAAGACCATCGCTTGTCTTATGCATCAATGTGTTTATAATTTTTTTGTTTCCGATTACATGGACTGGAAAAGATGAAATTACAATGAAGTTTCACATTTATTTTATGCATATAATTAATAATGTTTTCGGTTTTATAACCCATGATAAGAACAATCAAATTATAACCCATAATCATATAAGAACCGGAACATACTGAAGGAAATATGACCTAGGGGAAATAATAAAGTTGTTATTTTATATTTCCTTATATCATGATAAATTTTTATTATTCATGCTAGAATTGTATTAACTGGAAACTTGATACATGTGTGGATGCATGGACAAAACACCGTGTCCCTAGTAAGCCTCTATTAGACTAGCTCATAAATCAAAGATGGTTAAGTTTCCTAACCATGGACCTGTGTTGTCATTTGATGAACGAGATCACATCATTGGGAGAATGATGTGATGGAGAAGACCTGTCTGTTAGCTTAGCATAATGATCATTAAGTTTTATTGCTATTGCTTTCTTCATGTCATATACATATTGCTTTAACTATGAGATTATGCAACTCCCGGATACCGGAGGAATACCTTGTGTGCTATCATACGTTACAACGTATCTGGGTGATTGTAAGGATGCTCTATAGGTATCTCCGAAGGTGTTTGTTGGGTTTCCATAGATCGAGATTAGGATTTGTCACTCCGAGTATTGGAGAGGTATCTCTAGGCCCTCTCGATAATACACATCGTGATAAGCCTTGCAAGCAATGTGACTAATGAGTTAGTTACGGGATGATGTATTACAGAATGAGTAAAGAGACTTGCCAGTAACGAGATTGAACTAGGTATGAAGATACCAACGATCGAATCTCGGGAAAGTAACATACCGATGACAAAGGGAATAACGTATGTTGTCATTACGGTACGACGAGTAAAGATCTTCGTAGAATATGTGGGAACCAATATGAGCATCCAGGTTCCGCTGTTGGTTATTGACCAGAGAGGTGTTTCGGTCATGTCTACATAGTTCTTGAACCCGTAGGGTCCGCACGCCTAACGTTCGGTGACGATTTTGTATTATGTGAGTTATGTGATTTGGTGACCGAATGTTGTTCGGAGTCCCGGGTGAGATCACGGACATGACGAGGAGTCGAAATGTTCGAGAGGTAAATATTCATATATTTGATGATGATATCTGGACACCGGAAGTGTTCCGGGGGTACCGGGTACATATCACGTCACCGGAAGGGGTTTCGGGAATCCCCTCGGCAACTACATGGGGTTAATGGGCCAAGAAGGGGACAGACCAGCCCCTAGGGGGATGGTGCGCCCCATGTAGGCCAAAATAATGGGGAAGAGAGAAAGGAAGGGGAGCAATTCGGCCTCCTCCGTCCTTATCTCCTCCCTCCTCCTTCCTTCCCCCGTCCGGATGAATATGGAAGGGGGAGGCCGAATTAGGAGGCGCCCAAGTAGGATTCCTCCTACTTGGGGCGCCCCCTTGGCTGCCTCTCCTCCCCTCCAACCTATATATATGAGAGGGGGAACCGTTAGAACACACAACAACATCTGTTATCCGTGTGCGGCGCCCCCCTCCACAGTTTACACCTCCGGTCATATTGCCATAGTGCTTAGGCGAAGCCCTGCGCGGATCACTTCACCACCACCGTCTCCACGCCGTCGTGCTGACGAAACTCTCCCTCGACGCTTTGCTGGATCAAGAGTTCAAAGGACATTATCGAGCTGAACATTTGCATACTCGGAGGTCCCGTACGTTCGGTGTTTGATCTGTCGGAACGAGAAGAAGTTCGACTACATCAACCGTGTTGTCAAACGCTTCCGCTTTCGGTCTATGAGGGTACGTAGACACACTCTCCCCCACTCGTTGCTTTGCATCTCCTAGATAGATCTTGTGTGAGCGTAGGAAATTTTGAAATTGCATGCCACATTCCCAAACAGTGGCATCCGAGCCAGGTCTATGCGTAGATGATATGCATGAGTAGAACACAAAGAGTTGTGGGCGGTGATTGTCATACTGCTTACCACCAATGTCTTATTTTGTTTCGGCGGTATTGTTGGATCAAGCGGCCCGAACCAACCTTACATGACCACATTCGTGAGACCGGTTCCACCGACAGACATGCAACTAGTTTTCATAAAGGTGGCTGGCGGGTGTCTATTTCTCCAACTTTAGTTGAATCGAATTTGACTGCGGCTGGTTGCTACCTCTTGATCTTGCCTTGGTTTTTCCCTTAAAGAGGAAAGGGTGATGCAACAAAGGAGCGTAAGTATTTCCCTCAGTTTTGAGAACCAAGGTATCAATCCAGTAGGAGACTACGGAACAATCCACCGAATACCCGCACAAACAAACACCAACTTGCAACCAACGCGACAAAGGAGTTGTCAATCCCTTCATGGTTATTCGCAAAGTGAGATCTGATAGAGATGGATAAATGGTAAAGTAATATTTTTGATATTTTTTATTTATGTAACGGAAAGTAAAAGATTGCAAAGTAAGGGCACGGCGACAGAAATTGGCAAGTTGACGGGAAACTAATATGATGTAAAATAGACCTGGGGGCCATAGGTTTCACTAAAGGCTTCTCTCAAGATAGAAAATATTATGGTGGGTGAACAAATTACTGCCGAGCAATTGATAGAAAAGCGCAAAGTTATGACAATATCTAAGGCAATGATCATGAATATAGGCATCACGTTCGTGTCAAGTAGACCGAAATGATTCTGCATCTACTACTATTACTCCACGCATCGACCGACTCCTGCCTACATCTAGAGTATTAAGTTCATAAGAACAGAGTAACGCATTAAGTAAGATGACATGATGTAGCGGGATTAACTCAAGCAATATGATGAAAACCCCATCTTGTTGTCCTCGATGGAAACAATGCAATACGTGCCTTGCTGCCCCTACTGTCACTGGGAAAGGACACCGCAAGATTGAACCCAAAGCTAAGCACTTCTCCCATTGCAAGAAAAATCAATCTAGTTGGCCAAACCAAATCAATAGTTTGAAGAGACTTGCAAAGATATCAAATCATGCATATAAAAATTTAGATGAGATTCAAATAATATTCATAGATAAGCTGATCATAAATCCACAATTCATCGGACCTCGTCAAACACACCGCAAAAGAGTATTACATCGAATAGTTCTCCAAGAACATCGAGGAGAACGTTGTATTTGTTGACGCTCAAAAATGGCATGCTCGCAAAGAGTGACTTGAGTCTATAATGGGATGAGGTTAAAACTATGAGTTCATGTCACCATTTTATGGCCCTCTTCAAGATGATCGAAATAAATATGAAGATGGACCAAAACGGAGCTCAAGTGCAAAAGATATGACAATTTCGGAGATTCCCGTGTTGACATCAGATTAGAAAATAGCATGAAACCTAATTAAGATGACCTCGGATGAAAAGGTCTTCAACAGAAAAGTTCTTCGCCTCGTCGAAATGGATGATTTTGATATAAAAACGTCTTAATCTTAAGTCGTATGCAAAAGTTACAACCAAAACTATGCGATGCAACACTGCATGGCTGGATCATCCGGACTGGGGTCCACATCATCTGGCGGGGGCCGAAAAATTGAACCAAACAACAGAAGCTAAAAGTTGAAGCCGGATGATCTGGATCAAGTCCCGGATGATCTGGGTAAAGGCCGGACAATCTAAAAAATCGTCCTGACGCCCGGACAAGTTTTTCTGCTGCATACTTTAGAAAACGGACAGGAACACCATCAAGATGACCTCGAATCGAAAAGTGTTCAACCGAAAAGTTGTGCATCTCGTCGAAACAGTGTATTTTGATATAAAAATCATCTTAATACGAGTTCGTATGAAAAATTTACAACCCGATTAATGGACTGCTGTCAGAAATTTGGGCTTAGCCTGATCATCCGGGCCTAGAGCCGGACATCCGGACCGGAGGTCGTGAGAAGTCCAAATTTGGTTAGACTTTGATGATTTGGACGGCAAGGCAAGTCCTTTTCTTGTACCAAAAGTCCATCCGCCTCTTATATAGATAGAAGGTGACGACCGATTGAACAACACACAATCGAACAAACACGTCTACCACTTTTACCTTTACTGTTATCTCTCTCCCATGTTCTTCTTCTTCCTCATTCTTTGTTCGTTCTTCTTTTGCAGGGGGGCGAGCCTTGAGGCCCTAGGGGCGGTCAGGCCGACCTAGGGCAGCCTATAGCCGCTGCGCGCCATGACAGGGTCCCTCCCAGGTGTGTGGAGTTTTGGATCTTCGAAAGCGCCCGCCGGATTGTCTTGCGTACCGCACTTCCGGCGGGTCTCTTTCGACGTGAGTTGTGGTGCATCACCCCCGGCGTCGAGGGTACACGATGATGTGTTCATGTGCGAACAAACTTTTGGTGACTCCACTCGGGACCGAAGCTTTGAACGGTCTCCGGCTCTTTCTTGCTACGAAGAGACCGTCATCTAGGGTTTGCAATCGACAAAGGTAACATCAATACCCAATTCACTTATGTAGATGCAAATAATGCATATGTTGTTGCTAGATCGTCTAATGAGCATATTGTATCGGCTAGCCCTAGTTTTATCAATCATGCATCTAATTATGTGCAACAGCCGATTCAGAATAATCTTCATGCTTCAACTTCATATAATTTTAGCAACATGCAACATATGTATCCCAACTTCCATGCATCCGCAACCCCACAAATCTATATGCCCATGAACAACATGATGAGTTCGGTTAATCATGTTGAGACACCCCATTTAGGAATTTCCAATAGTATGCAACAAAGTGTTTCAACTTTTTATTCATCGGCAAATAACTTCCAGTATGTTAATCCGAACGTGCCGCTGGATAGGGGAATTGGCCATGCTACTACTAGTTGTTCGGCCAATTACCCTCAAACATCATATGCTACACCTCATGCTACTAATTTTTTGGCACCATATGCAATTGTTGATGTCCATAATTCGGCTCCGCACCTTCATGGTCATGGCCGAATAAGTGAAAATTTTACAGGAGCACAAATGCCTTCACCTACTACGATGGCATATCATGTTCCCCCAACACAATTACAGAATTTCGGCAACATTTCATTTCCGAAAGAGTCTAAAAGCATTGGGGGCAACCATATCCAGACTGGGTAGTTGAGAACAAGCTTGCATTCCCTTGGGATTTGTGCAACTCCATTCGAAAGGAACTAATAGAAGGCGGGAAGCCTCATGATTTTTCTGCAGTAAAAGCTAGAGTTGTGCAAATGATGCATTCATCCAGTGTTGTACCATCTAGTGCACCCCTTAAACAATTGCAAAGTTTTGGCACCTCATTGCCGGAAAAGTCTCAAAGTATTGGGGGCGATCTCATGAGGAGTGGATGGAAATTGAGATGAAAAGGTTAAAAGCTCGCCAAACTGAGATGTGGGCTAAAATAAGACAAGAGCTAGAAGCCTTGCAAATTCAAAAAGAGAAAAGTATTGATTCAGGTAACAAAGAAAATTAGGTTATTGAAAAAGCCGAATCAAATAGTATGTTGTCAGGACCCCGATTCTAAGTCACACCGATCTAGCCTGTAACACCTCATATCACTTTGCGGCCTCACGCACGGTATTCCCACGGGTGTCGCCTTACCATGGCCCGGGACCGTTTGCGCCTTTTGTCTCACGTATATGATAGTGTCGCTAGCATCCATATGACAGAGAACCCGGGCCGACATGACTAGTCGTGAACCCAAAGTGGCACTAACTTACGGGGACAGGCATACATGAATCAACATCGAGCATGTCGGTCAGCAGCGTGCGAATCTGGGCTGTAGCACTGGGCTAACAGGACTCCGGTGAACCGGGCTGTAGCAGGCTAGGCAGGACTCCGGATGTCACCGCGTGACATTTCCCCGAAGGGACATACATAGGAATGAAGTGAATCACATGCTGGCCAGTCAAGTGTTTCGGGTAGTGCTGGGCTAGCAGGACTCCGGTGAACCGGGATGTAGCAGACTACTATGGCTCATGGAAGCACAAGACTACATTTCCCCATAAGAGAGGCTACCAAGGATAAACAACTAGGTTGTCGGATCCCACACATACCAGGCATTTCAATCATACACACAATATGCTCGATATGTGTAAATACAACATGGCATCACAACATAACTCTACAACTCAAGTATTTATTCATTAGGCTCCGAGGAGCGAGAATTACAAACATGGGTCTCATGACCCCAACATGCAGAGCATACAAGCAACAAGCACATGCGGAAGCTTAACTTGTCTGAGTACAGACAACTACAAATGAAGAAGGCTCAAAAGCCTGACTATCTACAAGACCCTCCCAAGGGTACAAGATTGTAGCTGAGGTAACAAGCTAAACGTCGAAGTCCACATGGAACTACTAGCAAGACTGAAGTCTCTCTGCAAAAACATAAATTAAGCAAACGTGAGTACAAATGTACCCAGCAAGACTTACATCAGAACTAGCTACATATGCATTAGTATCAACAAAGGGGGGGTGGTGGAGTTTAACAGCAGCAAGCCAGCTTTGACTCAGTGGCTATCCTGAACTACGACTGCAAGTAACTCCTTGAGGTGGCGCACACGAGTCCACATATTCACCATATCAATACTCCACTATGGATCCGCTCCCGCCTCCCTGCGAGAACGCCATCCATAGCACTCACACTTATCTTGCGCATTTTAGAGTATCCACTTTCACTTGTCTACGAACTATGCAAGGGGTCCAAGTTTCCATATCCGAGGAATCCGGCTATTCGAATAGATAATGATAACCCTGCAGGGGTGTACTTCTTCACACACGCTCTCGCCACTTACCACCATGTACACGTCATGTATCTCGGCAACCTTCAAGCGGAAGCTTGGTGAGGGAGTCGGCCATGACCTGACTAATCACACAAGTCTTTCGTCCAGGTTTATCGCCTATTTGGGTTCCATCCGCAAGGAGATCCGGCCGGGGTGTCGCTCACGGCCCCAAATGATGTGTACAGGGTTCCCAAGCCCACCATCCGGGTGCCACTTGGTACACCGGGCCACTGTGCCTAGTCTGTCCCAAGCCCACCTGTACCGGGTGCCACTTGGTAGACTACTAACACTACTTACAAACACCAGAAACTAGTTGCAACTCTTGGACAGAGATCGAGTGGATTAATAAGTCGAGAGGGGTCGAGTTACCGGAACCCAATGTGTGGTAGTAACTGTTCATGGATCACAAACACAGAACTCAGTTGCTAAGAACGGCTGCAATGAGACAACCCACCATGTACTCCTACATGGCCTCTCACTGCTACCTTTACCAAATCGTGTTCACACACTTAGCTCTCAATAGTAGGACATGTTCACCACATTCCAATTCATCCCCAATGAACCAAACCTGACTCAACTCTAAGCAGTAGTAGGCATGACAAACATGACCCAATTCATCCCCAATGAACAATCACCGGCAAACACAGAGAGAATATAATCAATGCAATGCACAATATGATGCATGATCATGACATTTCAATATGTTGTGATTTGTACTAATGCATCTAGCAACAATTTAAATGAAGTCCATATGAACCAAGGGTTCATATGCAAACTCCATAAGGGGTATTTAAAATGCCATTATCATGTTTTCACTTATACAGGGGGTATAAGTTAGTTGAACATGCATGAAAGTAGCTTAAATGGATAGATTAGATTTTTCTGATAATCTTTCATATATAAATTATTTCATTTGGAGTTACGGTTGAATTTCTATGATTTTTTTTAAGTTTTGGGCATTTTCTGAAAATAATAAATCACTTAATATTTATTTAAATTCCAGAAAGGAATTATTGCGTTAGCATGACCTCACAGTGACGTCAGCAGGTCAACGGCTCGGTCCAGGTCAATCCTGACGTGTGGGACCCACATGTCAGTGGTTAATTAAACTAACTAAATAAATTAACACTAACCTAGGTTAATTAGCAGGGCTGGCCCCACGCGTCAGTGACCCAGGGTGGTCAAACCCTGGTCAATCAGGGTCAAACCCCCGGGTCAACTCGCCGGAGTTGACCCGCGGCTTGTCGCCGGCGAAGCCCGAGACGGCGGAGGGGCTCGGGATTTACCCACGGTCGACCAAATCGGCCACGGTTTGGTCCTACGCGTAGCTGGGGCTCGCGCGCATCTGGTAGGGAATGCGGGAGGAGCTGGGGTGGAGTGAGCTTGCCGGAGTTAAGCTCGTGGTGGCGTTCGGCGTTCGGCGTTAGCGGGTTAGGCGCTACGGCGCACCTCAGGACGAGCGAGTGTGTGTGTTCGGCTCTTGGGAGCGTGCTGATCACGAAGACAAGCTCGGACGCGAGCTTTGCTAGCTCTGTCTATGGCGGCGATGAGGCCTGACGGTGGCGAGCTTCGGAGCTCATGGGTACGGCAACTACATGATGCTAGGGACGATGAGGCAAGGGGGAATCGAGTCAGCGGCTCATCGCGGAGCTGCAGGGATGGTTAGCGCGCTCGGGGACGTCCGGTAGCTCTTGAATCGACAGCGAGGATCCACGGTGGCCGGCGATGGAAACGGCGATGCTGGCGACGTTGTGGCGCGTTCGTAGCTCCATGGCTTGGTGGAGAGGATGAGGAAGTCGAGGCGAAGCTCGTGGGCACGTGGGAGCTGCGAGGGGGAGGCAGTGGCTGCGGCAGCAGCGAGCGGCGGCGACGAGCTCCGCTCGGTGGGGGAGAGAGGGAGCCAGAGGGGGGGAGAAGGCATGGGAGAGAGTGAGAGGCCTGGGGTGGTCCATGGCGCCACCCGGAGAGACCAGGGCGAAGCGGCAAGCAGGAGGTGGCCGCGCGTGCACCGGCGTACGGAGGCCACGCGCCCCTGCCTACTGGCGTGAGGTAGGGGATGACTGGCATCTCCAGTGGGCTGGGCTGCTACAGTAATGGGCTGGCCAGGTATTCTCTCTCTTCCTAATTTTGTTTCTGTTTTCTATTTCTGACATTTGTTTTAATTTTGTTTTTGAACCAAACTAATTTTTCTGCTTCCGACAATTTTTGCATGGACTAAATGGATTATTCCAAAGCCCCTCAACAATTTTCACAATTTTTGGACATATAGTTAATATATCACATATATAAATCCAATGCAAATAATTATTGGATTAACTCAAATGCCCAAAATAAATATTTCTGTGACTCCAAAAATATTGGTTTGAATTTTACCTCTTGCCAATATTTTTTATAGCTTAACAGGAACATTTTCTTGGGTTATTTGAAGCAATTTTCAATGTTGGTCATTTTTTTGAAATGATTTCTGAGGCTTTCCACTTTCCCCAATTCAACTTTCATGAATTTAAACATGATACAAGATGATTGATGCAAGGACAAGCAATGACTAGCTAGGGATGTGACATATGTGTACCGAATCTATCAAAGAAAAAGAGGATGCCAAGGCATTGGAGAGTTATTCAAAAGTGGAACATGGTATTATTCAAGTGATACAACCATCATGCTCTCCCAACGTGTATGAAGAGGTATGTCTACCAAGTGATTTACCTATTTTCAGTTTTGGTCACAACGTTATTGTTGATGCATCTATTAGGGAAAATCTTATAAGTAATTTGGAAAGACCAATGATGAAGGGTAATTTACTTGTTAGCAACAAAATTGTTACAAAGTATATCGGTCAACCTATTGTGCCATTCATAAAGACCGATAGTGACTTATTATTGCAGCCAAAGGCTTCCCCATTGCTTTACTTAAAACTTTTATCTAAGTGGATTGCTTTGTTTATTCCTTACTTGACTTACACTTGGTCTCAATTGAGACATGTATGTTCTAACTATTTTCGTTTCAAAAATTTAAAGCCAAGAGTAAATTCTTTTGATAAAACCGATGCTAGTATAATATCTTATCCAATAATATCGGAAAAGAATGCAAAAGAAAATGCATAGCCGAATGGGGATATTCAAAATCTGAACCATTCGTTTGCTTACCTATAAAGCCGTTTTCACAATAAGATCGACTAGAAAAAATAAAAGGTTTACCTTCGATTCAAACATGTGTGATCAAATATTTGAGTTGTTGGTGAAAAATAATTACATTAGAATTCTTGATCACAATGTCAAGCCATCTATACATGGACGAATGTATTGTAAGTTGCATGATTCGTTCAAGCATAATTTTGAGGATTGCAAGATGTTTCGTCAAATAGTTAAATCGGCCATTGAAAAAGGGCGATTGAAATTTGTTGAAACACAAAGAGATGACTAGTATATTCCTTTTGGTCCCGATGGCAAAAAGTTTTTGCATCGGCTGCTTCAAGCCGACCCATTTAAAGAGAAGGTAAAAGTTGCAGGTGATGAAATCAAGCTTTCAAGTAAAGAAGTTGTTCAAGAGCACAATGAAAATATTATTGAAGGCATGAGTTCTATTGAAGTAACAATGGAGATGCCAAGGACTGGGGGGGGGGGGCAGCAAGCAAATCCAATGTTCGATCAAAGCCAACCAAAAGTAAACAAAGACCAAATAAGCGCAAGTGTAAGAGATCAAAAATCACCTTCGCTGAACTATTGGATAAATATCAAAAAAAGAGTGAAGAGAAGAATGCTTATCAGCCAAATCATGCAAAGAAACCAAGATCACCCCCAAGGCGCAAATATGAGGATCGGTATTGGCAAAGTGAGAATTTCAATGCAACATATTCATATCCTTATTTTGGTCCGCCAATGCCAGTGTCGTGGATGCCTCCCTATGCTCATTTAAATCCATATTCATCATGGGACAGGTATGATACAAGGTCACATTCTCCATCTTATATTAGACCATCTCACCAATACTATGCAGCTCCAAGAAGATCAACATTTGAACAATCACGCGTCAAAGACCGTTTCAATCATAAGGAATCGGTCCAAAGCTCAAGGAAGAAGAGAGAGGTGGTAGAGCGAGTTTACCGCGTGAAAAGAGATGGTTGTAAGTGTGCTACTTTAGATTTGATTTCAAATAACAAAGAGCCAATTAAAGTGTTGATATTGGCTACAAAAGGCAAAGAAGTGAAGCAATCAATTGATAAAAATCAGAGTGCCAAATCTGAAGAAAAGAAGTCGAGGGTGCACAAGGCCCAAAAATAGTTGCCATTGGTTGAAAGAGGATCACAGCCGAGGTGCCCACTCGTCTTATCGTATTGGAAAAAGAAGGAATTACAAAATGTAAGTGCACAAGAGCTGAGAAAGAAGAACATGGCATGGGTTCCCAAGAAGATCAATCAAAACAAAAATGACGTGCATGATTCTATTGCAACAAGTACAATAAAAGTGAAGAAGGAAAAGGATGAAAGCAACAAACAATTAAGCCAAAGGTGCGCATCACAATATCAGAATCTTCGGTTAGCACATCATCCATTTTCTTCAACCTTGCCATTGATACCTTTGCCATGGAATTCATCCCTAGGTATGATCAATTACCCTCCATGGTTTTATTTTGATCCATGGATGCAATATAATTTTCTATATCATGAGGGGGTATTACCAAATTACTATACATTTGGTTAGTTACATTTTTATTGCTAATACAAAGGGGCTGAAATATTTTATTGCTATTTCATTTTTTTATTTCAGCTATACATAGTTTGGTGGGTGAATTCTACATGGACCTCATGGTAATGGCCGATATTTATCTATCGCCCTAAAAATATGTAAAAGCATGGCCGGTGTAGTACCCTAACATCATCCTTAGTTCAAATTGGAGAGAGAAACAAGCCGAATATGAAATTTTATTCGGTTTGGAGCTTTTAGGTGTTATACAGATTGAGGCTTTCGGTGATTCATTATGAGTAGTGCAACAAATATCCAAGGGTTATCAATGATTTGATGAATCACTTATAGTTTATCTTGAGGTATGTCTAGATGAAATATTTACCTTGGGTTGCCTTAAAATTGTTCATATTTCTAGACATGACAATTCGAAAGAGTTGGCATAGCAAGCATCCAGCTACTATGTTAATCATGGTGTGTTCCATTTCTATCAATAGCCGATGCTTAGTCTCGTCAACATAGGTAAGGCCGAACCGAAGTCCATCGCTTCGGCCACTAATTTTTTTATGCAGGTAAAAGTGAGGATTGGAGAAAGTTTATTTTTGATTATCTGCAAAGTCCTAACAAAAGGGTGAACAATATGGTTCAGAGGATGACCTTGAGATACATATCTATGAAACTTTATCATCGATTGTTAATGAAGTTGAAAAGATTTCACACAAATTTGCATCAAGGATTCAAACAAATAATGGCTGATATATATTTATCACCCTAAGCACATGCAAAGTGTTCGATGGAGTGTTGACATCGTCCTTAGAACCAACACGATACAAGTTATTTTTCGGCACGCTACCTTTGCCGAAAAACAGGGGGGCATGTTTTGGCACTCAAAAATGGCGTGATCACAAAGAGTGACTTGAGTCTATAATGGGATGAAGTTAAAATTATGAGTTCATGTCACCATTTGATGGCCCTCTTCAAGATGATCGAAATAAATATGAAGATGGACCAAAACGGAGCTCAAGTGCAAAATATATGACAATTTCGGAGATACCCGTGTTGACATCAGATTAGAGAATAGCATGAAACCTAATTAATATGACCTCGGATGATAAAGTCTACAATAGAAAATTTCTTCGTCTTGTCAAAATGGACGGTTTTGATATAAAAATCGTCTTAATCTGAGGTCATATGCAAAAGTTACAGCCAAAACTCTGTGCTGCAACACTACATGGCCGGATCATCCTGACCGGGGTCTAGATCATCCGGCCGGGGGCCGAAAAATTGAACCAAACAACAAAAGCTAAAAGTTGAAGCTGGATGATCTGGGTCAAGTCCCGGATGATCTAGTTAAAGGCCGAACAATCCTGAAAATCGTTCGGACGTCCGGATAAGTTTTTCTGCTGCAGACTATAGAAAACGGCCCGAAACACCGTCAAGATTACCTCGAATAGAAAAGTGTCCAACAGCAAAGTTGTGTGTCTCGTGAATACGGTTGATTTTGGTATAAAAATCATCTTAATCCGAGTTCGTATGAAAAAATTACATCCCAATTAGTGGACTACTGTCAGAAATCTGGGCTTGGCCGGATCATCCGGGCTTAGAGCCGGACATCCGGGCCGAAGGTCGTGGGAAGTCCGAATTTGGTTAGACTTTGATGATTTGGATGGCAAGGCAAGTCCATTTCTTGTACGGGAAGTCCATACGCCTCTTATATAGATAGAAGGTGACGGCGGATTGAACAACACACAATCGAACAAACACATCTACCACTTTTACCTTTACTTTTATCTCTCTCCCTTGTTCTTCTTCTTCCTCGTTCTTCGTTCGTTCTTCTTTTGCAGGGCGGCGAACCTTGAGGCCGTAGGGGCGGTCAGGCCGACCTAGGGCAACCCATAGCCGCTGCACGCCCTGACGGGGTCCCTCCCGGGCGTGTGGGGTTTCGGGTCTTCAAAAGCACCCGCCGGATTGTCTTTCTTACCGAGCTTTCGGTGGGTCTCCTTCAACGTGAGATGCGGTGCATCACCCCCGGCGTCGAGGATACACGGTGACGTGTTTCCCAGCGAAGTCGCCAAAAAGTGTGTTCGCACACGAACACGTCACAGTGTATCCTCAGTGCCGGGGGTGATGCACCGCAGCTCACGTCGAAGGAGACCCGCCGGAAGCGCGGTACGCAAGACAATCCGGCGGGCACTTTTGAAGACCCGAGACCCCACACGCCCGGGAGGGACCCCGTCAGGGCGCGCAGCGGCTATGGGCTGCCCTAGGTCGGCCTGACTGCCCCTAGGGCCTCGAGGTTTGCCGCCCTACAAAATAAGAACGAACGAAGAACGAGGAAGAAGAAGAACAAGGGAGAGAGATAAAAGTAAAGGTAAAAGAGGTAGATGTGTTTGTTCAATTGTGTGTTGTTCAATCGACCGTCACCTTTTATCTATATAAGAGGCAGATGGACTTCCCGTACAAGAAAAAGACTTTCATTGCCGTCTAAATCATCAAAATCTAACCAAATTCGGACTTCTCATGACCTCCGGCCTGGATGTCCGGCCCTAGGCCCGGATGATCCGGCCAAGCCCAGATTTCTGACAGCAGTCCACTAATCGGGTTGTAACGTTTTCATACGAACTCGTATTAAGATGATTTTTATATCAAAATCAACCGTTTCGACGAGACGCACAATTTTTCTGTTGAACACTTTTCGATTTGAGGTCATCTTGAGATTGTATCGGTCCGTTTTCTAAAGTCTGCAGCAAAAACACTTGCCCGGACGTCCGGATAATTTTCCGGATTGTCCGGCCTTTACCCAGATCATCCGGGACTTGACCCAGTTCATCCGGCTTCAACCTTTAGCTTATGTTGTTTGGTTCAATTTTTCGGCCCTCGGCAGGATGATCTGGACCCCGGTCCGGATGATCCGGCCATGCAGTGTTGCAGCGCATAGTTTTGGCTGTAACTTTTGCATACGACCTCGGATTAAGACAATTTTTTATATCAAAATTGTCTGTTTCGACGAGACGAAGAACTTTTATGCTGAAGACTTTTTTTCATTCGGGGTCATCTTAATTAGGTTTCATGCTATTTTCTAATCTGATGTCAACACGGGTATCTCCAAAATTGTCATATCTTTTGCACTTGAGCTCCGTTTTGGTCCATCTTCATATTTATTTCAATCATGTTGAAGAGGATCATCAAATGGTGGCATGAACTCATAGTTTTAACCTCATCCCGTTATAGACTCAAGTCACTCTTTGCGATCATGCCATTTTTGAGCGTAAACAGTATTGAGGATCAAAGAGAGAGAAGAAGCCATCTAGCTACTAGCTGTGGACCCGTAGGTCTGAAG
Organism: Triticum aestivum; assembly: GCF_018294505.1. Lineage (NCBI taxonomy): Eukaryota > Viridiplantae > Streptophyta > Magnoliopsida > Poales > Poaceae > Triticum > Triticum aestivum. The sequence goes on from NC_057800.1 coordinate 611,318,243, forward strand.
TAAACTTCGCACGCTTCATCGGAGAGGCAATGGTGTTGATGTAGAAGCCCTCCGTGATCGATTCCCCCTCCGGCAGGACGCCAAAAAAGGCCCCAAGATGGGATCTCATGGGTACAGAAGGTTGCGGCGGTGGAAAAGTGGTTCCGTGGCTCCCCTGCATGTTTTTGGGGTATAATAGTATATATAGGCAAAAGAATTAGGTCAGGGGGGCTATGAGGGGCCCACAAGGTCGGGAGGCGTGCCCTCCACCCTTGTGGACACCTCAAGGCTCCTCTGACTTGTACTCCAAGTCTCTGGGTGTCTTCTGGTCCAAAAAAATCATGGCGAAAGTTTTATTCCGTTTGGACTCTGTTTGGTATTCCTTTTCTGCGAAACACTAAAACAAGGAAAAAACAGAAACTGGCACTGGGCTCTAGGTTAATAGGTTAGTCCCAAAAATCATATAAAATAGCATATCAATGCATATAAAACAACCAAAACAGATAATATAATAGCATGGAACAATAAAAAATTATAGATACACTGGAGACGTATCAAGCATCCCCAAGCTTAATTCCTGCTCGTCCTCGAGTAGGTAAATGATAAAAACAGAATTTTTGATTTGGAATGCTACCTAACATATTTATCCATGTAATTCTCTTTATTATGGCATGAATGTTCGGATCCGTAAGATTCAAAAAAAAGTTTAACATTGACATAAAAACAATAATACTTCAAGCAAACTAACAAAATAACTATGTCTTATCAAAATAACATGGCCAAAGAAAGCTTAGCCCTACAAAATCATATAGTATGGCTATGCTCCATCTTCATCACACAAAATATTTAAATCATGCACAACCCCGATGACAAGCCAAGCAATTGTTTCATACTTTTGATGTTCTCAAACATTTTCAACTTTCACGCAATACATGAGCGTGAGCCATGGATATAGCACTATAGGTGGAACAGACGGTGGTTGTGGAGAAGACAAAAAGAAGGAGATAGTCTCATATCAACTAGGCATATCAACAGGCTATCGAGATGCCCATTAATAGATATCAATGTGAGTGAGTAGGGATCGCCATGCCATGGATGCACTAGAGCTATAAGTTTATGAAAGCTCAAAAAGAAACTAAGTGGGTGTGCATCCAACTCGCTTGCTCACGAAGACCAGGGCAATTTGAGGAGGCCCATCATTGGAATATACAAACCAAGTTCTATAATGAAAAATATCCACTAGTAATTGAAAGTGATATCATAGGAGACTCTCTATCATGAAGATCATGGTGCTACTTTGAAGCACAAGTGTGGTAAAAAGGGTAGTAACATTGTCCCTTCTCTGTTTTTCTCTCATTTTTTTATTTGGGCATCCTCTCATTTTTTTGTCCTCTTTTATTATTTATTATTTTTCGTTCGGAGCCTCATCCCGACTAGTGGGGGAATCATAGTCTCCGTCATCCTTTCCTCACATGGGACAATGCTCTAATAATGAAGATCATCACACTTCTATTTACTTACAACTCGATACTTAGAACAAAATATAACTCTATGTGAATGCCTCCGGCGGTGTACCGCGATGTGCAATGAATCAAGAGCGACATGTATAAGAAATGATGAACGGTGGCTTTGCAACAAATACGATGTCAACTACATGATCATGCAAAGCAATATGACAATGATGGAGCGTGTCATTATAAACGGAACGGTGGAAAGTTGCATGGCAATATATCTCAGAATGGCTATGGAAATGTCATAATAGGTAGGTATGATGGCTGTTTTGAGGAAGGATATGTGGTGGGTTTATGGTACCGGCGAAAGTTGCACGGTACTAGAGAGGCTAGCAATGGCAGAAAGGTGAGAGTGTGTATAATCCATGGACTCAACATTAGTCATAAAGAACTCACATACTTGTTGCAAAAATCTATTAGTCATCGAAACAAAGTACTACGCACATGCCCCTAGGGGATAGATTGGTAGGAAAATACCATCGCTCGTCCCCGACCACCACTCATAAGGAAGACAATCAATGAATAAATCATGCTTCAACTTTATCACATAACGGTTCACCATACGTGCATGCCACGGGACTCACAAAATTTAACACAAGTATTTTTCAAATTCACAACTACTTACTAGCATGACTTTAATATCACCATCTTGATATCTCAAAACAATCATAAGGAATCAAACTTGTCATAGTATTCAATGCACTTTATATGAAAGTTTTATTATATCTCTCTTGGATGCCTATCATATTAGGACTAATTTTATAACCAAAGAAAATTACCATGCTATTTAGAGACTCTCAAAATAATATAAGTGAAGTACGAGAGTTCATCAATTTCTATAAAATAAAACCACCGCCGTGCTCTAAAAAGATATAAGTGAAGAACTAGAGCAAATTTTGCCTAGCTCAAAAGATATAAGTGAAGCACATAGAGCATTCTAATAAATCATGATTCATGCGTGTGTCTCTCAAAAGGTGTGTACAACAAGGAAGATTGTGGAAAACTAAAAAAAGCAAAGACTCAAATCATACAAGACGCTACAAGCAAAACACATATCATGTGGTGAATAAAAATATAGCATCAAGTAAAGTTACTGATAGACGGAGACGAAAGAGGGGATACCTTCACGGGGCATCCACAAGCTTAGGCTTTTTGACATCCATGGATATTACCTTGGGGTGCCTTGGGCACCCCCAACCTTAGGCTCTTGCCACTCTTTATTCCATAGTCCATCAAATCCTTACCCAAAACTTGAAAACTTCACAACACAAAACTCCAACAAAAAATCTCGTAAGCTCCGTTAGTATAAGAAAATAAATCACCACTTTTGGTACTGTTGTGAACTCGTTCTTTATTTATATTGGTGTAATAGCTACTGTATTCCAACTTTTCCATGGTTCATACCCCCCGATACTAGCCATAGATGCATCAAAATAAGCAAACAACACGCAAAAAACAGAATCTGTCAAAAACAAAACAGTCTATAGCAATATGGAGATTTCAAATACTTATGTAACTCCAATTTTTTTGAGAAATTGGGTATTCCTAGAAAAAACATTATGAATCCTCTGCAAAAAGTATCAGTATTTTATCGCACTTTCGGTAAAAATTAAAACTAATCGCTTGGGCGCAAAAGTTTCTGTTTTTCAGGAGGATCAAATTAACTATCACTGTAAGCTGTCCCAAAGGTCTTACTTGGCACAAACACTAATTAAAACACAAACCACATCTAACCAGAGGCTAGATGATTTATTGAAAGCAAAACAGGGCCTAAAAAGCAAGAACAAAAATAAAATTGGGTTTCCTTCGAACAAGCGCTATTGTTTAATGCCCCTAGCTAGGCATAAAAACACGAATAGATCTAAGTATTATCATCTTTGGCATTGTGGAAGAAAAGAGAAAAACTCTTATCTATGGCATTTATCTTTCTATTTTGTGAGAGCACGTGGCCATTGATCGTATAAGAAAGATTAAGCACATTGCGAAAATTTGCATCTAAACTTGCCTCCATCTCTTTAATTATTTTGTTTTGTTAGAAACTCATAATGGCGGAAGATTGAACGTCCTTTTCCTTGGGAAGCCCGAATATGGATTTCATCTTCTCATAAGTATCGATGGCATCCCCTCCAAGTAAACCGTTATCAAAAATAGAATCCAAAACTTTCTTAAAAGAAGGGGGGCCAAAATAAAAGCTTTTTAAGCAAACCTCAATTTGATATTGGGGCACATAGCTGGCTCGAATCCTCAACAATCGATCCCAAGCATCTCTCAAAGATTCATCAAGCAAATAACAAAAAATTCCTTGATCATCTTCATCAAGATTTAATTCCTCCTCAACTATCCCATTAAGTTTTTCCATGGCATTATTATTTATAAGCTTAGAAAGAACAGATGGGTTATCCAAGGTACTTGAACCTGGAAGGAAACCCCAAGCTCTTCTAGATTCGGCCATGGAAAAAGAGATGAACAAAAAGGAGTGTGAAGAAAAGGCGAATCTTTTTTAAAATCATTTTAGAACTGGGGGAGAGGAAAACGAGAGGCGAATGGCGAATAATGTAATGCGAGAGATGAGAGTTTATGATGGGTACTTGGTATGTCTTGGCTTGGTGTAGATCTCCCCGGCAACGGCGCCAAAAATCCTTCTTGCTACCTCTTGAGCTTGTGTTGGTTTTTCCCTTGAAGAGGAAAGGGTGATGCAGCAAATGAGCGTAAGTATTTCCCTCAATTTTGAGAACCAAGGTATCAGTCCACTAGGAGACTATGCAACAAGCCACCGAATACCTGCACAAACAAACACCAAATTGCAACCAACGCGACGAAGGGGTTGTGAATCCCTTCACGGTTATTCGCAAAGTGAGATCTGATAGAGATGGATAAACGGTAAAGTAATATTTTTGGTATTTTTGGTTTATGGAACAGAAAGTAAAAGATTGCAAAGTAAGGGAACAGGGACAGAAATTGGCAACTTGACGGGAAACTAATATGATGTAAAATAGACCCGGGGGCATAGGTTTCACTAGAGGCTCCTCTCAAGATAGAAAATATTACGGTAGGTGAACAATTTACTGCCGAGAACTTGATAGAAAAGCGCAAAGTTATTACGATATCTAAGGCAATGATCATGAATATAGGCATCATGTCCGTGTCAAGTAGACCGAAACGATTCTGCATCTACTACTATTACTCCACACATCGACCAACTCCTGCCTGCAGCTAGAGTATTAAGTTCATAAGTACATAGTAACGCATTAACTAAGATGACATGATGTAGTGGGATTAACTCAAGTAATATGATGAAAGCCCCATCTTGTTATCCTCGATGGCAACAATACAATATGTCCTTTGCTGCCCCTACTGTCACTAGGAAAGGACACCGCGAGATTGAACCCAAAGCTAAGCACTTCTCCCATTGCAAGAAAAACCAATCTAGTTGGCCAAACCAAATCAATAGTTCGAAGAGACTTGCAAAGATATCAAATCATGCATATAAGAATTTAGAGGAGATTCAAATAATATTCATAGATAAGCTGATCATAAATCCACAATTCATTGGATCTCGGCAAACACACCGCAAAAGAGTATTACATCGAATAGATCTCCAAGAACATCGAGGAGAACGTTGTATTGAGGATCAAAGTGAGAGAAGAAGCCATCTAGCTACTAGCTATGTACCCGTAGGTCTGAAGTAAACTACTCACGCTTCATCGGAGAGGCAATGGTGTTGATGTAGAAGCACTCTGTGATCGATTCCCCCTCTGGCAGGACGCCGAAAAAGGCCCCAAGATGGGATCTCATGGGTACAGAAGGTTGTTGTCGGTGTCAAAACCGGCAGATCTCAGGGTAGGGGGTCCCGAGCTGTGGATTATCGGATCAATGGTAACAGGAACGAAGGAGACGATGTTTTACCTAGGTTCGGGCCCTCTCGATGGAGGTAAAACCCTATGTCCTGCTCTTGTTTATATTGATGGAGTATCAAGTACAGAGTTGATCTACCTCGAGATCATATGTTGTTGTCTAAACCTAAGGGTATGATGAATAATGTCATAATGATCTATCGACTAGCCTGGCCTTGGTTTATATAATGTACCAGAGGCCTAGGATAATAAGAGTCCTAGTCGAATACGTCACTGGAGAGGAGTCCTTGTCTTGATCACCAAGTCTTGTGGAATCCTCCTTGTGTATACATCGGCTGTCCGAACTGCCCCGTGACTAAACGGCCATGGGGGTCCTCGGCCCAATCCAACTGACCGGGAGACGACGTGGTAAGTGCCCCCTAGTCCAGGACACCGTCAGTAGCCCCCTGAACCGGTCTTCAAGTTGGGGACGCTCCTCGGTTCTTTCGAACTGTTCTTCGTCTTCGGTCGTCGGTCTTGAAAACTGGTTCAACAAATCTTCCCATCTTCTATCTTAAGGATTGCCGAGCTAAATCTGAAGATCTCACATGTCGAGTATCCAAGGAGCCCTTTAAGTCTTTGGCCTTTATCAATGCCTTGTTATTTTTATGCCACACCTCAGGTTTGAAGTGTTTGTCGTGCGGTAGTGTCCTCTTGCATCCGAGCTCCAACGTCGGTCTGCATTTGAGGTATCTTTTGGAGCCAAGCACCAACGCTGGACCGCTTCCAAGCTCCAAGGCCGGAATGTATCCAAGCTCCAACGCTGAACTGTATCCGAGCTCCAACGCCAGACTATATCCGAGGTGTCATAGATCACCTTGGCTTGAAAAAGTTTGAAGGAGGTTATCCGAGTTTAACGCTGAAAAGTTCTCTATGGAACGAGCCATTGGAATCTGAGCTTTATGCCGGAAATGCCCTCTATGGAGCCAGCCACTGGCACCCGAGCTTTATGCCGGACTGCTTCTGAGGTGGTGCACCACCCCGACCGCGGGTTGATTTTTTGTGAATATTTTTGATTGGTGCAATTTACTCTCTGCCGAGATATATAGCTAGTATATGTATATCTAGTAGCCCTCAAGGTGTGTGTCCGTCTAAAACCCGAGATGCACTGGAAGGAAAACATAAAACTGCTGATCCTAGTAGCCCCTGAGACTCAGGTCAATTTGCAAAATCGGCCTGAGGATCAACTCGTAGCTCGGCAACATACGTAGGAATAGGAACGCAGTGTAATATATTACAAATAATGATCGGCAGACGGGCCCCTGAGAGAGGGTCGTGAGAAGTCGCTGTGATATATTAGCTTGATGCCGAATAAGTCCCAGATGGTACTTATTGTTGTCCGAAGACGTGTTTGCGCATAGTCTGGTCCAGCCGAACACTGAGCACTTTGAATTTTCTGCATTGAATAGGAATTGCAGTAGCCCTCGAGAGACTGGTCGGGTGGCAACACCAGATTAGGGGATCGATGTGCCCCTTTAATATTAGTGAATGATAAGCCTGAAGCCCAGTATCCCCTGAGCCTTAATGCCAGCATGGGTGGCCGAATGAAGGATCGATATCCAAAGTAAAATCACAAATTGTGTGTAATGATCATATGTATCCAAGTACTTTACATCATTAATGCTTGGATCCACATTGTACGAAACTTTGTTGACCGGCCATCGGCTTCAACCTCCTTGGCTAGAAGACGGGGAGTGTTTGCCCTACTTTATAAAGCCATTATAAGGGCAAAGATTTATGGAAAACAAGGCAATTCGGCCATACAATTTTATAAACAAAGGTACGCAGAGAGATATGAAACATCTTCCAAAGAAAATAATCCCAATATCGGTTCCTTTCTTTGGGTTGTCATGCTGATCATGATCATGAAACCTCACCTCCAATCAATGTGGGAGGAAAATATTGAGGATTTCGTTCGAGGAAAGTTCCCAAACTCTATGGTATTAATGAACCAAAATTTTCACTTCCGTCATTGCCGACCAATTATATCCTTTAAGATAGCTAGCTTTCGGCTTCACCTAGTCTGAGGTACTAACTCGGATGACCCGGTAGTAACAATCATAGAGGTGCTCCCTTTACCGCCTAGCCGAACAATCGGGAACGTAGGCGTAAGCACAGGAGCCAGGCAACACAGCTTGGCCAAAATCTTAAGTCAAATTGATGCATAATTATGGCTCTATAACAATGATTACGGAAGGTAGCCCTCATATATAAAATACGAACGCCGATGATATATTTATTTTGACTCAGTTGCGACCGTTTATCACTTGAAACTGGCCCATCGTTGGCTTCCACCCCCTTGTAGATGCTACGCAGGGTGTTTCCGCAATAACAAGACAACCCTTAGTCGATGTCTCGGTGCCCGAAGGCGGTTGTGTTAGCAGAAATGAGGAAATCAAATATTCGGGCTTTATAACTTTCACTTAGTCACAGGAGGTTTAAACTGGGGAAGCTAGCTATGAGCCCCCGGTTAGTGTTCGGCACCGACCGAAGTCTAGCCATTATCACTTTAGCCAATGTTATGAAAGGCACATCATTTAACATGAGGTAATCGGTATCGATCTATAGTTTGATACCGTCATCGGATTGCTGACCAGTTTACGCCCATTGTGACAGTCAGGTTTTGACTTTCTCCACTAAGGTACTTAACCATTCGAGCTGGAAGCACAATCGCAGTGGTTCTCCCTTTGCACACCTACCCGAACAAAGCAGAATGTAGGAGGCAAGCACAGGCGTCGGGCAGCCCAACTATTGACCAAAGACACAATTCGAAACCGATGCATATATAGCAATATCCGAGAATTTTTGTGCTGAATCTCGAAAGGTGTCCAGCGTTGCACTACGAGACTTATGCTGGAAATAAACAAATGGTTTAAAAGTGCCATAGGCTTGAAAAACCAAAAAACTTCAGTAAAAACATTACGCCTGAACTAAATCAAGTCATTTGGTGCCAATCTGAATATTGGTCTTACTTTTGTGGTTCTGTCGTGCATTAATATGACACATCCGATCTCAAGACTTCAAGCGGGTCAGCCTACGGCTGCAACCTCCTATCCCGAAGGCGGAGTACTGCTCGTTAGACCAGTTTAGCAAACTAAACTCGAGCGGTCACTAGAGAGAAAATGGACTATCCGGCTATTGACCACACACTCGCGTCGAAAAAGGAGTGATAGAACAAGATTTTGCAACGACTAGGAAGAAAACACATTTACTATAAAACGACTCATATAAATTTAAGAGCCCCCAGTAAACTTGGGTAAAAGAATTTTATGTATAATGATTGTATGTACCGAAGTACTTATATCATATCTGTGTTCACCCAAACTTTTAAACGTGTCTTAACCGACCGTCGGCTTCTCCCTCTTCGGTCAAGGGCCGAAAAATGTTATGTACTCCACCTGTCGAGAATATCGACAGTGCTTTCGATAACCAGGCCATATGGCTGTAACAGACAAAGCGCGCTCAGGGAACTTATGCTATATTACGGACGAAGTGTAAGGAGCATCTTCGAAGAAAATAGTACTGTCGGATCATGGATTCCAGCAAAACCCCTCAAGGTTCGAACACTGGGGTGCGCACGAAGATCTCCCCCCTACCGATCCACGTCCTAACTCATCTAAGATCTTACGGACTAACTCGACGAACTCGCAACACAAAGGACACCAGATTTATATTGGTTCAGGCCACCGTTGTGGTGTAATACCCTACTCCAGTGTGGTGTGGTGGATTGCCTCTTGGGCTGAGGATGATTAGTACAAGGGGAAGAACAACCTCCTAAGGAGAGGTGTTCTTGTGTTTGGTGGATGTGATTGTGGGAATGAACTAGTTCTAATCTAAGATGAGGTCACCCCCTAGCTATGGTGGTGGCTAGACCTATTTATAGTGGCCTAGGTCCTCTTCCCAAATATTGAGCGGGAAGGGATCCCACAACGGCCAATTTGAAGGGGGCAGCTAGTACAAGCTATCACTACAAAAAAGACACATCCGTGACATTTTGGGCCGAACGAAAAAAATTCTGTCATACATATGACACTTCTATGATGATAATTGTGACAAAAACTAGTATCATCATAGATGTGGTGGGCTCCTACTTCTATGACAAAAAATCATGACAGAAAATGGGCTTTTCGTCTTGGGCGGGCCGGAGACGCAGCTGCATGACATTCTTTGGGCCGTCCATGACGGAAAAAACCATGGTAGAAGCGAGGGCGAGGAAAATTTTGGGGAGTTCCCGGTTACGGTGGGAGGTCGGGGGCCGAGCGATGCGCGTTTCTCTCGTACACGTACGCGCGTGTGTGCGAGGCGTTGGCTCAAACTGAACCCGAGCGAGGCGTTGGGCTCTAACTGAACCTGAGCGATTGCACTGCAGGCTACGCGTTACTGAACCCGAGCGATTGATCGATGGCTGTTAACTGAACCCGATCGAGCAATTCCTTCACTACTGCTACTAACTGAAGCCAATCGATGCTGCCTCTGGGATGAATAGTGAGCATTGCGGGGGGTTTGGATGAGCAGTGAGCGGTGGCGTTGCCTTTGGATGAACAGGATCCCGTGGTGTGGTGGTGGGCTGGATGAACAGTCGACGGTGGAGGGGTGGTTGAATAGGACCCCGTGGTGTGGAGGGCTAGATGAACAGTAGATGGTGGAGGGGTGGTTGAACAGTAGATAGTGGAGTAGCGCGCGGTGGAGGCTGGATGAAAAGGAGCCCGTGGAGGCTGGAGGAGGTCGACGGTAGCCCGTGGAGGCTGGAGGAGGTCGACGGTGGAGATGAACAGTATCTCGTGGAGTCCCGTTTTGCGGTACGCCACACCCTCCAAATGAACAGGACCCCCATTTCGACCGTAGGAGGTCTGTTTCGTCCATTTTGCGGTACGCCACACCCCTCCCGATCAACAGGACCCCCGTTTCGACCGTAGGAGGTCTGTTTCGTCCGTTTTGCGGTACGCCACACCCCTCCCGATCAACAGGACCCCTGTTTCGACCGTAGCACTCCAACACAAGTCCGTTTCCTCCGTTTTGCGGTACACCAGACCCCTCCCGATCAACAGGACCCCGTTCCGAACGTAGGAGGTCCATTTCCTCCGTTGTGCGATACGCCAGGCCTCGTTTCCATGCATGTTCCGTCCAAGCCCTCCCGATGAACACGACAACGCATTTCGTTCCGACCCAGCCAGTTGGCTACCACACGTTCCATTGCCTCCCGATGAACACGACGCATTCCGTTGCCTCCCCATGAACACGACGCATTCCGTTGCCTCCCCATGAACACGACAACGACGTTGTTTCTCTGTTCCGACCCAGTCATGTACATGAGCCGTGGCCGTACGTATGCGCGAGTAGGTGTTCGAGACCCCGCCCATATGTACACATACGTGGCCGTATTTTCTTTCCTGCACCCTGGCCGCTGTACGTACGTGTACATGCTACGTGCGTGCCTCTACTACGACACGTACGCGCTTCTATTACGACACGTGCGCGCCTCTACATCCACCAGTATATATGTACATACACGTTCGCGACCAGAATGTCAACGCTACGTACGCTTCGACCAGGTGGGTCCCGACTGTCAGGCACTTCCTTGCCTGCGGAGATGTAGTTGGTGGGTCCGAGCAGTCAGGGGGGCGAATCGTTTTTCTTTTGCCAAGACGCACTTCCTTGCATGCGAAGATGTAGCTGGTGGGTCCCAGCAGTTAGGGGCAAACGTTTTTTCGCGAAATACGGTGGTCCGTCCGGTGGGTCCCCGCTATCAGGTGGAGGAATAATTATTTTGCACGTAATAAGGAGGCACTTCCTTGCTGCGGCCGTGGACCCAGCTGTCGGCCTCTCCACGTACAGTCCATGTCCGATGGAAGCTGTTCCTTGACCACGTTGACCACGCCGCGCTGAGAGCACCATGGCGGTGGACGACGGCGAGGCCTAGGAAGGGGATGACGTGGAGCCGGGGAAGACGCCGCAGTGGATGACCACGCGTAGAGGAGTATGAGGGTTCACTGGTTCGCTGCGGTGTGAGGCTGTCGTCGCCACAGAATAACAGGGGGTGTGGGTGAGTAGAGGGATGGCCTGGCCAGCAGTGGGAGTAGTAGGGGGCGGTGAGGCCTCCGCTGCATCGCAGCCGGCCACGGGAGGAAGGAGCACGAGGCACGACCGGCGCTGGTTTGGGCGGCTGGAGCAAGAAGACCAGAGGCTGAAGAAGCACTACGGCCGTTGGATGGACATCGTACGGTCACTAGAGCTAGAATCGTGCATATTGACTAAGTTGACAAAGCCCTCTGTCCCTGTCAACATAGTAGGCCCACAAGTCAGCCTGCCACTATACTGGGTCCCAGCTAACAGGGGGAGTATTCATTTTTTTGTGCGTAATAAGGAGGCACTTCCTTGCGTGCGAAGATATAGCTGGTGGGTCCGAGTTGTCAGCGGCGGTAACGTTTTTTCGCGAAATACAGAGGCCCTTTCGGTGGGTCCCTGATGTCATGTGGAGGAATCATTATTTTGCGCGTAATAAGGAGGCATTTCCTTGTGTGCGGCCGTGGACCCAGCTGCCGGCCTCTCCACGTACAGTCCACTTTAGATGCATGTCGGCCGTTGACCATGTTGACCAGGCCGCGCCGAGAGCACCAGGGCGGTGGACGACGGCGAGGCCTAGGAAGGGAATGACACGGATGCAGGGAAGACTCGGCAGTTGTTTCCCACGCAGAGGGAAGTACAACTGTATGAGGGTTTACTGGTTCGTCTGCCGTCGCCGGAGAATAACAGCAGGTGTGGGTGAGTAGAGGGATGGCTAGGCCAGCGATGGGAGTACGATAGGGCGGTGAGGCCTGCGCGGCAACACAGCTGGCCGCGGGGAGGAGGGAGCAGGCAGTCCCGTCGGCACGTGTTTGAGCGGCTGGAGCAGGAAGAGCAGAGATTGAAGAAGCACGACGGTCGTTCGATGGACATCCAATAGTCACTGCTTGTGCGTCAACCTTTTTTAGGGAAGCCTCAAATCTATGGAAAACAGCATACAGCCCATCTGCCATTATTTCTAATAATTTACAGCCCATTTGCTAATTCTTAAGGTTTTTTTGGAGCCCATATTCTTTTTGTTAGCATTACAGCCCATATTGTGGCCACGGTTAAAAAATTATACGAAATTTTGCATATTTCGGTGCAGTCCGAACTTTTTTAATCCCGAAATTTCGACTCACATTCAAACTAATTTTAAAAATAAATGTATATCAATATAAAATCCAACAAATTCTCCATGCATAAAAATCAATGTAATTTAAAATCTCGAAATGAAAAAAAAAGATATTTGAAACTAATTGCCGGTTTGATGTGTTTTAAAAATGTACATCCCATTTCTCATTATTGATGGGCCATTTTCTCGGCCAGCCGAATGAAAGCTCTCCTCGTCTTGAAAGATTTGCAGCCCAACAGGCCTAATAAAGTGACTTACTTGGCAAATCACAAAAAAACTGGGTTGTGGCCGTGGAGCCAGCTGTCAGCCTCTCCACGTACAGTACTCTTCCGATGGAAGTCGTTCCTTGACCACGTTGACCACACCGCGCGGAGAGCACCATGGCGGTGGACGACGGCGAGGCCTAGGAAGGGGACAACGCGGAGCCAGGGAAGACGCGGCAGTGGAAGCCCGCGCGGAGAGGAGTACGAGGGTTCCCTGGTTCGGCTGCGGTGTGAGGCTGCCGTTGCCGCAGGGCCTGGCCAACGGTGGGAATAGTTGGGGGCGGTGAAGCCTCCGTGGCAGCACAGCCGGCCACGGGAGGCAGGAGCATGCGGCACGACCGGCGCTGCTTTGGGCGGCTGGAGCAAGAAGACCAGAGGTTGAAGAAGCACTATGGCCGTTGGATGGACATCGTACGGTCACTGCAGCTAGAATCGTTCATATTGACTAAGTTGACAAAACCCTTCGTCCCCGTCAACTTAGTAGGCCCACAAGTCAGCCTCCCACAATGGTGGGTCCTAGCTAGCAGGGGGTATTCATTTTTTGCGTAATAAGGAGGCACTTCCTTGCGTGCGAAGATATAGCTGGCGGGTCCGACATGTCAGCGGGGGGGGCGTTTTTTTGCGAAATACAGAGGCCCTTCCGATGGGTCCCAGCTTTCAGGTGGAGGAATCATTATTTTGCGCATACAGTCCACAGCTGATGGATGTCGTTCGTTGACCACGTTGACCAGGCCGCGCCGAGAGCACCATGGCGGTGGACGATGGCGAGGCCTAGTAAGGGAACAACACGGAGCCGGGGATGGCTCGGCAATGGTTTCCCACGCGGTGGGGAGTACGAGGGTTTACTGGTCCGGCTGCCGTCATCGAAAAATAACAGGAGGTGTGGGTGGCTAGAGGAATGGCCTGGCCAGCAATGAAGTAGGGTGGGGTGGTGCGGCCTGTGCGGCAGCACAGCCGGCCACGGGAAGCGGGAGCAGGCAGTCCCACCGGAGCTGGTTTGGGTGGCTCGAGCAAGAAGATCAGATATTGAAGAAGCAGCACGGCCGTTGGATTAACATCCAATGGTCACTGCTGCTAGAATCGTTTGTGGACTAAGTTGACAAAGCCAAAGTACACGTCAACCTAGTAGACCCACAAGTCAGCCTCCAAATCTGTCCCAAACAGCATACAGCCCGAAATTTCTAGCCAGGTTCAAATTAATTTTAAATCTAAATATACCTTAATTTAAACTCAATGAAATTTTATTCGCACAAAAACAATGAAATTTAAAATATCAAAATCCGAAAGAAAACAGTATTTTGGAACTAATTGCATGTTTGCTGTATTTTTTCATTTTACAACCCATTTATTATTACTTATAGCCCATTTCTTATTACTTATAGCCCATTTTCTGGGCAAAATGCATCCCTCCTTGTCTTGAAAGATTTCCGGCCCAGCAGGGCGTAGATAAGCAAGTAGGCCTATGTTGGTTATTCTGCAAAAAACAAAATAGCTGGCTAGCCATTTTCAGAAAGGAAAAAGACAAACTGGGTTGGTCATGTGCTAAACATATGAAATAAAAGCCTAGGCTAGACGGGCCACGGGTCCCGCACAACCCAGTTGATACCCTTTTCCGTCCCAAAAAAACAAAATTACTGCGCGCGCTGCTGGGTCCCTACTGTCATCCTCACCATGTATAGTCATCTCCTTATTCCACTCGGTTGTTGACCATGTTGACAACACCGGAGGGCGGCGCCGCGGCGAGCGAACCAAGGCAGAGGACAATGGTGAGGCCTCGGACGGGAACAAACAGGAGCCGGGGAAGATCACAGCCAGCCATGGGAGGCGGGAGCAGGCGGTCCCGCCGGCGCAAGTTTGGATTTGGCGGCTCGAGGAAGAAGAGACTGAAAAAACGCGACAGACGTTGAATGTCAATCCAACGGTCAAGGTTGGCACAATCGTTTGTTGACTAAGAGGACACCAAGTAGCATACTTTTTTATATATAGAAAGAAAATCAAAGACTTGGGAAGGCGTACAGAACAAGCTAGTGTACCAGTAAAGAGACGTTGCTGAGTTTTAGAAAAAAGAAAGACGTGCTCCTGTAGCTGGTTCAAATCCAAACCTAGACTATGACTATATATGGTGCTATGCTACTCTGCAGGTAATGAAACTGACATATCCAGCTGTCTCTTCTCCTCTTCTCTACTTAGTCTGCCTAGCATCAGAAGCTCTGGCCGCAGCAACCATGTCCGCTGGCTGCTCGTCCACCTGCTCTTCAGTAGGCAACAACCAGATATGCGCCAAGTCGCCACCCGTACCATCGCCTGTGGGTCTCATCACACCCCCGCCGGCACGCGCACCGCAGCCGATTGCTCATCGCAACCCACTGTCGTTGGTGTGGTGCCACTGCTGCAAATCACGGAGAGTCATCCATCGCGTCTCAACCACAATTCGCAACCCTGGCCGAGTCTTCTACAAATGCCCGAATCATGGGGTAATAATATGTTTAAGTGTTGTTCTGCTGCTTTCAGTTGCTGATTTTTAATAGTTTGGTTGATGATCTTCCAATTTGATTCGTGCAGAAAAGGGAAGATTCGTGTGATTTGTATTTCTGGGAAGTTGCTGATGCGGGGGAATGCAACTACGCTGATTATTTGGTTAGCCGAGGAATCCCAATACCAGCAGGTTGGGGTGTTGGACAAGTAACTGAAGGAACGGCAGAAGAGGAAGATGCAGAGCAAAAGGTTAAAGATGCAGTTCCTCTGATCATGGCCAAGCAACAGCTGGTGAACGGCCTTAACAGCAATGAGGAGATGAAAGAGCTTGTGAAGATAATGGGCAAAATCGATGTGCTCTATAGGATGATTGTCTCTTTATTGGCAGTGTATGTAGCACTCGTGATGTATTCAGTGGCTACGACATGAGCACTTTGCTGAAACTAGTAATGAATGAAACATGTGTGGCAGGCTGGGCGTAGTGTTGTGAACATCTAATAATTTCTATTAACGGAAATCAGGGGGTATCCCCTTTTGCTCATATAAATAAATAAATAGCAGAGGCCCTATCGGGTCAGCTTTATTCTCATTCGAATACGTCGAGCAAATTGCAGTCCAACAGCAAACTATGTCATCAAATTCAAGTTTCACAGCCAAATATGAGTACAACTAAAGAACAATGTCATCATGTTTTAGTTGTCATACAATCACCAAACACAAATCAGCATACATAACAAGTGATGTTCTCATAGCAAAATACTAAACAACATGTTCATCAGGTTTCAGTTGTCATAGCAAACACAATTTCATATAGTAGATAAAAAAGTCTTCTGATAGGCAAATACGACAAAAGAAATGTAATCATCATCCGCAGCAGCAGCGTCAACAGCTTCGCCATGTGTATCAGTCTGAATCGTAATTCCCCACAATGTCATCTTCTTCTTCGCCCTCAACGTCCTCGAACGTTGGCTTCTTCTTGATAAACTCTTGTATGTCCACAGCACGACAGGCAATCTTTTCGCTGACGTCATTGATGTGATGGTTCTCAAAGATATTAGGAACATCTATGTTATCTTATACATCAGGAGCAGTGTAAGCATCATCTTATTGTGCAACTTCATTAAACGAATTCCTCTGCTCAAACCTTTGCAATACTCTCCAGTCATCGCTACGTACAAATGTGTCTTCCAAGAAAAATATCTGTTTTGCTTGATTTGCCAAAATAAAAGGCTCGTTGGTCTGGTACACTGCCTTGACATTGATGGATTTGAAATAATCATTAGCTCTGGGTTTTGCGATCCTGGAAAACAGGTTATACCAATGACATCACAACAATGTCTGTTATGTTAGCATACATTTCGGTTATCTCTTTGTCATACGTATCCGTGCTCATGATGGCACTGTTTTGTGTCTTCCTGCCTTCGTCTCGTGCAAGGGTGTTGTAGCACACATCTCCAACAACGCAAGATTCATAATATCTTACCCGAGTATCAGGACCCATTACTAGTGAGTAAAGGGCATCATCAACTGCCTGCCCATCCTACCGCATCTTCTTAACCTATGGTTAGAAAATAGACAAGCTGGTCATCTTATGTACTCAATATATTAAAAAAACTGATAGTGCACTTCAAAAGCTTACATGGTTCCTGAACCATTTCGCAAATCCTGCCATAACCAGTTTGTCAATGTTTCTTGGATTTTGCGGCAATAACTCCTCTTTGTAGATGCTGCACAACATAGTGATCGCGTCAAACATCTAAATATATAAGAATGTGCTGCACAACATATTGATCACGTCAAACATCTAAATATATAAGAATGTGCTGCAAGTTTAGTAGATTACGATGTATAAGCTGCAGTACTGCACTTACTTGATATAAGGTAGTATCTCAGGACAGTTATTCAACACATACCAAACCATTTTGTCCAAATCTTTAGGTTTGTCCTCTTGTCGACTCTTCCATGTAACTCAAACAGAATAATCGAAAACATTGAGCCTGGGATTGTCTTCACCCACCTCTTTGCTAAGCTGATCAGCTGTTTCAATGTATTTTGAGCAGAATGTCAACGCTTCTGTAGCAATGTAGGCCTCTGCAATGGAACCCTCGGGTCTAGCTCTGTTCCTAACATAGCCCTTGAAAGTGCCTAGCCGCCTTTCAATAGGGTACATCCAGCCATACTATACTGGACCTCTAAGTAGTGCCTCATCAGGTAGATGAACAGCCAAATGCACCATCACATCAAAGAAGGCTGGAGGATATATCTTCTCAAGGTCGCATAGGATAGTTGGTATCTTGTCTCTAAGACACTCCAAAGCATCTATCATGATATTCCTACTGCAGAGTTCCCTAAAGAATTGTCCCAACTCTGCAACTGCTCTGTATAAGTCAGGGCGGCCCAATCCTTTAAGGATAACAGTAAAACCCTTTGAAGTAGGATGTGGCAGTCATGAGTTTTTAACCCTTGTACCTTGTTTCCATCTGCACTGACTCTCCTTACAGGGTTGGAAGCAAATCCATGTGGGAATCTCACACGTGACAGGACCTCGCAGAATTCTTTTCTTTTTACCTTGTCCAAGACGTACACAGCTGGTGCCATATCCCATGGTTTACCTTCATCTTGCACCTGCAAATCCTTTCTGATACCCAGGTGTGTCAAATCAATCCTAGATTTTAAGGTATCTTTCGTCTTCCCTTCAATATTAAGAAGTGTGCCGATAATGCTGTCACATATATTTTTTTCAATGTGCATCACATCAAGATTATGCAACAGATCCAAATCTTTCCAATACTCCAAGTCCCACAAAGTGGACTTGCGGGTAAACAATAATCTCTCTTCTACCCTGCCACACTTCCATTTCCCGCTACCATTACCATGATGGTTTCCTAGTGTAATACGTCTGACCTTCTCTAATTCCACTTGCAACTCATCGGCGGTGAGCCTCTTTGTTGCATCACGGTTTTCATGCTTTGCATTGAACACATGTCTTTGGTATTTTCTAGGATGCGGCTTGTCCTTGGCAAGGAAATGGCGGTGTCCAATGTAACAGATCTTGCTAAGTATTGCGTATGACAGCGGATTCCTGTCATAGCGAACACATGCATTGTAACCATGTGTCGTTCGCCCTGACATAGTGCCCAAAGCCGGATAATCATGGATGCACCAAATTATAATAGCACGTAGAAAGAAATCAGTTGGTGGGCTGCTATATAGGTCTCGAGTGAGAACACCCTTCCATAGCTGTTGAAGTTCCTTCACAAGAGGCTCCATGAACAAATCAAAATCCTTTCCAAGACTTTTTGGACCTGGGATGAGCAAGGCCATCATGTAGTTTGATTCTTTGGTGCAGACATTTGGAGGCATGTTGTAAGGGATAACAAGCGCTGGCCACATGCTATATGTGGCGCTCTGGTGGCCAAATGGGTTAAATCCATCTGAAGCTAAGCCAAGTCTAATGTTTCTCGGGTCAGCAGCAAACTCTTTGTGTTTATCGTTGAAGCTTTTCCACTCACTACCATGATATGGATGGCTCATTACATTCTGATATCCGTACTCCTGGTTCCTAGAATGCCACAATACATCCTCTCTTGTTTCAGCATCATGAAACAACCTCTGCAATCTTGGTGTAATTGGAAAATGTCTCAGAACATTATGAGGATTCCTCTTCACAGCATCGCCATCTTTCCATCTTGATGATTTGCATTTTGGGCATTCACTTAAGTTGGCATAATCCTTCCGGAACAGAACACAATTATTCTTACAAACATGGATCATATCATATCCGATTCCAACTGCACGAAGGAAATTCTTCATTTTACTGTAGGTGTGTGGCAGCTCAGACGCATCTGGGAAAGATTTGCAGAAAGCAGCCAACATCGCATTGAATGATTTGTTGGTCATCCACTCATATGTCTTCACCTGAAGAAAGGTGACCATAGCTGAGAATACTGACAGCTTATTTCCTGGGGTGACAGCAACGTTGCATTGTTCCAACATGCGGGCCCACCTTTTCTTCTGTAGGTGAAAGTTCACGGAATGCACGAGCATTTCGTAGCATTGTTTCAATGTTGGTCAAACTCACTGGCTCCGCCACCACCACCTCCTCCTCCTCTTCCACCTGAGCATCAGGCAGATCAAGATGGTGATTTGTTGCTTCCACATAGTCAATAACATTGACGTTCACAGCTTCACCATGATGAACCCACCTAGTATATGTGACCGACATCCCATACAAGTGTAGATGATTTTGCATAGTTGACTGGGGTCTTGTAAGTGAATTCATACAACTGCTACACAGGCAGAGCACATCTGATTTTGGACCATCGTACTTAGCTCTGATAAAGTTCATGAAGTTTTCAACCCCCTCGACATATGCAGCGGAGAATCTTCGAGCAGAAGTTATCCAAGTCCTGTCCATCTGTTAGACATACAAATTAGTTCTTCTACTAGATATTACAGGAAAAACGTATATGCTTTTTATGAAGTCCAAAAAAATACCTAGGTCGATGCCTAAAGCTATGGGAAGATATTTGGACGAGCAGATCTAAGTAACAAAATATATGTAAAGCTAATTTAGCAAACAGATTTGAGTGCCAAATTATGGCAGGCTGTTTCAGTAGTCAATGAGGCTGAGCACATAGCCATCGAACTATTGAAGGCCATCGCAGCAACAAAGATCGAGTATAAAATGGTGTAGAGCTATTTCACCTAACAGATTGGCTACTAGACCATGGCAATCTACGTCACAATAAATATATGGCAGGATATTTTAGCAACTAATCGGCCTTGGCATGCCATCTCAGCTAAGCAGATTGAGTGCAGAACAAGGCAAGGAAGCTTCTTAAGAAGAGCATAATGACAGTAAACTACTTCGGCAAATAGTGAGATTAACATCGTCTATCATCTAACATCCAGCGCTACACCGACATGAACGGGGCCTCAGTCTAGAATGCGCATATCGTGGGAGAAGCTGACCGCCGTGCGTCTCCACACGAACGTCACCAGCGGTGGTGGCGCTGACCGTTGTGCGCGTCCACAAGAACGTAGCCAGAGGTGGCGGCGCGGCTAGAGGACGGTAGTCTACGAGAGCGTACTATGGGAGCGAGAGGATCGCTAAACCGCAGTGCCGACGTATCGGCGCGGCGGGGAGGGT
This sequence comes from Triticum aestivum, assembly GCF_018294505.1. Lineage (NCBI taxonomy): Eukaryota > Viridiplantae > Streptophyta > Magnoliopsida > Poales > Poaceae > Triticum > Triticum aestivum. The sequence goes on from NC_057800.1 coordinate 611,338,693, forward strand.
GGCTTTGGCGGAGCGAATGGAGTGGAGGGGGACAGGGGGGAGGGGGTTTGGGGAATATTATTGGCTAGTTGGCCGAAGGGCGGTTGAATCAGATTTGGGGGGAATTTTTGGGTGTGTGTGTGGGGGGGGGGATTTTGCGTGGTGGGCGGGGGGAGTTTGGCGCATGGTCGGTTTCTCCAAGTGCAGTCCCACGTGTCAGTGAAGAGGCAAGCCGAAACGCGTTCCGTTTGCGTGAGCCGTGTGCAGGACCGAATGTGTGTGGGGTGAAATGTGACCGCGACAGGAGTGATGTGAGTGTACCGCCTTTTTCCTTTTAAACTAGGTGCTTTGCCCCCTCAAAAACAATTTGTTGCTCCCTGCGATCCATCGATACTACTACTAGTAATCCGGTAATCCCGACTAAAACGGCGCGGCCGGGTCTTTTCCCGCACGATATGCTGGGAGGTTGGCTTAGTTGGGTTTTTTAGGACGAGTAATGCTACACCTATGTAATCCCAGTTAAGTAATTAACGTAATGTGAAATGTGTGAGCTGTTGATGGTAGATTGGGGGAGGGAGGAGCCCACCACCATGAAAATCATGGGAGGACAGAGAGAGGCAATTTACGTTAACCCTTTTGTAGGTTCCCGTAGATGTAGAAAGATGTGAAATGCGTGAATGTGTAGTGGACGTACTATTGGAGTGCCTAAGATAATTTGTGTATGTATAGACCCTATGTGTTTATTTTACTTCACATGTTAGATTTGTCTTGGTTCAATAAAAAGCAGAGTTGGTGATGATGGTGTGCCTGTCATCCTGCAATATAGGCCGTCCGATCTATATCTAACGGATAGGAAGGAAACTATGACAATTTACCCGCACTCCTCTCCACATTTGCAGATAAGGCTTTCCCTCATTCATCCTTCTCTCCCACAAGATCTTGATCTTCTGTGCAATGCACGGGCATCTTGCTAGTACTCCTACAATATGTATATTATTGTGAAAGTTCATATACACCGGCCGAGATTAATGCAAACACGGCAGATTTTCATTACATTTCGAACTTTTATAGGACAGAAAAATAAAAGAAACCCGACCCTAAACCTATTCTATGGCGGCGACCGACGTCCTCCATCTGCGATCTCTATGTACAGGGGCGGGGTTCAAGACCCGTGAAGTGCAGGTGCGGTCTCCGGCGAGGAAGAGTAGAACACGGGATACGGACCGGCCAGTTGGCACACCATGACCTGCCGCCTCCCATGCCCTACTCATCCTCGGAGGAGTCCCCGACCTCGGCGGTGCCGGACGTTGGACGGCGGCAAGTAGGACACCTGGCTGATGGTGCTCCCATCGTCGGCCACCAGCGTGGCCACCGCTTGTGCGGTCGTGTCCGCGTCCGGCTACGCCGCTATTGCGTCACGAGAGGCGACTTGAGCGAGGGCGCGACCTCGAGCTTCATCCCCGAAGACAAGCTCTCCCGCAAAGCGTTCGCACTTGCGGTCATGGCGGATGTGGTGCCAGGTAGGAGGACGATGCACTGTGGTGTGGAGGTTAGCTAGGCGGTGCCACTTTAAGTAGCGCATTCCGGTGAGGCCAAGCGTCCGGGTGCGTCATTAAGTCGTTGGAGTTGGTTCCTCGGGCACCGAGCCTCTTAACGATGACATACGAACGTAGGGCATGAATGCGGGCAGCTGGCGCCGGCTGGGAACGCACCGCGTGATGGCGCGAGGGACGAGGGTTTGGTGTGCCAGGGTAGTCAGCTGCGGTCGTGGCAACGTTGGAGATGCCCTTTGCTCACATGCGATCCTCGCATGTCATTGAAAAAGCAAGACGACCCGGCATGGTCTCAAGTCCAGAGGATGCAGTTGGACGCGCTACACCACTCCGTGGACGCGTGGCGGCGCCCCGTGCATCCTCGACGAGCCGGGTGTTGGGGTGTGTTTGGATTGTGGCCAAAGTGCACCTTACCAAAATTTTGGTCATGACCCAAAGATTGGTCTTTGTTTGGATGGTTGCCATTTTTGGCATGCCAATGAACTCTAGCCAACTCTAGTTCAATTTCCTTGCCAATGTCGGCCAAATCATGGGCAACCAATACCTGAACCAAAATTTTGGTCATGACCCAAAGATTGGTCTTTGTTTGGATGGTTGCCATTTCTTTGGCATGCCAACTCTAGCCAACTCTAGTTCATTTTTCTTGCCAATGTCGGCCAAATCATGGGTATCCAATACCTCAACCAAAATTTTGGCTACCCAATGCTTTGATGGAGCAACCTTGGGCACAAACGAAACATACCGTTGGTCGTGCCACAGCACTAACGCCACCCTCGGCACACTGAAACCGACCGTGTCTAGCTACGATATGAGCGTGTCGCTCACGCAGTCGCCGTGTCCAGAGGTGGTGCTGGAGCTGCGCCCCGTTGTTGGCCCCAACGACCCACATGAACGGTAGTCGGTGGTGAGGAGGTCGTGGGCCAGCTCCTCCATTGGACTAGTCTACGCTACGTCGTCCCGATGGGTGTGCCCCACATGTCGGTTTCCCTATTTTCCAGGCCATATTCGAGCGTCAGTGCTCCGCGTTGCGCATTAGGCCTTTCACTATGTAGGCCAAGTGAGACAACTTATTGTTTATTTGAGCTGTTCAAGTATAATCATGTGCCGTTTTCTTATTTCTCATTCATCTCCAACCCTCTTCGCATGTACCCACCCTAGTCCTCTTTCAATAGATCTCCGGACCCCGAGATGAAATCGAGAGGGAATGAGTGGGGGCACGTGATACCTAAGGTGGATTCAAAATTTTGAACCGGTGATCATAGCATCCGCAAATCATATATAAATGGTATTCAATGTTCGTTTCATTTTTGAACGTACAATATACTCCCTCCTATCCTTTCTAGTTTACATATAAGTTTTATGTGTAGTCAAAGTATATCTACTTTGATCAAAAAGGTATCAACATTCAACAACGCCCAATCAATATTGTTAGATTCGTACGTACTCCTAGATTTGTACTCGAGATGGTTTCCAATTTGACTATTGACAAGATTAATAGTACATGAGATGTATAATGTGAAAATTATATCATTGGAAACTCCTTTCACATACGAATTTGACCGTATGCTTTGTGTAAGTTGCATGTCATATATTATTACTCTAACATTTGGTCAAAGTTAGCCTCGAAAAACGCATTAGACCCTATATGCTTTGTGTAAGTTGCATGTCATATATTATTACTCTAACATTTGTGTAAGTTGCATGTCATATATTATTACTATAACATTTGGTCAAAGTAGTATAGTGGAAGTGGATCCTCTGACGTAGGTGTCCCTGCCTTACCCTCCCTTTCGGTCACTTACTGGCGGACCACATGCTTGCTAGGCCCCGCATGGCAGTTACTCAATGGGTTCGGCCACGTCAGGGGATCCTCATCCGTAGTATACTCCCTCTGTTTTCATTTACGCTGCATAAAACGCAGGGAGTGGTGGTATAATAAATGACGCGGGCAGGGGAGGGGGAGGGACGTCGGTTTGCTCTCAACTGTGGTCCCACAAGCGAGCGAAAACGCAAGACGAAGCGCGTTCCATTCAGTGAGCGATGTGGAGGGTCCAGCATGCCAGGCTGCAATGCGAACGCGACACGAGCAATGTATAGTCAAAACCGATTGACCGGTCAACCACTATTCACACCAGAACCTTCGCTGCTCGGCCTACGCCAGCCACTGCCCTAAAACCACACCAAATATCCAGCCCATTCCCCCACCTTTCGATCCCCTAGCCCGCATCAAGCGTCCCCTAGTTCGCCGGAAAGCCATGGTGCGCCGCAAGATCACTTACTACAAGATGCTGACGCTGGAGCACCGTGCAGAAATCGCGGTGGCGTTCGGCGCCACAGACCTCCTTTCCCAAGCTCGCTTTGCAGCAGGCCAATCCCCGAGTTCTCTGGAGCCAAGCTACGAGGAGGAGGAAGCCGATCCAATGTTCATGGCGGAGGTCGCGGCGCAGAAGGCCCCCGATGGGTATGAGACGATGGACGTCGACTTCGTGCCGGCGTCTGAGTCCCCCATGGTGCAGGCGGACCAGTGGTTCAACATGGCGATACTAAAGGAGGACCGGGAGCGCGCGCATGCCGCTACCATTGAGGCTCTCCTGCAGGCGGAACCGGATGTCGTGGATGTGAACCGGGCGGCGGAGGCTCAACTTGAGGCGGAGCGCGCGGATGCCGCTGCCATCGAGGCCCTCCTGCAGGCGGAACCGGACGTCCTGGACTTGAACGGGGCGGCAGAGGCTCGATTCGACGCAGAGCGCGTGGATGTCGCTCTCATCGATGCCCTCCTGCAGGCGGAACCGGACGTCCTGGACTTGAACCGGGAGGCGGAGGCTCGACTCGACGCGGAGCACGCGGATGGCGCTGCCATCGAGGCCCTCCTGCAGGCAGAATCAGACGTCCTCGACTTGAACCGGGCTGTGCTCTCGTCCGTGCAGAGCGCCCGCACGCTCCGCTTGAACGAGTAGCTGGAGGCCGAGGACAACCACGATGCGGAGACACATGTCGGCAGCGACGGCTGGTTCGCGCCGGTAGCCAAAGACGACGAGGCCGTTTCTTTCCATGAGCAGTGATAGTTTTTCTTTATGTTGTTGTTTTTATGGATCTTTTGCTGTGTAAAAACATATATTTGTTATGCAAGTCGCCTGACTTGGGTCAGTCTACCATTTCAGGCGGTTGGATGAATATCCTACGTCTCCTAACCCTTCTTTCGTTCTTCCTCACCTCTTCTTCTTCCCCAACAGACCACCGCACGGGCCGTACGGATACTCCCCAACATGCGGTTGGATAAACATACTCTATGAACAAAAATTATGTGTCAGCGATAGGATGGCTGAGTTTGGTTTGTTCACATGCGACAGCACGTGTCAGTGAGGGTGCATTCCCTTGGTTGGGTTTGCGGCATGCAGGAGCGTCTGTGTGAGGGTGCGGTGCGATCGCGGCGTGCAGGAGCGACCGTGTGAGGGTGCGGTGCGACCGCGACAGCCGTGCGCAAGTGTACCTCCTTCTCATTTTGAAAACTTTAGGCAAGCTTGGCCAAAATGTGTGGCGAAGTTTGGCAATGCAAGGCCTAGACCCAAACAGGATAAGTACGTACATACTAGGAGTACTAGTGTTAAAAAAGAAAGGTGGGGTTTTCCTTCGCGGGGTTTAATCCATACAAATCCTCGTTTCACGTGTCAATTAATGCGTATTTTTTTCTCCAAAGACCAAAGAGCTAACCATCTCACTCCTCATCGCTTGATTAATGCAGCGCCATGCAAACCAACCTTCTCACTTCCGCATGCATGCATGTCGTCTCTCTCTCTCCCATGTCCATCTCTCTGCACACATGCGCCTCTCGCTCTCTCTCCTGTTTCTGCATGCAAGCAGCTCTCTCTGCCTTGGGAAGATGCGAAGCACATGCGAAAGAGAGATGGGATTACTGCAGGCACGCATGCGGTGGAAAGGGATGGAGGGCCCGGTTGGAAAGAGCAGCAAAAAAATGCCAATGCGCAGAGCATTGCGGGGAAAACGAAATTTTCTTAGACGTAGACAAAAATGGACCAGAGGGAGTGTACTAGGAGTACTAGTGCGGTGAGATGGTTTCTCGAAGAAGACGATGGAGAAGCGGAGTCAGCAAAGAGTGAAATGATGGTTGCTTCATCCGTGCTTTTGTGATTTGACGCCTCACTGCTTTGTGATTTGTGATAGAAGGGACAGGGGAGTAGACTCTGTGCTCTATAATGTACTACATGCGTCCAAGCATGGGAGAAAGAGGAGAGACATTGCATTTTTCTATTCCTTCAATCAATCAATCAGGGAGCTTCGGTTCCATCTTTTTGGCTTTGGCAACACCGTCCACAATGGTTCCCATGGTGCCAAAAGCTATTTTCACATTTGGCTACACATTGTGGATGCCCTTAACCGTACCACTTGGTTTTGCTCCTGTGTGGTATCTATACAAATCTCATTTATATTGATCTAAAAAATTATAGAATCAAGATTAGTAAAAAGGAGGTGATTTTGTCGCGCGGATTTCAGGGGAGGTTTCTTATTTGAGCAATGCTACATCCACGTAATGGTTTACATAAAGTTACGAACTGATGTGATGTGGGACTATTCGATTGGATTAAAGGAGAGGATTAGGCCCACCCCACCTGAAAATCAAGGGGGGCATATATAGATTAGATGGAAAGTATACGTAGCAGCTACGTAGCCCTTTGTAAGTCTAGGATTAGACTTCTTATTTTCGGAGGACGTTGTCCTAGCGGTTTGCTAACATGCGGTCCCACGTGTCAGTGCTTTACCAAGCCGATCCGCATCCCACATGAGGCAGAATAACGGCAGAAGCAACACGTGGTTTAGTTGAAGAAGATGAGCGAGAAGCGGATTCAACAATGAGTGAAATGATGGTTGCTTCGTCCCTCCAACTTAACTGCGGGAAAGGTGCAGCTTTGTGATTTGACGCCTCATTGCTCATTATTACACCGGCGCCATGACTGGGGTGCTTCACCCTGGCTGCTCTACACTGTATTCCGGTATGGCACGTGGACCCGGTAGCTTGATGTCCCACATATCGGCGAAAGGGACTAGAAGATTTATGAAAGCGAGCGCTCCACTCTTACAATGGAGGAGTAGACGACACGACGGCCCAGTGAACTGTCACTTGTATTGTATAGTACTATAGTTTTGCTGTTTCGCATGATCCATCGATACAAACCCGATTAAACAGGAAAGGGCGGGATTTTTCCCGCGCGGTAGATGATACTGGCCATACATTTCAAAGGCAATTTTAATGTATGCAAACTGAATAATTATAAGTAACAATATGATATCTAGTAAAACTAAAAACACATATGATTTATTGTGTTAGAGTGTAGTAGTAGTGTTGTATTGCATAGTTGTTAGATGTAACATGCGAGAACATGTAGAGATGTAGTTTTAGAGGGCCTACAGAGAGAAAAGCGTAATACGGTCACCGAACTTCAGAATAAGCTGATTACGGTCAGTATATACATGTTGTGGTGATTATACGGTCACTTGCTCACAGTTCAGCATCGGATTGCACTTTGTTGACCGACCAAATAGTCCACGTGGCGCCATGTTGACTAGTTAAATTGACCACGTTCCTTGTTGGTCCCACCTGTCAGTTCGCATAGGCAAAAGGTCAGATAAACAAAAATTTACACAGGCGCGACAAGGCTCCAACCCGTGCGCGGGAATCACCTGGTTGTGTATGTGTCTGTCAGGTCCTGATGTGTGCGCATGCACGTGTAGGTTGAGCACTTGAGCGTGAGAGTGTGTGTTGGTCGTGTGGTGTACTGGTGTGTGCATGCATGCATGCGTGTGTGCGTGTGAGTGTTGCATGCGTGCGTGTGAGTGTTGCATGCATGCATGGCTGCGTGTGTACATGTGAGTGTTGCGTGCGTGCGTGGGTGCATGTGTTTGTGTGAGTGTTGCGTGGATGCAGTTCGTGTGCATGCATGCATGTGTGTATAATCACCACACCAGCTCCTGTGTGTTAAAACACACGGCTCAGCACACCAATACAAGGCCACCTTGTCCGCTGTGCTCGCGGTCATGACTTTGAACCACCGTCCAAATATTTTTTTGTCGTTTGTTTTCATTCTTACTAGCAAGATGCCCGTGCATTGCACGTAACATCAAGATGCATTTGTATGACCTGTTTATCTTGTGAGAGAAAAGGATGAAAGAGGGAAGGCCTTATTTGCAAATGTGGAGAGGTGTGTGGGTACCTTTTTGCAAAATTGCTCATAGTTTCTTTCCTATCTGTCAGATATAAATCGGACGGCCTATATTGTAGGATGGCAGGCACACCATCATCACCAACTCTGTTTTTTATAAGAGTGTATTTTATGTATTTTATAAGAGTGTAGATGTAGAGTAGATACAAGTCGACAAGTGGGCACGATGGTAGTGAGATAATGTGATGCAACACTAGAGGTGCCACATGGAGCGTTTAACTGGTCAACTAGTCATGTCATGAGTAAATACAGAGTTGTACGGTGAGCCCGTGTCTGTATAATAACCACTAAACGTAAATGGTGACCGTAATGAGTGGATTCTGAAGTCCAATGTACGTATCATTCTTTCACTTCAAATACAATGATCGTCATTGCATATATCGCGAGAGAAAGATGAAACATGCGTGAATTTTCTGGGGGCTTACTTTTAGAGGACCTGGAGATAGTTTTGTGTGCAAACGTGAAAGGGGCGTACAGGGGGGTATGCTATGGAGAGAGATATGCTCTTTGTTTCTCTTTATTATGACTAACTTTGTATGTAGTATAAAAATATACAAATTCACAGTGCGGAATAAATATCATAGTGGGCACCATGCAATGCAAATTAGCGTTCGTACTCCTCCATATAACTTTGTAATGTTGTATATATGTAGAAACTCTAAAATAATTTTTTACTTTATTCAAAAGGAATGTTGTATGCGAAATAAATGTGAAGAGAGGGCTTTTTAGATCAATGGGGTACGTGATGTAACATGTGTGAATGTGCAGTTGATGCATTTGGCGGGGCCTAGAGAGGTATGTGTGTGTATTACGTATTCGAGAGAGGCATGGATAGAGGGGCCGACGGGGAGCGTGGGAGAGATAGCACGAGAAATGAGAGTGGTCTAGAGAGAGAGACGAATATGACGTCACGACAAGAGATTCCATTCCCTTGAGTGTGTATATGCAAGGGGGGAGAGAATAGAGGCACCAGGAGAAATTTTCTGTGTGTGTGGTGTTTGTGTTGGTATGTGTGGGTGTGAGAAGATAATGAGACATGGAGGCAGAGGGTGTGTCACCGCATGAGGTCCGGTGGGTCGAGGTGAGGCCCTTCGTTCAGTTCCGTCCTGCGCCACATTGGTCGGCCCGTGACGCATTTAGGAAGACCCATGGATGACTAGTCGTACAATACGAAGATAGTAGAATTGTGAAGGACTCTGTGCCCATTGACAAAGCCGGCTAGGATTTGTAACCCTAGGTTCTCGGACTAAGGTAACCCCTTTATCTCTGATATTACTATTCATCCAACCTAACTTTAAGGGGCATCCTACAGAATGCTCTGCTAGAATCATACTCGTCGATTAGGAAGAGAGGTTTGAGACAATGCATGAGAGACAGGCGTAAAGACAATGTGCGTACATGAGACACGTAGGCAGGTCCATGTATATAGAAAGGGTCGATGAGGATTGTGCGTGTGTATGTTTGCAAGAGGAAGAGTGCTTGTGATAAAGGTTAGTGGAAACAGTTGTGAATGGTTACGAGAGGGAGGGAGGGTTATATCTAGAGCATGTGTGCGAGAAAGACACATCGAGAGAGAGTGTGTGAGCATGTGTGAGAGACCACCGATGGAGAGTGAAACTACACGTAAAAGACTGCTCTACACATTGATTAAAGATATAAATTGTATCCAAATATTAGGATGGGATCATGATATTTGCAATTCGCGTAAGGAGCAGTCATTGATCCATCAGACATCTAGATTCTATCGAATTTGAGCATGTCTATGCTGTTATTCGACACAATTGATCCACATAGTTAGTATTTTGAACTCCAGACAATGCATCGCTTTAGCAATCGAATATAAACGTGAGTATAGTTCATGTTGTGTGTGTAAAGCACATTATACATACGAAAGTTACACAATGGACATTATAAATAGCTACCAATGAACTAGCATACATTTGAATTCAACTTAAGGTGGTTTAAAAAAATTGAATTCAACATGAAGTCCATTCAATTATTTGAATTTGATATCATGGCATTTGTAAAGCATACCTAAATTATGGGGGCACCAATCTTTGCTCTGATTTTGTACATAATAGCATATGTAGTCGTGTACAAAATAGATTCAAATTTAGCTCCTCCATTCCAAAATAATTGTAGTTATAGGATTTTCAGGTGTCAAAATTTCAAAAAGAACCGGATAATTTAATGTGGTTCTCAAACATACAAGGTCAAATATAAAATTGTCTATTTAGGTCAATCCTAATAGTTCAAGAGTACTCTAAACGTGAATGCTTGTGTTTTAAAATTTCGAACGAAGCGCCAAAAGAGCCTCTACTCGCCCGAAACCGCGTGAGACCAATGTTTGGTAGTACAAGGAAATTACTTTTCTAATAACTCCGACCCGTGAAACCTACCGGCCCGACGTCCAAAGGTCTAAACCGGGGTAGGTTTGTAGCTTCATCTAGACGCCACGCAACCGCATCCGAAAAACATTCATACACAATGGCCGCCTAAACACACATGCGCGTGGCCGAAATCGCTCCCGCCCACTATTTGGGACACCTGGGATTACCATCCTACCCCCGACCCGCAGTAGGTCCAAAATTTAAGAGGGGGAAAAGTTTGTACTTTCCCCAAATTTCAAACAAGCGCGCCCCATCTTCTGTTAAAAAAACCAAAAACAAGCGCGTCCTAGACCGAAACATGGTTCCCCCCACCCGTCCGATTCCCCGTTCGTACTCCGTGGGCGCCAAAACTACCTCTCCACCAGCCGCGAAACCCCGGCGTCCTCCGTCCGCCACCCCATCCCACCCATCAACCGCCGCCCTCCTCCATCACGCCGGAGCCGATACCCCGACGTCGTCGTCCACCGCAATCTCAACCGCAACGCCCTTCACGGCTAGTAGTTGAAGCCGAGGCCGAGCCGTCCATACCCGAGCCAGTTCAACCACGCCGTCCTGCGCCTCACCGCTGCCGCTCCAACTTCGCCACCCTCCACCACACCGGAGTTGTTCCTACTACGTTGTCCTTCGCCGCCTCGGATCTGCTTCCCCTCCGCCGACATATGGCCACGGCAACACAGTCAACAATTTGGCCATGGGTTCATCCAAGCCTGCACCCTCTAGAACATCGCTTTCCCCGGTAAAAATAAGAAGATCGGTGCGACATGTGGAGGTGACCACACCGGCAACCGAAAAAGGTACTCCTCTTCCCTTATTTGTGCAAATCTTACGTCTTTGCTTGCACGGTATTCATCCCACAGAAGACACTAGTTGACCGCTTCTTCTTGATACTAGATGTTCCTAGTAACTCGCGATGCACAAGGTTTCTCCTCATATACTATTTCAACTTAGCTAGAGGTCCGTCGCGCCCCTGAATTTCAATTTCTGGCTAGTTGATTCCCAATTAACGGAAGCATTCCCTGGCGTAACAGGCGCTAGTACGCCTATTACGCCGGGGAAGCAGCGCCTTGGTGTTTATCTTAGGGGCGTGTGCGCCCTAGAGCTACTGGTGCCCGATATGGAGGTCAGCCGGGATTAAAGGGATGGCTTGGGGGCGCTGCCAAGCACGGCGGTGGTGTGAGGTCGATGGGAGGGCGGGGCGGCGGAGGCAAGGGTCTGGGCCGGTGGTCGCTGGCGGTTCGAGAAAGATCGTCAACAGTGACTGGCGGTAGGTAGACGAAGGCCATCTGCCCGTTCCTTATAGATCGGACGGTTCATTAAAAAATCGACTGACCTATTTATTTTCAGCCGACTTTTATCTTAGATATGACCACATGTGGTGGTGTGCTGGAGGAGTACCTGCATTTCCTATGCTCATATATTACAAAATCATACGGAATAGAATTTAATTTTGGTTGTCATGCAATGTTGTAGAGCTATCATATGTCTCCTGTCATTTATTTTTCAGCCACCTGCTATCTGCTACTTTTATAGTGCACTAGTTCTGCACACACTTCACCCTTACTCTCACTATTGTGTTTTTATGCAATGGTATTTCAGACTCTGCTGCCATGAGAGAAGCCAAAAAGAAAAGAGAGAAGTCGCTCCAGCTTCGTATGCGGGTAGGCAAGACACGTTACAGCGCTATAAAGGGTGCAGTGTCAGCAGATGGAGACGGTAAACGTAGCTCTCGAGTTGATGACCTCACTCGCAATGAACCACCATCCCAGGTGCTTGCTTTAACTTCGCGGTGTCATATGTGGTTGCATGTTCCATATGGTGTCTAGCTTGTATTCGAAAGGCCGAAGTCGGTAAGATAAGGAAAGATAATTTTTTTACTTGAACCACCATCTCGTGAGCACCAAAAGACAAAATAGCGAGTCAGGGCACTGGCCGAGCCAGTGACAAGCCCAGCAAAGATAGGCATCAACTGGAAGCCAACTAAAAAGCTGCGATGGTGGCGAAGCAGCCCGCCTCCCACTAGGCTCTCAGGTCCTAGCACTACAAGAAATATGTCAACTTATGACCTTCTGTCAGTGACCCTCGAAGAATTGGTCATAAATTTATGACCATTTTAGAACAATTGGTCAAAAGCTGTTCAGGGGGCTACAAACCTTAAACCATTGCGACCATTTTCGTCAGAAAGGTCGTAATTTCCTTACACGAAATGGGCACAAAGCAAACAGTGCTAGTCCGCTGCCTTATTTCTAGTTGTTAATGACCAATATAGATGGTCATAGCCTTGTAGATTGTGGTGGGTTGTGATGACTAGGCGCCATCTCATCAGTTTTGCCTATGTGTCATGTCCATGTGGCAGTTTTTGCCCTAGGTTGTGAAGCAACCTATATTTCTATCATTCCCAAAATTCCCAAAAAAATCTCATAAATTCTTTGGGGCATATCTTCATCAAATATGTAAAAATCCTTCCTTGCCTAGTTCAAAACTAATTCAACAATATTCATTTTCCTATTATGTTCACAACAACACTTTATGAAGGAAGTGCTATTTATATATTCTTGATTGCCCTCAGAATTTTTGGGCACTCTTTCCTATCCAAATCATTACCGCATGACAAAATTCAGCTCCATTTGCCTAGCAAATCTTCCTCGGCAAATTTCCAAAGTTTTTGTCCACCTAGAAGCATTGTGAAGGAAGTACCTTTTTTATATCTCTAAATGACATGAAATTTATACAGTTCCTTCATATGCCCAAATTATCACCCTCCTACAAATTCCAGCTCAGTCAAATCATCTATGTGAGCCCAGGTTCAATTTATATTTTATGGCCAAATTGGCACGTTGCAAAGCAAGTGTTATATAGACCCCTCCTATTACCCTCAAACTTTTCGGGCACTCTTCCATACCCAAATCATTGCCACATGATAATATTCAGCTCAATTTTCCTGTAAATCTTTCTCAGGAAATTTCCAAAGTTTCTACCTCGAGAGAAGCTTTGTGAAGTAAGTACTAGCTAGGCTTACCCAAATGATCTGAAAATTTACCAGCGCATGACCATACCTATATAACTTACCTACACCAATTTTTAGCTCATTTCATTCATCCAATCTCTCTCACTAGTTTTCCCAAGTTTTTGTCCATAGAAGAGCATTGTGAAGGAAGTACTACTTTGGCATGTCAAAATGATATCAATTTTTACAATGCTTTCCTATGCCCAAATAACCATCCTCCACCAAATTTCAGCTCAATCCATTCATTATTTTGAGCCCAGCTTTAACATTCATATTTTTTGTCCAGTGTGGTACTTTGCAAAGCAAGTACCCCCTAGGATCCTCCTTTTGAGCTGAAAATTTGTGAATACATTCTCCTTAGTAGATGATCATCCTCGGCCAAAACTCACGCCCATTGGCCATGTGCATTTCCCGTACCGCTAATCAAACACTTGCCTGCTTATTCATGTTTGAGCATCGATCGGTCTCCTCGTGAGAATCTTATGTTGTGATTTTCTTCCTAGCACCTACCTGGGGAGTGCCCAACCCACTAGACATGCCTAGGCCGCCCAGAACACATGGCAACACCACGGCCACGCGGTGACCACGCGGCGGGCATGCGAGTTTACGCGCTCTAGAGTTGGGGGCCTCGGCCACCGCCCAAACCTCGACGTATCGCCACCAAACCATGTATTTATGATTAAATAGGTACTTGTGTAACTAGAAATGATTTTTGGAAAAAATAAATAGCAAACTATGAGGCAGCTGCAGTTCAAATTTGACCCGCTTCCTCCTGAATCGGCGGGAATTTGTCTTTTTCACCATAGGTGGATCAAAACATTTGACACCCAACCATTTTGTCAATTGTGCATTAAATATGGCCTAGTATTTTATAAAATTGATTAGGTCCAATTTTGCAACAAATATATGGTAGGTCCTTCACAAAAAAAACTCATTTCAGGCACTCGGAAAATGGAAAATGGTTTTTTCGTCCAAAGAAAATGAAAACTTCCTTAGGAAACATTGTTTGCCATTTCAATATGCACCCTTGTGCACAATATGAGATCATTTGAACAAACTATGCAATGAATGTGGCCATAAGATTGATCATTTGGCTTGAAAGCCATGAATCTTCACACTTGATAGCTCATTTCTGAGAACACTTTTTTAAAATAATTACTGTATTACAATTTTATTATTTTTCCTGGAAACTTGTTCACATATAATGACACAAATGCGAAGGTTTTCCAATTTTTTGATTTTTTTTGAATTTTTTATGCCCGTTTCAAAATGCGGTCAAAACGGCGGGCTTGACCGTTCCTAGCTAGTGGTTGAATATTGGAATTTTTTGGTGTTTCTCTGATTAAATAGATACTTATGTACCTAGAAATGATTTTTGGAAAAAAATAAATAGCAAACTATGAGGCAGCTACAGTTCAAATTTGACCCGCTTCCAGCTGAATCGGCGGGAATTTGTCTTTTTCACCAGAGGTGGATCAAAACTTTTGACACCCAACCATTTTGTCAATTGTGCACTAAATATGTCCTAGTATTTTATAAAAATGATTTGGTACAATTTTGCAATAAATATATGGTAGGTCCTTCACAAAAAAAACCTCATTTCGGGCACTCGAAAAATGGAAAATGAATTTTCCGTGCAAAGAAAATGAAAACTCCCTTTGGCAACATTGTTTGGAATTCCAAGATGCACCCTTGTGCACAATATGAGATCATTTGAACAAACTATGCCATGAATGTGGCCATAAGATTGATCGTTTGGGTTGAAATACATGAATCTTCACACATGATAGCTCATTTCTGAGAACACTTTTTTAAAATAATTACTGTATTACAATTTTATTATTTTTCCTGGAAACTTGTTCACATATAATGACACAAATGCGAAGGTTTTCCAATTTTTTGATTTTTTTGAATTTTTTATGCCCGTTTCAAAATGCGGTCAAAACGGCGGGCTTGACCGTTCCTAGCTAGTGGTTGAATATTGGAATTTTTTGGTGTTTCTCTGATTAAATAGATACTTATGTACCTAGAAATGATTTTTGGAAAAAATAAAGAGCAAACTATGAGGCAGCTACAGTTCAAATTTGACCCGTTTCCAGCTGAATCGACGGCAATTTGTCTTTTTCACCAGAGGTGGATCAAAACTTTTTTCACCCAACCATTTGGTCAATTGTGCATATGTCTAGTATTTTATAAAATTGATTTGATCCATTTTTGCAACAAATATATGGTAGGTCCTTCACAAAAAAACCTCATTTCGGGCACTCGAAAAATGGAAAATAAATTTTCCATGAAAAGAAAATGAAAACTCCCTTTGGCAACATTGTTTGGAATTCCAAGATGCACCCTTGTTCATAATATGAGATCATTTGAACAAACTATGCCATGAATGTGGCCATAAGATTGATCGTTTGGGTTGAAATACATGAAGCTTCACACATGATAGCTCATTTCTAAGAACACTTTTTTAAAATAATTACCGTATTACAAGTTTATTATTTTTCCTGGAAACTTGGTCACATATAATGACACAAATGCGAAGGTTTTCCAATTTTTTGATTTTTTTGAATTTTTTATGCCCGTTTCAAAATGCGGTCAAAACGGCGGGCTTGACCGTTCCGAGCTAGTGGTTGAATCTTGGAATTTTTTTGGTGCTTCTCTGATTAAATAGATACTTATGTACCTAGAAATGATTTTTGGAAAAAATAAATAGCAAACTATGAGGCAGCTGCAGTTCAAATTTGACCCGCTTCCAGCTGAATCGGCGGGAATTTGTCTTTTTCACCACAGGTGGATCAAAACTTTTGACACCCAACTATTTGGTCAATTGTGCATTAAATATGGCCTAGTATTTTAGAAAATTGATTTGGTATAATTTTGCAACAAATATATAGTATGTCCTTCACAAAAAAACTCATTTTGGACACTTTAAAAATGGAAAATGATTTAAAAAAACTAATTTCTCCTAACTCTTTTAAAAGATATTTGTCTTATTTCGATTTGTCATTATTCCTGAAAACTCAGGTCAAATTTGATGAACCATGAGAAGATATTTTATTTTTCTTTTTCTTTTTCAGATCATAAAATAGCCAATATGATTTAGCACCTTACTTTTAGTCGATTACGACCAATTTAGATGGTCAAAAAATGTAGTACTGGTATACTGTGTTCTGATTGGTCCAGGAGCATCTCACGCGGATCGTGCCTACTCACCATCGGATGCTCCTAGATCCAACGGCCCGCCTGTCTCACCCACGTCGCCCAACCCACAACCCGCACTCCCTCCCACGCACCCAACCGCACCCAACCCCTCGTGCCCACTCGCCTCTCTCTCTCTCGAACCCTAGCGCTCCACTCCTCCCTGGCCGCCGCCACCTTCGGCGCCCTCTGTCCGGCGAGATCCATATGGATCGATCCCCTCCAATCCGCACCACCTCCGGCGCCCTCTGTCCGACGAGATTCATATGGATCGATCCCCTCCAACCAACGACTCCTCCTCCTCTCCTCCTCCTCTCTGGATCTCTGGATTGACCCAACCGCTTCTCCCCCAATCCCGGCCTCCTCCATGCCGAGTCGAGAGACACTCCCCACTTCCAGCCGAAACCCTAGCCTGAGACCCCTTCCTCCTCGATGGCCAACCCCTCCATGGCGGCCGGCGGCAGGGTGCCCTTGGCGGAGGGGGTCCGTGCCGTCGGAGCCCAGATCCGCAACTGCATCCGCATGGCGCCCGTCGACCGCGTGGCTGCGGCCCTGGCGACACGATGGTAGCATCGGCCCTGGCGGCATTGGAGGCGGCGAGCCAGTCCCTGAGAAGCCGTGAGATCCTCGGCGCCGTGGGCACCACCGCGGCGGTGCTAAGCACCACCGATGCCGATGGGGTCCAACGAGGCGGACAAGCCGCTGCGGTGGATCGGTGCGTCGTTCGAGCAGCTCGCGGCCGTCGCCAAGCCACAGCAGCAGCCCGCGATGGCGGCGGGGGACTTCTCGCGTGCCTGCTCCAATGTCTCCGTCCTCTTTGGCTGCCTCGGCATCGCCTTCAAATTTGCCTTGATGGACTACGTCGCCAAGGCAAGCGGCCGCTCCTCAGCCCCCCTCTCCTCCCCCGCTACCTGCTCTGCTGTTCGGTATGCTACTTCATTGTGCTTGTACTGTATGTGGTAAAATTTCTGGTGATTCCTTCCCGGGACATTGATTTAGTTGTGTGAAGCTGAGAGGTTTGGGATGAAATGACCATTGCTTGTTCAATCAGTAAATTCTTCAGTGTTCTTGGCTTCTTAGTACATGCACATTGAGTACATGCACATTCACATTTATTGTATCTGAATTATCAACTTTCCAGTTAGCTAATTACTAAAAACATGTGCACATAACTATGTGAAGTTGATGTTCAACCATTACATGTGATAACTAGGAAGCATATTTTTATCAGTGGACTGCTATTTCTTTTCTTGCTTCTGTTTGCAAAATTAGGTGATCATGGTAGCCTTGTTTTCTTTAGTGTTAAAAAAGTACTAGGCTGCAGTTTTTTAGTGTGTCATCTTTATATGTGTCTTTCGAGTGAACAAACTATGCTAAAGGTAGATCAGGACTTTCATCTGAAGTGGAATTCTATCTTGGGTCTGATCTTTTGAATGAAAAGTTTTAGTTAGAAATACACTACTTTCTATCTGAAGGGGTGTATAGCTGTGTTGTATGACGTTGTTAGTTTTTTATGTACAAAAATTTGGTAGGTATTCTAGGCTGATGATTGTTGGGACTCTATAGTTATTGAATGGATTTGCTAGCAACAAGGTGCCAGGCACAATTTACTGGTTATGAGAAGACTATAGTTGTGTTATTGTGATATTCAATTTATAGAATTGACTATGTTCTGTTTTTGCTTCAGGTAAACCAAGGTTTTGCTCATGGCTCGTACTAAGCAGACTGCTCGTAAGTCCACTGGAGGAAAGGCTCCTAGGAAGCAGCTAGCCAGCAAGGTTTGTGACTGCAATATTGATAGTTTACCTATGCCATGTCTTTATTTATGGTTTAGGTAAATTGAACTGGGTATAATTTGAACCTCAACCTTCATTGCCAGCTTATGACCAGATATCCTACTGATGTATATCGACTATCATGGTATTATTGTTAATTTGACCATGTGCTCTACTTTGCTTTTTGACAGGCTGCCCGTAAGTCTGCTCCCACAACTGGAGGAGTGAAGAAGCCTCACTGTTACCGCCCTGGAACTGTTGCTCTTCGGTGTGTAAAATCTTCCAACCTATTCTAGCATGTGTTATAGTTTTGTTTTGAAGTATTCTCAAATGAGTAAATTTTGTGCTTGACTTTGCAGTGAGATCCGCAAGTACCAGAAGAGCACGGAGCTGCTCATCAGGAAGCTTCCATTCCAGAGGCTTGTTAGGGAGATTGCTCAGGACTTCAAGGTGATCAATCAACTTGTGCACTACATTGTGATGCTCCTGTTGTGTCAACTCTTATAGTATGATGAATCAAGTAAACTAAAAGCACCATCCTATTCTGTCTGTGCAGACTGACCTCCGCTTCCAGAGCCATGCGGTGCTGGCCCTTCAGGAGGCTGCAGAGGCCTACCTGGTGGGTCTCTTCGAGGATCCGTGGCGAGAGGGCTTAAGGTGCTTGCTTTGCCTGTGGGAATGTCTCTGGCGGGCATCTGTGTCTGCTTTTGCTGCTGTTTTTAGTGATTGTTTGGAACTGCTAGCTCTAATTTAACTTCTCGTTCCCCTGTTTCTGCTGTCAGTATTCGCCTCTGCTTCAACTGATTAATTTTCTGCGTGCCAAACAGAGCCTGTGATGTTATCAAAATATTTGCTACTCTTAATGGGTTTATCCCACTTGATGATCTTAACCACCAAGATCTCTGAGGCTCTTATTTCTAGTCTAATGTTATCAATATAGTACATCCGCTGTTTGCATGATAGATACATATATGTGACATCAATTTGTCGTTGGATATTGCTGGAAACTAGCTATGCCACATCAATTTCTTGGTTGTCTAGTTTGTTATGTCACATCAATTATATGCTTTTTCTGATATTGTGTTTTAGCTACTGCCACTTTGAGCTGTTGTAGATTTTAGTTATCAATTACAACAAAGCATTCTTACATTCCAGACTTGATCTTACTACTAAATAGCACCCCCTGTTGTTGTTGTTGTTGTTGTTATTATTCACCCTATCCTTGTTGTTCTGTTTTCTTGTTGGTAGATATTTTGAGTAAATTCAAGACGAAAGATGTTCAAAGAAGCTCCAAGACATTCTTATATAGCAAGTTATGTAATAATAGATGGGTTATCTAGGAATTTGATGTATCTTCTCTCTGTTTGTGAATGAAATAGTAATTATGTATGTGATTTAATGTATCTTCTCTTTGTGAATTTCATGTATGTTTCAGAATTACAATTCCTGTTTCATATGAAATAGTAATTATGTATGTGATTTGAAAATGTGTGCAATGAAAACATGACTCATGCGACCCACTTATCAAAATAATTTGAGCACATTTGAAATTTCTGACGTGTGGGACCAGTGTATGATATTATGGTATTTGGGACAAATGTAAAACAGTGGAAAATAAAATAGCAAAAAGTAAAAGATCATACGCTGTAAAAGGCTGCATCTAGAAATAAAAAGGCCAAATTGTTGGGCTAGGCCCATGTAGCTAGAGAAAATTAATAAAGAAAATATACAGTAAAAAGGCTGAATTGTTGGGCTAGGCCCATGTAGAAAACTGAATTGGACCGGGCTGAATCTTGTGCCACATCAGCTTGCCACGCTGGATGCCTACGTGGCCTGGGGAGGTTGCTAGTGACCAAAACACCACAGTAGACGTATTTTGGTCATAAACGTCTTCGACCATTCCATAAGAAAGGTCGCTAATGTCAGTTTATGACGGCCAGCTTTTGACCTTATGTTTTTTGTCACAAAAAGGTCACATATGAAAATTTGTGACCATTTAGTGACCAATAGTGGTGGTCACAAGTTGACATATTTCTTGTAGTGTAGATGGTCATGCTCACCACTCCAGCCGGTTGTCTAGCTTGTATTGCTTCCAATTTGGTTAAATTGCATCTGCTTAGCTTACACATTATACCTTTGAATATGACATGCCTTTCTGTTTTTGGTACATACTAGTACATCTGTGTATTAACCATGTTCTTACATCAAACAAATGTTCTTGTGTATCCCTCATCAATCATTTATGACGAGGCAGGCAGGCAAGGGGACTACTCCTCATTTAAAGAATGCAACGTCAACCTCCCGACATGATTCTCAAGAAACAGAAAGGCTAGATAAAGATAGTGAACGTAGCTCTGTAGTTGATTACAGCATTTCCCCTACACTAGCATCGCAGGTGCTTGCTCTAACTTGGTAGCGTGATATGTGGTTGCATGTTGCATATGGTGTCTAGATTGTAATTCTTCCGATCTGGTTAAACTGCATGTGCTAGTCTGCTTAGCTTATACATTATACCTGTTAATGTGACATGCCTTCATGTATTTAGTACATAGTACATCTGTCTATTAAGCATGTCCTTACATAAAACTATTGTTTTTTTGTATCCCACATCAATCAACATGACGAGACACCTTTAGTATATGCAGTGCAATATTAGTTGCATCTTTCATATGATTTATAGCATGCGATGCTTCTAATTTGTTGAAATTCCATTTATGATGGGACGCTTTTAACTTGGCAGAGTCATATTGGTTGCATCTTTCATGTGGTGTCTAGCTTGCATTGCTTCTTATTTGCTGGAATGGTTTCTGCTTAGTTTACACAAACAGTTGTGAACATGCCATGTCGTCCTGTTTTTTCGTACATATTCCATCCTGGTATCATGTGTTTGCCTTACATCAAAGTAGTGATTGTCAGTATCATGCATGAATGAGTTCTGAAGAGAGAATTTTATTGCTTTTTCTTGTCGATTTTACTTGAAAATTCAAAATCAATAAAGTGGAAGGAAGTTAGCAAGGCAGCGGATAAAGGTGCTCCTTTCGAACGGAGGGCCTCTACAGTTTCTACTCCTCCACACCCCCAAGATGATTTCCAAGACAACACATGCATAGACACTCAACAAAGCTGTGTTTATGATGAGCACGTCTCCCCTAGTGCAGCATCACCGGTGCTCCCTCTAACTTGGCACTATTATATGTGGTTGCATGTTATGTGTGATGTCTAGCTTGTATTGCTTCTAATTTTGTTGAATTCCATCTGCTTACTTTACACATTATACTTGAATAAGACACGTGTTCCTGTTTCTAGAACATACAATATATGTCTATCACACCATGTTCTTACATCAAATTACTACTGTTGTGTAACCTGCAACAATCACTTATCATAAGACACGTTTGACTTCGGAGTGTGATATAGGTTACATCTCACATTCTTTTCTAGCTTGTACTACTAATTTGTTGAAATGGCACTTATGACGAGACAGTTTTAACTTGGTAGAGTGATATTTGTTGCATCTTTTATATGGTGTCTAGCTTTCATTGCTTCTAATTTGTTGAAATGCCTTCTCCTTAGTTTACACATCATAAGCTGTGAATATGCAATGGTACTAATGATGAGAGACCTCTAACATGGTAGTGTGATGTTGTTTGCATCTTGCATATGATTTATTTCTTGTACTGCTTCACATTCGTTTAAACGCCATTTATGATGAGACACTGTTAACTTGGCAGAGCGATATTTGTAGCATCTTTCATATGGTGTCTACCTTCCATTGCATTGCTTCTAATTTGGTGAAATGTCTTCTTCTTAGTTTACACATCATAGTTCTGGTTATCTCTTCCGTCCTGTTTTTCATACATATTACATCCTCCTAACATGTGGTTGTCTAACATCAAAGTTCAGTTCGTCTACATCACGCATCAATTTGTTCTGAAGAACTAAATTGTTATTCGTTTTTCTTGTCGGCTTGACTTAACATGGCACAGAGAAAGAGGAAGAAACACAGAATGGCAGGGGATGAGAAGCGGATGAATCCTGCAGATTCTGCTGGTACTGATGGTGCAATAGAAGGTCAAAGTCCAGCGAAAAATTCTACAAACACGGCATCCCATGCTACATGAGTTGCAAAAAAAAGCCAATCTGAAACAAATAGCTGCCACCAAACAAGCAGAGACAGCCCTAGTTCTTGCAACACCTACCACAGTACTACCAGCTGCACGACTTACTCGTGCGTCAACTGAGCTAGCAGCATGTTCCCAAGCTCCCTTGGCACCTGACACTACTTCCCAAGCACTCTTGACACAAGACGAGTTGGCAATATCAGATGAATCTTGTGAGCTTCAACAGCAAGAAGGTAGTTGCTGGAGTCAAGTTACAGTTGCATGCTTCTTTATATGTAGTCTCACAGTTTGATGTACACTAACACTTCCTATGTTCGTTGTTGGACTAGCACCTAGGCTCAAGAGGAAACAAACATCAGGGATAATGCTCGATAGGTTAACTAAATCTAGAGGAGGAAGAATGGAGATCCGTTTTGAGGCAGGTTTAAAAAGGCCACGTGATGCTACAAAGTCTGCCAAGTTAGTATCAGAGGTAGCGGTTGCCGTTAGGTGTCATGTACGTATCCTCCCAACATGGATTTAGTACAGGAATGACAAAGACGAAACCCAGTTCAACACCTTCATCGACCATTTATCCGTAAGTATGGTTATGTATGGAAACTAGTAATATCCTCTTGCTCTGTCCCATACTTTCTAGGTTGCTGATAATGAGACTCCCATAATTTCCAACAGATGAGCTTCAAGTTGGATAGCCAAGATGATGCAACCAGACAAGCTTGCACCCATGTTTTCCAGTCTGCTCTGCGACAGTATCGGTATAACTTGAGGAAAACTCACTTTGAAGGCAAGGCTAATAGTGAACTTTCCCAAACATCTCCAGTGGAAAATATATCGGATGAAGACTGGAGGGGCCTTGTTAAACACTGGTCTGATCCGAAGTATCAGGTACATTATATATATATATATATATGTGATCAGATCACATGTTGAAGTCCTATGTACGCATGTGCCACACAAATCTATCTTCTTGTAGGTGAACTATTCAAAGAACAAGGCCAACCGTACAAAAGTGAAATTCCAACAGACGATTGGATCTCGTAGCTATATTGCACATTGTGAGGCTCTTGTAATTAGCTGATGTTTCACTCTTTTCGTTGTACCATATTATCAGATCTATATTGACTTGTTCGAAATGCAGAGGAAAGCCTGCAAGGACCAAAAAGTTCCTGAACCAAATGCTGTGGAAATCTTCAAGGACTGTCACACCAACAAGAAGAAGGGCATGACTACACCAGTCAAAGCCGCTATTGTAAGTCCTTAATCCTCGTGCCTTTTAACTACTACTTACTCTGACTTGTGCCTTGAACTGCATGGTTTGCAGCCAATGTCTATTACTCTTTACAATTTTATACACAATTGTCTTTGCGTATCATTGCACCTTACAAGGTTTAAAAGAGAGGAGTGATGTTCCTTTGATCTTGACCCATAATCTAGTTTCGTGCTGGACTTGCCCACACAACGTTACAATTGCCTGTTTGTCTGTTCTCAGTTGTTTTGTGATATGAATAATGTCATACTATGTTTACCGTATTATAAACTTCGTCTCTTCATCCTTAGCCCTCAATACAATGTGAAGAAAAAGACAATACATTAGCGATGGTACATGGTCATATGTTTGGAACCTGGTTTTATTATGTACTTTGCAATAAAATACAACTAGTATTTTACATGGGTTCACCAGAATAAGTTTTGTATATAGACCAAAGCTATTTTGTTTGGTTTTGCTGCCTCCTTAATATCTTCTGTTCGGTACTACTAATGTAAAACATCAACTTTTCAGCAAGCTATGGAAAAAATGGTGGAACCGCCACCTTCTGAAGGTGGCGAGGCAACTATAACCGCAATGTCAGCTCTTGCTGCAGTGGGTCAGTACCTGTCCACTAACAGTGCCAAAAGCACGTTCCTGCGTAATACTGGGTTGGTTGTTAAGGCAATATCGTCCAAACTGCCTCATGATCAAGATATGCAAGCTCAAAGCAATGTTGTATCTGCGCTCCAGACACAAGTCCATTCCCTAATAGAGACCCTTTGTGAAACTAGGAGAAACATTGCTCAATGTCATCAAGATATGCATGGTTTTGAAACCAGACTATCAGACATTTGCTATGTTGTTCAGGAGCCTAGGGGAAATGAAGGCGAGGGTTATGGTGCTCCAACGGACAATACAGCATGAAAACGTAACAGTTAGGTCAAATGAACTGAGCTTCTGAACTTCTGGTGGTGCATTTATCTGCTAGACCATTAAGTTTTATGCCAACCTTCCTTTTGTCATATAGTTGTACTTTGTTTTGGTGCGATACAAAATTTATTCTTAACGTGCAGCCACCGGCTGAAGAAAATAGCAAGCCATTTTTGTATAGTGTAGGGTGTTCCCTATATTTGCACTGGTGGCGATCTTTGATGCCGAGTGGATGTAATCTGTGCAATCGCCTTAATAGCCTAGTGTTAGCTTCGGCCTTATTTATTTCCTAGTCTTCTTTTTCCCTGGTTTGCTAGTGGCCGCAACTACCATGGGCCATATACGGGCCGTAGGATCCATGGGTCTCCTACGGGTCGTCGATAAATGGGCCTGTAATCGGTGGGCCTCGGGCCGTCGGATAAATGGGTCTACATGGGCCGTAATCGGGCGTAATTGGTATCGGCCCAGCACGCTAATAGGCCGTAGGATAGCAAAGGCTTAATTCTGTCATAGGCATAACGGGTCGTTAATGGGCCAGAATATAGGACGAGCTGGAAACAGCGCAACGGGTTAACAGGCCAGAAACGGGCCAACTCTTGCCATGGGCCGAATTTGGCCCATTAGGGTAATAGGCCAGTAACGGGCCGACTCTTGCCATGGGCCGAATTTGGCCCATTAGGGGAACAGGCCAGTAACGGGCTGACTCTTGCGATGGGCCGAATTTGGCCCATTAGCGGAACAGGCGAGTAACGGGTCGGAAGTAATCGAGGGCCGAAAAGGAGCCCAAGAACGTATGGGCCGTCAATAGGCCGAAAGCTAACACGGGCTGGAAACAGCCCATGTAAATCATGGGCCGTTAACGGGTATAAAGAAAATTACTGTTCATTATGGGTTAGAGTCACCGTGGGCCTGTAAAGGGCCGAAAGATACGAAGGCCTCATATGGGCCGAAAGACGTCGTGGGCCATACATGGGCCGAAAGTGAAATGGGCTGGTGTTATATTCGATGGCCCACATGACGTTGTTGGGCCGATTTCCTTTAGGGCCTAACGGGTCGTGAGTTAATAGACCGTAAAATGGGCTATTTGCGAAGAGACCGTTAACAGGCTTTTCATGGGCCAGCCCATTAACTTTTGACCAAGTCAAACGGGCCGTCTTTGTAAGCTAAATGGGCCAGTGGTGGACCGTGGCACGTGTTGACATATCATAGGCGCCTATCTGACCCACTGACGAGCTGACACGTGTTTCGTCCGGCCAATAAGAATTTTACACGTGGAAATTTCCCATTGGTCGGGGCTGTTAACGGGTTATCGGATCCAAAACCCGACCCGATAGCTTAACGGTGTTCCGTTACGGTGGATGCCACGTGTCGGTCACCCTTGACGAAAGCACTTCTGTGATGCGCGATTTATCGTCATGGAAGTGGACACTTCCGTGATGATAATTTTGGTAATGTCATGGAACACTTCTACGACAGCACAGGTATGACTATCTTGATTCTGTCATAAAATCTTCATGGATGTACATGCATGACAAAAAATGCGACCTACTATGACAAACATGTATCATCACGGAAGTGTATTTCTTTTGTAGTGTATCCTGACAAAAGCAGTCTTCGCCTGCCAAAGGCTCTGGTGGTGACGCCATCTTGGGCTCCATGGTGACCTCCGTCTTGCCATCCTTCTGGTCTTGGTCTTGTTACACTGATATGGAAACCTTTACTTGAAGCCTCGGTACTCCGCGCCTGCGCCTGCTTCCTAAGCACCAAAGAGGAAACAAGGACACTATGTGTGCTGGCGCCCGCCTAGCGCCCGCCTGGCCTTGGTCGGCATGGCTCACGTCACTGGAACCTCGCGAGGTTTTCCTTGCCTTGAACTCTTCGCCCCTCGCGAGCCATCCTGGTGAGGCCGCTCCTGAGGAGGTCTTGTGTCATTTGCCTCGCGAGGCTTGGCCCCTCACGGGGGTCTTGAGTCTTTGCTGGTGAAGATGGGACGTACAGGCCCGCTCGCAGAGCCATGCCGTGGGCCGCAGGCAGGCAAGTCTGGGGACCCCCGTTCCCAGAATGCCGACAGTAGCCCCGGGCCCAAGGCGCGCTCGGTCTTGGCTTCGAGGCGAAGCCAAAGGCCAAGTGCGGAGCATCATGGGCCCCAATAGCCTACGGCCTTGGTTGACGCGTGGCAGTTGATTGGACGTGGGCGTCTCCGCTTCCCCATGCTCCCTCGGCAACTTCCTGACTGTCAAAAAGCTTGGCGTAGACAGCGCTTGCCTTCACTGCTTCCTTTCACCTTGCTCAGATCCCCTGTCTTGCCCCATGCCTCTGAAATCTCCAGATCTACATCCTTTCCGCATCCGCAACCAATGGCGCCCCGAAGGGTCAAGCCCGCCTCGTCGTCGGCTTGGTACGAGCGGGCTCTGGATGCGCCCAATGTTCCGGAGAAGAACCTCGCCGCCACGCGCTTGCTGATGGCGGGGGAAAGCAACAAGAAGGGGAAGATGGACTCTGGGCCGGCTCCGACGTGCCTGAGCCCGAGGGAAGCACCTTCTACCCCATCTTCACAAGCAGCATCACCGTCGGGCTGGTTCCTCCCTTCTCTGACTTCTTTTACGAGGTCCTCGATCACTTCGGGCTGCAGGCGCTGCATCTTCATCCCAACTCTATCCTTCTCTTGTCGATCTTCGTGTACTACTGCGAGGCGTTCCATGGCGTGATCCCGCCCGTGGCCTTTCTGCGCCTCTTCTTCTTCCTCTGCGCCAAGGAGGGTCACGCCTCTGGGTATGTCAATTTCATCGTAGCCGGCAAGGCCAACTCGATCTCGAAGACGGGTAAGAAAGTCGACGGCTTTCGAAGCAAGTGGACCATGATGGATGCTAAATGCATCCACCCACGCTTGACGTTGCCGACGGAGAGGCCCCAGTCCAACAAGGGGTGGTCCTGCGTGAAGCTCACCGACGAGCGGGCGACATTGGTGCTAGAGAAGATGAAGTCCAACATGAAGCCTGGCAACACGAAGGCGGCAAAGATTACAGGGACCATGCTCCTAAGGGAATTCCTGGCGCTGCGCGTAGCCCCGCTTCAAGCCCGCACGCGCCCCTTGTGGGAACTTGGGGATGAAGAGGACAATGTTCGCTTGAGCTCGGAGGCCTTGTCCGACGAGGAGCTGACCGCAGCTCTCCGCCTCCTGGTTGGGGACGATCAGGAGTATCCGCTGAATGTCTTTACTCCCTTGTTCCGCCACAAGGACGGGGCGCTGATCATGGCCTCCAAGCCGGCCTTTGACGGGCGTTGACTGGTGCCGCCGGTGGAGCTGTCTTCTGGTGAGTCCCGCAGGGAAGAAGAAGAGGAGGAGGAAGATTCGTAGGTGACCCCCGAAGGGACGGAGGAGACCTCCCCCTTGAGTAAAGCTGACATCCTCCGTGCCTTTCCTGATGACAACAAGGCCGGAGACCGCCTGGAGAGGGAGGAGCCGCCCGTTGTCCCGATGAGGGACCAATAGGCATTGGTCTCCCGGGACGCTGCTTCTATTCCGACACCGCCTGGAGCCGCTTCTGGCCCAACCACCGCTCCTTCTTCTGCTCCCGGAGCTGGCGCGCCCGTGCCTCGGCTTGTGAAGCTCTCCGGCTTCAAGCTCACCAAGCGGAGGGTGGACTACGCTGCTGTAGACCAGTAAGTGTTTGAGCTTCATCTTGTTATTGATTATACTGCTGCCTTTTGACTTTTCGTCCTTGTCTTTGATGTTGGTGCTTGTTTCCGACTCTTTTTCCTTGTTGTGCAACCAGGCCGACACCTGTGGTGAAGAGGAGGAGGGTGAGCGAGGTGGTGCTGCTTGAGTCCGGGTTGCTTCCTGCGACCGTGCCCCTCTCCATGAGCAAAGGTGGGGACGGTGCTCATGCTTCTCCAGCGCGGCCGTCCTTGCGAGGCCAGGTGGAGCATCCTTGGGAGGAGTCAGCCCCCGAAGCGCCGCTGGCTCAGGAGGTGCCGGTGTCCGGCTCGGGTGCTCAGGTCCAAGAGGCTCAGGAGCCTCCTGCCTCTCAGGCCATGGTGACGATGCATCTTCCTTATTTTGCTCCATTACTCCCAGGTTCTTCTACCTCCTCTGTTGTCTTGGAGCGTGCCCTTTCAGAGATGGCTCAGCTGCGGGAAGATCTCCTGAGCACGGATCCGCGCCTGGTAGCCGGGCGCCAGGAGCTGGCCTCCGGCTGGCTTCAGTTTGACGCAGCGGTCCGAGCGGCGCTACACCATGCCACGACAACCTTCGAGAAGGAGAAGCAGGCCGTCGCCCAAGCTGCGGCCGATCGCGAGGAAGCGATGAAGGACGTCGAAGCCACCCAAAACCGCTGCCGGGTGCTGGAAAATGAGCTGAAGAGTGTGTGTGATGAGCGCGCAGAGGAAGCTCACGGCCGTCAGGCGAAGGAGGAGGAGATGAAGGCCCGGGAGGACGCCATCAAGGACCATGACGCCGAGCTGGGGGAATTGGCGAAGGCGCAGGCCACTGAACGCAGCCGATTGGAGGAGCTGGAGCAAAAGGTGGAGGCGAAGGGGGTCGATCTTGACGCGAAGGCGAAAGTTCTGGCCGAGGACCACGCGGCCTTCGCGCTTCTGGAGAAGAGGTCTCGCGAGGCCCTGAAGTCGCTCTATGAGAAGGGCTTGGAGAAGCCGTTGGCCACTAATGAGGACGGCCCCGCCCAGTTGCTTCCCTACTTGGTCAATGCGCTTGAGGAAGTTGCGCATGGCATCGGCCCCATGGCGGAGGCAGAGGCTCGAGTCCTTTCTTCAGCCGCGCTGACGCGCGTCTTCAGCCACCTCCATCTTCGCGATCCTGCTGCCCGCCTTGACGAGCTGCTGGAGCATGTGGACGAGGAGCGTTGTGCGGCTGCCGCCGCAGCCGTGAAGGGTCAGGT
The DNA here is from genome assembly GCF_018294505.1 of Triticum aestivum. Lineage (NCBI taxonomy): Eukaryota > Viridiplantae > Streptophyta > Magnoliopsida > Poales > Poaceae > Triticum > Triticum aestivum. The sequence continues at coordinate 611,368,026 of NC_057800.1, forward strand.
GGAAGCCCTGCTAGAGAAGTTCGACGCCTTCGCCCACGTGCCTTAGACTGGTGGTGCAGGTGAAGACGACGCCACCCAGGAGGGGGCAACTCTTGTAGGTGCCGGCAACATCGAGGGATGACTAGCTTGGGCTTCTTTCCTGTTTGAAACTCCTGCAGCATGCAGTGTGCCTCATGGAGGCGTTTAAACTTGTGTTTGGTATTCGGAGAACAATATGTCTTGTAATACTTGCTTTGAGATTTTGTGATTTTCTTCCTATTTGCTTTTATGTTCTACGTCGGCAGAGCCCGGCCCCGCACATACCTCAACTGCCATTGGACCGACCGGAGACCAGGACGGACCCAAGGAGTGAGGGGCTACGTGACTAGTTAGGCTCCCGAGTCACGATGCTCACGAGTCCCCCTTGACGCACAAACAACTTGTGGAAAGGAGATGCAATGGTTGGTCTTGTGTTCTACGTCGGCAGGGCCCGACCCCGCACATACCTCAACCGCCGTTGGACCAATCGGAGACCAGGACGAACCAAGGAGTGAGGGGCTACGTGTTCAGTTAGGCTCCTGAGTCGTGATGCTCAGGAGTCCCTATCGGTGTCAAAACCGGCGAATCTCAGGTAGGGGGTCCCGAACTGTGCGTCTAGGCCGGATGGTAACAGGAGACAAGGGACACGAAGTTTTACCCAGGTTCGGGCCCACTCGATGGAGGTAAAACCCTACGTCCTGCTTGATTAATATTGATGATATGGGTAGTACAAGAGTAGATCTACCACGAGATCGAGGAGGCTAAACCCTAGAAGCTAGCCTATGATATGATTGTTGATGTGTATGTTGTCCTACAGACTAAAACCCTCCGGTTTATATAGACACCGGATAGGGTTAGGGTTACATGGAGTCGGTTACAATGGTAGGAGATCTACATATCCGTATCGCCAAGCTTGCCTTCCACGCCAAGGAAAGTCCCTCCTGGACAGGGGACGAAGTCTTCAATCTTGTATCTTCATAGTCCAGGAGTCCGGCTGAAGGTATAGTCTGGCTATCCGAACACCCCCTAATCCAGGACTCCCTCAGTAGCCCCTGAACTAGGCTTCAATGACGACGAGTCCGGCGCGCAGATTGTCTTCGGCATTGCAAGGCGGGTTCCTCCTCCAAGTATTTCGTAGAAGATTTTGAACACAAAAATAGTGTCCGGCTCTACAAAATAAGTTTCCACATATTGCCATAGAGAGAATAATATTTACATCAATCTAATCTGCTGACGTATTCCGTAGCGTGACACACCACGGCCAAGCCTTTATCCGAGTCGTTTCATTATCCCACCTCAGCGCGTTATGCGAGGCGGTTTCCTTGGCATGTCTTGTTAAAGCAAAGATCGTGTCCACTTATCCCGGGATTCTCATCAATACGGGCGTGGGTAAGCCAACCACGCCATTGATTACGGCGCTTGGAGATAAGCGAGTTTTACCAGGCTGGTGGGGACATGTAGTTGCGTCCACCCATATAAGGGGATAAGGATCCACCTTTTCACCTACGCCTTCTTCCTCCTTTGCCTATCCATTCTTGCGCACTCGAGCTCCAGCGCCCAAGTCCGCACTCGCCACCTCAACCTCCTCCAGCCATGTCCGGAGCGGGAGGCAAGTGGATGGTCACATTCCGTCACGAAGGGACATATCAAAAAGCTGAGGAAGGCCGGATACCTGTCTAACGACATCACGTACCGGCTCCCCAAAAAGGGGCAGCTCATCCCCACCCCTAGGCCCCATGAGAGGGTGGTGTTCCTCCCCCATTTCCTCCGCGGACTGGGCTTCTCTCTCCACCCATTTGTCCGGGGGCTCATGTTCTACTACGGCCTGGATTTCCATGATCTGGCCCCGAACTTCGTCCTCAACATCTCGGCGTTTATCATCGTGTGCGAGGCCTTCCTCCGCATCCGCCCCCATTTCGGCCTATGGCTCAAGACTTTCAACGTCAAGCCGAAGGTGGTGCACAACAACCAGGTGGAGTGCGGAGGCGCCATGGTGGGCAAGATGGCCAACGTCCTATGGCTCGAGGGCTCTGGAGACCCTGAAGGGGTGGCAATCGGGGTGGTTTTACATCACCGAGCCGCACGACGCCGAATGGGTCGCACCCCCCGAGTTCCGATCCAGACCCCCTACGCGGCTCACCTCCTGGAAGGAGACGGGCCTGTCTTGGGGTAAAAAAGGAGAGCTGACCGGACTCCAAACATGCATCCAAACCCAGGCGGACAAGAAGCTCAAACTTGTCAACGTAGTCCAGGTTATGCTCATCCGCCTGATCCTCCTGTGTCAACAACGGGCTTTCAACCTGTGGGAGTTCGACCCGGCGCAGCACCAAACTCTGAGCAGGCTCTTTGACACGATGTACGAAGATGCCTGGAAGGTGCTTTTCAAAGGCGCCGAGGCTCCCGCATCCGCTACCGAGGATCGCGGATTCAGTGCGCAGCGTCACGCTCTCGCGGTAAGCTGTTTTTTTTCCTTTTATAGGGTATCAGTTTTTCATAGTTTGACTCCATGCGGGATCTAAGCTCCCTTACCTTTGACAGGACTGGCAGGTGACGTCCGGACAGGTCAACTGTCCGGCTCCTTTGCCCGAAGGCCCAGCGGACGCTCGCTTGGCGAAGCTGCTGGTTCCGGCACCCTATGTGGTGCTGGAGAAGAAGGCCGCGAAAAAGGCTGCGGGGACTCGAAAGAGTGCCCGGCGCTAGGAGGTGTCGGATCCATCATCCGATGGTTCCGAGGCGCATTCCTCCCGTGAAGACGAGGAGGAAGAAGATGAGAACTCTCCCCCTCCAGCGGGAGGAGAGAAGAAAAGGAAGGCCGCCCTCTCTGGGGAGGCCGGAGGGTCCAAGAAGGGGAAAACCCTTCCTCCGGACTACTCCACCGACACCGACGGCGGAGAGGAGTGGCAGCCCAGGGCCAAGCCCCTGGCAAAATCGTAAGTATCCGGATACCAGAGTAATTCATAGTATTCGTTTATTGCACAGCTTTCCCTTACGTCGAATATGTTTATGCAGCCCACCCAAAGACCGGCTCGACGCGTCGTCGAGCGGCTCACTGGACTCGTCGGATGTGAACTCGCTTCCGACGGCTTCCTCCCCCCCGCCCTACGGACGACACCGAAGTGTTGTCCCAACAGGTTCCAAGCCGGGAAGAGGTGGTCCTGGAGGCATCGCAAGGCGACCTCCCAGACTCCAGGAGTAAAGGGGATGAAACCCCTCAGAGCTCCAAGTCCGGCTCTAGGCCGAACACCGCTCCGGAACTTTCAAAGGTTCCAGAGTCCGGCGGGGGACCTCCTTCCAAGAGGAGCAAGTCCACCATGCAGCGGCCCCCGTCCAACCGGAGGCGCCGGACAATATGTTGGAGGCGCTCCAAGGCGCCTCCATCGACGAGGAGCACCGCACTATTATGAGTGCGGTGGTCCAGAAGGTTCAGTTCGCCAAGAGTGGACTGACTGAAGCTTGTACTAGCCTTTTGACAGGCTTTGAGGTAAGTAAAGAATGTGTAAATAATAGTACCCATAGACAGTAGCCCCTGATGCTCTGTTTGGCGTTCGGGAAGAAAATCCGGATAGAGGATCAAATAGAAATCGTAGGAGTCTAACAAAAATGAGTCAATATGCATATGCAGGCTTCCCTGCTTGCATCTGCCGCACTGACTGCGGAAGTGGACACGCTAAAGCAGAACCTCGAGCGGTCCGAGCAAGAGCTCGGGCGTGCCAAGAAGCAGCTCGAGGACAATGAAGGTAAGAAATACCTTGTTTTTAAATATATATAAAAAGGTGCAATTGCAAAGAATGACTGGATTATCGTGGCTATTTTAGGGGCCACGTCTGAAGTGGCGACCCTTAAGCAGGCGCTGGTCGAGGCCGAGAAGAGGGCGGCCTCGGAGCGCACCGAGCGGGAGAAGTATGAGGCCGAGGTTGGCAAGGTGCGGCAAGAGCTCCAGGCTCTCATGGAAAACATGAGAGTTTGGAGCTTGACTCGAAGACGCGAGCGTCCGAGCTCGTGGTGGCTATTGAAAATGCCAAGTCTGCCAAGGCCAAATCCCAGAAGACCCTCCAGGAGTTGGATGAGGTGAAGAACATAGCGGTGGGTAAGGCACTCTTTATGCAAAGCAAACACATAAACGTGAGTTACTTGTTACTTACCCGAATCCGGAGCTCTCCAGGAGCGTTCACAGATCTTGCTCGGAGTGTGTCCGATGCCCCCGCATTCTATCGAGCCGAGGAGGGCAGCTTGACGGAGAAGGTGTTCTGGTCTCAGTATGCTGAGGCCGGACACCCCGTGCCCCTGAGCGACCAGCTGAAGCAACTGGTCGAGCTCCAGAAGGCGGCCGAACAGGCCATGAAGGGCCTCATTGTTCGGCTGTGGCCTGGAGGGGCTCTGCCTGGGAGCTATTTCGGGCTGGTACGGCAGTTGGTGGAGGCCTGTCCAAGGCTAGAAGTCATCAAGCGCTCCGTCTGCATTGAAGGTGCCCGTAGGGCCCTTGCCCGTCCTAAGGTGCACTGGGGCAAGCTGGATGCTGAGAAGCTGGTGAAGGACGGGCCACCGCCGGGGAAAGAGCATCGCAAGCCCGAGAATTACTATAAGAATGTTCTGAAGGGTGCTTGCCTTGTGGCGGATGATTGTTCTAGGGATGTAATTTTTGAGTGAAACTTGCTCGTTTGTCCTGTGCGCTGAAAACTTGTTTATATGCGCTAAGTAATGCTGTTGGAATTTAAAATATTACCTTCTGTGCGGCTGTTTATCAATTCTGAGAGATGGCGAGTCGTCGGCTTCTGCCCCCATGCCGCTAGTGCTGGGTTGTTCGGGGATAAACCTGAGCACTCTTTTTCCCATGTTTGGGTCCTTCGAGGGAGGCGCTCAGCCCAACGAACAAGGCAATCGGACTATAATGCATGAACACTCTCACTTAGCCATAGAATTCTATAATTTTAAATTTCGGTGAAGCCCTGGTATTCAGAAGACCGAGTTCGGGGCGCTATCCATGCCTTGGCCGGACAGAGCCGGCTCCTCGCCCTAAGCGGCATAAGTCTTTAGGGACTCGAAAAAACCTCTCGAACAGCGACCAGCTCTCGCTTCATCATGACAGTCAGTTTTAGCTTTCTCCACTGAGATGCTCGACCCAGCTCAACTGGGGCACAATCGCAATGGTTCTCCTAGTGCTACCTTAGCTGATATAGCGGAACGTAAGGCACCAAAACATAGGAGCCGGGCAAACCCAACTATTGACCCAAGACATGATTCAGAGCCGATGCATATAATGCTATAAGTTCGGGGTGCCGCACTTGTTAAAGTGTTCGGACTTCTTACACCATATTGAGGGGTACTAAAGCCCCTGTCGTATTTTGGTCGTACCAACTTGTACGGGTGCAACATGTCATTAAGGAACGTATATAAAGAAAAAAAGTAATGCAAAAATAGACGAAATCTCTGCATTGTTTATTAAAAAGGGTTGCGATCAAAGTAGAACGATACAAATAATGCGATAAGTAGAAGGTTGGACTAGTTAACATGTCCGTTCCAGGGGCAAGCTGCGGAATAGTATGCGGAACAGGTATACTGCTCGTGATAGAGACCACCTGGGGGTTCCATACTGCGGCGTGGCTTGTCTGCTTCCCTGGTTCTTGCATCGTTTGTGCGGCAATTGAACTGCCGAACAGGCCTTCCAAGGATGGAGTCCTGAAAGTAAGAGAAAATTAAAAAAACTCGGCAGCCCCTGGTATGGTTTAAGCCGTATTTTTGGGCGTGCCGTGATGGTGCCCCTCCCCCTGTACCCATGATATCTCTAGAGCGTAGTTATGTTGCGAAGTACTGGCGTCGCCTTTTTGCGAGGGTTGGGGTTGGGGCCGCATTGCTACGCCTGCTCGGATCGTGCTAGGCGGTCTTGTTGTAGGTTACTCCGGGCGCGCTTGACGGTGTACGATCGTTTAGTGGCCGGACTGGAGAACTGCCTGGTGAGGCTGCTTTGTACTTCCGCTGCAAGGGCCACCGTGTGCTCCTCCATTCGGAGGGAGCATTCGGTGTTTCCATTGACCGTAATTACTCGTCGAGGGCCTGGCATCTTGAGCTTAAGGTATGTGTAGTGCTTGTACCGCATTGAACTTAGCGAATGCGGTTCGCCCGAGCAGTGCGTGATAACCACTGCGAAACGGGACTATGTCGAAGATTAACTCCTCGCTTCGGAAATTATTCGGAGATCCGAAGACCACTTCAAGTGTTATTGAGCCTGTACAGTTGGCCTCTACACCTGGTATTACGCCTTTAAAGGTCGTTTTGGTGGGCTTAATCCTCGAGGGATCTATGCCCATTTTCCGCACTGTATCCTGGTAAAGCAGGTTCAGGCTGCTGCCGCCGTCCATAAGGACTCTAGTGAGATGAAATCCGTCAATAATTGGGTCTAGGACCAATGCAGCGAATCCGCCATGATGGATGCTAGTGGGATGGTCCCTTCGATCAAAGGTGATCGGGCAGGAGGACCATGGGTTGAACTTTGGGGCGACTGGCTCTACCGTGTATACGTCCCTTAACGCGCGCTTCCACTCCCTTTTGGGGACGTGGGTTGTGTATATCATGTTCACCGTCCGCACTTGTGGGGGAAAACCGTCCTGTCCACTGTTGTTCGGCGGCCGGGGCTCCTCGTCGTCATCGCTATGCAGCCCCTTGTCTTCATTTTCGGCGTTTAACTTGCCTGCCTGCTTGAACACCCAACAATCCCTGCTGGTGTGATTGGCCGGCTTTTCGGGGGTGCCATGTATCTGGCACAAGCGGTCGAGTATTCGGTCCAAACTGGACGGGCCCCTAGGATTCCTTTTGAATGGCTTTTTCCGCTGACCGGATTTAGAGCCTCTGAATCCAGCATTAACTGACGTATCCTCAGCATTGTCGCCGTTAATGCGGCGCTTCTACTTGTTGCGACGCGACCTACCACTATTGTCCCTGGTGTCCGAATTACCAGGGTTCTTGGTCATATTGTTGCTATGAGCAAGCCAGCTATCTTCTCCCGCGCAAAAGCGGTTCATGAGTGTCGTGAGTGCTGCCATGGATTTCGGCTTTTCCTGTCCAAGGTGCCGGGCCAGCCACTCGTCATGGATATTGTGCTTGAAGGCTGCTAGGGCCTCAGCGTCCGGACAGTCGACTATTTGATTTTTCTTTGTTAGGAACCGTGTCCAGAATTGCCTGGCCGATTCCTCTAGCTGCTGAATTACGTGACTTAGGTCATCGTCGTCTAGGGGTCGCACATAAGTGCCCTGGAAATTGTCGAGGAATGCGGCTTCCAGGTCCTCCCAACAACTGATTGATCCTATTGGCAAGCTATTAAGCCCATGTCGAGCTGGTCCTTTAAGCTTGAGTGGGAGGTATTTGATGGCGTGGAAATCGTCGCCGCGGGCCATGTGGATATGAAGGAGATAATCCTCGATCCATACCGCAGGATCTGTTGTGCCATCATATGATTCGATGTTTAGGGGTTTGAAACCCTCGGGGATTTGATGATCCATTATTTCGTCTGTAAAGCATAGTGGGTGTGCGGCGCCTCTGTACAGGGCGATATCATGACGTAGCTCCAATGAGCTGTGTTCGGCCCTGCCAAATTTGTGGCTCGCGTGACGGTTACTGTATCGAGCCGTGGGGCGCCCACGCGATCCGTAGATCGAGCGTGTTTGCCTTGCCTTGTCCTCCAACATGTCTCGTAAGTCCAGCGCATGTTCCCGTGCCTTGGTACAGGGTGCGGCTTGAGTGGAGGGCCGGGAGGCCTCTCTGTCGCGGCCACGAGGTGGCCGGTCGGCCGCATCAAGTGCTTCCTCCTCTAATCGGGGTAGTAACTTGTGCTTTGGGTAGCTCTTGGAGGGGCGTTCGAGTTTATGCTCTTCGGCCGCAAGGACTTCTGTCCATCTGTCAACCAGCAAATCTTGATCAGCTCTAAGTTGTTTCTGTTTTTTCTTGAGGCTTCTTGCCGTGGCCATAAGCCTGCGTTGAAAACGCTCTTGCTCGACGGGATCCTTTGGCACGACAAATTCGTCGTCGTCGAGGCTTGCCTCGTCTTCGGAGGGAGGCATATAATTATCGTCCTCGACCTCTCTGTCTGCCGCTCTCTCATGAGGGCTGGTTTCTCCATCCTCCTATGCTAAGTCTTGCTGGGGGGGGGGGGTTCTTCGGCACTTTCCGGAGTATTATTATCTCCTGTGCTGGAATCGCCGTATTTGTTTTGGCGGGATTTTGAGCGGCGCCGCTGACGCCAGCGCTTAGGCTGTTTCTTGGAGGGGTCATCCTCCGCTGTTCCATCGCCATCTCCCTCTTTTGGGGTGTCCACCATGTATATGTCATATGACGAGGTGGCTTTCCAGGGCCTTGTAGGCGCTGGTTCTTCATCATCTCCTTCATCGGCGTCCATACCGTCGATGTCTTCGGAGTCGAAGTCGAGCATGTCGGTTAAGTTGTCGACAGTGGCTACAAAGTGGGTGGTGGGTGGGCTTTGAATTTCTTCATCGTCCGTACCCCAACCTTGCTGACCGTAGTCCGGCCGGGGCTCTCCTGATAAAGAGAGAGACTTCAGTGACTTCAGGATATCACCGAAAGGCGAGTGCTGAAAGATGTCGGCGGCAGTGAACTCCATAATCGGCGCCCAATCGGATTCGATTGGCAGGGGCGTGGAGGGTTCGGAGTCCAGAGAGGAGTCCGGCTCCTTGGAGTCATGAGTCTCGCAGAGTACGGGGCTGGTGTTCGGCTCAATCACCATTGGGGTCACAGCCCCCGGGGTGGCATCCAACCGCCCATCCTCGATCGGCGTAGTTGGCTCCGAATTAAGGGTCGGAGCCGATGCGGGTGCGGCATCCAGGGCACTATTCGGCGGCAGAGCTAGATCATGCTCGTCGTGACAGTGCGGTGCACTCGGCAGTGGCTCGAATCCGTCGAAGATCAAGTCCCCGCGTATGTCCGCCGTGTAGTTTAAACTTCCAAATCTGACCTGACGGCCAGGGGCGTAGCTTTCGATCTGCTCCAGACGGCCAAGCGAATTGGCCCGCAGTGCGAAGCCGCCGAAGACGAAGATCTGTCCGGGGAGGAAGGTCTCACCCTGGACTGCATCGCTATCGATGATCGTAGGAGCCATCGAGCCTGATGGCGACGACACAGAGGAACTCTCAATGAAAGCACCAATGTCGGTGTCAAACCGGCGGATCTCGGGTAGGGGGTCCCGAACTGTGTGTCTAGGCCGGATGGTAACAGGAGACAAGGGACACGAAGTTTTACCCAGGTTCGGGCCCTCTCGATGGAGGTAAAACCCTACGTCCTGCTTGATTAATATTGATGATATGGGTAGTACAAGAGTAGATCTACCACGAGATCGAGGAGGCTAAACCCTAGAAGCTAGCCTATGGTATGATTGTTGATGTGTATGTTGTCCTACGGACTAAAACCCTCCGGTTTATATAGACACCGGATAGGGTTAGGGTTACATGGAGTCAGTTACAATGGTAGGAGATCTACATATCCGTATCGCCAAGCTTGCCTTCCACGCCAAGGAAAGTCCCTCTCGGACACAGGACGAAGTCTTCAATCTTGTATCTTCATAGTCCAGGAGTCCGGCTGAAGGTATAGTCCGGCTATCCGAACACCCTCTAATCCAGGACTCCCTCAGTCCCCCTTGACGTTCAAACGACCTTCATACCTTAGCTCCGCTAGGGAGGGCGCGAGACGACCAGCTCCGAGGGACCTAGTAGGGTGGCGTACGCTTGGGCGTGATCCGAGTGCAGCCCCCGTGCCCAGCCCCCTCGCGCGGCTCTCCCGAGGGGAGGCATTGCGTTTAGGGCAGACACTGAGCCCGGAGGCTCCCTGAGGTTGATATGGCCGTGAGGCCGCTCTCAGTTGTTTATCACTAGGACGGACCATGGCGCTTCCGCACTTGCACGGGCATAGCCGCTCCTCGGCAGTGTCGACTTCCAGCACGGAGCATGGTGCTTCCACTGGTACATGGGAGGGGACTCCTTAATGCGGAGAGCCCCTGGGGCGTGTACATCCCCGCCCTGACACGTGGCTTGCACGGCAGGGCTAGACAAGGTGTGTCTGGGCACTCGTGAGCCAGTGCAGGACTCACGAGGCCCTACCTCAAGGCGGGTTGTGCCTGGTCTTGATTCTTGTTCGCTGTCTTGGTCCTGTGAGGTGGTTAGACAACCTGCGCCGAACGAATCTCCTGAGGTTATCGCGTGAGAAGGCCAAGCACCAACGGCCCCAGGAGGTGACGTGAATGGGGATGGCCCTCCAGACAGAGCTCCGCCGTTGGATTTATCGACACTACAGGGACGGGCCCGAGCACAGACGCTGTGCCTAACCCTCTCACGTGAAGGGTCCTGAAGAAAGACGACCGGCGTGCGGCTCCCGCGAGGGGCGACAATCAAGCAGGTGATAGTCATAGATAGATTAAGCATAAAAGGCAACCTAGCTCAGGTAAATGCATAAACAATACACGCCACTGGGTCCGGACCGAGCGGCTAGGAGATGATGCAGCCCGAGGGGCGCCCCCAGCAAGGTGAGCTAAACACATAAACAAGGAAAGATACATGCCACAGGGACGAACCCACGTGGCCTGGGAATAATGCAGCCCCATGGACACTCCTAGCTAAATGAACTTGGAAAATGTCACCTGGTTCCGTTGACGAAGGGGTGTTGAGGTACCTGAAGGTACGCGGCGAAGGGGTTGCCCCTCACGGGCCATGATACGTCCATTTTGCATCATGCTTTTATATCGATATTTATCGCATTATGGACTGTTATTTCACTTTATGTCACAATACTTATGGCTATTCTCTCTTATTTTACAAGGTTTACATAAGGAGGGAGACTGCCGGCAGCTAGAATTCTGGTCTGGAAAAGGAGCAAATATTAGGGACCTATTCTGTGCAACTCCAAAAGTCCTGAAACTCCACGGAACGTCTTAAAAGAAATAAAGAAAAATCCACGCCAAAGATGAAGGCCAGGGGGCCCACACCCTGCTCATGAGGGTGGGGGGCGCGCCCCCCTAGGGCGTGCCCCCTACCTCGTGGGCCCCCCTGGTGGCTCTCCGACGCCCATCTTCTCCTATATGAGGTCTTTAGATGAGAACAAAATAAGGAGGAACTTTTAGGCACGAGACTCCGCCGCCACGAGGCGGAACCTTGGCGGATCCAATCTAGAGCTCCGGCAGAGCTGTTCTGCCGGGGAAACTTCCCTCCGGGAGGGGGAAATCATCACCATCGTCATCACCAACTCTCCTCTCATCGGGAGAGGGCAATCTCCATCAACATCTTCACCAGCACCATCTCATATCCAAACCCTAGTTCATCTCTTGTATCCAATTCTTGTCTCAAAGTTCGGGATTGGTGCTAGTAGGTTGCTAGTAGTGTTGATTACTCCTTGTAGTTGATGCTAGTTGGTTTAATTGGTGGAAGATCATATGTTCAGATCCTATATGCATATTATTACCCCTCTGATTATGAACATGAATATGCTTTGTGAGTAATTACGTTCGTTCCTGAGGACAAGGGAGAAGTCTTGCTATGAGTAGTCATGTGAATTTGGTATTCGTTTGATATTTTGATAAGATGTATGTTGTCTAGCCTCTGGTGGTGTTATGTGAACGTCGACTACATAACACTTCACCATTATTTGGGCCTAGAGGAAGGAATTGGGAAGTACTAAGTAGATGATGGGTTGCTAGAGTGACAAAAGCTTAAACCTTAGTTTATGCGTTGCTTCGTAAGGGGCTGATTTGGATCCATATGTTTCATGCTATGGTTAGGTTTACCTTAATACTTTTGTTGTAGTTGTGGATGCTTGCAATAGAGGTTAATCATAAGTGGGTTGCTTGTTCAAGGTAAGAATAGGACCCAAGCACCGGTCCACCCACATATCAAATTATCAAAGTATTGAACGCGAATCATATGAACATGATGAAAACTAGCTTGACCATATTCCCATGTGTCCTCGGGAGCGCTTTTCCTACTATAAGAGTTTGTTCCGGTTTGTCCTTTGCTACAAAAGGATTGGGCCACCTTGCTGGACTTTATTTACTTTTGTTACTTGTTGCTCATTACAATTTATCCCATCACAAAACTATCCATTACCACTTATTTCAGTACTTGCAGAGAATACCTTGCTGAAAACCGCTTATCATTTCCTTCTGCTCCTCGTTGGGTTCTACACTCTTACTTATCGAAAGGACTACGATAGATTCCCTATACTTGTGGGTCATCAAGACTCTTTTCTGACGCCGTTGCCGGGGAGTGTAGTGCCTTTGGTAGGTGGAATTTGGTAAGGAAAAATTTATATAGTGTGCTGATATTTTGATAAGATGTATGTTGTCTAGCCTCTAGTGGTGTTATGTGAACGTCGAATACATAACACTTCACCATTATTTGGGCCTAGAGGAAGGCATTGGGAAGTAATAAGTAGATGATGGGTTGCTAGAGTGACAGAAACTTAAAACCTAGTTTATGCGTTGCTTCGTAAGGGGCTGATTTGGATCCATATGTTTCATGCTATGGTTAGGTTTACCTTAATACTTTTGTTGTAGTTGCGGATGCTTGCAATAGAGGTTAATCATTAGTGGGATGTTTGTCCAAGTAAGGACAGCACCCAAGCACGGGTCCACCCACATATCAGATTATCAAAGTATCGAACGTGAACCATATGATCGTGATGAAACCTAGCTTGACGATAATTCCCATGTGTCCTCGGGAGCGCTTTTCTCTATATAAGAGTTTGTCCGGGCTTGTCCTTTGCTTCAAAAAGGATTGGGCCACCTTGCTGCACTTTATTTACTTTTGTTACTTGTTGCTCGTTACAAATTATCTTATCAGAAAACTATCTGTCACCTACAATTTCAGTGCTTGCAGAGAATACCTTGCCGAAAACCGCTTATCATTTCCTTCTGCTCCTCGTTGGGTTCGACACTCTTACTTATCGAAAGGACTGCGATAGATCCCCTATACTTGTGGGTCATCAAGACTCTTTTCTGGCGCCGTTGCCGGGGAGTGAAGCGCCTTTGGTAGGTGGAATTTGGTAAGGAAAAATTTATATAGTGTGCTGAAATTTACTGTCACTTGTTACTATGGAAAGTAATCCTCTGAGGGGCTTGTTCGGGGTATCTTCACCCCGACCAGTAGAGCAAAGAGTTGCTCATCAACCTACTGAACCTATTGAAAATTAAATTCCTTATGAGTATCCTTCGGGTATGATAGAAAAACTGCTAGCTAATCCTTTTACAGGGGATGGAACAAAGCATCCTGATGAGCACTTAATATATGTAGATAAAGTTTGTGGATTATTTAAGCTTGCAGGTATACCCGATGATGTTGCTAAGAAGAAGGTCTTCCCTTTATCTTTGAAGGGAGACGCATTGATATGGTATAGGCTATGTGATGATATGTGATCATGGGACTATAAAAGATTGAAGCTGGAATTTCATCAAAAGTATTACCCTATGCATCTTGTTCATCGTGATCGCAATTATATATATAATTTCTGGCCACGCGAAGGAGAAAGCATCGCTCAAGCTTTGGGGAGGCTTAAATCAATGTTATATTCATGCCCCAATCATGAGCTCTCAAGAGAAATAATTATGCAAAGTTTTTATGCTCGGCTTTCTGAAAACAATCGCACCATGCTCGATACTTCTTGTGCTGGCTCTTTTATGATGAAGACTATTGAATTCAGATGGAATTTATTGGATAGAATTAAACACAACTCTGAAGATTGGGACCTCGATGAAGGTAAGGAGTCAGGTATGACACCTAAGTTTGATTGTGTTAAATCTTTTATGGACACCGATATTTTTCGTAAGTTTAGCACTAAATATGGACTTGACTCTGAGATAGTAGCTTCTTTCTGTGAATCTTTTGGTACTTATGTTGATCTCCCTAAGGAGAAGTGGTTTAAATATCATCCTCCCATAGAAGTAAAAGTAGTTGCACCTATTAAAGTTGAAGAAAAGACTGTCACTTATAATGATCCTATTGTTCCTACTTCTTATATTGAGAAACCACATTTCCCTGTTAGAATAAAGGATCATGCTAAAGCTTCAACTGTTGTTCGTAAAAGCAATATTAGAACTTATACACCTCCTGAGCAAGTTAAAGTAGAACCTAATATTGCTATTGTTAAAGATCTCTTGTCTGATAATATTGATGGGCATGTTATTCAGTTCGAAGGTGAAACTGCTAGAATTGCTAAACCTTGTGCTAAAGATAAGCATAGACATGTGGTAGGCGTGCCTGTTATTTTTGTTAAAATAGGAGATCATTGTTATCATGGCTTATGTGATATGGGTGCTAGTGCTAGTGTTATACCTCATGACTTATACAAAGAAATTAAGAATGAAATTGCACCTGTTGAGTTAGAAGATATTGATGTCACAATTGAACTTGCCAATAGAGATACTATTTCACCAATTGGAATTGTTAGAGATGTTGAAGTCTTGTGTGGGAAAACTAAATATCCTGCTGATTTTCTTGTTCTTACTTCTCCGCAAGATAGCTTTTGTCCCATTATATTTTGTAGACCCTTCTTAAATACTGTCAATGCTACCATAGACTACACTAAGAATGTTGTTACTGTTGGCTTGGATGATATGGTTCATGAGTTTAATTTCTCTAAATTTAGTAAACAACATCGTGAGGAAGAATTACATAGTAAGGATGAAATTATTGGTCTTGCTTCTATTGCCGTACCTCCTAGTGATCCTTTAGAACACTATTTGCTAGACCATGAAATTGATATGTTCATGAATGAAAGAAGGGAAATAGATGAAGTATTCTTTAAACAGGAACCTATTCTGCATCACAACTTGCCTGTTGAAATCTTAGGGGATCCTCCTCCACCCAAGGGTGATCCCGTGTTTGAGCTTAAACCTTTGCCTGATAATCTTAAATATACTTATCTTGATGAAAAGAAGATATATCATGTTATTATTGGTGCTAACCTTTCAGAGCACGAAGAAGAAAGATTATTGAAAATTCTGAAGAAGCATCGTGCTACTATTGGATATACTCTTGATGATCTTAAGGGCATTAGTCCCACTCTATGTCAACATAAAATAAATTTGGAAGCAGATGCCAAACCAGTTCATGATCCTCAACGACGTCTGAATCCTAAAATGAAAGAAGTGGTAAGAAAAGAAATACTAAAGCTTCTGGAGGCAGGTATAATTTATCCCGTTGCTGATAGTGAGTGGGTAAGTCATGGCCATTGTGTCCCTAAGAAGGGAGGTATTATTGTTGTTCCTATTGATAAAGATGAATTGATTCCACAAAGAATTATCACATGTTATAGGATGGTAATTGGTTTCCGCAAATTAAATAAAGCTACTAAGAAAGATCATTACCCCTTACCCTTTATTGATCAAATGCTAGAAAGATTATGCAAACATACACACTATTGCTTTCTAGATGGTTATTCCGGTTTCTCTCAAATACTTGTGTCGGCTAGAGATCAATCAAAGACTACTTTTACATGCCCTTTTGGTACTTTTGCTTATAGACGTATGCCTTTTGGTTTATGTAATGCACCTGCTACCTTTCAAAGATGCATGATGGCTATATTCTCTGACTTTTGTGAAAAGATTTGTGAGGTTTTCATGGACGACTTTTCCGTCTATGGTTCCTCTTGTGATGATTGCTTGAGCAATCTTGATTGAGTTTTGCAGAGATGTGAAGAAACTAATCTCGTCTTGAATTGGGAAAAGTGCCACTTTATGGTTAATGAAGGTATTGTCTTGGGGCACAAAGTTTCTGAAAGAGGTATCGAAGTTGATAAAGCCAAGGTTGATGCTATTGAAAAGATGCCATGTACCAAGGACATCAAAGGTATAAGAAGTTTCCTTGGTCATGCCAGATTTTATAGGAGGTTCATTAAGGACTTCTCAAAAATTTCTCAGCCTCTGACTAATTTATTGCAAAAATATATACCATTTGTCTTTGATGATGATTGTGTAGAAGCATTTGAAATACTTAAGAAAGCATTAGTCTCTGCACCTATTGTTCAGCCACCTGATTGGAACCTACCCTTTGAAATAATGGGTGATGCTAGTGATTATGTTGTAGGTGCAGTTCTAGGGCAAAGAGTTGATAAGAAATTAAATGTGATTCATTATGCTAGTAAGACTCTAGACAATGCTCAAAGAAATTATGCTACTACTGAAAAAGAGCTTTTAGCAGTTGTATTTGCTTGTGATAAGTTCAGATCTTATATTGTTGATTCTAAAGTAACTATTCAAACAGATCATGCTGCTATTAAATATCTTATGGAAAAGAAAGATGCTAAACCTAGACTTATTAGATGGGTTCTCTTGCTACAAGAATCTGATTTGCATATTATTGATAGAAAGGGAGCTGAGAACGCCCGTTGCAGACAACCTGTCTAGGTTAGAAAATATTCTTGATGATCCACTACCTATTAATGATAACTTTCCTGATGAACAATTAAATGTTATAAGTACTTCTCGTAGTACTCCATGGTATGATGATTATGCTAATTATATTGTTGCTAAGTTTATACCACCTAGCTTCACATACCAACAAAAGAAAAAGTTCTTTTATGATTTGAGACATTACTTTTGGGATGATCCACATCTTTATAAAGAAGGAGTAGATGGTGTTATTAGACGTTGTGTACCTGAGCATGAACAGGAACAGATCCTACACAAGTGTCATTCCGAGTCTTATAGAGGACACCACGCTGGAGATAGAACTACACATAAGGTATTGCAATCTGGTTTTTATTGGCCTACTCTCTTCAAGGATGCCCGTAAGTTTGTCTTGTGATGAATGTCAAAGAATTGGTAATATTAGCAAACATCAACAAATGACTATGAAATATTCTCTTGTTATTGAACTGTTTGATGTTTGGGGCTTTGATTATATGGGACCTTTTCCTGCCTCTAATGGATACACACATATTCTAGTTGTTGTTGATTATGTTACTAAGTGGGTAGAAGTTATTCCAACTAGTAGTGCTGATCATAACACTTCTACTAAAATGCTTAAGGAAGTTATTTTCCCGAGGTTTGGAGTCCCTAGATATTTAATGACTGATGGTGGTTCACAATTTATTCATGGTGCCTTCCGTAAAATGCTTGCTAAATATGATGTTAATCATAGAATTGCATCTCCTTATCACCCACAGTCTAGTGGTCAAGTAGAGTTGAGCAATAGAGAGCTCAAATTAATTTTGCAAAAGACTGTTAATAGGTCTAGAAAGAATTGGTCCAAGAAACTTGATGATGCATTATGGGCTTATAGAACTGCATACAAAAATCCTATGGGTATGTCTCCGTATAAAATGGTTTATGAAAAGCATGTCACTTACCTCTCGGACTAGAACATAAGGCATATTGGTCTATTAAAGATCTTAACTATGATTTTAAACTTGCCGGTAAGAAAAGGTTAGTTGATATTAGCTCACTTGATGAATGGAGAACCCAAGCATATGAAAATGCCAAGTTGTTTAAAGAAAAAGTTAAAAGATGGCATGACAAAAGGATACAAAAGTGTGAGTTTAATGTAGGTGATTATGTATTGCTATACAACTCTCGTTTAAGATTTTTTGCAGGAAAACTTCTCTCTAAATGGGAAGGCCCCTATGTTATCGAAGAGGTCTATCGTTCCGGTGCCATAAAAATCAACAACTTCGAAGGCACAAATCCGAAGGTGGTAAACGATCAAAGAATTAAACATTATATCTCAGGTAATCCCATAAATGTTGAAACTAATATTATTGAAACTGTAACACCGGAGGAATACATAAGGGACACTTTCCGGAGTGTTTCAGACCCCAAAAAGGAATAGGTATGTGGTACGGTAAGTAAACCGACTCCAAAACAATTTTTAAGGCAATATTTCTCCGTTTTGGAATATTTAGAAAAATAGAAAAATAAGTAGCAGTCCGGGAAGGACACGAGGGCCCCACGAGGGTGGTGGGCGCGCCCTACCCCCCTGGGTGCGCCCCCTACCTCGTGAGCACCTCGTGTGCCTTCCGGACTCTGTTTTCTTGCATGTTACGTATTTTGGTCGGTAAAAATTCATTATATAATCTTCCGGGGGTTTTGACTTCCGTATCACGCAAAAATCTCTTGTCTTTGTTTCGAGCTGTTTTTCTGACAGATCTAGATTATCATGACGTCCCCAAGTGCTTCCAAGGACAAGTTCTTCGAGAAGGTCATCAACCCTTACCTCGCGGAGGTGCTGCGACACCCTCAAACCATTGAGATGCGTGATGGGTTGTTGCACATCCGCAATGTTGAGGGACCAAAGGGAACCGGAAGCGTGGAGACGAGGCTCGAAGCAATGGAGCAACAAATTTTCAAGTGCAAGGGGATGGTGGAGCGTGGAATCAATGCTAGCCACACGATGCTCGCGGAGTTCACTAACAACTACAAGCCGGATGCCAAGAACACCAAGGAGGCCATCTTCAAGCTATATGAGAAGATCGAGCACCTCCAAGCCTAAATCTATGACCTACAAAACCAAAACTGTGAGTATGAATATAGATTCAAAAGAATGAGTTTGGCTGCAGATTCAAGGATTTCGGAGACTTGATCATCCTTCTATGATGGTGAATCTATGCCTTGGAATATGGATGACAAGCCCGCATCATCAACAACACCTCCACCTCCTTCACCAACCAAGGAGATATAATCACATGGGTATGGGCACTCCCCTTGGCAACTGCCAAGCTTGGGGGAGGTGCCCCGGTATCGTATCACAATCACAACTCCTATCTTTACCGTTTTTCTTAGTTCGATCCTATTAGTAGTATCTTGATCTAGTAGAATAAAGTTTATGGCATGATCTAGTTTTGAGTTTTGCTTTATGATCTCTCTATGTAATCAAGTCCGTGAGTTATATATAATAAAGATTAGTGTTGAGTCAAGGGCTTGATTATTTTGCCATGATCTTGGGTGAATAAAAGAAAGAGAAAAAGAATAAAAAGAAACAAAAAGTTCATATTGATCTTATTGAGAGTAGTGACTTCACATAGAAAGAGTATGATGATTAAAAGTTGTTGGGAGTTGGCAGACATAGCTTTGGTCATTGTTGCAATTAATAGGAAGTAATAAGGAAAGAGAGGTTTTCACATATAGATATATTATCATTGACATCTTCTATGATTGGGAGCACTCATTAAAATATGACATACTAAAGAGTTGATGTTGGACAAGGAAGACAATGTAATGAGTTATGTCTTTCTTATATCCGAGATAAAGTATGTTGTCATGGATCCTCTAACTTGTTGAGCTTGCCTTTCCCCCTCATGCTAGCCAAATTCTCAGCACCAAGTAGAAATACTACTTGTGCTTCCAAATATCCTTAAACCAGTTTTGCCATGAGAGTCCACCATATCTACCTATGGATTGAGTAAGATCCTTCAAGTAAGTTGTCATCGGTGCAAAGCAATAAAAATTGCTCTAAATATGTATGATTGATTGGTGTGGGAGAAATAAGCTTTATACGATCTTGTGATGTGGAAGTAATAAAAGGGACGAACTGCATAATAAAGGTTCATATCACAAGGGGCAACATAAAGTGACGTTCTTTCGCATTGAGATTTTATATATCCAACCATAAAAGCGCATGGCAACCTCTGCTTCCCTCTGCGAAGGGCCTATCCTTTATTATTATCTTCTACCTTATGCAAGAGTCATGATGATATTCACCTTTCCTTTTTCATTTTATCCTTTGGCAAGCTCAGCTTGTTGGAAAGAACATGATATATATATATAATTGGATGTAGGGGAGCATGAACCATTATTGTTGACATTACCCTTGAGGTAAAAGGTTGTGGGGCAAAACTATAAGCCCCTATCTTTCTCTGTGTCCGATTAAAACTCTGTAACCACAAGTATCGCGTGAGTGTTAGCAATTATGGAGGACTAAATGATAGTTGAGTATGTGGACTTGCTTTTTAGCTCTGACATAGACTCTTTCCGATGTTAAGATAAATTGCAATTGCTTCAATGACTGAGATTATAGTTTGTCGGAGCCCAATAAGGTTTACGATTTATACTCTTGCATTGTGAATAGATCATCACTTGAACTTAAGTAATCATATGACAAAATCTATATATGTTGCTGTTATGAGAATAATCATGATGCCTTCATGTCCATATTTCATTTTTATCGACGCCTCTACCTCTAAACATGAGGACATATTTATCGTTATCGGCTTTTCGCTTGAGGATAAGCGGGGTCTAAGCTTGGAGGAGTTGATACGTCCATTTTGCATCATGCTTTTATATCGATATTTATCGCATTATGGACTGTTATTTAACTTTATGTCACAATACTTATGGCTATTCTCTCTTATTTTACAAGGTTTACATAAGGAGGGAGAATGCCGGCAGCTGGAATTCTGGTCTAGAAAAGGAGCAAATATTAGAGACCTATTCTACGCAACTCCAAAAGTCCTGAAACTCCACGGAACGTCTTAAAAGAAATAAATAAAAATCCACGCCAAAGATGAAGGCCAGGGGGCCCAAACCCTGCTCACGTGGGTGGGGGGCGCCCCCCCCTAGGGCGCGCCCCTACCTCGTGGGCCCCCTGGTGGCTCTCCGATGCCCATCTTCTCCTATATGAGGTCTTTTGATGAGAAAAAATAAGGAGGAACTTTTCGGGATGAGACTCCGCCGCCACAAGGCGGAACCTTGGCGGATCCAATCTAGAGCTCCGGCAGAGCTGTTCTACCGGGGAAACTTCCCTCCGGGAGGGGGAAATCATCACCATCGTCATCACCAACGCTCCTCTCATTGGGAGAGGGCAATATCCATCAACATATTCACTAGCACCATCTCATCTCCAAACCCTAGTTCATCTCTTGTATCCAATTCTTGTCTCAAAGTCCAGGATTGGTGCTAGTAGGTTGCTAGTAGTGTTGATTACTCCTTGTAGTTGATTCTAGTTGGTTTAATTGGTGGAACATCATATGTTCAGATCCTATATGCATATTATTACCCCTCTGATTATGAACATGAATATGCTTTGTGAGTAATTACGTTCGTTCCTGAGGACAAGGGAGAAGTCTTGCTATGAGTAGTCATGCGAATTTGGTATTCGTTTGATATTTTGATAAGATGTATGTTGTCTAGCCTCTAGTGGTGTTATGTGAATGTCGACTACATAACACTTCACCATTATTTGGGCCTAGAGGAAGGAAATGGGAAGTAATAAGTAGATGATGGGTTACTAGAGTGACAGAAGCTTAAACCCTAGTTTATGCGTTGCTTCATAAGGGGCTGATTTGGATCCATATGTTTCATGCTATGGTTAGGTTTACCTTAATACTTTTGTTGTAGTTGTGGATGCTTGCAATAGAGGTTAATCATAAGTGGGATGCTTGTTCAAGTAAGAACAGCACCCAAGCACCGGTCCACCCACATATCAAATTATCAAAGTATCGAACGCGAATCATATGAACGTGATGAAAACTAGCTTGACGATATTCCCATGTGTCCTCGGGAGCGCTTTTCCTATTATTAAAGTTTGTTCCGGCTTGTCCTTTGCTACAAAAGGATTGGGCCACCTTGCTGCACTTTATTTACTTTTGTTACTTGTTGCTCGTTACAATTTATCCCATCACAAAACTATCCGTTACCACTTATTTCAGTACTTGCATTGAATACCTTGTTGAAAACCGCTTATCATTTCCTTATGCTCCTCGTTGGGTTCGACACTCTTACTTATCGAAAGGACTACGATAGATCCCCTATACTTGTGGGTCATCAGGCCACCGGGGCCCTGAGCCTCGGGAGGCTCTGGGGGTCCCGGTGGTTCCTTGAGGACCATCTCCATCTCCAGTAGGACTGCGTGGTGCCTGGCCTCCTGACCCGCCATGACACTCCGCAGGTTGCATTGGAAGGCAGCGGCCATGCTCGGCAGGCCGAACAGCACGCGAACGTAGCTGTGAGGTGGACCGTTGCAGCGCCCGACACGTGAAGGCCAGAATCGCTCCTGAGATGCGGTTCGGTTGAGCCCTGGTATGTCGATGCAGACGCACAGCTCACCACCCTCGTCTGGGTGGGGAGCAGCGCCAGGTAGGCGGCGGTCACCGCGTATTGCTCTTGCTTCCTAAAGCTCCTAAGATACCTTGGTGATGAACTCCTGAGCACCGGGCGATCCTTGCCCAGTGTCCTCCTGAAGGAGACGTGCCGTGAAACACGCCTCCAAGTGGTTCCCGAGCGCCTCCCTCATGACGTTGGCGAGGTCTGAGGCCCTCCAAAAGAGAGCCCCCAAACCCTGCCCGAGGAGGGCGTCAGGCCTGCCTTCCTATGCGATAGAGGGAGGCGCCCCAGGTGCGGGCGCTGATCCTGACGAGGTGCTACTTGCGGTGCTTCCCTCCTGAGGTCCAGCACAGAGTTGCTGCTTCTTCTTCTTGGGGATGACCTCCGGCGGGTACCGAGCTGCATTCTGGCTAGGGTCTTCGATTGGCGCTGCTTGGAAGGCGCGCTCGAGGGAGCACACCGCATCTCTTTCTTTGTAGGGGACTGTGATGATCCTGCCACTTCCTGGCATCTTGAGGACGTTGTAGTTGTGGTGCGTCATGGCCATGAACTTGGCCAGGGCTGAATACCCGAGGATGGCATTGTATGGCAGACGGATGTGGGCGACGCCGAAGTTGATGAGCTCGGTGTGGTAGTTGTTGCGCTGTCCAAAGGTGACTGGGAGGCGGACCTGACCGATCGGCATGGTGGAGCCGTCGGTCACAACTGAGAAAGGCTTGGTGGGCTGAAGCTGATCATACGGCACTTGGAGGCTGTCGAACGTCTCGACGGATAGGACGTTGAGCCCTGCGCCGCCATTGATGAGGGTCTTGGTGACTTGCATGTTGCTGATCACGGGTGAACAAAGCATCGGGAGGACGCTGGCGGTAGTCACGCACTTGAGCTAGTCTGCTGAGCTGAATGTGATGGCGCACTGGGACCACCTGAGCAGGCGCGTGTCCTCGAGCTTGGGGAGGACTGTGTTCACCTCACGAGCAAACTGTTTAAAGATACGTTGTGAGGCTGGGGCTTGAGCTCCGCCCAAGATGCAGGTGATGGCACGCGGCTCCTGGAAGCCCCCAGCCCCCTCGTCTTGGTGGTGGTTGTCATTCCTTCTTGGTGGTGGCGGCAGTGGAGGAAGACCAGCATTGCCCTAAGGACGATCCTCACAAGGCTCATCCCTCCAGGCGCCCTCGTGGGGCTGATCCTGCCAGTTGTCCTCACGAGGCCGGTCGTGCCACTCCTGGCGCGAGCCACTGTCAACCTAGTGTCCCCCACCACGTCCTCCTCCTCGGCCGTAGCCCCGGTCGTTGCGCTCGGGGCACCGACCGAAGCATCCTTCTCGAATGGATCTGAGCTCTTGACAGTCGCTGGTGTTGTGGCTATGCAGGTTATGGAAGGCGCAGAAATGTCGGCTGCTCTTGGATGACTTGGGCTGGTCCCTGCCGCACTTTGTGTCCGGCTCCGCCGCAAGCATGGTTGCTCCCTTGCGCTTCACGTCTTTGGCCTTGGCTTTCTTCTCCTCTGGGTCAGCAGCCGGGAGCTCGAGGAGAGAGAGGCGCCCCTCCTCAGCTCTTGCGCACTTGGTTGCCAGGTTCAATAGCTCCTCATGGATGGCGAGCTCCTCCTTCATCTTGACGTCATGGACGCCATCGGAGAATGCAGAGATGATGGCCTCGTCTGTCACCTTGGGAATCTTGAGGTGAACATTGTTGAAGCACTGGATGTACTTCTGGAGGGTCTCCCCTGGTTGTTGCTTGACGTGTCGCAGGTCACCCACAGCCGGTGGGCGGTCGCGAGTGCCCTGGAAGTTGGCAACGAAACGGTCGCGCATCTCGTCCCAGGAAGAGATCGAGCCTGGAGGCAGATTCAGGAGCCAGGAGCGGGCACCATCCTTGAGAGCCATGGGAAACCAGTTCGCCATGACTTTCTCATCGCCATTGGCTGCCTCAATGCTCAGCTCATAGAGCTGCAGGAACTCCATGGGGTCGAGGGTGCCGTCGTAGCGAGGAGGCAGATCCGGCTTGAACTTGCCCGGCCAAGCGACGCTACGTAGCTCAGGGGTGAAGGCGCGACAGCCTTCCATGGTCATCGGGACTCTCCGCTGGTGGAGAACTTGTCCTTGATGGGGTCCACGCACCGCCGCCGCAGGAGGCACACGGTTTTGCCGTGGTGGCGCAGGGAGCGCAGGGGCGTTTTCTCGTGCCGAGGGACATCTTGGCAGCTTCTTTCTTCTTGCGCGGGCGCCGGACGCGGCAGATCGCGCCGTGGGGCCGCGCGCCTGGGCGCCCAGACTCCGTCTTGGGGCAGAGGTGGTGGAGGTGCTTCGTGGGCCACGCCACCCGCAGCTGGCGGAGGGCGAGGTGGCGAGAGGGACGGCGCAGGGGAGCCGCCTGCGGCACTAACAAGTTGAGCGATGCGGTCAAGCCAGTCCTCGTAGAGGTCGTCGATTGGGCGATAGCGCAGGAGCTCGTGCGCCATGCACAGAGCGGCATGCGCGTCCATGGGTGTGCGACGAGCGTGGGACGACGAACCGGCCGGGGTCAGCAATGGAATGGCGGTGCGGTCGTCCCGTCGCACCGAGAGGTGTAGCGAGGATGCTTGCTGCTCGTTCCCCGCCGAGCCGGTGGCGGCTTTGGCGGCAGGCGACGGAGAATGATGAGGCGGCCCGCTGATGGGAGCCGTCTGAGCAACGCGTGTGGTGAGGGCAGTCTGGCGCTCAGTGCGAGCGTGGTAAGTGTCCGACATGGAGACCATGGAGCAATGAGATGCGGAGTGATGGAAGGGAAGCTTCGGCGCACCCCTACCAGGCGCGCCAAATGTTGGATCACGGGTTCCGGCAAAAACCCTCAAGGTTCAAACACTGGGGTGCGCGCGAAGATCTCCCCCCTACCGATCCACGTCCTAACTTAGCTAAGATCTTACGGACTAACTCGACAAACTCGCAACACAAAGGACACAAGATTTATACTGGTTCGGGCCACCGTTGTGGTGTAATACCCTACTCCAGTGTGGTGTGGTGGATTGCCTCTTGGGCTGAGGATGATTAGTACATGGGGAAGAACAACCTCTTGAGGAGAGGTGTTCTTGTGCTTGGTGGATGTGATTGTGGGGATGAACTAGTTCTAGTCTAAGATGAGGTCGCCCCCTAGCTACGGTGGTGGATAGTCCTATTTATAGCGGCCTTGGTCCTCTTCCCAAATATTGAGCAGGAAGAGATCCCACAACGGCCAATTTGAAGGGGGCATCTAGTACAAGCTATCCTGACAAATGCAGTCTTCGCCAGCCAAAGGTTCTGGTGGTGGGGGCCGTCTTGGGCTCCACAGTGACCTCCGTCTTGTCGTCCTTCTGGTCTTGATCTTGTTTCACTGATATGGAAATCTTTTCTTGACGCCTCGGTACTCCACGCATGCGCCTGCTTCCTTAGCACCGAAGAGGAAACAAGGACAATGTGCATGCTGGCACCCGCCTAGCCTTGGTCGTCATGGCTCACGTCACTAGAACCTCGCGAGGTTTGCCTTGCCTTGAACTCTCCGCCCGTCGCGAGCCAGCCTGGTGAGGCCACTCCTGAGGAGGTCTTATGTCATCCGCCTCGCGAGGCTTGGCCCCTCGTGAGGGTCTTGAGTCTTTGCTGGTGAAGATGGGTCATACGGGCCCGCTCGCAGAGTCACGCCGTGGGCCATAGGCAGGCAAGTCTGGGGACCCCCGTTCCCAGAACGCCGACAAGTACCCCCATTGATACCTTTCTTTGATTGCTCATTGTTACTATGAGACTTGTGCAATAGATTTTTGTACTCATGATTTCCGTTGTGCGCCGACCATGATTGAAAACAATAAGAGCGCTAGCTTTCGGCTTCACCCAGTCTGAGGTCCGAGCTTGGATGACCCGATCGTGACAATCGCAGAGGTGCTCCCTTTACTCCCTACCCGAACAATCGGGAACGTAGGGGTAAACACAGGAGCAAGGCAACCCAGCTTGCGGAACACTTAAGTCAACATGGTGCATATTGTGGCGTAATACACAAACAAGGAACGAAGCCATACAAGTATAATCATATGCAAGAGGAAAGGCTTCATAAAGGAAGCCCCCAAGTAAGCGGGGTATTTGAATTTGTGTGTCACAAACAAAGTTTTGACAAGGAAGTTTTTCACAAACAACTTTTTGCCAAAAAGGTATAATGCTTGGTCGAACCGAACAAAATTGAAAACTAAAAGTTTTTGAGCATGAAAGCGACTTAGCTGGTTAATGTGCTTGGTATTGATGACGCGGTCCGAGCTTATGGCGGAATGAGCTCCCAGCCCCCAAGCTGGTCCCGAGGTGGCAGAGCAAAGAGCTCGACGCTCCGAAGTGGCGACATAGCACGGCCTATGCAGGCCGACAGTGTGACGCCGAAGTACCAGGCGTGGGTTAATGAAGTGATGACGAAGCCCCCGGTCCAGCCGAGGTGACGTGGTATGTCGATACGCCGAGGTGACAGCGCTACCGAATCCGGATCATTTTACCTGTCCATAGAAGATAGTGCAAGCCGGAGATAATAGTAATAATAATATTTTTTAAAAGGATGCATGATTAATAATTTATGCAAAGTGAGTAATAAAAGAAATATGGCATGTGTGCCGAACACTCGATGAGGTAGAGCTCCCTCAGCGATGCCGAAGTCCCGAGGCAACCGAACATGTCGATATGGCAATTCGACCAACTAGGTGATTACGCAAGCTGATTTAGGCCGATTGGGATGACGACGTTGGCTTGCCGAAGTGACCGCGTGACGCATTTGAAGTCGATTACCTACACATGTAAAATAGTGTAGTCCAACAATAATAATATAAATATATAAAAATCCTCGCGTAATTAATTTATGCAAAATAATTTATTTAAAGATATGTGGCCTGGCGCCGAAATCAATGTCGATGCAGGGCGTCGGTGTGATGCGGTAAAGGCGTGGCAAATCCGAACCACCACGCGACCGTCGTTAATGCGGCCACCATTTGATGTACCTATGTATAGATGATGGAATAAACCAGAGTAATAATTCCTTAGGAAAAATAAACCCAAACAAGCAAAAATTAGTAGGATTAATAGCACCTGGTTTATTTGTTGTAGCAATCCAAAGAAAGGTGACTCCCAAAATTAGGACTCGATCCGCACACCCATTGTCTGATGGGCGATAAAGCGACGGCATGGCGATGCTGGCAAAGGTTGGCTCGTCGAGGCAAAGCCCTTGGTCCAGCTAACGTGACGAAGTTGGTCGGCTGGTGACGCCAAAGTCACCGGAGTATGTCGATGAAGAAATAGCAAAGTCCCCGATCTAGCTGAGGTGTCAAAGCCTCCATGTCAGCCGATGAGTCGAAGCAGGTCGGCTGGTGAGGCCAAAGTCACCGGAGTAGGTTTGATGAAGATATGGTGAAGCCTCCGGTCCAGCCGAGGTGACGGAGCAGGTAGGTAAGGAGACGTTGGAGCTCCCATGTCAGCTGAGGTGTTGAAGCAGTTCAGCGTGATGGACATCGGCTTGAAGAAGTAACAGTGCAACCATGCCGACGCAGGTCGTAATTTGTGACGCGGTGAATGTCGGCTTGATGAAGTGACCATGCGGCGGTGTGCCCGCTCCATGTGATCCGTGGGGCGGCGAGGTTGGTGATGATTTATCCTTCACGATGTCGAACTCTTGTTCGGCTTGCCGAGATGATGATCCGAAGAAGTTGAGCTCAGCCCAACAAAGCGACAACGTGTCTAGAGCAGGTCGGCAACCGTGGAGCAACGTTGTCGGGCTGGTTTGACACCTGCGCGATGGTGAAGATCATATTGGAAAAGACTTTAAAATTTGTGGGATGTGTTTGGGGACAAAAGACAATAGCCCATACAAAACTTCCTTCAAAAAGGATGTCTGAAATCCCGTTCATAAAAAAGATGAACTCGGGTCGGATTCGTATTCACGCAGAAAACATATCCGAAAAGTGATGCACTAATCGGAAGGTTCCTGGAGCTTGAACGATCGGATCGAGCTGAAATTTTGAGAGGTGGTAGATATGGAAATTCTGCAAAGATGAAGGGTTGGATCTTCCAAATAACCTCGGAGCTGGGCTCTAGAGACCACGCCCTAAACTTGTCCTGATTCCCATCTAGACTCGACACGGCTCTGGTATATCGGAGATCGGCGGAGATTACTCCATCGGAACGCGATGAAATTTTGCAGGGTTGTTGTAGAATCAATTCCGCACAATTCCACTGAAGGAATCGTCAAAGCAATTCTCGAGGAGGTGGTGGCAGCGGATACAAGTTTGCTGTCCAGAAGAACAGCATGGTCGCCCAAGGGCAATGTTGACGTTGAGCCCCCGAGCTTCAAGGATGATTCCTCCATGATCATGACAGAGATTGGAGTTGATGTTTGATGAAGGCCTCGTCCGAACATGATGATCGGAGGCAGGGCATAGTCCTCGGTCAAGCTAAGGTAACCATTCGAGACGGCGACGAGGATGCCGACGTCACAGTTGATCTGCAGGCGAGCCATTGATCCTTTGTCGATCTCACAGCGGAACTCTCAATGAAAGCACCATTGTCGGTGTCAAAACCGACAGATCTCGGGGTAGGGGGTCCCGAGCTGTGGATTCTTGGATCAATGGTAACAGGAACGAAGGAGACGATGTTTTACCCAGGTTAGGGCCCTCTTGATGGAGGTAAAACCCTACGTCCTGCTCTTGTTTATATTGATGGAGTATCAAGTACAGAGTTGATCTACCTCGAGATCATATGTTGTGGTCTAAACCTGAGGATATGATGAATAATGTCATAATGATCTATCGACTAGCCTGGCCTTGGTTTATATAATGTACTAGAGGCCTAGGATAACAAGAGTCCTAGTCGAATATGTCGGTGGAGAGGAGTCCTTGTCTTGATCATCAAGTCTTGTGGAATCCTCCTTGTGTATACATCAGCTGTCCGAACTAGCCCGTGAGTAAACGGCCATGGGGGTCCTTGGCCCAATCCAACTAATTGGGAGATGACGTGGTGAGTGCCCCCTAGTCCATGAAACCGTCAGTTGCGGTGGTGGAAAAGTCGTTTCGTGGCTCCCCTGGATGTTTTTGGGGTATAAGAGTATATGTAGGCGACAGAATTAGGTCAGGGGAGCTAAGAGGGGCCCACAAGGTCGTGGGGCACCCTCCACCCTTGTGGTCACCTCGAGGCTCCTCTGACTTGTACTCCAAGTCTCCTGGGTGTCTTCTGGTCCAAGAAAAAACATGGCAAAAGTTTTATTCCGTTTGGACTCCATTTGATATTATTTTTTTGCGGAACCCTAAAACAAGGAAAAAACATAAACTGACACTAGGCTCTAGGTTAATAGGTTAGTCCCAAAAATAATATAAAATAGCATATTAATGCATATAAAACATCCAAAACAGGTAATATAATAGCATGGAACAATCAAAAATTGTAGATACGTTGAGACGTATCACCGGGCCTTGTTGAAGGTTAAAACAGCAAACTTGATAAAATCACCGTTGTGGTTTTGATGCGTAGGTAAGAACGGTTCTTGCTAGAAGCCCGTAGCAGCAACGTAAAACTTGCAACAACAAAGTAGGGGACGTCTAACTTGTTTTTGCAGGGCATGTTGTGATGTGATATGGTCAAGATATGATGTGATATACGTTATTGTACGAGATGATAATGTTTTGTAAAAGTTATTGGCAACTGGCAAGAGCCTTATGGTTGTCGCTTTATTGTATGAAATGCAAACGCCATGTAATTGCTTTACTTTATCACTATGCGTTAGAGATAGTTTTATAAGCAACAGTTGGCGAGACGACCATGATGCTACGATGGAGATCAAGGTGTCAAGCCGGTAACGATGGAGATCATGATGGTGCTTTGGAGATGGAGATCAAAGGCACAAGATGATGATGGCCATATCTTGTCGCATATTTTGATTGCATGTGATGTTTATCTTTTATGCATCTTATTTTGCTTAGTACGGCGGTAGCATTATAAGATGATCCCTTACTAAAATTTCAAGGCATAAGTGTTCTCCCTGAGTATGCACAGTTGCCACGGTTTGCCATGTTGAGACACCACGTGATGATCGGGTGTGATAAGCTCTACATTCACATACAACAGGTGTAAGACAGTTTTGCACATGTGGTATACTCAGGTTAAACTTGACGAGCCTAGCACGTACAGACATGGTCTCGAAACACTAGAGACCGAAAGGTCGAACATGAATCGTATAGTAGATATGATCAACATAGAGATGTTCACCATTGAAAACTACTCCATCTCACGTGATGATCAGACATGGTTTAGTTGATATGGATCAGGTGATCATTTAGATGACTTGAGGGATGTGTATCTAAGTGGGAGTTCTTAAGTAATATGATTAATTGAACTTAATTTATCATGAACTTAGTCCTGATAGTATTTGCATGTCTATGTTGTAGATCAATAGCTCGCATTGTAGCTCCCCTATGTTTTTTGATATGTTCCTAGAGAAAAGTTAGTTCAAATTTGATAGTAGCAATGATGCGGACTGGGTCCGTGATCTGATATTATCCCCATTGTTGCATGGAAGAATTATATCCTTGATGCACCGCTAGGTGACAGGCCTATTGCAGAAGCAGATGCAACATTATGAACGTTTGACAAGATCGGTATGATGACTACTTCATAGTTTAGTGCATCATGCTTTACGGCTTAGAACCGGGACTTCAAAAACGTTATGAATGCCACAAAGCATATAAGATGTTCCAAGAGTTGAAATTGGTATTTCAGACGCATGTCCGTGTTAAGAGGTATGAAAGCTCTGACAAGTACTTTGCCTACGAGATGGACGAGAATAGCTCAGCTAGTGAGCATGTGCTCAGAATGTATGGGTACTACAATTGCTTGAATTAAGTGGGAGTTAATCTTCCAGATAAGATAGTGATTGACAGAATTCTCTAGTCACTATCACCAAGCTACTAGAACTTCGTGATGAACCATAATGTGCAAGGGATGACGAAAACGATTCTCGAGCTCTTCACGATGCTGAAATCAACGAAGGTAGAAATCAAGAAAAAGCATCAGGTGTTGATGGTTGACAAGACCACTAGTTTCAAGAAAAAGGGCAAAGCAAAAGAAAGGGAACTTCAAGAAGAATGACAAGCAAGTTGTCACTCCTATGACGAAGCCCAAAGCTAGACCTAAGCCTGAAACTGAGTGCTTCTACTGCAAAGGGAATGGTCGCTGGAAGAAGAACTACCCCAAATACTTGGCAAATAAGAAGGATGGCAAAGTGAACAAAGGTATATTTGATATACATGTTATTGATGTGTACATTACTAGTGTTCATAGTAACCCCAAGGTATTTGATACCAGTTAAATTGCTAAGATTAGTAACTCAAAATAGGAGTTGCAAAATGAACAAAGACTAGTTAAGGGCGAGGTGACGATGTGTGTTGGAAGTGATTACAAGGTTGATAAGATCACCATCACACACTCCCTCTACCTTCGGGATTAGTGTTGGACCTAAATAAATGTTATTTGGTGTTTGCATTGAGCATGAATATGATTGGATCATTTTTATTGCGATACAGTTATTTATTTAAGTTAGAGAATAATTGTTGTTCTGGTTGATTGAATCTCGGTCGTAGTGATACACATATTCATAATATTGATTCCAAAAGATGCAAAGTTGATAATGATAGTGCAACATATTTGTGGCACTGCCGTTTAGGTCATATTGGTGTAAAGTGCATGAAGAAACTCCATGCAGATGGGCTTTTGGAATCACTTGATTATGAATCATTTGATAATTGCGAACCATGCCTCATGGGCAAGATGACTAAACCTCTGTTCCCCAGAACAATGGAGCGAGCCAATGACTTATTTGAAGATAATACATACTGCTACCTCTTGAGCATGTGTTGCTTTTCCCTTGAAGGGGAAAGGGTGATGCAGCAAAGTAGCGTAAGTATTTCCCTCAGTTTTGAGAACCAAGGTATCAATCCAGTAGGAGACAACATACAAGTCACCTAGTACCTACACAAGCAATCAAGAACCTTACAACCAATGCGATAAAGGGGTTGTCAATCCCTTCACGGTCACTCGCAAAAGTGAGATCTAATAGAGATAGTAAAGTAAATATTTTTGGTATTTTTGTTGTATAGATTGGAAAGTAAAGATTGCAAAATAGTAAATGAGATGCGATGTAAATAAAAGAGATGTAATACAATAGGAAAGAGACCCCGGGGGCCATAGGTTTCACTAGTGGCTTCTCTAAAGATAGCATGTATTACCGTGGGTGAACAAATTACTGCCGAGCAATTGATAGAAAAGCGCATAGTTATGAATATATCTAAGGCAATGGTCATGAATATAGGCATCACGTCCGTGTCAAGTAGACTGAAACGATTCTGCATCTACTACTATTACTCCACACATCGACCGCTATCCAGCATGCATCTAGAGTATTAAGTTCATAAGAACGGAGTAACACATTAAGCAAGATGACATGATCTAGAGGGATAAACTCAAGCAATATGATATAAACCCCATCTTTTTATCCTTGATGGCAACAATACAATACGTGCCTTGTTGCCCCTACTATCACTGGGAAAGGACACCGCAAGATTGAACCCAAAACTAAGCACTTCTCCCATTGCAAGAAAGATCAATCTAGTAGGCCAACTAAACCGATAATTCGAAGAGACTTGCAAAGATATCAAATCATGCATATAAGAATTCAGAGAAGAACCAAATAATATTCATAGATAATCTTGTTCATAAATCCACAATTCATCACATCTCGACAAACACACTGCAAAAGAGTATTACATCGAATAGATCTCCAAGAACATCGAGGAGAACTTTGTATTGAGAATCAAAGAGAGAGAGGAAGCCATCTAGCTTATAACTATGGACCCGAAGGTCTATGGTAAACTACTCACGCTTCATCAGAGAGGCAATGGTGTTGATGTAGAAGCCCTCCATGATCGATTCCCCCTCCTGCAGATCGCCGGAAAAGGCCCCAAGACGAGATCTGATTCAACACAAGGGGAGCCAAAGAATATTCTCAAGTATTAGCAGCTGAGTTGTCAATTCAACCACACCTGGAAAACTTAATATCTGCAGCAAAGTTTTTAGTAGCAAAGTAATATGATAGTAGCGGTAATGGTAGAAAAAGTAATAGTTTTGGTTTTGTAGTGATTGTAACAGTAACAACGGAAAAGTAAATAAGCAGAGATCAATATGTGAAAAGCTCGTAGGCAATGGATCAGTGATGGATAATTATGTCGGATGCGATTCCTCATGCAACAGTTATAACATAGGGTGACACAGAACTAGCTCCAGTTCATCAATGTAATGTAGGCATGTATTCCGAATATAGTCATACGTGCTTATGGAAAAGAACTTGCATGACATCTTTTGTCCTACCCTCCTGTGGCAGCGGGGTCCTATTGGAAACTAAGGGATATTAAGGCCTCCTTTTAATAGAGTACCAGACCAAAGCATTAACACTTGGTGAATACATGAACTCCTCAAACTACGGTCATCACCGGTAAGTATCCCGATTATTGTCACTTTGGGATTAACGGATCATAACACATAATGGGTGACTATAGAATTGCAAGATAGGATCAAGAACTCACATATATTCATGAAAACATAATAGGTTCAGATCTGAAATCATGGCACTTGGGTCCTAGTGACAAGCATTAAGCATAGCAAAGTCATAGCAACATCAATCTTAGAACATAATGGATACTAGGGATCAAACCTAACAAAACTAACTCGATTACATGATAAATCTCATCCAAACCATCACCATCCAGCAAGACTACGATGGAATTACTCACGCACGGCAGTGAGCATCATGAAATTGGTGATGGGGGAAGGTTGATGATGACGATGGCGACGGATTCCCCTCTTCGGAGCCCCGAACGGACTCCAGATCAGCCCTCCCGAGAGAGATTAGGGCTTGGCGACGGCTTCATATCATAAAATGCGATGGATCCTTCTCTCTGATTTTTTTCTCCCCGAACATGAATATATAGAGTTGGAGTTGAGGTCGGTGGAGCATCAGGGGGGCCGTGAGGCAGGGGGCTCGCCCAGGGGGGTAGGCGCGCCCCCACCCTCGTGGGCAGGGTGTGGGCCCCTTGGTCTTGATTCTTTCACCAGTATTTTTTATATATTCCAAAAATATTCTCCTTTGATTATTAGGTCATTCCGAGAACTTGTATTTCTGCACAAAAATAACACCATGGCAATTCTGCTGAAAACAGCGTCAGTCCGGGTTAGTTCCATTCAAATCATGCAAGTTAGAATTTAAAACAGGGGCAAAAGTGTTTTTGAAAAGTAGATACGATGGAGACATATCAACTCCCCCAAGATTAAACCTTTTCTTGTCCTCAAGCAATCCAGTTGACAAACTGAAAGTGATAAAGAAAAACTTTTACAAACTTTCTTTGCTCTTGTTGTCGTAAATATGTAAAGCCAGCATTCAAGTTTTCAGCAAAGAATATGAACTAACCATATTCACAATAACATTTAGGTCTCATGTTTACTCATATCAATGGCATAATCAACTAGCGAGCAATAATAATAAATCTCGGATGACAACACTTTCTCAAAACAATCATAATATGATATAACAAGATAGTATCTCCTTAGCCCTTTCTGAGACCGCAAAACATAAATGCAGAGCACCCCTGAAGATCAAGGGCTGACTGGAAATTGTAATTCATGGTAAAAGAGATCCAGTCACAGTCATACTCAATGTAAACTAATAGTAATGCATGCAAATGACAGCGGTGCTCTCCAACTGGTGCTTTTTAATAAGAGGATGATGACTCAACATAAAAGTAAATAGATAGGCCCTTCGCAGAGGGAAGCAGGGATTTGTAGAGGTGCCAAAGCTCGATTCTGAAATGGATATGGATAATATTTTGAGCGTTATACTTTCATTGTCAACATAACAACCGAGAGATCTCGATATCTTCCATGCTACACGCATTATAGGCGGTTCCCAAGCAGAATGGTAAAGTTTATACTCCCCCACCACAAACAAGCATTAATCCATGGCTTGCCTGAAACAACGGGTGCCTCCAACTAACAACAATCCTGGGGGAGTTTTGTTTGCAATTGTTTTGATTTGATTTGAGCATGGGACTGGGCATCCCGGTGACCAGCCATTTTCTCATGAGTGAGGAGCAGAGTCCACTCCTCTTGAGAATAACCCGCCTAGCATGGAAGATACAGATAGCCCTAGTTGATACATGAGCTATTCGAGCATACAAAACAGAATTTCATTTGAAGCTTTAGAGTTTGCCACATACAAATTTACTTGGAACGGCAGGTAGATACCGCATATAGGAAGGTATGGTGGACTCATATGGAATAACTTTTGGGTTTTATGGAAGTGGATGCACAAGCAGTATTCTCGCTTAGTACAAGTGAAGGATAGAAAGAGACTGGGAAGCGACCAGCTAGATAGCGACAACAGTCATGAACACGCATTAAAATTAATCAACACTGAATGCAAGCATGAGTACGATATAAATCACCATGAACATAAATATCGTGGAGGCTATGTTGATTTTGTTTCAACTACATGCGTGAACATGTGCCAAGTAAAGCCACTCAAATCATTCAAAGGAGGATGCCACCCTATCATACCACATCACAACCATTTTAATAGCATGTTGGCATGCAAGGTAAACCATTATAAACTCCTAGCTACTTAAGCATTGCATGAGCAACTATAATCTCTAATTGTAATTGCAAATAGGTTTCATTTATAATAGGTTGAATTAGGAACGATGAACAAATCATATTTACAAAAACAAGAGAGGTCGAGTTCATACCAGCTTTTCTCATCTCAATCAGTTCATCATATATCGTCATTATTGCCTTTCACTTGCACGACCAAACGGTGTGGATAATAATAATAGTGCATGTGCATTGGACTAAGCTGGAATCTGCAAGCATTCAATTCAAGGGAGAAGACAAGGTAATATGGGCTCTTTGTTAGATAAAAAATAATGCATATGAGAACCACTCAACATTTTCATCATGGTTGTCGATGTCAAAACCGGCGGATCTCGGGTAGGGGGTCCCGAACTGTGCGTCTAGGCCGGATGGTAATAGGAGGCAAGGGACATGAAGTTTTACCCAGGTTCGGGCCCTCTTGATGGAGGTAAAACCCTACGTCCTGCTTGATTAATATTGATGATATGGGTAGTACAAGAGTAGATCTACCACGAGATCGGAGAGGCTAAACCCTAGAAGCTAGCCTATGGTATGATTGTTGTTCTATATGTTGTCCTACGGACTAAAACCCTCCGGTTTATATAGACACCAGAGAGGGTTAGGGTTACACAAAGTCGGTTACAATGGTAGGAGATCTACATATCCGTATCGCCAAGCTTGCCTTCCACGCCAAGGAAAGTCCCTTCCGGACACGGGACGAAGTCTTCAATCTTGTATCTTCATAGTCCAGGAGTCCGGCTGAAGGTATAGTCCGGCCATCCGGACACCCCCTAATCCAGGACTCCCTCAGTAGCCCCTGAACCAGGCTTCAATGACGACGAGTCCGGCGCGCAGATTGTCTTCGGCATTGCAAGGCGGGTTCCTCCTCCAAGTACTTCATAGAAGATTTTGAACACAAAGATAGTGTCCGGCTCTGCAAAATAAGTTTCCACATATTGCCATAGAGAGAATAATATTTACACAAATCTAATCTGCTGACGTATTCCGTAGTGTGACATCGCACCACGGCCAAGCCTTTATTCGAATCGTTTTATTGTCCCACCTCAGCGTGTCATGCGAGGCGGTTTCCTTGGCACGTCTTGTTAAAGCAGAGATCGTGTCCCCTTATTCCGGGATTCTCATCAATACGGGCGTGGGTAACCCAACCGCGCCATTGATTACGGCGCTTGGAGATAAGCGAGTTTTACCAGGCTGGTGGGGACACGTAGTTGCGTCCACCCATATAAGGGGATAAGGATCCACCTTTTCACCTACACCTTCTTCCTCCTTTGCCTATCCATTTTCGCGCACTCGAGCTCCAGCGCCCAAGTCCGCACTCCCCACCTCAACCTTCTCCAGCCATGTCCGGAGCGGGAGGCAAGTGGATGGTCTCCTCCGTCACGGAGGGACACATCAAAAAACTGAGGAAGGCCGGATACTTGTCTAACGACATCGCGTACCGGCTTCCCGAAGAGGGGCAGCTCCTCCCCACCCCAAGGCCCCATGAGAGGGTAGTGTTCCTTCCCCACTTCCTCCGCGGACTGGGCTTTCCTATCCACCCATTCGTCCGGGGACTCATGTTCTACTACGGCCTGGATTTCCATGATCTGGCCCCGAACTTCATCCTCAACATCTCGGCGTTTATCGTCGTGTGCGAGGCTTTCCTCCGCATCCGCCCCCATTTCGGCCTATGGCTCAAGACTTTCAATGTCAAGCCGAAGGTGGTGCGCGGCAACCAGGCGGAGTGCGGAGGCGCCATGGTGGGCAAGATGCCCAACGTCTTATGGCTCGAGGGCTCCTTTGTGGAGACCCTGAAGGGGTGGCAATCGGGGTGGTTTTACATCACCGAGCCGCGCGACCCTGAGTGGGTCGCAGCCCCCGAGTTCCGGTCCGGACCCCCAACGCGGCTCACGTCCTGGAAAGAGACGGGCCTGTCGTGGGGCAGCAAAGGAGAGGTGACTGGACTGCAAACATGCATCCAAACCCTGGTGGACAAGCAGCTCAAGCTTGTCAACGTAGTCCAGGTTATGCTCATCCGCCGGATCCTCCCGTGTCAACAACGGGCCTTCAATCTGTGGGAGTTCAACCCGGCGCAGCACCGAACTCTGAGCAGGCTCTTCGACACGACGTACGAAGATGCCTGGAAGGTGCTTTTCAAGGGCGCCGAGGCTCCCGCATCCGCTACCGAGGATCGCGGATTCAGCGCGCAGCGTCACGCTAGCGCGGTAAGTTGTTTGTACCTTTTACAGGGTATTAGTTTTTCATAGTTTAACTCTATGCGGGATCTAAGCTCCCTTACCTTTGACAGGATTGGCAGGCGAAGTCCGGACAGATCGACTGTCCGGCTCCTTTGCCCGAAGACCCAGCCGATGCCCGCTTGGCGAAGCTGCTGGTTCCGGCACCCTATGTGGTGCCGGAGAAGAAGGCCACGAAGAAGGCCACGGGGACTCGAAAAAGTGCCCGGCGCCAGGAGGTGTCGGGTTCATCATCCGACGGCTCCAAGGCGCATTCCTCCCGTGAAGACGAGGAGGAGGAAGAAGAGACCTCTCCCCCTCCAGCGGGGGAGAGAAGAAAAGGAAGGCCGCCCTCACTGGGGAGGCCGAAGGGTCCAAGAAGGGGAAAACCCTTCCTCCGGACTACTCCACCGACGCCGACGACGGCGGAGAGGAGTGGCCGCTCAGGGCCAAGCCCCTGGCGAAATCGTAAGTATCCGGATACCAGAGTAATTCATAGTATTCCTTTATTGCACAGCTTTCCCTTATGTCGAATATGATTATGCAGCCCACCCAAAGACCGGCTCGACGCGTCGTCGAGCGGTTCACTGGACTCGTCGGATGTGAATTCGCTTCCGACGGCTACCTCCCCCCGCCCTACGGACGACGCCGAAGTGTTGTCCCAACAGGTTCCAAGCCAGGAGGAGGTGGTCCTGGAGGCGCCGCAAGGCGACCTCCCGGACTCCAGGAGTAAAGGGGATAAAACCCCCCAGGGCTCCAAGTCCGGCTCTAGGCCGGACACCGCTCCGGAACCTTCAAAGGTTCCAGAGTCCGGCGGGCGACCTCCTTCCAAGAGGAGCAAGCCCACCGTGCCGGTGACCCCCGTCCAACCGGAGGCGCCGGACAATCTGTTGGAGGTGCTCAAAGGCGCCTCCATCGACGAGGAGCACCGCACCATTATGAGTGCGGTGGTCCAGAAGGTTCAGTCCGCCAAGAGCGGACTGACTGAAGCTTGTGCTAGCCTTTTAACAGGCTTTGAGGTAAGTAAAGAATGTGTAAATAATATTACCGCATAGACAGTAGCCCCTGATGCTCTGTTTGGCGTTCGGGAAGAAAAGCCGAATAGAGGATCAAATAAAATTCGCAGGAGTCTAACAAAAAGGAGTCAATATGCGTATGCAGGCTTCTCTGCTGGCGTCCGCCGCACTGACTGCGGAAGTGGACACGCTAAAGCAGAACCTCGAGCAGTCCGAGCAAGAGCTCGGGCGTGCCAAGAAGCAGCTCGAGGACAAGGAAGGTAAGAAATACCTTGTTTAAATATATATATAAAAAAGGTGCAATTGCAAAAAATGACAGGATTATCGTGGCTATTGTAGGGGCCACGTCTGAGGTGGCGACCCTTAAGCAAGCGCTGCTCGAGGCCGAGAAGAGGGCGGCCACGGAGCGCACCGAGCGGGAGAAGTATGAGGCCCAGGTTGGCAAGGTGCGGCAAGAGCTCCAGGCTCTCATGAAAAAACATGAGAGTTTGGAGCTTGACTCAAAGACGCGAGCGTCCGAGCTCGCGGTGGCTATTGAAAATGCCAAGTCTGCCAAGGCCGAATCCCAGAAGACCCTCCAGGAGTTGGATGCGGTGAAAAAGATAGCGGCGGGTAAGGCATTCTTTATGCAAAGCAAACACATAAACGTGAGTTACTTGTTACTTACCCGAATCCGGAGCTCTCCAGGAGCGTTCGCAGATCTTCCCCGTAGCGTGTCCGATGCCGCCGCATTCTATCGAGCCGAGGAGGGCAGCTCGACAGAGAAGGTGTTCTGGTCTCAGTATGCTGAGGCCGGACACCCCGTGCCCCTGAGCGACCAGCTGAAGCAACTGGTCGAGCTCCACAAGGCGGCCGAACAGGCCATGAAGGGCCTCATAGTTCGGCTGTGGCCTGGAGAGGCTCTGCCTGGGAGCTATTTCGGGCTGGTGCGGCGGCTGGTGGGGGCCTGTCCAAGGCTCGAAGTCATCAAGCGCTCCGTCTGCATTGAAGGTGCCCGTAGGGCCCTTGCCCGTGCTAAGGTGCACTGGGGCAAGCTGGATGCTGAGAAGCTTGTGAAGGACGGGCCACCGCCGGGGAAAGAGCATCGCAAGCCCGAGAATTATTATAAGGATGTTCTGAAGGGTGCCTGCCTTATGGCGGATGAATGTTCCAGGGATGTAATTTTTGAGTAAAACTCGCTCGTTTTGTCCTGTGCGCTGAAAACTTGTTCATATGCGCTAAGCAATGCTGTTGGAATTTAAAATATTACCTTCTGTGCGGCTGTTTATCAATTCTGAGAGATGGCGAGTCGTCGGCTTCTGCCCCCGTGCCGCTAGTGCTGGGGTGTTCGGGGATAAACCTGAGCGCTCTTTTTCCCATGTTTGGGTCCTTCGAGGGAGGCGCTCAGCACAACGAACAAGGCAATCGGACTATAATGCGTGAACACTCTCACTTAGCCATAGAATTCTATAATTTTAAATTTCGGCGAAGCCCCTGGTATTCGGAAGACCGAGTTCGGGGCGCTATCCACGCCTTGGCCGGACAGAGCCGACTCCTCGCTCTAAGCGGCATAAGTCTTTAGGGACTCGAAAAACCTCTCGAACAGCGACCAGCTCTCGCTTCATCATGACAGTCAGTTTTAGCTTTCTCTACTGAGGTGCTCGACCCAGCTCAACTGGGGCACAATCGCAGTAGTTCTCCTAGTGCTACCTTAGCCGACATAGCGGAACGTAAGGCACCAAAACATAGGAGCCGGGCAAACCCAACTATTGACCCAAGACATGATTCGGAGCCGATGCATATAATGCTATAAGTTCGGGGTGCCGCACTTGTTAAAGTGTTCGGACTTCTCACACCATATTGAGGGGTACTAAAGCCCCTGGCGTATTTTGGCCGTACCAAAGTGTACGGGTGCAACATGTCGTTAAGGAACATATATTTGTAAAAAAAGAGTAATGCAAAAATAGACAAAAGCTATGCATTGTTTATTAAAAAGGGCTGCGATCAAAGCAGAACGATACAAATAATGCGATAAGCAAAAGGTTGGACTATTTAACATGTCCGTTCCAGGGGCAGGCTGCGGAATGGTATGCGAAACAGGTATACTGCTCGTGATAGAGACCACCTGGGAGTTCCGTAATGCGGCATGGCTTGTCTGCTTCCCTGGTTCTTGCATCGTTTGTGCGGCAATTGAACTGCCGAACAGGCCTTCCGAAGAATGGAGTCCTGAAAGTAAGAGAAAATTAAAAAATCGGCAGCCCCTGGTGCGGTTTAAGCCGTGTTTCGGGCGTGCCGTGATGGTGCCCCTCCCCCTGTACCCATGGTATTTCTAGAGCGTAGTTATGTACGCGAAGCACTGGTGTCGCATTTTTGCGAGGGCTGGGGTTGGGGCCGCATTGCTACGCCTGCTCGGAACGTGCCAGGCGGTCTTGTTGTAGGTTACTCCGGGCGCGCTTGACGGTGTCCGGACGTTTAATGGCCGGACTGGAGAACTGCCTGGAGAGGCTGCTTTGTACTTCCGCTGCAAGGGCCGCCGTGTGCTCCTCCGTTCGGAGGGAGCGTTCGGTGTTTCCATTGACCGTAATTACTCCTCGAGGGCCTGGCATCTTGAGCTTAAGGTATGCGTAGTGCGGTACCGCATTGAACTTGGCGAATGCGGTTCGCCCGAGCAGTGCGTGATAGCCACTGCGGAATGGGACTATGTCGAAGATTAACTCCTCGCTTCGGAAATTATCCGGAGATCCGAAGACCACTTCAAGTGTGACTGAGCCTGTACAGTTGGCCTCTACACCTGGTATTACGCCTTTAAAGGTCGTTTTGGTGGGCTTAATCCTCGAGGGATCTATGCCCATTTTCCGCACTGTATCCTGGTAAAGCAGGTTCAGGCTGCTGCCGCCGTCCATAAGGACTCTAGTGAGATGAAATCCGTCAATAATTGGGTCTAGAACCAATGCGGCGAATCCGCCATGACGGGTGCTAGTGGGATGGTCCCTTCGATCAAAGGTGATCGGGCAGGAGGACCATGGGTTGAACTTTGGGGCGACTGGCTCTACCGCGTATACGTCCCTTAACGCGCGCTTCCGCTCCCTCTTGGGGATGTGGGTTGCGTATATCATGTTCACCGTCCGCACTTGTGGGGGAAAACCCTTCTGTCCACTGTTGTTCGGCGGCCGGGGCTCTTCGTCGTCATCGCTATGCAGCCCCTTGTCGTATTTTCGGCATTTAACTTGCCTGCCTGCTTGAACACCCAACAATCCCTGTTGGTGTGATTGGCCGGCTTTTCGGGGGTGCCATGTATCTGGCACAAGCGGTCGAGTATTCGGTCCAAACTGGACGGGCCCCTAGGATTTCTTTTGAATGGCTTTTTCCGCTGACCGGATTTATAGCCTCTGAATCCGGCATTAACTGTCGTATCCTCAGCATTGTCGCCGTTAATGCGGCGCTTCTGCTTGTTGCGACGCGACCTGCCACTACTGTCCCTGGTATCCGAATTACCAGGGTTCTTGGTCATATTGTTGCTACGAGCAAGCCAGCTGTCTTCTCCCGCGCAAAAGCGGGTCATGAGTGTCGTGAGTGCTGCCATAGATTTCGGCTTTTCCTGTCCAAGGTGCCGGGCAAGCCACTCGTCACGGATATTGTGCTTGAAGGCTGCTAGGGCCTCTGCGTCCGGACAGTCGACTATTTGATTTTTCTTTGTTAGGAACCGTGTCCAGAATTGCCTGGCCGATTCCTCTGGCTGCTGAATTACGTGGCTTAGGTCATCGGCGTCTGGTGGTCGCACATAAGTGCCCTGGAAATTGTCGAGGAATGCGGCTTCCAGGTCCTCCCAACAACTGATTGATCCTGCTGGCAAGCTGTTAAGCCAATGCCGAGCTGGTCCTTTAAGCTTGAGTGGGAGGTATTTGATGGCGTGGAGATCATCGCCGCGGGCCATGTGGATATGAAGGAGATAATCCTCGATCCATACCGCAGGATCTGTTGTGCCATCATATGATTCGATGTTTACGGGTTTGAAACCCTCGGGGATTTGATGATCCATTACTTCGTCTGTGAAGCATAGTGGGTGTGCGGCGCCTCTGTACTGGGCTATATCACGACGTAGCTCCAATGAGCTTTGTCTACTGTGTTCGGCCCTACCGGATTTGTGTCCGGCGTGACGGTTACCGTCTCGAGTCGTGGGGCGCCCACGCGATCCGTAGATCGATCTTGTTTGCCTTGCCTTGTCCTCCAACATATCTCGCAGGTCAGGCGCATTTTCCCGTGCCTTGGTACGGGGTGCGGCTTGAGTGGAGGGCCGAGAGGCCTCTCTGTCGCGGCCACGAGGTGGCCGGTCGGCCGTATCAAGTGCTGGTGATGTAGGTTTAAGTGCTTCCTCCTCTAATCGGGGTAGCAACCTGCGCTTTGGGTAGCTCTTGGAGGGGCGTTCGAGTTTATGCTCTTCGGCCGCAAGGACTTCAGTCCATCTGTCGACTAGCAAATCTTGATCAGCTCTAAGCTGTTGCTGTTTTTTCTTGAGGCTTCTTGCCGTGGCCATAAGCCTGCGTTGAAAACGCTCTTGCTCGACGGGATCCTCTGGCACGACGAATTCGTCGTCGTCGAGGCTTGCCTCGTCTTCGGAGGGAGGCATATAATTATCGTCCTCGACCTCTCTGTCTGCCGCTCTCTCATGAGGGCTGGCTTCTCCATCCTCCTGTGCTGAATCTTGCTGGAGGGGGTTTTCTTCGGCACTCTCCGGAGTATTATTATCTCCCGTGCTGGAATCACCGTATTTGCTTTGGCGGGATTTTGAGCGGCGCCGCTGACGCCGGCGCTTAGGCTGTTTCTTGGAGGGGTCATCCTCCGCTGTTCCATCGCCATCTCCTTCTTTTGGGGTGTCCACCATGTATATGTCATATGACGAGGTGGCTTTCCAGGG
This sequence comes from Triticum aestivum, assembly GCF_018294505.1. Lineage (NCBI taxonomy): Eukaryota > Viridiplantae > Streptophyta > Magnoliopsida > Poales > Poaceae > Triticum > Triticum aestivum. The sequence continues at coordinate 611,411,902 of NC_057800.1, forward strand.
CCCAATAGGCGCTGGTTCTTCATCGTCTCCTGCATCGGCGTCCATACCGTCGATGTCTTCGGAGTCGAAGTCGAGCATGTCGGTTAAATCGTCGACAGTGGCTACAAAGTGGGTGGTGGGTGGGCTTTGAATTTCTTCATCGTCCGTATCCCAACCTTGCTGACCGTAGTCCGGCCAGGGCTCTCCTGATAAAGAGAGAGACTTTAGTGTCTTCAGAATATCGCCGAAAGGCGAGTGCTGAAAGATGTCCGCGGCAGTAAACTCCATGATCGGCGCCCAATCGGATTCGATCGGCAGGGGCGCGGAGGGTTCGGAGTCCGGAGAGGAGTCCGGCTCCTTGGAGTCACGAGTCTCGCGGAGTGCGGGGCTGGTGTTCGGCTCGATCGCCGTTGGGATCGCAGCCCCCGAGGCGGCGTCCAACCACCCATCCTCGATCGGCGCAGTTGGCTCCGAATTAAGGGTCGAAGCCGATGCGGGTGCGGCCTCCAGGGCACTGTTCGGCGGCAGAGCTAGATCATGCTCGTCGTGACAGTGCGGCGCGCTCGGCAGTGGCTCGAATCCGTCGAAGATCAAGTCCCCGCGGATGTCAGCCGTGTAGTTTAAACTTCCAAATCTGACCTGACGGCCAGGGGCATAGCTTTCGATCTGCTCCAGATGGCCAAGTGAATTGGCCCGCAGTGCGAAGCCGCCGAAGACGAAGATCTGTCCGGGGAGGAAGGTCTCACCCTGGACTGCATCGCTATTGATGATCGTAGGAGCCATCAAGCCTGACGGCGACGACACAGAGGAACTCTCAATGAAAGCACCAATGTCGGTGTCAAAACCGGCGGATCTCGGGTAGGGGGTCCCGGACTGTGCGTCTAGGCCGGATGTTAACAGGAGGCAAGGGACACGAAGTTTTACCCAGGTCCGGGCCCTCTTGATGGAGGTAAAACCCTACGTCCTGCTTGATTAATATTGATGATATGGGTAGTACAAGAGTAGATCTACCACGAGATCGGAGAGGCTAAACCCTAGAAGCTAGCCTATGGTATGATTGTTGTTCTATATGTTGTCCTATGGACTAAAACCCTCCAGTTTATATAGACACCGGAGAGGGTTAGGGTTACACAAAGTCGGTTACAATGGTAGGAGATCTATATATCCGTATCGCCAAGCTTGCCTTCCACGCCAAGGAAAGTCCCTTCCGGACACGGGACGAAGTCTTCAATCTTGTATCTTTATAGTCCAGGAATCCGGCTAAAGGTATAGTCCGGCCATCCGGACACCCCCTAATCCAGGACTCCCTCAAATATGTACTCCCCCAAGCTTAGGCTTTTGGCCTAAGTTGGTCTATGGCCACGGATCAAAGCTTCCCTCTCCGGTGTACTGAGGAGGGTCCTCGGGGTGCCACTAGTTGGCGATCTCCTCCGGATCCCACTGATAAATAGACTGGCAGTGAGGATCAAGTGGTGGCTCTGGCTCAGGCTCTGGAGCTGATGCCAGGCTCTGGTAGGCATGAATGGCCTCCGGCAGAACAAGGTACATGCCTGAAAATATGTTGAACAAAGAAGGAGCAGGCAAGGTAATAGTCTCAAAGGAATTTTTATCAAATATCATTCTATAGTTGAGCATCTTCTTCTTATTCTTAACAAAAATCATGTGCTACCATACTCTTATAGTCTAGAAAAATAGGATGCAGCAACTTTTCCTCTTTCTCATAGTGCCTAATAGGTATGTTAAAGTGTGCAGCAAGGCGAGGCGCGAGGATGCCTCCTAAGACGGGACCCTTTGTACGGTTCAGATTTAACCACTTAGCAACAATAGCGCCTAAACTAAAAGTGGTGTCACGAAACAAAGCATGGCGCAAAATAACAATATCAGGGGCACTAAGATTTCCACAGTTCCCGCGACCAATTACGCATCTACTGGAAAATATTGCAAAGTAACGTAGAACAGGAAAATATATGCTAGTAATTCTTGCATCGGAAACCTTCCTCGTTTCCCCTACAACAATCATATCAATGAATCCTTCCACATCATTACGATGTGGTTCCTCTATGCTGCTCTCAAATGGTATCCTACATACCCGGCAAAAATTATAAAGTGACATCTCCTGATGCTCATCATAAATAAAATTCCACCGAAGGTGGCGATCTCCTAGCATGGAAATGAAAATTTTGCACAAAAAATTTGGTGAGTAGGAGATACTGTTCACGCTGGTCATGGAGGAAGTCAGTGAGGCATGCATTCTCAGCCAAATAATAAAAATCTTCATAAATCTCGGCTTCTCTCAAGAACTCATCACAAGGCCATTCACACGGCCGAACCTCCGCAGTGCGAGGGAGATTATATTTGGGCTTCTTATTTTCTTCACCTTGCTTATCCTTCGAGCTTTGGCTCGAAGAGCCCCTCAAAAAGCTCTTCATCTTATTCTAAAAATTTCTGAAATTTTTAGTAAGTCAAAAATAAAAGTGAACCAAACTCAACAAGATTGATAGCAACTACTCCTACAGGTGCCTAGAGGCCATATCATGCATTAAAACTACTTTTGACCACATAAATTTGACATGCAAGCTCAAGAAGAGGGTCACCTCAGCAGCAAAAATTTGCAATAAATAAAGCACTAGAACAAAAACTAATTGTACCATTGGAGGAGTCACATACCAAAGAACAATCCCCCAAAGCAGTTTTGTGAATGGAGCTTTGAGCAAGGAGATCGAAAATGGCAGCAAGATGAGCTAGAACTCGGGTTTGAGCTGGTGGACGATTTTTTCTAGAGGAAGACGGAGTGTGTGGGTGCAAGAATAAGTGGAGGGGACCCTCGTGGGTCCACGAGGTAGGGGGCGCGTCCAGGGGGTAGGGCGCGCCCTCCACCCTCATGGGCACATGGTGGGTCCCCCTGGTGTGTTCTCAGTGCCAATAATTCTTAAATATTCTGGAAAAAATCATATTTCATTTTTAGGGCATTTGGAGAACTTTTATTTTTGGGGTATTTTTTATTGCAAGGATACATCAGAAAACAGACAGAAAATACTATTTTTGCTTTATTTAAACTAAATAACAGAAAGTAAAAGGAGGGTACAAAGAGTTGTGCTTTCTAACTTCATCCATCTCATTCTCATCAAAAGGAATCCACTAGCAAGGTTGATCAAGTCTTGTTAACAAACTCTTTTCGAATAACATGAAACCGGAGAATTTTTGAATAAAACTAGGTTACCTCAATGGGGATATGTACGTCCCGAACAATAAGAATATCATATTTCTTCTTGACAGTAGGAAGAGGAAATTCAAAACCTCCAATTGTAATTGTTGGAATTTTTCCAATAGAATTGATACTGTGGACTTGAGGTTGTTTCCTCGGAAAGTTTACCGTATGCTCATTACCATTAACATGAAAAGTAACATTGCCTTTGTTGCAGTCAATAATAGCCCCTGCAGTATTCAAAAAGGGTCTTTCAAGAATAATGGACATACTATCGTCCTCGGAATATTAAGAATAACAAAGTTTGTTAAAATAGTAACGTTTGCAAGCACAACAGGCACATCCTCATAAATACCGACAGGTATAGCAGTCGATTTATCAGCCATTTGCAAAGATATTTCAGTAGGTGTCAACTTATTCAAATCAAGTCTATGATATAAAGAGAGAGGCATAACACTAACACCGGCTCCAAGATCACATAAAGAAGTTTTAACATAGTTTCTTTTAATGGAGCACGGTATAGTTGGTACTCTGGGATCTCCTAGCTTCTTTGGTATTCCACCTTTAAAAGTATAATTAGCAAGCAAGGTGGAAATTTCAGCTTCCGGTATCTTTCTTTTATTAGTAACAATATCTTTCATGTACTTAGCATAAGGATTCATTTCAAGCATATCAGTCAAATGCATACGCAAAAAGATAGGTCTAATCATTTTAGCAAAGCGCTCAAAATCCCTATCATCCTTTTTCTTAGATGGTTTAGGAGGAAAAGGCATGGGTTTCTTAACCCATGGTTCTCTTTCTTTACCATGCTTCCTAGCAATGAAGTCTCTCTTATCATAACGTTGATTCTTTGATTGTGGGTTATCAAGATCAACAGCAGGTTCAATCTCTACTTCATTGTCATTGCTAGGTTGAGCATCAACATGAACATCATCATTAAAATTATCACTACGTTCATGTTCATTACCAGATTGTGTTTTAGCATTGGAAATATAAATATCATTGGGATTCTCAGGTGTGTCAACAACAGGTTCACTAGAATCATGCAAAGTTCTATCATTTTTCTTTTTCTTCTTCTAAGAAGAACTAGGTGCATCAACATTAGTTCTCTGAGAACCTTGCTCAATTCTCTTAGGGTGGCCCTCAGGATACAACGGTTCCTGAGTTATTTTACCCCCTCTAGTCATAACTCTAACATCATTATCATTTTTCTTATTGTTTAATTTATTGAGCAAATCATTCTGATCCTTAAGTACTTGTTCTACTTGAGTGGTAACCATAGAAGCATGTTTACTAACAAGTTTAAGTTCACCTTTAACTCTAGACATATAATCACTCAAGTGTTCAAGCATATCAGCATTGCGTTTCAATTGTCTACCAACATAAGCATTGAAGTTTTCTTCTTTAACAATAAAATTCTCAAACTCATCTAAGCATTGGCTAGCAGACTTATAACGAGGGATATCACCTTCATCAAATCTATAGACATAATTTACCTTTAGTACCTGTGTCGGGTTATCAAGACCATGTATTTCTTCAATAGGTGGTAAATTCTTAACATCTTTAGCTTTATTACCTTTTTCTTTCATAGATTTCTTTGCCTCTTGCATATCTTCAGGACTGAGAAATAGAATACCCCTTTTCTTCAGAGTTGGCTTAGGAGTTGCTTCAGGAAGTGTCCAATCATTTTCATTACTCAATATATTATTCAATAGAAATTCAGCTTAATCAGCAGTTCTTTCCCTGAAAACACAACCAGCACAACTATCCAGGTGGCCTCTGGAAGCATCGGTTAGTCCATTATAAAAGATATCAAGTATTTCATTTTTCTTGAGAGGAAGATCAGGCAAAGCATTAAGTAATTGGAGAAGCCTCCCCCAAGCTTGTGGGACTCTCTTCTTCAATTTGTACAAAGTTATATATTTCTCTTAAGGCAGCTTGTTTCTTATGAGCGGGGAAATTTTTAGCAGAGAAGTAATAAATCATATCCCGGGGAATACGCACACAACCAGGATCAAGATAATTAAACCATGTTTTAGCATCACCCTTTAATGAGAATGGAAACAACTTAAGGATAAAGTAATAGCGAGTTTTCTCATCATTAGTGAATAGAGTGGCTATATCATTTAATTTAGTAAGATGTGCCACAACAGTTTCAGATTCATAGCCATAAAAAGGATCAGATTCAACCAAAGTAATTAACTCATGATCAATAGATAAATCATAATCCTTATCAGAAATACAGATAGGTGAAGTAGCAAAAGCAGGGTCATATTTCATTCTAGCATTCAAAGACTTTTCTTCAAGCTTAGCTAATAATTTCTTAAGATCATATCTATCATTGCAAGCTAAAAAGTCTCTAGCAGTTTCTTCATCCATAACATAACCCTCAGGCATAATAGGCAATTCATATCTAGGGGGAGAATCTTCATCATCACTTTCATCAATATTATTAGTTTCAATAATTTCATTCTCTCTAACCCTAGCAAGTTGTTCATCAAGAAATTCACCTAGTGGCAGAGTATTATCAAGCATAGAAGTAGTTTCATCATAAGTATCATGTAAAGCAGAAGTGGCATCATCAATAACATGCGATATATCAGAATGAATGGCAGGAGTAGGTGTCGCAAGTTTACTCAAAACAGAAGGTGAATCAAGTGCAGAGCTAGATGGCAATTCCTTACCTCCCCTCGTAGTTGAGGGAAAAATCTTGGTTCTTTTATCTTTCAAGTTCTTCATAGCATCAGCAGATATAAATCCCAAGTGACTCAAAGAATAAAGCTATGCGCCCCGACAACGGCGCCAAAAAATAGTCTTGATAACCCACAACTATAGGGGATCGCAATAGTTTTCGAGGGTAGAGTATTCAACCCAAATTTATTGATTCGACACAAGGGGAGCCAAAGAATATTCTCAAGTATTAGCACCTGAGTTGTCAATTCAACCACACTTGGAAAACTTAACATCTGCAACAAAGTTTTTAGTAGCAAACTAATATGATAGTAGCGATAAAGGTACCAAAAGTAATAGTTTTGGTTTTGTAGTGATTGTAATAGTAACAATGGAAAAGTAAATAAGCAGATATCAATATGTGAAAAGCTCGTAGGCAATGGATCAGTGATGGATAATTATGTCGGATGTGATTCCTCATGCAACAGTTATAACATAGGGTGACACAGAACTAGCTCGAGTTCATCAATGTAATGTAGGCATGTATTCCAAATATAGTCATACGTGCTTATGGAAAAGAACTTGCATGACATCTTTTGTCCTACCCTCCCATGGGAGCGGGGTCCTATTGGAAACTAAGGGATATTAAGGCCTCCTTTTAATAGAGTACCGGACCAAAGTTAACTCGATTACATGATAAATCTCATCCAACCCATCACCGTCCATCAAGCCTACGATGGAATTACTCACGCACGGCGGTGAGCATCATGAAATTGGTGATGGAGGAAGGTTGATGATGACGATGGCGGCGGATTCCCCTCTCCGGAGCCCCGAACAGACTCCAGATCAGCCCTCTCGAGAGAGATTAGGGCTTGGCGGTGGCTCCATATCGTAAAACGCGATGAATCCTTCTCTCTGGGTTTTTTCTCCCCGAACGTGAATATATAGAGTTGGAGTTGAGGTTGTTGGAGCATCAGGGGGCCCACGAGGTAGGGGGCGCGCCCCCCACCCTCGTGGACAGGGTGTGGCCCCACTGGTCTTGATTCTTTTTCCAGTATCTTTTATATATTCCAAAAATATTCTCCGTTGATTTTCAGGTCATTCCGAGAACTTTTATTTCTGCACAAAAATAACACCATGGCAATTCTGCTGAAAACAGCATCAGTCCGGGTTAGTTCCATTCAAATCATGCAAGTTAGAGTCCAAAACAAGGGCAGAAGTGTTTGGAAAAGTAGATATGATGGAGACGTATCAGGATCTCACGGGTACAAATGGTTGCGGCGGTGGAAAAGTGGTTGCATGGCTCTCTTTGATGTTTCTAGGGTATAAGAGTATATATAGGCGAAAGAAGTACGTCGGTGGAGCTACGAGGGGCCCATGAGGGTGGGGGCGCTCCTACCCCCCTGGGCGCGCCCTCCTACCTCGTGGCTTCCTCGTGGAGTTCCAGACTTCGACTCCAAGTCTTGTGGATTGCTTTCGGTCCAAGAAAGATCATCCCGGAGGTTTCATTCCGTTTGGACTCCGTTTGGTATTCCTTTTCTACAAAACTCTAAAATAGGCAAAAAAAATAGAAACTCGCACTGGGCCTCCAGTTAATAGGTTAGTCCCAAAAATAATATAAAAGAGCATGTTAAAGCCCATTAAACATCCAAAACAGATAATATAACAACATGGAACAATCAAAAATTATAGATACATTGGAGACGTATCAAGCATCCCCAAGCTTAATTCCTGCTCGTCCTCGAGTAGGTAAATGATAAAAACAGAATTTTTGATGTGGAATGCTATCTAACATAATTATCAATGTAATTTTCTTTATTGTGGCATGCATGTTCAGATCTGAAAGATTCAAGACAAAAGTTTAATATCGACATAAAAAGAATAATACTTCAAGCATACTAACAAAGCAATCATGTCTTCTTAAAATAACATGGCCAAAGAAAGCTATCCCTACAAAATCATATAGTCTGGCTATGCTCTATCTTCATCACACAAAAATATTTAATCATGCACAACCCCGATGAGAAGCCAAGCAATTGTTTCATACTTCTGATGTTGTCAAAAAAATTCAATCTTCACGCAATACAGGAGCGTGAGCCATGGATATAGAGGGGTGGTTCTGGAGAAGACAAAATGGAGAAGATAGTCTCACATCAACTAGGCTTATGAACAGGCTATGGAGATGCCCATCAATAGATATCAATGTGAGTGAGTAGGGATTGCCATGCAACGGATGCACTAGAGCTATAAGTGTACGAAACCTCAAAAAGAAACTAAGTGGGTGTGCATCCAACTCGCTTGCTCACGAAGACCTAGTGAAATTTGAGGAAGCCCATCATTGGAATATACAAGCCAAGTTTTGTAATGAAAAATTCCCACTAGTATATGAAAGTGACAACATAAGAGACTCTCTATCATGAAGATCATGGTGCTACTTTGAAGCACAAGTGTGGAAAAGGATAGTAGCATTGTCCCTTCTCTCTTTTTCTCTCATTTTTTGGGCTCTCTCTTTTTTTGGCCTCTTTTTTATTTTTTTATCTTTTTCGTCCGGAGTCTCATCCCGAGTTGTGGGGGAATCATAGTCTCCATCATCCTTTCCTCACAGGGACAATGCTCTAATAATGATGATCATTACACTTTTATTTACTTACAACTCAAGAATTACAACTCGATACTGTTGGGGAACGTAGTAATTTCAAAAAAATTCCTACGCACACGCAAGATCATGGTGATGCATAGCAACAAGAGGGGAGAGTGTTATCTACGTACCCTCGTAGACCGAAAGCAGAAGCGTTAGCACAACACGGTTGATGTAGTCGTACGTCTTCACGATTCGACCGATCAAGTACCGAACGTATGGCACCTCTGAGTTCAGCACATGTTCAGCCCGATGACATCCCTCGAACTCCGATCCAGCCGAGTGTTGAGGGAGAGTTTCATCAGCATGACGGCATGGTGACGATGTTGATGTTCTACCGACGCAGGGCTTCGCCTAAGCACCGCTACAGTATTATCGAGGTGGACTATGGTGGAGGGGGGCACCGCACACGGCTAAGAGATCAATGATCAATTGTTGTGTCTCTAGGGTGCCCCCCTGCCCCGTATATAAAGGATCAAGGGGGGGCCGGCCGGCCCACTATGGCGCGCCCCCAAGAGGGGAATCCTACTAGGACTCCAAGTCCTAGTAGGTTTCCACCAAAAGGGAGAGAGGGGGAAGGAAGGAGAGGGAGAGGGAGAAGGAAAGCCCCCCCCCCTTCCTTATCCAATTCGGACTCAAGGGGGAGGGGCACGCGGCCTGCCTTGGCCGCCCCTCTCTCTCTCTCCACTAAGGCCCGTCGAGGCCCATTAGTTCCCTCAGGGGTTCCGATAACCCTCCGGCACTCCGGTTTTATCCGAAACTTCTCCGGAACACTTCCGGTGTCCGAATATAGTCGTCCAATATATCAATCTTTATGTCTCGACCATTTAGAGACTCCTCATCATGTCCGTGATCACATCCGGGACTCCAAACAAACTTCGGTACATCAAAACACATAAACTCATAATAAAACTGTCATCGTAACGTTAAGCGTGCGGACCCTACGGGTTCGAGAACTATGTAGACATGACCGAGACACGTCTCTGGTTAATAACCAATAGCGGAACCTGGATGCTCATATTGGCTCACACATATTCTACGAAGATCTTTATCGGTCAAATAGCATAACAACATACATTGTTCCCTTTGTCATCGGTATGTTACTTGCCCGAAATTTGATCGTCGGTATCTCAATACCTAGTTCAATCTCGTTACCGGCAAGTCTCTTTACTCATTCTGTAATACATCATCCCGCAACTAACTCATTAGTTGCAAGGCTTAAGTGATGTGCATTACCGAGAGGGCCCAGAGATACATCTCCGACAATCGGAGTGATAAATCCTAATCTCAAAATACGCCAACCCAACAAGTACCTTCGGAGACACCTGTAGGGCACCTTTATAATCACCCTGTTACGTTGTGACGTTTGGTAGCACACAAAGTGTTCCTCCGGTAAACGGGAGTTGCATAATCTCATAGTCATAAGAACATGTATAAGTCATGAAGAAAGCAGTAGCAACAAACTAAACGATCGTGTGCTAAGCTAATGGAATGGGTCATGTCAATCACATCATTCTCCTAATGATGTGATCCCGTTAATCAAATGACAACTCATGTCTATGGTTAGGAAACATAACCATCTTTGATCAACGAGATAGTCAAGTAGAGGCATACTAGTGACACTCTGTAGGTCTATGTATTCACACGTGTATTATGTTTCCAGTTAATACAATTCTAGCATGAATAATAAATATTTATCATGATATATAAGGAAATAAATAATAACTTTATTATTGCCTCTAGGGCATATTTCCTTCAGTCTTCCACTTGCAGTAGAGTCAATAATCTAGATTACACTGTAATGATTCTAACACCCATGGAGCCTTGGTGTTGATCATGTTTTGCTCGTGGAAGAGGCTTAGTCAACGGGTCTGCAACATTCAGATCCGTATGTATATTGCAAATTTCTATGTCTCCCACCTGGACTAAATCCCGGATGGAATTGAAGCATCTCTTGATGTGGTTGGTTCTCTTGTGAAATCTGGATTTCTTCGCTAAGGCAATTGCTCCAGTATTGTCACAAAAGGTTTTCATTGGACCCGATGCACTAGGTATGACACCTAGATCGGATATGAACTCCTTCATCCAGACTCCTTCATTTGCTGCTTCCGAAGCAGCTGTGTACTCCGCTTCACACGTAGATCCTGCCACGACGCTTTGTTTAGAACTGCACCAACTGACAGCTCCACCGTTCAATGTAAACACGTATCCGGTTTGCGATTTAGAATCGTCCGGATCAGTGTCAAAGCTTGCATCAACGTAACCATTTACGATGAGCTCTTTATCACCTCCATAAACGAGAAACATATCCTTAGTCCTTTTTAGGTATTTCAGGATGTTCTTGACCGATGTCCAGTGATCCACTCCTGGATTACTTTGGTACCTCCCTGCTAAACTTATAGCAAGGCACACATCAGGTCTCGTACACAACATTGCATACATGATAGATCCTATGGCTGAAGCATAGGGAACATCTTTCATTTTCTCTCTATCTTCTGCAGTGGTCGGGCATTGAGTCTTACTCAACTTCACACCTTGTAAGACAGGCAAGAACCCTTTCTTTGCTTGATCCATTTTGAACTTCTTCAAAACTTTGTCAAGGTATGTGCTTTGTGAAAGTTCAATTAAGCGTCTTGATCTATCTCTATAGATTTTGATGCCTAATATATAGTCATCTTCACCGAGGTCTTTCATTGAAAAACTCTTATTCAAGTATCCCTTTATGCTATCCAGAAATTCTATATCATTTCCAATCAGTAATATGCCATCCACATATAATATCATAAATGCTACATAGCTCCCACTCACTGTCTTGTAAATACAGGCTTCTCCAAAAGTCTATACAAAACCAAATGCTTTGATCACACTATCAAAGCGTTTATTCCAACTCCGAGAGGCTTGCACCAGTCCATAAATGGATCACTGGAGCTTGCACACTTTGTTAGTTCCCTTTGAATCGACAAAACCTTCTGGTTGCATCATATACAACTCTTCTTCCAGAAATCCATTCAGGAATGCAGTTTTGACATCCATTTGCCAAATTTCATAATCATAAAATGCGGCAATTGCTAACATGATTCGAACAGACTTAAGCATTGCTACGGGTGAGAAGGTCTGATCATAGTCAATCCCTTGAACTTGTCGATACCCTTTCGCAACAAGTCGACCTTTGTAGACAGTAACATTACCGTCAGCGTCAGTCTTCTTCTTGAAGATCCATTTATTCTCAATTGATTGCCGATCATTGGGCAAGTCAACCAAAGTCCACACTTTGTTCTCATACATGGATCCCATCTCAGATTTCATGGCTTCAAGCCATTTTGCGGAATCAGGGCTCACCATCGCTTCTTCATAGTTCATAGGTTCATCATGATCTAGTAGCATGACTTCCAGAACAGGATTACCGTACCACTCTGGTGCGGATCTTACTCTGGTTAATCTACGAGGTTCAGTAACAACTTGATCTGAAGTTCCATGATCATCATCATTAATTTCCTCACTAATTGGTATAGGCGTCACAGGAACAGATTTCTGTGATGAGCTACTTTCCAATAAGGGAGCAGGTACAGTTACCTCATCAGGTTCTACTTTCCTCCCACTCACTTCTTTCGAGAGAAGCTCCTTCTATAGAAAGGATCCATTCTTAGCAACGAATGTCTTGCCTTCGGATCTGTGATAGAAGGTGTACCCAACAGTCTCCTTTGGGTATCCTATGAAGACACATTTCTCCGATTTGGGTCCGAGCTTATCAGGTTGAAGTTTTTTCACATAAGCATTGCAGCCCCAAACTTTAAGAAACGACAACTTTGGTTTCTTGCCAAACCACAGTTCATAAGGCGTCGTCTCAATGGATTTTGATGGTGCCCTATTTAACGTGAATGCGCCCGTCTCTAAAGCATAACCCCAAAACGATAGCGGTAAATCAGTAAGAGACATCATAGATCGCACCATATCTAGTAAAGTACGATTACGACGTTCGGACACACCATTACGCTGTGGTGTTCCGGGTGGCGTGAGTTGCGAAACTATTCCGCACTGTTTCAAATGTAGACCAAACTCATAACTCAAATATTCTCCTCCACGATCAGATCGTAGAAACTTTATTTTCTTGTTACGATGATTTTCAACTTCACTCTGAAATTCTTTGAACTTTTCAAATGTTTCAGACTTATGCTTCATCAAGTAGATATATCCATATCTGCTTAAATCATCTGTGAAGGTGAGAAAATAACGATATCCACCACGAGCCTCAACATTCATCGGACCACATACATCTGTATGTATAATTTCCAACAAATCTGTTGCTCTCTCCATAGTACCGGAGAATGGCGTTTTAGTCATCTTGCCCATGAGGCACGGTTCACAAGTACCAAGTGATTCATAATAAAGTGGTTCCAAAAATCCATCGGTATGGACTTTCTTCATGCGCTTTACACCGATATGACCTAAACGGTAGTGCCACAAATAAGTTGCACTATCATTATCAACTCTGCATCTTTTGGCTTCATCATTATGAATATGTGTGTCACTACTATCAAGATTCATCAAAAATAGACCACTCTTCAAGGGTGCATGACCATAAAAAATATTACTCGTATAAATAGAACAACCATTATTCTCTGATTTAAATGAATAACCGTCTCGCATCAAACAAGATCCAGATATAATGTTCATGCTCAACGCTGGCACCAAATAACAATTATTTAGGTCTAAAACTAATCCCGAAGGTAGATGTAGAGGTAGCGTGCCGACCGCGATCACATCGACTTTGGAACCATTTCCCACATGCATCGTCACCTAGTCCTTGGCCAGTGTTCACTTAATCCGTAGTCCCTATTTCGAGTTACAAATATTAGCAATAGAACCAGTATCAAATACCCAGGTGCTACTGCGAGCTCTAGTAAGGTACACATCAATAACATGTATATCACATATACCTTTGTTCACCTTGCCGTCCTTCTTATCCGCCAAATACTTGGGGCAGTTCCGCTTCCAGTGACCAATCTGCTTGCAGTAGAAGCACTCAGCTTCAGGCTTAGGTCTAGACTTGGGTTTCTTCTCCTGAGCAGCAACTTGCTTGCTATTCTTCTTGAAGTTCCCCTTCGTCTTCCCTTTGCCCTTTTTCTTGAAACTGGCGGTCTTATTGACCATCAACACTTGATGCTCCTTCTTGATTTCTACCTCCACAGCCTTTAGCATTGCGAAGAGCTCGGGAATCGTCTTATCCATCCCTTGCATGTTATAGTTCATCACGAAGCTCTTGTAGCTTGGTGGCAGTGATTGAAGAACTCTGTCAATGACACTATCAACAGGAAGATTAACTCCCAATTGAGTCAAGTGATTATGATACCCAGACATTTTGAGTATACGTTCACTGACAGAACTATTCTCCTCCATATTGCAGCTATAGAACTTATTGGAGACTTCATATCTCTCAATTCGGGCATTTGCTTGAAATATTAACTTCAACTCCTGGAACATCTCATATGCTTCATGACGTTCAAAACGTCGTTGAAGTCCCGGTTCTAAGCCGTAAAGCATGGCACACTGAACTATTGAGTAGTCATCAGCTTTGCTCTGCCAGGCGTTCATAACATCTGGTGTTGCTCCAGCAGCAAGCCTGGCACCCAGCGGTGCTTCCAGGACGTAATTCTTCTGTGCAGCAATGAGGATAATCCTCAAGTTACGGACCCAGTCCGTGTAATTGCTACCATCATCTTTCAACTTTGCTTTCTCAAGGAACGCATTAAAATTCAACGGAACAACAGCACGGGCCATCTATCTACAGTCAAACATAGACAAGAAAGATACTATCAGGTACTAAGTTCATGATAAATTTAAGTTCAATTAATCATATTACTTAAGAACTCCCACTTAGAAAAACATCCCTCTAATCCTCTAAGTGATCATGTGATCCAAATCAACTAAACCATAACTGATCATCACGTGAAATGGAGTAGCTTTCAATGGTGAACATCAATATGTTGATCATATCTACTATATGATTCACGCTTGACCTTTAGGTCTCAGTGTTCCGAGGCCATATCTGCATATGCTAGCCTCGTCAGGTTTAACTTGAGTATTCTGCATGTGCAAAACTGGCTTGCACCCGTTGTAGATGGACGTAGAGCTTATCACACGCGATCATCACGTGGTGTCTGGGCACGACGAACTTTGGCAATGGTGCATACTCAGGGAGAACACTTTTATCTTGAAATTTAGTGAGAGATCATCTTATAATGCTACCGTCAATCAAAGCAAGATAAGATGCATAAAAGATAAACATCACATGCAATCAATATAAGTGATATGATATGGCCATCATCATCTTGTGCTTGTGATCTCCATCTCTGAAGCACCGTCATGATCACCATCGTCACCGGCACGACACCTTGATCTCCATCGTACCATCGTTGTCGTCTCGCCAATCTTATGCTTCTATGATTATCGCTACCACTTAGTGATAAAGTAAAGCATTACAGGGCGATTGCATTGCATACAATAAAGTGATAACCATATGGCTCCTGCCAGTTGCCGATAACTCAGTTACAAAACATGATCATCTCATACAATAAAATTTAGCATCATGTCTTGACCATATCACATCACAACATGCCCTGCAAAAACAAGTTAGACGTCCTCTACTTTGTTGTTGCAAGTTTTACGTGGCTGCTACGGGCTTAGCAAGAACCGTTCTTACCTACGCATCAAAACCACAACGATAGTTTGTCAAGTTGATGTTGTTTTAACCTTCGCAAGGATCGGGCGTAGCCACACTCGGTTCAACTAAAGTTGGAGAAACTGACACCCGCCAGCCACCTATGTGCAAAGCACGTCGGTAGAACCAGTCTCGCGTAAGCGTACACGTAATGTCGGTCCGGGCCGCTTCATCCAACAATACCGCCGAACCAAAGTATGACATGCTGGTAAGCAGTATGACTTATATCGCCCACAACTCACTTATGTTCTACTCGTGCATATAACATCAACGCATAAAACCAGGCTCGGATGCCACTGTTGGGGAACGTAGTAATTTCAAAAAAATTCCTACGCGCACGCAAGATCATGGTGATGCATAGCAATGAGAGGGGAGAGTGTTATCTACGTACCCTCGTAGACCGAAAGCGGAAGCGTTAGCACAACGTGGTTGATGTAGTCGAACGTCTTCATGATCCGACCGATCAAGTACCGAACGTATGGTTCCTCCGAGTTCAGCACACGTTCAGCCCGATGACGTCCCTCGGACTCCGATCCAGCCGAGTGTTGAGGGAGAGTTTCTTCAGCACGACGGCGTGGTGATGATGTTGATGTTCTACCGACGCAGGGCTTCGCCTAAGCACCGCTACAGTATTATCGAGGTGGACTATGGTGGAGGGGGGCACCGCACACGGCTAAGAGATCAATGATCAATTGTTGTGTCTCTAGGGTGCCCCCTGCCCCCGTATATAAAGGAGCAAGGGGGAGGCCGGTTGGCCCTCTATGGCGCGCCCCCAAGAGGGGAATCCTACTAGGACTCCAAGTCCTAGTAGGTTTCCACCAAAAGGGAGAGAGGGGGAAGGAAGGAGAGGGAGAGGGAGAAGGAAAGGGGGGCGCCCCCCCCCCCCCTTCCTTGTCCAATTCGGACTCAAGGGGGAGGGGGCGCACGGCCTACCCTGGCCGCTCCTCTCTCTCTCCACTAAGGCCCATCGAGGCCCATTAGTTCCCCCGGGGGTTACGATAACCCTCCGGCACTCCGGTTTTATCCAAAACTTCTCCTGAACACTTTCGGTGTCCGAATATAGTCGTCCAATATATCAATCTTTATGTCTCGACCATTTCGAGACTCCTCGTCATGTCCATGATCACATCTGGGACTCCGAACAACCTTTGGTACATCAAAACACATAAACTCATAATAAAATTGTCATCGTAACGTTAAGCGTGCGGACCCTACGGGTTCGAGAACTATGTAGACATGACCGAGACACGTCTCCAGTCAATAACCAATAGCGGAACCTGGATGCTCATATTGGCTCCCACATATTCTACGAAGATCTTTATCGGTCAGACCGCATAACAACATACTGTAACACCAACTATGCGGCTATATCTCCCACGTGCCGGAGCACGACTTAGAGGCATAACCGCATTGTAGGCATGTCGCAAGAGGGGTAATCTTTACACATCCCATGCACTGAATAAGAAAGAGGTACAGAGTTGGCTTACAATTGCCAATTCACACAATACATGAATATATCACTACAACATCCAGATACAATCAAGGTCCGACTACGAAACCAAAATAGAAGAAGACCACCCCTAATGCTACAGATTCCCGATCGTCCCAACTGGGCTCCACTACTGATCAACTGGAAACGGAACAACATAACGAACATGATCCTCATCGAGCTCCTCCTTGAGCTCAGTTGCGTCACCTGCACAATATCATTGGCACCTGCAAGCTGGTTTTGGAAGTATCTGTGAGTCACGGGGACTCAGCAATCTCACACCCTCACGATCAAGACTATTTAAGCTTATGGGTAGGTAAAAGGTATGAGGTGGAGCTACAGCAAGCACTAGCATATATGGTGGCTAACATACGCAAAAGAGAGCGAGAAGAGAAGGCAAAGGCACGGTCGAGAAACTATGATCAAGAAGTGACCCTAGAACAACCTACGTTCAAGCATAACTCCAACACCGTGTTCACTTCCCGGACTCCGCCGGAAAGAGACCATCACGGCTACACACGCGGTTGATGCATTTTAATTAAGTTAAGTGTCAAGTTCTCTACAACCGGACATTAACAAATTCCCATCTTTCCATAACCGCGGGCACGGCTTTCGAAATTTCAAATCCCTGCAGGGGTGTCCCAACTTAGCCCATCACAAGCTCTCACGGTCAACGAAGGATATTCCTTCTCCCAGGAAGCCCCGATCAGACTCGGAATCCCGGTTACAAGACGTTTCGACAATGGTAAAACAAGACTAGCAAAGCCACCCAGATGTGCCCACAAATCCCGATAGAAGCTGCACATATCTCGTTCTCAGGGCACACCGGATGAGCCAGACGTCGGGTTGGCATAGACCCTGGTTGCCCAGGGGGCACCGGACATCGCTCAGGTTGGACCAACACTTAGAGAAGCACTCGCCCGGTGGTTTAAATAAAGATGACCCTTCAGTCTGCAGAACCCAAGGGAAAGAAAATGCTAGGTGGCAAATCGTAAAACAATGTTGGGCCTTGCTGGAGAAGTTTTATTCAAGGCGAACTGTCAAGGGGTTCCCATAACACCCAACCGTGTAAGGAACGCAAAATCAAGGAACATAACACCGGTCTGACGGAAACTAGGGCGGCAAGAGTGGAACAAAACACCAGACATAAGGCCGAGCCTTCCACCCTTTACCAAGTATATAGGTGCATTAATTAAATAAGAGATATTGTGATATCCCAACAATAAACATGTTCCAACAAGGAACAAACTTCATCTTCACCTGCAACTAACAAGGCTAAAAGAGGGGCTGAGCAAAGCGGTAACATAACCAAACAACGGTTTGCTAGGACAAGGTGGGTTAGAGGCTTGTCATGACAATATGGGAGGCATGATATAGCAAGTGGTAGGTATCACGGCATAGGCATAGCAATAGAGCGAGCAACTAGAAAGCAAAGGTAGAAGTGATTTCAAGGGTATGGTCATCTTGCCTGAGATCCCGTAAGGAAGAAGAACGAGTCCATGAAGAAGACAAACGGACGTAGATGAACGGATCCTCACAACTCTGGAACGAAACCGAAGCTAACGCGAGAAGTAACCCGGAAAGAAGCAAACAACATAGTAAACAACCATCACATAAACAACATGGCATGATGCACAACCAAGTATGATGCATGTCTGATAAATCCCCATATGCCTTAGTAATTTATTGCAACAACAATTTAAACATTTTAATTGTTATTATCATGATGTGGATGACATGTGCAAGTTTATGCAATTATTTATGAAAATGTTAACAGGAGCATTATGAAGCATTTTCCACCGTGGTGGAAAGAAAAGGGGTGCCACGGCAACGATAACGGTAACAGTGCCACGGCAACGTTCCGGTTCCGGTACTCGATTGAGATGTCGATGCAAAAGGAAGTGTGACGAGAGCGTGTCATGCAAGATGATGGGGTGATCCCGGTTACCGGGTTCCCACGGGTGGACGGCATGGCAACGAGGAGGACCATGCAAGCGACAATTTCAGACACGATGCAAACGTGGGGTTCATCTCATACAACACACAACAAATCATTCACGACCGTCGTCTCGGGTTATACCTTCGAAGCGTGCGTTATCGGAGGGGTTCGAGTTCGATGCGGTGTAGGGGAAGTAGATGTTCTCGGGACACCGAGGGAAGTAGTGGTTCATGTCCGTAGATGTTCGGGGTCACGACATGGAACTTGACGTCCACGGGGTCTTCAATGATGGTCGTGGTACATGTTCCGTAGACGTTAGGGCGGCGTAGTGGTACATGTTTTGGAGGGGAAGTAGAGGTTCTTGTTTCGTAGTCGTTCGCGGTCGTCAATAGTTGTACACGGTCATTGTTGGACTTGACGGATCCGATGCCTCCGGACATAGTGGTACATGTTCGTTTTTCGGAGAGGTACTTGGCGTTCTGCTACCCAGGTTTTCAGCGACGGTCGTTGTACACATGATGTTGGGGTACTTGTCGCATCATCGGGTGTAGTTGTACATGAGGGTCTTGACGAATCCGAAGGGTACTTGACGGGTCCGGTCTTGGCGTCCCAACAAGGATCACAGATGTATGGGGTGCAAGTTATGCCAAGGTGGAATTTGGCAGCGAGCATGGAGGCTTCGGGGCTGTGTCTTGGCGATCCAACGACAGCATGGCCTCAAGGTTGCACAGCCAAGTCGAGCAGCGGCACTACACAAAATCAGGCAGAGCCATGGCAGCACGGTGCATCCCAGATGGCGAGCTCGGGGTGCTCGGGGTCGTGCGGCAAAGCGACGAGGACGAGGCACGTCAGGGCAGCAGTGCGGAAGGTGCATAGGCGAGGATGAAGCAGAGAGGTGTCCGGGGTGGCTTGGCGCAACGGAGGCGGAGCAGAGGAGGGCAGCGGCGGCGCGCTTGCTGGATGGAGCAGGGTGGCGAAGCGGGCAGAGCATCAGCGCTCGTGCTCAGCGGCGGGGCAGCGAATTCGCGGCATAGACGGAAGCAGAGGGCGATGCGAGGCAGGGGGCGCCGGAGTTGGCCTCCGGTGGCGGCGCGGGAGGCCCGGTGCGGCATCCTGGCGAGGCAACGGCGCGGAGGAGGGCCGACGAGGGGGCGCGATGGAGCTCCACGGGCTTGCTCCGGCGGAGATGCTTGAGCGGGGGCGGACGCGGAGGTGAGGAAGGAGCAGTCGTCGACCCGCTGGGCTCCGGTGGCGCGGTTCACCGAGGACGAGGTGGAGGTCGGGTGCTGGCGCGCGGAGGGAGATGGGGATCGAGCGCGAGGAAAGGGAGAGGGGGTCGGGCGCTGGCGGCGCTGGAGGGAAAGAGATGGGGATCGGGAGGGGACAGAGGAGATTGAGCAAAGGCTCGCTAGGGTTAGGTTAGGGAGTGGGCCGGCGCTGGATGGGCCTTGATGGGCTGAGGAGAGCATGGCTGCGAGGTGGGTTAGGCCCCAGAGGCCGGTTAGGCTCTCTTTCCCTCTCACTCTAATGAAAAAATTAAAACAAAACACGATAGGAAAGAAAAGAAAAGGAGGGGTTAGAGAAAGAATTTGGGCATGCGGATAAATCTCCCGGACTCATAAAAATGAGTTCGTTCCGAGAAAATGCATTTGACACCGCTTGAAAGGATTGCATTCAAACACATTTGAATGTGATTCAAATAAGTTTGAATTAGAAAAACATTTTTGGAGAGTCCAAAAATGTTCGGAATTTTTGTGGAGATTGGGAAAGCGATGAAAGAAAATATGGGCAAAGTTTGAGGACCAAACTTGAAGCGGGAAAAGGCATGGGAATTAAATTGCAAGTGTGTTAGAATATTTATTATAGCTCCCTAATATATTGGGAGGATATGTTATATAGAGAAATCACCATGTGAGTTCCCTCGATTTAAATAGATCAAAGATCCATGCCATTTATTCAGTTGAGTTGAGAAAAGAAATGACATGATAGCATGATGACATGATGCAATGCACATGATGCAATGATGAAGGCAAAGAACCAAACAAATCACACGACGAAACCCGAAAACCACGGAAGGCAACTGAAGCTCCGGTCTTGGGGCGTTACAACACTCCACCACTACAAGAGGATCTCGTCCCGAGATTTAGGATGGCACCGGAGGGAAAAGGAAGAGGAAGAGAAGAGGTAAAACTAAGTTGTTTCTTTAACAAATGACTGAAACCAAATAACCTTGCGAGGTTGAAACAAATTGAAATACAGAATAGAACGAAGATGAACAAAGTTGAAAACACTTCATTAGAAAAGAGGAACAAGGAAGAACAAATTCGGACAGCACTCCGGTGGAAAAGAGATGCACGACTTGATAAGGCGAAAAGAACTTGAGCAAAAGGGCACAACACTCCGGTTAAATGGATAAGCATGAAAAGAACAAGGTCCTGACAAAACAAGAAGATGGGTTGAGAGAGCAACATCACAATGCCTCCGGAAGAAAGGAGAATGGAATGGAATGAACGGAGGAGAAAAACAATATCTTCTATCTCGAATGAGCTTGAAAGCATCTTTAGGAGAAGGGTCGAACGTAGTTGTTGGAAAACCAACAACGAAAAGAGTAAGCTTGCAGTGGGCTTATGGAGAACATCTCAAAACTATGAGGTGAAATTCTGGCACTAACGGAAAAAGATTGGATTGATAAGAACAAGGATACGAGAAACTTATTTTGCCGGGAGGATAAATGAAGAACTTGGGTCATTTATAAGCACCATAAATAGCAACACCTTAGGGAAAGCTTTAGGTGAAATATAACCCAATACACTCCAATGAAGAGGTTGATGGATTTAAAATACCTCATTCTTAACAACAAGTGAATCATGAAACATGAACTCAAATTATCAAGAATGACATAATACCACCTCAAATGATACTGTAGAAAGAATTGTACTTTGGAATGTGAGATGAAGAATGCTTGAGCTCCTCTGAAAAGAATCTTAATGAACACTTCGAGAATGAATTAAATCATTTATGAACCATCATGTAGAGCCTCCATGAATAACTCCGGTAGCAAAAGGATGGTCAAAAGAAAGGAAGAAGAAGTTGAAACACAAGGTGAAGCCTTGCGATGATTTAGATGAAGCTTCAGGACGATATAATGAGGAAACTTTGAACTCTGGAAAGAAAAGATGAAGCATCTCGAACTGAGAAATGTGACATGATGAACAAACTCCGGAAAGAACAAACTAGATCACTTGGAAGAAACAATAATAAGAGTTACGTTATGCGCATCCTTCATCAATTTAGATTGATGGCCAGCAACGGATTGCAAAAAACTTAATCTTGTGGAAAGGATTAAGAAAAAATGAGGCGCAAATTTGTGAAGGTCTTCAACGATCCATCAGTAGAATTTGGAAAGCACGAATGCTTTGATATGATAAACGAAGGAAGAAGAATCTTGGAAGAACCACCGTAAGAATTAAACAAGGAAAAAGCAAAAGCACAAATCACCAAAAAGAATTGGAAAACAAATGAAGATACTTGAGGGAATTTAGATGCAAGAGAACGAAGAGATCATGAACTAATTAGAGGATATTTGATCGATGCACCGGCAATATTTGGAGAAACGAGAGCTGAAAGCTGGAATGAATACTTCTGAGATGATGGGCTCTTAAGAAACAAACTGAAAAGTCTCCTGATTTGCTCCGGAAGGGTGAGAAATTCTCATAATCGGAAATGATTATGAGAGGATGGCATCAAGCTTGAACCATGAATCTTCAAGAGTACAGATAAGATTTGGAGGGAAACTCTTCTTCGGTCTTCAAATGTTGAGAATGGCGATGAGAAACACCACTTTGAATTGTTGAGATACTCCAGAATGATAATTAGAAAGGTTGAACCAACGATGAAAAGATTTATAAGATCTTGGAGAAAGGCATTTGACTCATGAAAATTCATTCTTACGTCAAACTTGGAAAAGAATTTGAGAGTAACTCCGGGAAGATTAGAAGAGTCAGGTAAGATCCTGGGAAAAGACCTGTGGGTTAGGGCCCACTCAAAAGAAACACCGTTGAAATGATTGCTCGAAAGAGATATTGCACCGGTTGAATTAAATGGCTTGAATGAGATAACAACCTCAGAAGAGCTTGAATGAATGCAGAGTGGAAACACGAATCTTCGAGATATCTTCAGCACACCGGATACAATAGCAAGATGTGGATGATTAAAAGGTGTGTCGGCATGAGAAAACCTTTGAAACGAGGAAAGGAATACGATGAACACTGAAAGCTTGAGTTGGATCCACCGGAGAAGAAAAAGAACGAAGAATGATGAACTTGAAGCTCCGTTAGCATCTTCCTGAGAATCACCGGATAAGAACATTGACGGAGAAGAATGGAGAGACTTCCCATCAATAAAAGGATACTTGATTAAGAAATCCGAGCCCTCGAAGAAAAAGGGTGGGAGGGTGGGAAAAACAAAAACAACTTGGGACGGATGAAACAAACACCGATGAGAATACTTAGAGTTCAACTTGCAGATGTTGAAAAAGATCGGATCCACTTGAAGAGAGACACACCGGTTCAGAAGAAATTTGGATGGCAAACTCGAAGATCAAGAAGGATTAGTATTCACATAGGAACATGAGAACACCGCTTAGGAAAGGTATGGAATCAACATTTGACATTGAAGCAAATCGACTACCACAACTCAAAACAAAACAAAGGATTGGCTTATAAAATAAGCCAGAACAAACATATGATAGAGATTTCGTCCAAAGTTTTCGTGGTGGGGCCCACACGGGCTCGATCGTACAACACCATCATGTACAAGGCAGTGCATATGACATACGAAGCGTCCCCGAGTCAGCATAGCTAAGGACTCTTTAAGACACAACGAGGCCACTGTAAAACCAACCGTGGATAGGCGGACCATTAGACGTCGAACCCCAATCTCATATCATACATCTGTCTGAAAGATATCGTAAGAGCTACTTGAATTCCCACTTATAAACTCCTGAAACTTTCCGGTTATGCAATCAGGTGTTGGGGATACAGGGGAAGCATAATATCTCACCCAAAACTACACAAATCCTACATCCAGCCGTATCCATCCTTCAACACATAACCAAGAAACCTTCCGAAATCGTCTACCTCAACCTTCGAAAAGAATCCGTTATACGAGTTATGGCAATACTCCCAAACTCCCGCCCCAGTACTGGGTGGCGTCGAGGTTATCTCACCAACAACTGCATAAAATAGATTTTCGATGTCGCCGAAACTCAGGTATTCCAGAACTGCAACGATAAAATTGTGACGACAACACCTCGGAGCTCAACTCCCCGGGACACTGCCATAACCCCTAAATGTCAGGAGGCACCAAGAACAATGTTCTTGTCACAAAACCATCGGAACGATTCCAAGATACCCGCGTGATCCTAAAAAAAAATAGTGAAATTTGAGAAGAGAAGAGTCAAAACTCTACGTCAGGATGCCTCACCAGAGCGACGAAGGGACTGAAGAGTAAAAAGAATCCTACTCTCCGATATATATAATCCTCGGTTCGTTGAGCATGCGCCATGCGCTGTCGTTGAGCGTGCACCCTACGGTGCGTTTTTTTGGGCCTGCACCCATCCGCCCCGCACCCGCTTGGGCCTCATGAAGCCGGCCCACCTACACCGGGAAAGGCAAAAAAACAGTGGCAAATTGTGTCGCTACCAGATCGAACTCACAACCTCATAGGAAATTTCTAAGGCTGCAGCCAACCGAGCTAGAGAACGTTTCTGTTTAGTACCACATCGCTTTAGTACATCACATATTACCAGTTAAAATATGTGTGTAAAAACTGCACCTACGTGGAACCTGGCTGCTCGATGGATTATATTGCCGCAATGAGAAAATGCATGCACACAAATTGGCCCAATGACTCCGCATCTCTCAGAAAAATAGAGAAATACAGGAAGGGTAAGTCATGGAAGGATTGAGAATTGTTGGGAAAATTAGGGACAAAAATATAAGAAAGGTAATTCAAGGAAGGATTGAGAATTGAGGACATAATAAAGGAAGGAACGGGAATTGAGGAAAAAGTCAATAATATAGGCTGAGAGAAATAATAAAGGAAGGAACAGGAATTGAGGGAAAAGTCAATAATATAGACTGAGAGAAAAAATAAAGGAAGGAACGAGAATTGAGAGAAAATTGTGCCAAATTTTCATGATATCCGTACGTGGAGGCTAATCTTCTATTTAAGTGGTGGGCTAATTAAACAGATTCCTAAAGGAACGAGAATTGAGGAAAAATTGTGCCAAATTTCCATGATATCCGTACGTAGAGGCTAATCTTCTATTTAAGTGGTGGGCTAATTAAACAGATTCCTAAACTAGGAGCCACCCATGCCTATACGTGGTGGCTGCTATTTAGACAGATTCCTAAGACTGAATAATAATATTGAAAACGCCGGTGTAATGCCGGGAATGAATATATGTTCAAACTTTAAGAAAAAAGTTATGTCCACGACTACATTGGATGTTTTTTTCTCCATTGCGTCTTTGGTATGACCTAGTCGACCAACAGATGCCGGTCACTGACATGCTCCTCTGCTAGACATCGTCACGTAGAAGCCAGCCTCGCTCAGCCCAGTGCCACCAGTCACAACACATGAGGAGCCGAACTCAAATTTCATGGTGTGTCCAACACGAACTACTCGATTTTCCCTACTATATTAGCCGAATGATAATAAATCTTCGCCCAACGTTCTTAGTCTAGCCGAACACGAAGGATGCTAAACCATCCATTTCTTGGGCCTGGCCAACCTTGCTTAGTAACAATTGGCAGGGCGGCTGTCGACGACGAGGGTGGAAAAGTGGATAAGTGGAAACTTGATTCCAGTGTCATGTTCAAATAGAGAACGTCGACCTAAGGGTGAGATCTTAGTCATGTTTATTTGGTTAGGGGCATGGAGGTGAGGTCTTACGCTATGCTCAATTAGTTGAGTTAGAACTTGTGGTGTTTGTTTTTTCCCGTTGCAACGCACGGGCATGTTTGCTAGTAATCCTATAAGACTCAAAACATTTTTCTAGACTCAACAATGCCAGCGATTTGCTCAAGCGGGGGGCTCCTAAGTCGGGGAAGGCTCTGATTACCAACTTGTAACACCCACAATGCGGCTATATCTCCCACGTGTCGGAGACCGACTTAGAGGCATAACCGCATTGTAGGCATGTCGCAAGAGGGGTAATCTTTACACATCCCATGTACAGAATAAGAAAGAGGTACATAGTTGGCTTACAATCGCCACTTCACACAATACATGAATATAGCATTACAACATCCAGATACAATCAAGATCCGACTACGGAACCAAAATAGAAGAAGACCACCCCTAATGCTACAGATCCCCGATCGTCCCAACTGGGCTCCACTACTGATCAACTGGAAACGGAACAACATAACGAACACGATCCTCATCGAGCTCCTCCTTGAGCTTGGTTGCGTCACCTACACGATATCATCGGCACCTGCAAGCTGGTTTTAGAAGTATCTGTGAGTCACGGGGACTCAGCAATCTCACACCCTCGTGATCAAGACTATTTAAGCTTATGGGTAGGTAAAAGATATGAGGTGGAGCTACAGCAAGCACTAGTATATATGGTGGCTAACATACTCAAAAGAGAGCGAGAAGAGAAGGCAAAGGCACGGTCGAGAAACTATGATCAAGAAGTGACCCTAGAACAACCTACGTTCAAGCATAACTCCAACACCGTGTTCACTTCCCGGACTCCACCGGAAAGAGACCATCACGGCTACACACGCGGTTGATGCATTTTAATTAAGTTAAGTGTCAAGTTCTCTACAACCGGACATTAACAAATTCCCATCTGCCCATAACCGCGGGCACGGCTTTCGAAAGTTCAAATCCCTTCAGGGGTGTCCCAACTTAGCCCATCACAAGCTCTCACGGTCAACGAAGGATATTCCTTCTCCCAGGAAGACCCGATCAGACTCGGAATCCCGGTTACAAGACGTTTCGACAATGGTAAAACAAGACCAGCAAAGCCACCCAGATGAGCCGACAAATCCCGATAGGAGCTGCACATATCTCGTTCTCAGGGCACACCGGATGAGCCAAGACGTCGGGTTGGCATAGACCCTGGTTGCCCAGGGGGCGCCGGACATCGCTCAGGTTGGACCAACACTTAGAGAAGCACTCGCCCAGGGGTTTAAATAAAGATGACTCTTGAGTCTGCAGAACCCAAGGGAAAGAAAAGGCTAGGTGGCAAATCGTAAAACCAATGTTGGGCCTTGCTGGAGGAGTTTTATTCAAGGCGAACTGCCAAGGGGTTCCCATAACACCCAACCGCGTAAGGAACGCAAAATCAAGGAACATAACACCGGTCTGACGGAAACTAGGGCGGCAAGAGTGGAACAAAACACCAGGCATAAGGCCGAGCCTTCCGCCCTTTACCAAGTATATATGTGCATTAATTAAATAAGATGTATTGTGATATCCCAAAAATAAACATGTTCCAACAAGGAACAAACTTCATCTTCACGTGCCACTAACAACGCTATAAGAGGGGCTGAGCAAAGCGGTAACATAGCCAAACAACGGTTTGCTAGGACAAGGTGGGTTAGAGGCTTGGCATGACAATATGGGAGGCATGATATAGCAAGTGGTAGGTATCGCGGCATAGGCATAGCAATAGAGCAAGAAACTAGCAAGCAAAGATAGAAGTGATTTCAAGGGTATGGTCATCTTGCCTGAGATCCCGCAAGGAAGAAGAACGAGTCCATGAAGAAGACAAACAGACGTAGATGAACGGATCCTCACAACTCCGGAACGAAACCGAAGCTAACGCGAGAAGTAACCCGGGAAGAAGCAAACAACATAGTAAACAACCATCACATAAACAACATGGCATGATGCACAACCAAGTATGATGCATGTCCGGATTAATGAGACATGACATGGAAAAGTGCACAAACAACAGTACAAATTAAGTGGAGCTCAATATGCAAGTTGCATATTGACGGAACACCACATTCAAGTTATTTAGTTCGATCTTGTTTATGTACCCAACAATATTAAATGTTGATTAACATGGAAAGAGGTGAAGCATAACAAAACTATACCATTTAAACAATTTAAATGGGGCCGGATATAACAAACAACAAATCTGGTAAATCCCCATATGCCTTAGTAATTTATTGCAACAACAATTTAAACATTTTAATTGTTGTTATCATGATGCGGATGACATGTGCAAGTTTATGCAATTATTTATGAAAATGTTAACAGGAGCATTATGAAGCATTTGCCACCGTGGTGGAAAGAAAAGGGGTGCCACGGCAACGATAACGGTAACGGTGCCACGGCAACGTTCCGGTTCCGGTACTCGATTGAGATGCCGGTGCAAAAGGAAGTGTGACGAGAGCGTGTCATGCAAGATGATGGGGTGATCCCGGTTACCAGGTTCCCACGGGTGGACGGCATGGCAACGAGGAGGACCATGCAAGCGACAATTTCAGACACTGTGCAAACGTGGGGTTCATCTCATACAACACATAACAAACGTTCACGACCGTTGTCTCGGGTTATACCTTCGAAGCATGCCTTATCGGAGGGGTTCGAGTTCGATGCGGTGTAGGGGAAGTAGATGTTCTCGGGACGCCGAGGGAAGTAGTGGTTCATGTCCGTAGATGTTTGGGGTCACGACATGGAACTCGACGTCCATGGGGTCTTCAACGATGGTCGTGGTACATGTTCCGTAGATGTTAGGGCGGCGTAGTGGTACACGTTTTGGAGGGGAAGTAGAGGTTCTCGTTTCGTAGTCGTTCGGGGTCGTCGATAGTTGTACACGGTCGTTGTTGGACTTGACGGATCCGATGCCTCCGGACGTAGTGGTACATGTTTGTTTTTCGGAGAGGTACTTGGCGTTCTGCTACCCGGGTTTTAGGCGACGGTCATTGTACACATGACGTTGGGGTACTTGTCGCATCATCGGATGTAGTTGTACATGAGGGTCTTGACGAATCCGAAGGGTACTTGACGGGGCCGGTCTTGGTGTCCCAATGAGGATCATAGATGTATGGGGTGCAAGTTATGCCAAGGTGGAATTTGGCAGCGAGCATGGAGGCTACGGGGCTGTGTCTTGGCGATCCAACGACAGCATGGCCTCAAGGTTGCACAGCCAATTCGGGCACCGGCACTACACAAAATCAGGTAGAGCCATGGCAGCATGGTGCATCCCAGATGGCGAGCTCGGGGTGCTCAGGGCCGTGTGGCAAAGCGACGAGGACGAGGCACGTCGGGGAAGCAGTGCGGAAGGTGCATAGGCGAGGATGAAGCAGAGAGGTGGCCGGGGTGCCTTGGCACAACGGAGGCGGAGCAGAGAAGGGCAGCGGCGGCGTGCTTGATGGATGGAGTAGGGCGGCGAAGCCGGCAGAGCATCAGCGCTCGTGCTCAGCGGCGGGGCAGCGAATTCGCAGCATAGACGGAAGCAGAGGGCGACGCGAGGCAGGGGCACCGGAGTTGGCCTCCAGTGGCGGCGCGGGAGGCCCGGCGCAGTGTCCTGGCGAGGCAACAGCGCAGAGGAGGGCCGACGAGGGGGCGCGATGGAGCTCCACGGCCTTGCTCCGGCAGAGATGCTTGAGCGGGGGCGGACGCGGAGGAGAGGAAGGAGCAGTCGTCGACCCGCTGGGCTCCGGTGGCGCGGTTCACCGAGGACGAGGTGGAGGTCGGGTGCTGTCGCGCGGAGGGAGATGGGGATCGAGCGCGAGGAGTGGGAGAGGGGGTCGGGCGCTGGCGGCGCTGGAGGGAAAGAGATGGGGATCGGGAGGGGACAGAGGAGATCGATCAAAGGCTCGCTAGGGTTAGGTTAGGGAGTGGGTCGGCGCTGGATGGGCCTTGATGGGCTGAGGAGAGCATTGCTGCGAGGTGGGTTAGGCCCCAGAGGCCGGTTAGGCTCTCTTTCCCTCTCACTCTAAAGAAAAAATAAAACAAAACACGATAAGAAAGAAAAGAAAAGGAGGGGTTAGAGAAAGAATTTGGGTATGCGGTTAAATCTCCCGGACTCATAAAAATGAGTTCGTTCCGAGAAAATGCATTTGACACCGCTTGAAAGGATTGCATTCAAACACATTTGAATGTGATTCAAATAAGTTTCAATTAGAAAAACATGTTTGGAGAGTCCAAAAATGTTCGGAATTTTTGTGGAGATCGGGAAAGCGATGAAAGAAAATATGGGCAAAGTTTGAGGACCAAACTTGAAGCAGGAAAAAGGCATGGGAATTAAATTGCAAGTGTGTTAGAATATTTATTATAGCTCCCTAATATATTGGGAGGATATGTTCTATAGAGAAATCACCATGTGAGTTCCCTCGATTTAAATAGATCAAAGATCCATGCCATTTATTTAGTTGAGTTAAGAAAAGAAATGACATGATGGCATGATGACATGATGCAATGCACATGATGCAATGATGAATGCAAAGAACCAAACAAATCACACGACCAAACCCGGAAACCATGGAAGGCAAATGAAGCTCCGGTCTTGGGGCGTTACACATACATTGTTCCCTTTGTCATCGGTATCTCAATACCTAGTTCAATCTCGTTACCGGCAAGTCTCTTTACTCGTTCCGTAATACATCATCCCGCAACTAACTCATTAGTTGCAATGCTTGCAAGGTTTAAGTGATGTGCATTACCGAGAGGGCCCAAAGATACCTCTCCGATAATCAGAGGGACAAATCCTAATCTCGAAATATGTCAACTCAACAAGTACCTTCGGAGACACCTGTAGAGCACCTTTATAATCACCCAGTTACGTTGTGACGTTTGGTAGCACACAAAGTGTTCCTCCGGTAAACGGGAGTTGCATAATCTCATAGTCATAGGAACATGTATAAGTCATGAAGAAAGCAGTATCAACAAACTAAACAATCATGTGCTAAGGTAATGGAATGGGTCATGTCAATCACATCATTCTCCTAATGATGTGATCCTGTTAATCAAATGACAACTCATGTCTATGGTTAGGAAACATAACCATCTTTGATCAACGAGCTAGTCAAGTAGAGGCATACTAGTGACACCCTGTAGGTCTATGTATTCACACATGTATTATGTTTCCGGTTAATACAATTCTAGCATGAATAATAAATATTTATCATGATATATAAGGAAATAAATAATAACTTTATTATTGCCTCTAGGGCATATTTCCTTCAGATACTTAGAACAAAATATGACTCTATGTGAATGCCTCCGGCGGTGTACGGGGATATGCAATGAATCAAAAGTAAGATGTATGAAAGAATTATGAATGGTGGCTTTGCCACAAATACGATGTCAACTACATGATCATGCAAGGCAATATGACAATGATGGAGCGTGTCATAATAAATGGAATGGTGGAAAGTTGCATGACAATATATCTCGGAATGGCTATGGAAATGCCATAATAGGTAGGTATGGTGGCTGTTTTGAGGAAGGTAAATGGTGAGTTTATGGTACCGGCGAAAGTTGCGGGGTACTAGAGAGGTTAGCAATGGTGGAAGGGTGAGAGTGTGTATAATCCATGTACTCAGCATTAGTCATAAAGAACTCACATACTTATTGCAAAAATCTATTATTTATCGAAATGAAGTACTACACGCATGCTCCTAGGGGGATAGTTTGGTAGGAAAATACCATCGCTCGTCCCCGACCGCACTCATAAGGAAGACAATCAATAAATAGATCATGCTCCAATTTCATCACATAACGGTTCACCATACGTGCATGCTACGGGAATCAAAAACTTTAACATAAGTATCTCTGAAATTCACAACTACTGTACTAGCATGACTCTAATATCACCATCTTCATATTAAAACAATCATAAAGAACCAAACTTCTCATAGTATTCAATAATCTTTATATGAAAGTTTTTATTATACCCATCTTGGATGCCCATCATATTAGGACTACTTTTATAGCCAAAGCAGATTACCATGTTGTTCTAAAAGACTCTCAAAATAATATAAGGGAAGCATGAGAGATCAATAATTTCTATAAAATAAAACCACCATAGTGCTCTAAAAAGATATAAGTGAAGCACTAGAGCAAAATTATCTAGCTCAAAGATATAAGTGAAGCACATAGAGTATTCTAATAAATTCCGATTCATGCGTGTCTCTTCCAAAAGGTGTGTATAGAAAGGATGATTGTGGTAAACTAAAAAGCAAAGACTCAAATCATACAAGATGCTCCAAGCAAAACACATATCAGGTGGTGAATAAAAATATAGCCTCAAGTAAAGTTACCTATAGACGAAGACAAAAGAGGGGATGCCTTCCGGGGCATCCCCAAGCTCCGGCTTTTGGTTGTCCTTGAATTTTACCTTGGGGTGCCTTGGGAATCCCCAAGCTTAGGCTCTTGCCACTCCTTATTCCAAAATCCATCAAATCTTTACCCAAAAACTTGAAAACTTCACAACACAAAACTTCAACAGAAAATCTCATGAGCTCCGTTAGTATAAGAAAATATACCACCACTTTAAGGTACTATAATGAACTCATTCGTTATTATATTGGTGTTAAACCTACTGTATTCCAACTTCTCTATGGTTCATACCCCCGATACTACTCATAGATTCATCAAAATAAGCAAACAACACACACAAAACAGAATCTGTCAAAAACAGAACAGTCTGTAGCAATATATAACTTTCGAATACTTCTGTAACTCCAAAAATTCTGGAAAAATTAGGACGGCCTGAGAAATTTGTATATTGATCTACTGAAGTGTAGTAGGTATTTTATCACTCTCTGGTAAAAAATGAAAATTAATTTCGTGAGTGTAAAAGTTTCTGTTTTTTCAGCAAGATCAAACAACTATCACCCAAGCAGCTCCTAAAGGCCTTACTTGGCACAAACACTAATTTAAACATAAAAACACAAACATAACAGAATCTAGATGAATTATTTATTAATAAACAAGAGCAAAAAGCAAAGAACAAAAATAAAATTAGGTTGCCTCCCAACAAGCACTATCGTTTAACGCCCCTAGCTAGGCATAAAAACAAGAATAGATCTAGGTATTGCCATAATAATGATAGGGCAAATCGCGAAAACTCATCTCATACTCCCTATGTTCAGCAGCAAGTTTTCTTTGTGGTAGGCAAAAGTAATCAAAAGGGCTAAATTTAATGGGACAAAAGTCCCCAAGATCAAGCTCGGGAGGTATTGGTTCCTCCTTTGGCCCCTCATATTGCAGAACCAATTCGTCATTATAAGCATTCTTTTGGCAAAAAGTCATGAGCCTTTGTACAAGATGTTGGGTTTCGTAGTAATTTCAAAAAAATTCCTACACACACACAAGATCATGTGATGCATAGCAATGAGAGGGGAGAGTGTTGTCTACGTACCCAACGCAGACCGGCTGCGGAAGCGCTGACACAACATAGAGGAAGTAGTCGTACGTCTTCACGATCCAACCGATCAAGCACCGAAACTACGGCACCTCTGAGTTCGAGCACACGTTCAGCTCGATGACGATCCCTGGACTCCGATCCAGCAAAGTGTCGGGGAAGAGTTCCGTCAGCACGACGGCGTGGTGACGATCTTGATGCACTACAGCAGCAGGGCTTCGCCTAAACTCTGCTACAGTATTATCAAGGACTATGGTGGCAGGGGGCACCGCACACGGCTAAGGAATAGATCACGTGGATCAACTTGTGTGTTTCTAGGGTGCCTCTGCCTCAGTATATAAAGGACTAGAGGGGGGAGGCCGGCCGGCCAAGGTGTGGCACGCCAGGAGAGTCCTACTCCCTCTGGGAGTAGGATTCCCCCCCCCAATCCTAGTTGGAATAGGATTCGCGGAGGGGGAAAAGAGAGAGAGGGGGCCGGCCACCTCTCCTAGTCCTAATAGGACTAGGGGAAGGGGGAGGCGCACAGACCATGTAGGGCTGCCTCTTCTCTTTTCCACTAAGGCCCATCATGGCCCATTTAGCTCCCGGGGGGTTCCGGTAACCTTCCCGGTACTCTGGTAAAATTCCGATTTCACCCGGAACACTTCCGATATCCAAACATAGGCTTCCAATATATCAATCTTTATGTCTCGACCATTTCGAGACTCCTCGTCATGTCCGTGATCACATCCGGGACTCCGAACAACCTTCGGTACATCAAAATGCATAAACTCATAATATAACTGTCATCGAAACCTTAAGCGTGCGGACCCTACGGGTTCGAGAACAATGTAGACATGACCGAGACACGTCTCCGGTCAATAACCAATAGCGGGACCTGGATGCCCATATTGGCTCCTACATATTCTACGAAGATCTTTATCGGTCAGACCGCATAACAACATACGTTGTTCCCTTTGTCATCGGTATGTTACTTGCCCGAGATTCGATCGTCGGTATCCAATACCTAGTTCAATCTCGTTACCGGCAAGTCTCTTTACTCGTTCCGTAATACATCATCTCACAACTAACATATTAGTTGTAATGCTTGCAAGGCTTATGTGATGTGCATTACCGAGAGGGCCCAGAGATACCTCTCCGACAATCGGAGTGACAAATCCTAATCTCGAAATACGCCAACCCAACATCTACCTTTGGAGACACCTGTAATGCTCCTTTATAATCACCCAGTTACGTTGTGACGTTTGGTAGCACCCAAAGTGTTCCTCCGGCAAATGGAGTTGCATAATCTCATATTCATAGGAACATGTATAAGTCATGAAGAAAGCAATAGCAACATACTAAACGATCGGATGCTAAGCTAATGGAATGGGTCATGTCAATCAGATCATTCAACTAATGATGTGATCCCGTTAATCAAATAACAACTCTTTGTTCATGGTTAGGAAACATAACCATCTTTGATTAACGAGCTAGTCAAGTAGAGGCATACTAGTGACACTCTGTTTGTCTATGTATTCACACATGTATTATGTTTCCGGTTAATACAATTCTAGCATGAATAATAAACATTTATCATGAAATAAGGAAATAAATAATAACTTTATTATTGCCTCTAGGGCATATTTCCTTCAGTCTCCCACTTGCACTAGAGTCAATAATCTAGTTCACATCGCCATGTGATTTAACAGCAATAGTTCACATCACCATGTGATTAACACCCATAGTTCACATCGATATGTGATCAACACCCAAAAGGGTTTACTAGAGTCAGTAATCTAGTTCACATCGCTATGTGATTAACACCCAAAGAGTACTAAGGTGTGATCATGTTTTGCTTGTGAGATAATTTTAGTCAACGGGTCTGCCACATTCAGATCCATAAGTATTTTTGCGAATTTCTATGTCAACAATGCTCTGCACGGAGCTACTATAGCTTATTGCTCCCACTTTCAATATGTATCTAGATCGAGACTTAGAGTCATCTAGATTAGTGTCAAAACTTGCATCGGCGTAACCCTTTACGACGAACCCTTTTTGTCACGTCCATAATCGAGAAACATATCCTTATTTCACTAAGGATAATTCTGACCGCTGTCCAGTGATCTACTCCTAGATCACTATTGTACTCCCTTGCCAAATCAGTGCAGGGTATACAATAGATCTGGTATACAGCATGACATACTTTATAGAACCTATGGCCAAGTCATAGGGAATGACTTTCATTCTCTTTCTATCTTCTGCCGTGGTCGGGCTTTGAGTCTTACTCAATTCACACCTTGTAATACAGGCAAGAACTCTTTCTTTGACTGCTCTATTTTGAACTACTTCAAAATCTTGTCAAGGTATGTACTCATTGAAAAAACTTATCAAGCGTCTTGATCTATCTCTATAGATCTTGAAGCTCAATATGTAAGCAGCTTCACTGAAGTCTTTCTTTGAAAAATACCTTTCAAACACTCCTTTATGCTTTACAGAATAATTCTACATTATTTCCGATCAATAATATGTCAATCACATATACTTATCAGAAATGTTGTAGTGCTCCCACTCACTTTTCTTGTAAATATAGGATTCACCGCAAGTCTGTATAAAACTATATGCTTTGATCAACTCATCAAAGCGTATATTCCAACTCTGAGATGCTTGCACCAGTCCACAGATGGATCGCTGGAGTTTGCACATTTTGTTAGCACCTTTCGGATTGACAAAACCTTCTGGTTGCATCATATACAACTCTTAATAAATCCATTAAGGAATGCAATTTTGTTTATCCATTTGCCAGATTTCATAAAATGCGGCAATTACTAACATGATTCGGACAGACTTAAGCATCGCTACGGGTGAGAAGGTCTCATCGTAGTCAATCCCTTGAACTTGTCGAAAAACCTTTTGCGACAATTCTAGCTTTGTAGATAATAACACTACTATCAGCGTCCGTCTTCCTCTTGAAGATCCATTTATTTTTATGGCTTGCCGATCATCGGGCAAATCCATCAAAGTCCATACTTTGTTCTCATACATGGATCATATCTCAGATTTCATGGCCTCAAACCATTTCGCGGAATCTGGGCTCATCATCGCTTCCTCATAGTTCTCAAGTTCGTCATGGTCTAGTAACATGACTTCCAGAATAGGATTACCGTACCACTCTGGTGCGGATCTTACTCTGGTTTACCTACGAGATTCGGTAGTAACTTGATCTGAAGTTACATGATCATCATCATTAGCTTCCTCACTAATTGGTGTAGTAGTCACAGGAACAGATTTCTGTGGTGAACTACTTTCTAATAAGGGAGCAGGTACAGTTACCTCATCAAGTTCTACTTTCCTTCCACCCACTTCTTTCGAGAGAAACTCCTTCTCTAGAAAAACTCTGAATTTAGCAACAAAAGTCTTGCCTTCGGATTTGTGATAGAAGGTGTACCCAACAGTCTCCTTTGGGTATCCTATGAAGACATATTTCTCCGATTTGGGTTTGAGCTTATTAGGATGAAACTTTTTCATATAAGCATCACAACCCCAAACTTTAAGAAACGACAGCTTAGGTTTCTTGCCAAACCATAGTTCACACGGTGTCGTCTCAACGGATTTAGATGGTGCCCTATTTAACGTGAATGCAGCTATCTCTAATGCATAACCCCAAAACGATAGTGGTAGATCGGTAAGAGACATCATAGATCGCACTATATCTAATAAAGTACGGTTATGACGTTCGGACACGCCATTACACTATGGTGTTCCAGGTGGCGTGAGTAGTGAAACTATTTCACATTGTTTTAACTGAAGACCAAACTCGTAATTCAAATACTCTTCTCCATGATCAGATCATAGAAACTTTATTTTCTTGTTACGATGATTTTCCACTTCACTCTGAAATTCTTTGAACTTTTCAAATGTTTCAGACTTATGTTTCATCAAGAAGATATACTCATGTCTGCTCAAATTATCTGTGAAGAACAGAAAATAATGATACATGTCGCGAGCCTCAATATTTATCGGACCACATACATCAGTATGTATGATTTCCAACAACTCTGTTGCTTGCTCCATTGTTCCGAAGAACGGAGTCTTAGTCATCTTGCCCATGAGGCATGGTTCGCAAGCATCAAGTGATTCATAATCAAGTGATTCCAAAAGCCCATCAGCATGGAGTTTCTTCATGCGCTTTACACCAATATGACCTAAACGGCAGTGCCACAAATAAGTTGCACTATCATTATTAACTTTGCATCTTTTGGTTTCAATATTATGATTATGTGTATCACTACGATCGAGATCCAACGAATCTATTTTCATTGGGTGTGTAACCATATAAGGTTTTATTCATGTAAACAGAACAACAATTTATTCTCTTACTTAAATGAATAACCGTATTACAATAAACATGATCAAATCATATTCATGCTCAACGCAAACACCAAATAACACTTATTCAGGTTCAACACTAATCCCGAAAGTATACGGAATGTGCGATGATGATCATATCAATCTTGGAACTACTTCCAACACACATCGTCACTTCACCCTTAACTAGTCTCTGTTTATTCTGCAACTCCTGTTTCGAGTTACTATTCTTAGCAACTGATCCAGTATCAAATACTGAGGGGTTGCTATAAACACTAGTAAAGTACACATTAATAACATGTATATCAAATATACTTTTGTTCACTTTGCCATCCTTCTTATCCGCCAAATACTTGGGGTAGTTCCGCTTCTAGTGACCAGTCCCTTTGCAGTAGAAGAACTTAGTCTCAGGCTTAGGACCAGACTTGGGCTTCTTCACATGAGCAGCAACTTGCTTGCTCTTTTTCTTGAAGTTCCCCTTTTTTCCTTTGCCCTTTTCTTGAAACTAGTGATCTTGTTAACCATCAACACTTGATGCTCTTTCTTGTTTTCTACCTTCATCGATTTCATCATCATGAAAAGCTCGGGATTCGTTTTCGTCATCCCTTGCATACTATAGTTCATAACGAAGTTCTACTAACTTGGTGATGGTGTCTAGAGAATTCTGTCAATCACTATCTTATCTGGAAGATTAACTCCCACTTGATTCAAGCGATTGTAGTAACCAGACAATCTGAGCACATGCTCACTAGTTGAGCGATTCTCCTCCATCTTTTAGCTATAGAACTTGTTGGAGACTTCATATCTCTCAACTTGGGTATTTGCTTGAAATATTAACTTCAACTCCTGGAACATCTCATATGGTCCATGACGTTCAAAACGTCTTTGAAGCCCCGATTCTAAGCCGTTAAGCATGGTGCACTAAACTATCAAGTAGTCATCATACTGAGCTAGCCAAACATTCATAATGTCTGCATCTGCTCCTGCAATAGGTCTGTCACCTAGCGGTGCATCAAGGACATAATTCTTCTGTGCAGCAATGAGGATAAACCTCAGATCACAGATCCAAACCGCATCATTGCTACTAACATCTTTCAACACAATTTTTCTCTAGGAACATATCAAAATAAACATATGAAAGCAACGACGCGAGCTATTGATCTACAACATAGATATGCTAATACTACCAGGACTAAGTTCATGATAAATTAAAGTTCAATTAATCATATTACTTAAGAACTCCCACTTAGCTAGACATCCCTCTAATCCTCTAAGTGATCACGTGATCCAAATCAACTAAACCATAACCGATCATCACGTGAGATGGAGTAGTTTTCAATGGTGAACATCGTTATGTTGATCATATCTACTATATGATTCACGCTCGACCTTTCGGTCTCCGTGTTCTGAGGCCATATCTGTATATGCTTGGCTCGTCAAGTATAACCTGAATATTCTGCGTGTGCAACTGTTTTGCACCCGTTATATTTGAACATAGAACCTATCACACCCGATCATCACGTGGTGTCTCATCATGAAGAACTTTCGCAACGGTGCATACTCAGGGAGAACACTTCTTGATAATTTAGTGAGAGATCATCTTATAATGCTACCGTCAAACTAAGCAAAATAAGATGTATAAAAGATAAACATCATATGCAATCAAAATATGTGACATGATATGGCCATCATCATCGTGCGCCTTTGATATCCATCTCCAAAGTACTGTCATGATCTCTATCGTTACCGGCATGACACCATGATCTCCATCATCTTGATCTATATCAATGTGTCGTCACACGGTCGTCTCGCCAACTATTGCTCTTGCAACTATTGCTATCGCATAGCGATAAAGTAAAGCAATTATTTGGCGCTTGCATCTTATGCAATAAAGAGACAACCATAAGGCTTTTGCCACTTGCCGATAACTTTAACAAAACATGATCATCTCATACAACAACTTATATCTCATCACGTTTTGACCATATCACATCACAACATGCCCTGCAAAAACAAGTTAGACGTCCTCTACTTTGTTGTTGCAAGTTTTACGTGGCTGCTACGGGCTTAAGCAAGAACCAATCTTACCTACGCATCAAAACCACAACGATAGTTTGTCAAATAGACTCCGTTTTAACCTTCGCAAGGACCGGGCGTAGCCACACTTGGTTCAACTAAAGTTGGAGAAACTGTCACCCACAAGCCACCTATGTGCAAAGCACGTCGGGAGAACCGGTCTCGCGTAAGCGTACGCGTAATGTCGGTCTGGGCCGCTTCATCCAACAATACCGCCGAAACAAAGTATGACATGCTGGTAGGCAGTATGACTTATATCGCCCACAACTCACTTGTGTTCTACTCGTGCATATAACATCAACATAAATAACCTGGCTCTGATACCACTATTGGGTTTCGTAGTAATTTCAAAAAAATTCCTACACACACGCAAGATCATGTGATGCATAGCAACGAGAGGGGAGAGTGTTGTCTACGTACCCAATGCAGACCGACTGCGGAAGCGCTGACACAACGTAGAGGAAGTAGTCGTACGTCTTCACGATCCAACCGATCAAGCACCGAAACTACGGCACCTCCGAGTTCGAGCACACGTTCAGCTCGATGACGATCCCCGGACTCCGATCCAGCAAAGTTTCGGGGAAGAGTTCCGTCAGCACGACGGCATGGTGACGATCTTGATGCACTACAGCAGCAGGGCTTCGCCTAAACTCTGCTACAGTATTATCGAGGACTATGGTGGCAGGGGGCACCGCACACGGCTAAGGAATAGATCACGTGGATCAACTTGTGTGTTTCTGGGGTGCCTCTGCCTCAGTATATAAAGGACTAGAGGGGGGAGGCTGGCCGACCAAGGTGTGGCGCGCCAAGAGAGTCCTACTCCCTCTGGGAGTAGGATTCCCCCCCCCCCCAATCCTAGTTGGAATAGGATTCGCGGAGGGGGAAAAGAGAGAGAGGGGGCCGGCCACCTCTCCTAGTCCTAATAGGACCAGGGGAAGGGGGAGGCGCACAGCCCATGTAGGGCTGCCTCTTCTCTTTTCCACTAAGGCCCATCATGGCCCATTTAGCTCCTGGGGGGTTCCGGTAACCTTCCCGGTACTCCGGTAAAATTCTGATTTCACCCGGAACACTTCCGATATCCAAACATAGGCTTCCAATATATCAATCTTTATGTCTCGACCATTTCGAGACTCCTCGTCATGTCCGTGATCACATCCGGGACTCCGAACAACCTTAGGTACATCAAAATGCATAAACTCATAATATAACTGTCATCAAAACCTTAAGCGTGCGGACCCTACGGGTTCGAGAACAATGTAGACATGATCGAGACACGTCTCCGGTCAATAACCAATAGCAGGACCTGGGTGCCCATATTGGCTCCTACATATTCTACGAAGATCTTTATCGGTTAGACCGCATAACAACATACGTTGTTTCCTTTGTCATCGGTATGTTACTTGCCCAAGATTCGATCGTCGGTATCCAATACCTAGTTCAATCTCGTTACCGGCAAGTCTCTTTACTCGTTCCGTAATACATCATCTCACAACTAACATATTAGTTGTAATGCTTGCAAGGCTTATGTGATGTGCATTACCGAGAGGGCCCAGAGATACCTCTCCGACAATCGGAGTGACAAATCCTAATCTCGAAATACGCCAACCCAACATCTACCTTTGGAGACACCTGTAATGCTCCTTTATAATCACCCAGTTACGTTGTGACGTTTGGTAGCACCCAAAGTGTTCCTCCGGCAAACGGGAGTTGCATAATCTCATATTCATAGGAACATGTATAAGTCATGAAGAAAGCAATAGCAACATACTAAACGATCGGGTGCTAAGCTAATGGAATGGGTCATGTCAATCAGATCATTCAACTAATGATGTGATCCCGTTAATCAAATAACAACTCTTTGTTCATGGTTAGGAAACATAACCATCTTTGATTAACGAGCTAGTCAAGTAGAGGCATACTAGTGACACTCTGTTTGTCTATGTATTCACACATGTATTATGTTTCCGGTTAATACAATTCTAGCATGAATAATAAACATTTATCATGAAATAAGGAAATAAATAATAACTTTATTATTGCCTCTAGGGCATATTTCCTTCACAAGAGGAAAACCTAACCCATTGTTCTGAATAGCAAAATTATCATTAAGTTCAGAAATCTTATCAACTAGAACATCGGTAGGAACCTTTTTCTAAGGTTTTCATTATAAGCAACATGATCTAAAGATTGTAAACGCATTATGTCTTCTTGATTAAAAAGGATTGCTTCTATGGGAGGATGGCCAGCATCCACCTATAATGCGCAAAAAAATTGTTGGCCTCTTTTATTATAAATCTGAACTCATGTGCTAAAAAGATGGTAGCCGCTCGCTTAACAGAAGAATGCTCAATATTAGAAAATTCTAGGAAAATCATTTGTATGCAAGGATGCATGTGGATAAATTGTCCTTCAAGTTTCAACTATGAGCAAAGATATAGCATCCGCAAGACTACTAGTTATATGAAGAATAAACCCACCCATAGTGGGCAAAGCACCGGCACAAGTAAATAAATCTTGAATAACTCCTTTTCCAATAATATTGCCACTACCAATCTAGAACTTTTTAGTGTGTAAAATAGAGGTTCTTCATGAGGATAATCAAAAGCATCAAAGTTTCCCCCATCGTTACTACTATCTTTTTCAATGATAACCTCCCCAGTTTCAGACATGATGGCAACAAACCGCACTAAGAACGAACACACAAGAGGCAAGCGGAAAGAGGCGAAGAAAAGGCAAAGGTTTTCGAAAATCATTTTAGAAGTGGGGGAGAGGAAAATGAGAGGCGAATGGCAAATAATGTAATGCGAGGGAGAAGAGTTTATGGTGGGTACTTGGTATGTATTGACTTGGCATATATCTCCTCGGTAACGGCGCCAGAAATCCTTCTTGCTTCCTCTTCAGCATGTGTTGGTTTTCCCTTGAAGAGGAAAG
Organism: Triticum aestivum; assembly: GCF_018294505.1. Lineage (NCBI taxonomy): Eukaryota > Viridiplantae > Streptophyta > Magnoliopsida > Poales > Poaceae > Triticum > Triticum aestivum. The sequence goes on from NC_057800.1 coordinate 611,454,292, forward strand.
GGTGATGCAGCAAAGTAGCGTAAGTATTTCCCTCAATTTTGAGAACCATGGTATCAATCTAGTAGGAGACAACGCACAAGTCACCTAGTACCTGCACAAACAATCAAGAACCTTGCAACCAACATGATAAAGGGGTTGTCAATCCCTTCACGACCACTCGCAAAAGTGAGATCTAATAGAGATAGTAAAGTAAATATTTTTGGTATTTTTGTTGTATAGATTGGAAAGGAAAGATTGCTAAATAGTAAACGAGATGCAATGTAAATAAAAGAGATGTAATATAATAGGAAAGAGACCCCGAGGCCATAGGTTTCACTAGTGGCTTCTCTCAAGATAGCAAGTATTACGGTGGGTGAACAAATTACTGCCAAGCAATTGATAGAAAAGCGCATAGTTATGAAGATATCTAAGGCAATGATCATGAATATAGGCATCATGTCGTGTCAAGCAAATCAAAACGATTCTGCATCTACTACTATTACTCCACACATCGACCGCTATCCAGCATGCATCTAGAGTATTAAGTTCATAAGAACGGAGTAATGCATTAAGCAAGATGACATGATCTAGAGGGATAAACTCAAGTAATATGATATAAACCCCATCTTTTTATCCTCGATGGCAACAATACAATATGTGCCTTACTGCCCCTACTATCACTGGGAAAGGACACCGCAAGATTGAACCCAAAGCTAAGCACTTCTCCCATTGCAAGAAAGATCAATCTAGTAGGCCAAACTAAACCGATAATTCGAAGAGACTTGCAAAGATATCAAATCATGCATATAAGAATTCAAAGAAGAACCAAATAATATTCATAGATAATCTTGTTCATAAATCCACAATTCATCGGATCTCGACAACACACCGCAAAAGAGTAGTACATCGAATAGATCTCCAAGAACATTGAGGAGAACTTTGTATTGAGAATCAAAGAGAGATAAGAAGCCATCTAGCTAATAACTATTGACCCAAACGTCTGTGGTAAACTACTCACGCTTCATTGGAGAGGCAATGGTGTTGATGTAGAATCCCTCCGTGATCGATTCCCCCTCCGACAGATCGTTGGAAAAGGCCCCAAGATGGGATCTCACGGGTACAGAAGGTTGTGGCGGTGGAAAAGTGGTTTCGTGGATCTCTCTGATGTTTCTAGGGTATAAGAGTATATATAGGCGAAAGAAGTATGTCGGTCGAGCTATGAGGGGCCCACGAGGGTGGGGGCGCGCCTACCCCCTGGCACGCCCTCCTGCCTCGTGGCTTCCTCGTGGAGTTCCAGACTTCGACTCCAAGTCTTCTGGATTGCTTTCGGTCCAAGAAAGATCATCGCAAAGGTTTCATTCCGTTTGGACTCCGTTTGGTATTCCTTTTCTGTAAAACTCTAAAATAGGCAAAAAAAAACAGAAACTGGCACTGGGCCTCCGGTTAATAGGTTAGTCCCAAAAATAATATAAAAGAGCATAGTAATGCCCATTAAACATCCAAAATAGATAATATAATAGCATGGAACAATAAAAAATTATAGATATGTTGGAGACATATCACGTACCGATGTATGCGGTCCAATGAGTGTTCAGGCACGCAGCGGGTATCGTTATTTTCTGACCTTCACGGATGATTTGAGCAGATATGGGTATATCTACTTAGTAAAACACAAGTCTGAAACATTTGAAAAGTTTAAAGAATTTCAGAGTGAAGTGGAGAATCATCGTAATAAGAAAATAAAGTTTCTACGATCTGATTGCAGAGGAAAATATTTGAGTTACGAGTTTGGCCTTCATTTAAAACAATGTGGAATAGTTTCACAACTCACACCACCTGGAACACCACAATGTAATGGTGTGTCCGAACATCGTAACCGTACTTTATTAGATATGGTGTGATCCATGATGTCTCTTACCGATTTACCACTATCGTTTTGGGATTATGCATTAGAGACAACTGCATTCACGTTAAATAGGGCACCATCTAAATCCATTGAGATGACACCGTATGAACGATGGTTTGGCAAGAAACCAAAGATGTCGTTTCTTAAAGTTTTGGGTTGCGATGCTTATATTAAAAAGCTTCGGCCTGATAAGCTCGAACCCAAATCAGAGAAGTGTGTCTTCATAGGATACCCAAAAGAAATTGTTGGCTACACCTTCTATCATAGATCCGAAGGCAAGATCTTTGTTGCTAAGAATGGATCCTTTCTAGAGAAGGAGTTTCTCTCAAAAGAAGTGAGTGGGAGGAAAATAGAACTTGATGACGTAATTGTACCTTCTCTCGATTTGGAAAGTATCTCATCACAGAAATCAGTTCCAGTGATGCCTACACCAACTAGAGAGGAAGCTAATGATAATGATCATGAAACTTCAGATCAAGTTACTACCGAACCTCGTAGGTCAACCAGAGGACGTTCCGCATCTGAGTGGTACGGTATTCCTGTTTTGGAAGTCATGTTACTTAGACCATGACGAACCTACGAAACTATCAGGAAGCTATGATGAGCCCAGATTCCGCAAAATGGCTTGAGGCCATGAAATCTGAGATAGGATCCATGTATGAGAACAAAGTGTGGACTTTGGTGGACTGCCCGATGATCGGTAAGCCATTAATAACAAATGGATCTTCAAGAAGAAGACTGGCGTTGATAGTAATGTCACTATCCGCAAAGCTTGACTTGTGGGAAAAGGTTTTTAACAAAGTTCAAGTAGTTGACTATGATGAGACTTTATCACCCGTAGCGATTCTTAAGTTTGTCCGAATCATGTTAGCAATAGCCACATTTTATGATTATGAAATCTTGCAAATGGATGTCAAAAACTGCATTCCTTAATGGATATTAAAGAAGAGTTGTATATGATGCAACCAGAAGGTTTTGTCAATCCTAAAGGTGCTAACAAAGTGTGCGAGCTCCAGTGATCCATTTATGGACTGGTGCAAGCATCTCAGAGTTGGAATATATGCTTTGATGGGGTGATCAAAGCATATGGTTTTATACAAACTTTTGGAGAAGCCTGTATTTACAAGAAAGTGAGTGGGAGCTCTATAGCATTTCTAATATTATATGTGGATGACATATTGTTGATTGGAAATCATATAGAATTTCTGGATAGCATAAAAGGATACTTGAATAAAAGTTTTTCAATAAAAGACCTCGGTGAAGCTGCTTATGTATTGAGCATCAAGATCTATAGAGATAGATCAAGACGCTTGATAGGACTTTCACAAAGCACATACCTTGACAAGATTTTGAAGGAGTTCAAAATGGACCAGTCAAAGAAAGGGTTCTTACCTGTGTTACAAGGTGTGAAGTTGAGTAAGACTCAAAACCCGACCACGGCAGAAGATAGAGAGAGAATGAAAGTCATTCCTTATGCCTTAGTCATAGGTTCTATAAAGTATGCCATGATGTGTACCTAACCTATTGTGTACCTTGCCATGAGTTTGGCAAGGGGTACAATAGTGATCCAAGAGTAGATCACTGGACAACGGTCAAAATTATCCTTAGAGGACTAAGGAAATGTTTCTCGGTTATGGGCGTCAAAGAGTTCGCCGTAAAGGGTTACGTCGATGCAAGCTTTAACACTGATCCAAATGACTCAGAGTCTCAATCTGGATACATATTGAAAGTGGGAGTAATTATCTAGAGTAGCTCCATGCAGAGCATTGTAGACATAGGAATTTGCAAAATACATACGGATCTGAATGTGGCAGACCCGTTGACTAAACTTCTCTCACAAGCAAAACATGATCACACCTTAAGTACTCTTTGGGTGTTAATCACATGGCGATGTGAACTAGATCATTGACTCTAGTAAACTCTTTGGGTATTGGTCACATGACGATGTGAACTATGGGTGTTAATCACATGACGATGTGAATTGATGTTAAATCACATGGCGATGTGAACTAGATTATTGACTCTCGTGCAAGTGGGAGACTGAAGGAAATACGCCCTAGAGGCAATAATAAAGTTGTTATTTTTATATTTACTTATATCGTGATAAATGTTTATTATTCATGCTAGAATTGTATTAACCGGAAACTTGATACATGTGTGGATACATAGACAAAACACCATGTCCCTAGTAAGCCTCCGCTAGACTAGCTCGTAAATCAAAGATGGTTAAGTTTCCTAACCATGGGCATGTGTTGTCATTTGATGAATGGGATCACATCATTGGGAGAATGATGTGATGGACAAGACCCATCTGTTAGCTTAGCATAATGATCGTTAAGTTTTATTGCTATTGCTTTCTTCATGTCATATGCATATTCCTTTGACTATGAGATTATGCAACTCCCGGATACCGGAGGAATACCTTGTGTGCTCTCAAACATCACAATGTAACTGGGTGATTATAAAGATGCTCTACATGTATCTCCGAAGGTGTTTGTTGGGTTGCCATAGATCGAGATTAGGATTTGTCACTCCGAGTATCGGAGAGGTATCTCTGGGCCCTCTCGGTAATACACATCATGATAAGCCTTGGAAGCAATGTGACTAATGAGTTAGTTACGGGATGATGTATTACGGAACGAGTAAAGAGACTTTCCAGTAACAAGATTGAACTAGGTATGAAGATACTGACGATCGAATATCGGGCAAGTAACATACCGATAACAAAGGGAATAACATATGCTGTCATTACGGTACGACCGATAAAGATCTTCGTAGAATATGTGGGAACCAATATGAGCATCCAGGTTCCGTTGTTGGTTATTGACCAGAGAGGTGTCTCGATCATGTATACATAGTTCTCGAACCCGTAGGGTCCGCACGCTTAACGTTCGATGACGATTTTGTATTATATGAGTTATGTGATTTGGTGACCGAATGTTGTACGGAGTCCCGGATGAGATCACAGACATGACGATGAGTCTCAAAATGGTCGAGGGGTAAAGATTCATATATTGGACGATGATATTCGGACACCAGAAGTGTTCCGGGGGTATCGGGTACATATCGTGTCACCAGAAGGGGTTCCGGGCATCCTCCCGGCAACTACATGGGCCTAATGGGCCAAGAAGGGGACAGACCAGCCCCTAGGGGGCTGGTGCGCCCCATGTAGGCCAAAATAAGGAGGAAGGAAATAGGGGAAGAGAGAAAGGAAGGGGAGCAATTCGGCCTCCCCCTTCCTTCTCTCCTCCCTCCTCCTTCATTCCCCCTCCGAATGAATATGGAAGGGGGGAGGCCGAATTAGGAGGCGCCCAAGTAGGATTCCTCCTACTTGGGGCGCCCCCTTGGATACATCTCCTCCCCTCCAACCTATATATATGAGGGGCACACCGCTAGAATACACAACAACATCTGTTAGCCGTGTGGGGCGCCCCCCTCCATAGTTTTCGCCTCCAGTCATATTCTCGTAGTGCTTAGGCGAAGCCCTGCGTGGACCACTTCACCATCACCGTCACCATGCCTTCGTGCTGACGAAACTCTCCCTCGACACTTTGCTGGATCAAGAGTTCGAGGGACGTCATCAAGCTGAACATGTGCAGAACTCGGAGGTGTCGTACGTTCGGTGCTTGATCGGTCGGAACGAGAAGAAGTTCGACTACATCAACTGTGTTGTCAAACGCTTCCGCTTTCGGTCTACGAGGGTACGTGGACACACTCTCCCCCTCTCATTGATATGCATCTCCTAGATAGATCTTGTGTGAGCGTAGGAAATTTTGAAATTGTATGCTACGTTCCCCACATACCTCTCTGATTGTGAATACATTCTTCATTAAATGCCAAAAGTCGCACTTATGTGATCTTCAGTAAGTAAGTAGTTCCCGGTCAGTACACCATGGCAGTTATCATGTTGAAAATTGTTAACATTTTTGTTCGCACATTAATATTGAACATTACCTACACAAAGCTTGTCCAAATTTCTGTACAAAATGGTATGTCCTTTCTCTCTACCATTCCCTTTTCCGTAGAGCAGGGCTACTAGGTTTCACACCCTCCCTTATCCCATCCTGCCTTCGTCCTTGATAACCCACAAGTATAGGGGGTCGCAACAGTTTTCGAGGGTAAAGTATTCAACCCAAATTTATTGATTCCACACAAGGGGAGCCAAAGAATACTCTCAAGTATTAGCCGCTGAGTTGTCAATTCAACCACACCTGGAAACTTAATACCTGTAGCAAAGTGTTTAGTAGCAAGGTAATATGATAGTAGTGGTAACGGTATCAAAAGGTAACAGTAGTAAAAGCAATGTTTTTGGTATTTTGTAGTGATGATAGCAATAGCAACAGGAAAGTAAATAAGCAAAGAACAATATATGGAAAGCTCATAGGCAATGGATCGGTGATAGAGAATTATGCTGGATGCGGTTCATCATGTAACAGTCATAACCTAGGGTGACACAGAACTAGCTCCAGTTCATTGATATAATGTAGGCATGTATTCCGAATATAGTCATATGTGCTTATGGAAAAGAACTTGCATGACATCTTTTGTCCTACCCTCCCGTGGCAGCGGGGTCCTTACGGAAACTAAGGGATATTAAGGCCTCCTTTTAATAGAGAACCGGAACAAAGCATTAACACATAGTGAATACATGAACTCCTCAAACTACGGTCATCACCGGTAAGTATCCCGATTATTGTCACTTCGGGTTAACGGATCATAACACATAATAGGTGACTATAGACTTGCAAGTTAGGATCAAGAACACTCATATATTGATGAAAACATAATAGGTTCAGATCTGAAATCATGGCACTCGGGCCCTAGTGACAAGCATTAAGCATAGAAAAGTCATAGCAACATCAATCTCAGAACATAGTGGACACTAGGGATCAAACCCTAACAAAACTAACTCGATTACATGATAGATGACGATGATGGAATTGCTCATGCAAGGCGATGAGCATCATGAAATTGGTGATGGAGGATGGTTGATGATGACGATGGCGATGGATTCCCCTCTCCGGAGCCCCGAACGGACTCCAGATCAGCCCTCCCGAGAGGTTTTAGGGCTTGGCGGCGGCTCCGTATTGTAAAACGCGATGATTTCTTCTCTCTGATTTTTTTCTCCCCGAAACTCAATATATAGAGGTGGAGTTGGAGTCGGAGAGGCAATAGGGGGCCCACGAGGTAGGGGGGCGCGCCCTAGGGGGGGCAGGCGCGCCCCCACCCTCGTGGCAAGGTGGTGGGCCCCTGGCCTTCATCTTTGGCAGGTATTTTTCTTATTTTCTAAAAAGTGTCTCCGTGAAGTTTTAGGTCATTCCGAGAATGTTTGCCCCTGCACATAAATAACACCATGGTAGTTCTGCTGAAAACAACGTCAGTCCGGGTTAGTTCCATTCAAATCATGCAAGTTAGAGTCCAAAACAAGGGCAAAAGTTTTTGGAAAAGTAGATACGTTGGAGACGTATCAACTCCCCCAAGCTTAAACCTTTGCTTGTCCTCAAGCAATTCAGTTGACAAACTGAAAGTGATAAAGAAAAACTTTTACAAACTCTGTTTGCTCTTGTTGTTGTAAATATGTAAAGCCAGCATTCAAGTTTTCAGCAAAGATTATAACTAACCACATTCGCAATAACGCATAGGTCTCAAGTTTACTCATATCAATAGCATAATCAACTAGCGAGCCATGATAATAAATCTCGGATGACAACACTTTCTCAAAACATTCATAATATGATATAATATCTCGCTAGCCCTTTCTGAGACCGCAAAACATAAATGTAGAGCACCTTTAAAGACCAAGGACTGACTAGACATTGTAATTCATGGTAAAAGAGATCCAGTCAAGTCATACTCAATGTAAACTAACAATAATGAATGCAAATGACAGCGGTACTCTACAACTGGTGCTTTTTAATAAGAGGATGATGACTCAGCATAAAAGTAAATAGATAGGCCCTTCGTAGAGGGAAGCAGGGATTTGTAGAGGTGCCAGAGCTCGATTTTGAAATAGAGGTGAATAACATTTTGAGCGGTATACTTTCATTGTCAACATAACAACCAAGAGATGGCGATATCTTCCATGCTACACACATTAAAGGCGGTTCCCAAACAGAATGGTAAAGTTTATTCTCCCCCTTCCACCACAAGCATCAATCCATGGCTTGCTCGAAACAACGAGTGCCTCTAACTAACAACAGTCCTAGGGGGAGTTTTGTTTGCAATTATTTTGATTTAGTTTGCATAAAGCATGGGACTGGGCATCCCGGTGACCAGCCATTTATCTCGTGAGTGAGGAGCGGAGTCCACTCCTCTTGAGAATAACCCAGCTAGCATGGAAGATACAGATAGCCCTAGTTGATACATGAGCTATTCGAGCATACAAAACAGGATATTTATTTGAAGGTTTAGAGGTTGTCACATACAAATTTACTTGGAACGGCAGGTAGATACCGCATATAGGTAGGTATAGTGGACTCATGTGGAATAAATTTGGGGTTTAAGGAGTTTGGATGCACAAGCAGTATTCCCGCTTAGAACAGGTGAAGGCTAGCAAAAGACTGGGAAGTGACCAGCTAGAGAGCGACAACAGTCATGAACATGCATTAAAATTAATCAACACTGAATGCAAGCATGAGTAGGATATAATCCACCATGAACATAAATATCGTGAAGGCTATGTTGATTTTGTTTCAACTACATGTGTGAACATGTGCCAAGTCAAGTCACTTAAATCATTCAGAGGAGGATACCACCCTATCATACCACATCATAACTATCTCAATAGCATGTTGGCACGCAAGGTAAACCATTATAATGAAGGAAATATGTCCTAGAGGCAATAATAAAGTTATTATTTATTTCCTTATATCATGATAAATGTTTATTATTCATGCTAGAACTGTATTAACCGGAAACATAATACTTGTGTGAATACATAGACAAACAAAGTGTCACTAGTATGCCTCTACTTGACTAGCTCGTTAATCGAAGATGGTTATGTTTCCTAACCATAAACAAAAGAGTTGTTATTTGATTAACGGATCACATCATTAGGAGAATGATGTGATTGACATGACCCATTCCATTAGCTTAGCACCCGATCGTTTAGTATGTTGCTATTGCTTTCTTCATGACTTATACATGTTCCTATGACTATGAGATTATGCAACTCCCGTTTGCAGGAGGAACACTTTGTGTGCTACCAAACGTCACAACATAACTGGGTGATTATAAAGGAGCTCTACAGGTGTCTCCAATGGTACATGTTGGGTTGGCGTATTTCGAGATTAGGATTGTCACTCCGATTGTCGGAGAGGTATCTCTGGGCCCTCTCGGTAATGCACATCACATAAGCCTTGCAAGCATTGCAACTAATGAGTTAGTTGTGAGATGATGTATTACAGAACGAGTAAAGAGACTTGCCGGTAATGAGATTGAACTAGGTATTGGAATACCGACGATCGAATCTCGAGCAAGTAACATACCGATGACAAAGGGAACGACGTATGTTGTTATGCGGTCTGACCGATAAAGATCTTCGTAGAATATGTAGGAGCCAATATGGGCATCCAGGTCCCGCTATTGGTTATTGACCGGAGACGTGTCTCGGTCATGTCTACATTGTTCTCGAACCCGTAGGGTCCGCACGCTTAAGGTTACGATGACAGTTATATTATGAGTTTATGCATTTTTGATGTACCGAAGGTTGTTCGGAGTCCCGGATGTGATCGCGGACATGACGAGGAGTCTCAAAATGGTCGAGACATAAAGATTGATATATTGGAAGCCTATGTTTGGATATCGGAAGTGTTTCGGGTGAAATCGGGATTTTACCGGAGTACCGGGAGGTTACCGGAACCCCTCGGGAGCTAAATGGGCCATGATGGGCCTTAGTGGAAAAGAGAAGAGGCAGCCCTACATGGGCCGCGCGCCCCTCCCCTCCCTTGGTCCGAATTGGACAAGGAGAGGGGGCCGGCCCCTCTCTCTCTTTTCCCCCCTCCACAAGTCCTATTCCAACTAGGATTGGGGGGGGGGAATCCTACTCCCAGAGGGAGTAGGACTCTCCTGGCGCGCCCTATGTGGCCGGCCAGCCTCCCCCCTTTGGTCCTTTATATACTGAGGCAGAGACACCCTAGAGACACACAAGTTGATCCATGTGATCTTTTCCTTAGCCGTGTGCGGCGCCCCCAGCCACCATAGTCCTCAATAATACTGTAGCGGAGTTTAGGCGAAGCCCTGCTGCTGTAGTGCATCAAGATCGTCACCACGCCGTCGTGCTGACGGAACTCTTCCCCGACACTTTGCTGGATCGGAGTCCGGGGATCGTCATCGAGCTGAACGTGTGCTAGAACTCGGAGCTGCCATAGTTTCGGTGCTTGATCGGTCGGATCGTGAAGACGTACGACTACATCAACCAAACGCTTCTGTTGTCGATCTACTAGGTATGTAGATCACACTCCCCCTCTCGTTGCTATGCACCACATGATCTTGCGTGTGCGTAGGAATTTTTTTGAAATTACTACGTTCCCCAACATATAACTCATAGCTAATCAAGCATGGCAAAAGAGACTATGATCTCTAGTTGTCATTGCAAACATGTTTATTCATAATAGGCTGAATCAGGAACAATGAACTAATCATATTTACAAAAACAAGAGAGGTCGAGTTCATACCATCTTTTCTCATCTCAGCCAGTCCATCGTATATCATCATAATTGCCTTTCACTTGTACGACCGAACGATGTGAATAATAATAATAGTGCATGTGCATTGGACTAAGCTGGAATCTGCAAGCATTCAATAAACAGGAGAAGACAAGGAAATATGGCTCTTTTATCATATCAACAATAATGCATATAAGAGCCACTTCAACAATTTAATTATGGTCTTCTCCTATCGACCCCCAAAGAAAAGAAAAGAAATAAAACTATTTACACGGGTGTCGGTGTCAAAACCGGTGGATCTCGGGTAGGGGGTCCCGAACTGTGCGTCTAGGCCGGATGGTAACAGGAGGCAAGGGACACGAAGTTTTACCCAGGTTCGGGCCCTCTTGATGGAGGTAAAACCCTACGTCCTGCTTGATTAATATTGATGATATGGGTAGTACAAGAGTAGATCTACCACGAGATCGGAGAGGCTCAACCCTAGAAGCTAGCCTATGGTATGATTGTTGTTCTATATGTTGTCCTATGGACTAAAGCCCTTCGGTTTATATAGACACCGGAGAGGGTTAGGGTTACACAAAGTTGGTTACAATGGTAGGAGATCTACATATCCGTATCGCCAAGCTTGCCTTCCACGCCAAGGAAAGTCCCTTCCGGACACGGGACGAAGTCTTCAATCTTGTATCTTCATAGTCCAGGAGTCCGGCTGAAGGTATAGTCCGGCCATCCGGACACCCCCTAATCCAGGACTCCCTCAGTAGCCCCTGAACCAGGCTTCAACGACGACGAGTCCGGCGCGCAGATTGTCTTCGGCATTGTAAGGCGGGTTCCTCCTCCAAGTACTTCATAGAAGATTTTGAACACAAAGATAGTGTCCGGCTCTGCAAAATAAGTTTCCACATATTGCCGTAGAGAGAATAATATTTACACAAATCTAATATGCTGATGTATTCCGTAGTGTGATATCGCACCACGGCCAAGCCTTTATTCGAATAGTTTTATTGTCCCACCTCAGCGTGTCATGCGAGGCGGTTTCCTTGGCACGTCTCGTCGAAGCAGAGATCGTGTCCCCTTATTCCGGGATTCTCATCAATATGGGCATGGGTAACTCAACCGCTTCTAGGACTCCTAGACTATAGGCAAGTCCAAACGGCCACGGAGAGGACGCTTGATATTCACCCTCTTTATAAAGGGACAAGGCTTTTATTTTTTCCCTCCCGTGCTCAATTGAATCCTTCCCCCACCTCAAGCTCAAACACCCAAAGTTCAGGTCAGGTGCTCCGAACCTTCAATCATGTCCGGATCTAGCCTTCAAGGCTGATGGGTGCCTTCCTCCGTCACGGAAGAAGACATCAAAAAGCTGAGGGAGGCCAGATATCTGACCGCCGAGGTTTTGCATCGGCTGCCTGCCCGAGGGCAGGCCGTCCCCTCCCCCGAACCCAAGAGAACGTTGTGTTCGTCTCCCACTTCCTCCGAGGTCCAGGCCTTGCTTTGGATCCTTTCGTCAGGGGTTTGATGTTTTATTACGGGCTAGATTTCCATGATCTAGCTCCGGACTCCTTTCTTCATATCACGACATTTATTGTCATGTGTGAGGCCTTCCTCCGGGTTACCCCTCACTTTGGCCTATGGCTCAAGACCTTTGAAGTAAAGCCGAAGATGATCGAGGGGCAACATGCAGCGTGTGGATGTGCCTCAATATGCAAGATGACGGGAGCTCCATGGCCCAAAGGTTCCATTCTAGAGGTGTCTGAACTGTGGCAACAGGAGTGGTTCTACATCACGGCTCCTAGAAGTGCCAAGTGGGCGGCCGCCCCTGTTTTCCACTCGGGCCCTCCACCACAATTGATGTCATGGATCAACAGAGGTCTGAGTTGGGGTCCAGCCAAGTACGTGCCTATACTGCAAAGCCGCATTCGAGATCTCTTCAATGGAGATTTTAGTTTGGTTGCGGTAATACAAGTTATGCTGGTTCGTCAAGTCCATCCTTGCAAACGTCGGCCCCTTTGCTTGTGGGAGTTCAATACCGAGGGACCGCGTGTCATTCAAAATTTCCTCGGCCTGACGCACGAGGAGATGTACAACTCATTCTTCGGACCTCAGGTAGAGTGTCCGGAAATCACCGAGGACGTGGGCCTAAGCAGTAACCGCGCCGCCGAACAGGTAAGGAATCTTCCGGCTGATCATACTATCTCTCATTTGTTATGAAGTTATTTCTGAGAGTTTGCTTTTTGACCAGGACTGTCTAACAAAGGCGAAGTTGATTCGGTGTTCGGCCCCCCTCCCTAAGGGTTTGGACAATCCGGTATTGGAAAAGATGCTCCAGGTCGCACCTTGCCCGGAGCCCTTGAAGGAAGATACTGGGGAGGATAATACGGGCGGACGCGGGCCCCCAACGCTACCCATTCAAACCGAGGGAGCGAGCATCTCCATGAAGGAACATGACCGGAGGAGGAAAAGGACTGCGCCCGGGGATTCGGAAGCCGAAGCTTCCAAACGGGAGAAGAAGTCTCCCACAGAGGGTCCTACCTTGGGGGGTGCTTTTGCCGCACAAAGTCCGTGGGGGGATCAATTCTCCAGCGAGTCGTAAGTGACCCGAAATACTTTAATAGTACAGGTATGCCATCTTTTTCTTCTGAGAAAATAACCACCGCATATATCTTTGCAGCTCAGGCCTTAGCCCCTCTCAAATGAGCTCGTCTTCGGGGGATCTTCTTCCAGAGATGATGGAGAGCGAAACGCCTCCTCCGGACTCCTCCGCTCCGGAAGCGGGCGACCCCGAAGTGTCGTCGCAGAGGGCCTCTCCGAGTCTGGTGAGGCCAGAAGATAATCCCATTGACCCCCGAAGCTCCTAGTGTCCGGCTCCCAAAGAGAGCGGACAAAAGAGTCCGGCACCGTCTGGTGTGCGATAGGATGTTCTGAGGGAGTTGGTGGGGCGAGCGGCCATCTCAGATGAACACCTTGTGCTGATGAATACGGTGATGGAGAGAATCTCGTCTGCCGAAAGAGGATTGCATGAAGCTTTTATGAGTCTACTGACAGGCTTTGAGGTACGTAAAATAATGTATGATAGTCCTGCACATGCTAGGTGTGCCCTGTGTAGATAGTAGCCCCTGAGACTCTGGTTGTCGTCGGAAACGACGACGAACAGAGGATCATATTCCCAGGTAATAACCATACTGCCTCTATGTGCAGGTGATGGAAGCTCCGGTGGCTAGCCGGACTAGCGAGTTTGCCCATTTAAAACGACAGTTGGATGCGGCAGACGCCGACATTGAGCTTGTTAACAAAAGGCTTGACGAGGCATAGGGTAAGTGTCATTATCTGGTAAACGCCACATAGTAAGAGCAGCATGATGCCAATATCTTTAATATGTTGTGACTGCAGATGGAGCTGCCACTGTTGAAGCCTTGCAGGATTCGGCCATAGGTCGAATGGCTGCTGAGCACTATTTTGAAGAAGTTCTTGAGGGTGCCCGTTTGATAGAGACCCAGTGCTCAAAAAATATTATGTTTGAGTGATATGTAATCTCATTGTAAGCGAAATGCTTTTATAAATTTTTATAAGGCTATTTTTATACTTTTGCCTGAAAGTAATATGATGCCTCCTGGGCGGCCGTTTATGTATACATGTGTATAACCAGAAAGATTGCAGTCGTTGGCTTCAGCCCCCACGCATATAATGTGGAGGTGCTCGCAAAAACACGCGTTCACACTTAACCCAATGTCTTGGTCCTATTAAGGAGGTGATAGCGGAGCGAGCGAGGCAACCGGACTATAATGCTTTAGCACTTTCACTTAGCCATAGGAGTTTGATAGTGGGGCTACTAGATAGCCCCTGGTGGCTCTGCACTCTCCCGGTTCTGGGGTGCATACATGCCTGGCCGGAAAACGACCCTTTGTTAAGGCAGAGGAATTCTAACATTCCCACAGGTCATCGAGTGGTTGACCAGTCTCACGCTATATCATGACAGTCAGTTTTCGGCTTTCTCTACTGAGGTGCTCGTCCGGATGAACCAGGGCACAATCGCAGTAGTTCTCCTGGTGCTACCTTAGCTGGTAAAGCGGAACGTAAGGCACCAAAACACAGGAGCCGGGCAAACCCAACATTTGACCAAAGACAATGATTCGGAGCTAATGCATATAGGGCCAAACTCGCGACGCCGAACAGTCCCTAAGGTATTCGGTCTTTGTGGTATAAACCGGGCCTAAATAATGGCCTTTGTAAGAAGCCCCTTGTGTCCAGGTACGTGCATTGTTCTGGCATGGCCACATGCCAAGACGTCATCATCCTTCTCAACGGTGGATATGTATCAACAAGAGATAGTAAAAAAGGTTTACGCAGGGTCTTAATCTAAAAAGAATCCTTGGAGCGGGTCCCTGCCGCACGTCTGCGCCTGTGTCTCCGTTGTGCCGTATCCTGGACGGGTGTAGCACGATGATCGTCTGTAAAAGAGAGGAATTTAGGTGAAGAAGTTGTCGTGCAAAAAGATAGTTTATAAAGAAACCATGTATAATTCAAGATGAGAAGAAATTGCCACTTGTCTGCGCGCGTTGAGCCCCTTGTATTGACAAATAGGGGTGTGACCATTTATTTGGTGTAAATAGCGGCGCCAGACTTGATTAGTTGTGTCTGAGGTCTTGACGACCTATTGGATGCTTTCACTGGTCTGGGCGCCATTAGTGTGCGGCTGCCAAGGTAGCCGCACTCTCTTCGGAGCGCAGAGATCGCTTGATATTTCCGTTCACTGAAATGATGCCACGTGGACCGGGCATCTTGAGTGTGAGGGAGGCATAGTGTGGTATTGCATTAAAGCGAGCGAAAGCTTCGCGTCCGAGCAGTGCTTGATAGACACTTTGGAACGGAGCGATGTGGAAGGTTAAATGCTCGTGACGGAAGTTATCGGGGGAGCCGAATATAACTTGTAGTAGGAGGGAGCCTGTACAACGAGCCCCTGGGCCTGGCGTTACTCCTTTAAAGGTAGTATTGCTATGGCGAATTTTTGTTGGGTCTAACCCCATCCCGCGGATTGTATCCTGAAATATATTAGGTTTAGATTGCTGCCACCGTCCATCAAGACTCGTGTGAAGTGATATCCCCCAATTACTGGGTCTAATACCAGGGCAGCCCATCCTGCACGTCAGATACTTGCTGAGTAATCGCGATGGTCGAAAGTGATCGGTTGAGACGGCCAGTGGCAGGACTTCGCGGTGACAGGCACTTGGGTATATTTTCCTGGGAGTGCCGCGTTGTTTTTTCCCTTGATCACGTGTAATACGTTTACTGTTTTGACTTCTGGTGGAAATTTCTTTTGTTCCCCAGTGTCTTGCTTGGGAGGCTCGTCCTCGTCTTCACTTGGTGTATCCTCCCCCTTGTGTACGGCGTTGAGCTTGCCGGACTGCTTGAAGACCCAACATTCTCTATGGGTATGATTAGCAGGTTTACCAGGGGTACTATGGATCTGACATACTTGGTCTAGAATTTTGTTGAGGCTGGACAGTTCATCCCTGGTGCCTTTAGAGGGCGGCTTTTGACCTGGCCGAGAGCTTTTGAATCCGGTGTTTACTGCCATGCCCTTCGTGCTGTCTTCTTTATTCCAGCATTTGTTATTGCTGTTGCACCGTGATTTCCCGTTTCCATCTCTAACTTCAGATGTACTGGGGTCGCTGGTGCTGCATCTGGCTAGCCAGCTGTCCTCACCCGCGCAAAAGCGGGTCATGAGGCTTGTTAATGCGGCCATCGCTCTCGGCTTATTTTGGCTGAGGTGTCTGGCGAGCCATTCGTCACGGACGCTATGCTTAAAAGCTGTCAAGGCTTCAACGTCCGGACAGTCGACAATCTGGTTCTTTTTAGTAAGAAACTTGTTCCAAAGCTTTCGGGCTGACTCTCCGGGCTGTTGAGTTATATGACTCAAATCATCCGCATCCGGAGGTCGGACAAAAGTCCCTTGAAAATTTGCCCGAAAGGCGTCTTTGAGCTCTTCCCAACTTCCAATGGAGCTTTCGGGGAGGCCTTTAAGCCACTGACGAGCTGGCCCTTTGAGCTTGAGGGGTAAGTACTTGATGGCGTGGAGATCATCTCCTCGAGCCATATGGATATGAAGGATGTAGTCCTCAATCCAGACCCCAGGGTCTGTTGTTCCGTCGTATGTCTCTATGTTTACGGGTTTGAATCCCTCTGGAAATTCATGGTCCAACACCTCATCGGTGAAACATAGGGGGTGTGCGGCACCCCTGTAGCTGGGTGTATCATGTTGTTCGGATGTTTGTTGTGTTGCATTGTATGCTCGGGCGCGCTTGCGTGGTCCATAGATGGATCTTGTTGCGCCGTGCTTTGGGTGCGAGCCCTCGCATGGGTCGTGTGTTGTATTGTGAGTGGCATTGTATGCCGCTCTGTGTTGGTAGAGGGGTCGTCTATCCGGCCAGGTAGCTGCTTTGATATTTGGTTGTGGGGGGTCTGAGGCCTCCTCATCGAATTCAGGTAGCAGCTTCCGCTTTGGGTAGCTCTTGGAGGGGCGATTGTCACCGTACCTCGCTGCTGTGTTGAGTATTTTACTCCATCTGATTTGGAGTGTGTCTTGCGCAGCCTTGAGCCTTTGCTTCTGCTTTTTAAGACTCCTCGCGGTGGCAACAAGCCTTTTACGGGCATTCTGCTGCTCCGGGTGCCTGTCCGGCCTTATGTCGTCCGGACCATTATCATTGATAGAATTTGTTTGTTCGGTTTGATTATCCGGATTGCCGTTGTCCGGCAGCGGTTCGCCCTGCTCCAGCGCTGGGTCTGTGTGATCGTTATTTCTGTCGAGGCGGGATTTGGGGCGGCGCTTGCGTTGCCGCTTTGACTGCTTCTCGAGGGAACAAGCCTTCGGTGCGTCCTTCCGCTCCTCGTCGTCATCTTTTGGTGCGTCCACCATGTATACGTCATATGACGAGGTGGCTTTCCAGGGCCCAATAGGCGCTGGTTCTTCATTGTCTCCTTCATCGGCGTCCATACCGTCGATGTCTTCGGAGTCGAAGTCGAGCATGTCGGTTAAATCGTCGAGAGTGGCTACAAAGTGGGTGGTGGGTGGGCTTTGAATTTCTTCATCGTCCGTATCCCAACCTTGCCGACCGTAGTCCGGCCAGGGCTCTCCTGATAAAGAGAGAGACTTTAGTGTCTTCAGAATATCGCCGAAAGGCGAGTGCTGAAAGATGTCTGCGGTAGTAAACTCCATGATCGGCGCCCAATCGGATTTGATCGGCAGGGGCACGGAGGGTTCGGAGTCCGGAGAGGAGTCCGGCTCCTTGGAGTCACGAGTCTCGCGGAGTGCGGGGATGGTGTTCGGCTCGATCACCGTTGGGATCGCAGCCCCCGAGGCGGCGTCCAATCACCCATCCTCGATCAGCGCAGTTGGCTCCGAATTAAGGGTCGAAGCCAATGCGGGTGCGGCCTCAAGGGCACTGTTCGGCGGCAGAGCTAGATCATGCTCGTCGTGACAGTGCGGCACGCTCGGCAGTGGCTCGAATCCATCGAAGATCAAGTCCCCGTAGATGTCAGCCGTGTAGTTTAAACTTCCAAATCTGACCTGATGGCCAGGGGCATAGCTTTCGATCTGCTCCAGATGGCCAAGTGAATTGGCCCGCAGTGCGAAGCCGCCGAAGACGAAGATCTGTCCGGGGAGGAAGGTCTCTCCCTGGACTGCATCGCTATTGATGATCGTAGGAGCCATCAAGCCTAACAGCGACGACACAGAGGAACTCTCAATGAAAGCACCAATGTCGGTGTCAAAACCGGCGGATCTCAGGTAGGGGGTCCCGAACTGTGCGTCTAGGCCGGATGGTAACAGGAGGCAAGGGACACGAAGTTTTACCCAGGTTCGGGCCCTCTTGATGGAGGTAAAACCCTACGTCCTGCTTGATTAATATTGATGATATGGGTAGTACAAGAGTAGATCTACCACGAGATCGGAGAGGCTCAACCCTAGAAGCTAGCCTATGGTATGATTGTTGTTCTATATGTTGTCCTACGGACTAAAGCCCTCCGGTTTATATAGACACCGGAGAGGGTTAGGGTTACACAAAGTCGGTTACAATGGTAGGAGATCTACATATCCGTATCGGCAAGCTTGCCTTCCACGCCAAGGAAAGTCCCTTCCGGACACGGGACGAAGTCTTCAATCTTGTATCTTCATAGACAAGGAGTCCGGCTGAAGGTATAGTCCAACCATCCGAACACCCCCTAATCCAGGACTCCCTCAACGGGAAAGCTCCCAACAAGCAAAAGAAGAACAGGAAATCTTTTGGATTTTTCTTTTTAATTACTACTACAAGCACGAAAGGTAAATTAATAAAAAGCTACAACTAAATTTTTTTGGTCTTTCTTAAGGTTTATTAAACACACAAGAGAAATTAAACTAGCATGGATGATACAATGAAAAAGTATGAGCACCGACATCTAGAAATGAGTGTGTGAACATAAATGTAATGTCGGTGGGAAATACGTACTCCCCCAAGCTTAGGCTTTTGGCCTAAGTTGGTCTATGGCCACGGCTGGCCTGGCTGATATCCATAGTAGAAGTTGGGGTCGTATTGAGATGCAGCGGCTATCGCCTGCTGAGCTGCTGCGTGGCGACGAGCGGCCTCCGCTCTCCTCTCGTACTCATCTGCCTCCTCTCTGGTAATAGTATGTCCTCCTCTTGCCTGATAATCAAAGAAAGCAGGAGCAGGGAGAGTAATACGGACAGCACGGTGTCTGTCAAAGATTAGTCGATACTGGAGAGGTGATTCGTTCCTCTCGACAAAATGGTGGTGAACCATAGCATTAAAATCTAGATAGGCAGGAGGTAATTCAATATCATCTTCGCGTATGTCTATACCAAGAAAATTAGCTACGCGGGTTGCATAAATTCCACCAAAGAAATCTCCATTAAGTCTATTAAGATGCAACCTACATGCAACAATGGCTCCCAAATTATATGATTTGTCTCCTAACACAGCACTCCTAAGAATACTGAGGTCAGGAACACACATGTGACATGCCTTATCTTTACCATTTATGCATCTACCTATGAAGAGAGCAAAATAATGTATAGCGGGAAAGTGAATGCTCCCTATGGTAGCTTGTGTAATATCTCTAGATTCTCTCACAGTTATATTAGCAAGAAAATCTCTAAATTCAGATTTGTGAGGATCCCTTATACTACCCCATTGTGGAAGTTTGCAAGCAGTGGTAAAATCCTCTAAGTCCATGGTATAAGATTTATCATAAAGATCAAACAGGCAGTTGGAGAATTACGTGAAGTGGAAAATTCAAACCTCCTCACAAAGGAACTAGTGAGATTATGATATTGGGTGCACTTATCTTCCTCGAAGCTCACAAGATCGGCATTACGCAAATATGCGTTGAATTCTTCTTTAATTCCCGCTCGATCCATAAAATTTTCTGAAGGCCATTCACAAGGACGCACTAGAGCGTCTCTTGGTGGCTCTTCATCAGCATCACGCATTACAAGCCTGGGTCCTTGCTTCCTTGAAGAACCACCTTGGAACATTTTCCTAAGCATATTTCTTCCCCTAAAAAATTCTAGAAATTTTTAGTAACTTCAAAATGAAAGTAAACCAAACTCAATAATATTGATAGAAACTACTCCTACAAGTGCCTAGGGCCTATATCATGCATCAAAACTACTTCTGACCATATAAATTTGACATACGAGCTCAAGAACAGGGTCACCTAAGCAGCAAAAAATTGCAATGAATAAAGCACTAGAACAAAAACTAATTGGACCAACAGAGGAGTCACATACCAAGGAACAATCTCCCCAAGCAGTTTTGTGAGAGGTGCTTTGAGCAAGGAGATCGAAATTGGCAGCAAAATGAGCTTGGACTCGGGTTTGAGCTGGATATTCGTGTTTGGGGGAGGAAGAAAGAGTGTATGGGTGAAAGGATAAGTGGAGGAGGGCCACCGTGGGCCCACGAGGCAGGGGGTGCGCCCTCCACCCTCGTGGCCAGGTGGTTGGCCCCCCTGGTGTGTTCTCAGTTCCATAAATCCTCAAATATTCTAGAAAAAAATCATATTTAATTTTTAGGGCATTTGGAGAACTTTTATTTTCGAGGTATTTTTATATTGCACGGATAATCAGATAATAGACAGAAAAATATTTATTTTAATTTTATTTAATGTAAATAACAGAAAGTAAAAGTGGGGTACAGAAGGTTGTGCCTTCTAGTTTCATCCTTCTCATGATCATCAAAAGGAATCCTCTAACAAGGTTGATCAAGTCTTGTTAACGAACTCATTCCGAATAACATGGAACCGGAGAAATTTCAAATAACACTATGTTACCTCAACGGGGATATGCACATCCCCAATAATAAGAATATCATATTTCTTCTTGACAGTAGGAAGAGTAAATTCAAAACCTCCAAATATAATTGATGAAAATTTTCCAATAGAGTTGATACTATGAACTTGAGGCTGTATCCTCAGAAAGTGTACCGTATGCTCACTACCATTAACATGAAAAGTGGCATTGCCTTTAGTGCAATTAATAACAGCCCCTGCAGTATTCAAAAAGGGTCTTCCAAGAATAATAGACATACTATCATCCTCGGGAATATCAAGAATAACAAAGTTCGTTAAAAAAGTAACATTTGCAACTACAACAGGCACATCCTCACAAATACCGACAGGTATAGCAGTTGATTTATCAACCATTTGCAAAGATATTTCAGTAGGTGTCAACTTAATTAAATCAAGTCTACGATATAAAGAGAGAGGCATAACACTAACACCGGCTCCAAGATCACATAAAGCAGTTTTAACATAGTTTCTTTTAATGGAGCATGGTATAGTGGGTACTCCTGGATCTCCAAGTTTCTTTGGTATTCCACCTTTAAAAGTATAATTAGCAAGCATGGTGGAAATTTCAGCTTCTGGTAGCTTTCTTTTATTTGTAATAATATCTTTCATGTACTTAGCATAAGGATTGGTTTTAAGCATATCAATTAATCGCATACGCAAAAAGATAGGTCTAATCATTTCAGCAAAGCGCTCAAAATCCTGATCATCCTTTTTCTTGGATGGTTTGGGAGGAAAAGGCATGGGTTTCTGAACCCAAGGCTCTCTTTCTTTACCATGTTTCCTAGCAACAAAGTCTTTCTTATAATATTGTTGATTCTTTGATTGTGGGTTATCAAGATCAATAGCAGGTTCAATTTCTACATCATTATCATTACTAGGTTGAGCATCATCATGAACATTATTATTAACATTACCACTAGTTTCAGTTTCATTACCAGATTGTGTTTCAGCATCAGAAATAGAAATATCATTTGGATTCTTAGGTGTTTCAACAATAGGATCACTAGAAGTATGCAAAGTCATATCTTTTTTCTTTTTCTTCTTTTTAGACGAACTAGGTGCATCTATATTATTTCTCTGAGAATCTTGCTCAATTATTTTAGGATGGCCTTCAGGATACAAAGGTTCCTGAGTCATTCTACCACCTCTAGTCATAACTCTAACAACATAATCATTATTCTTATTATTCAATTCATTGAGCAAACCATTTTGAGCTTTAAGTACTTGTTCTACTTGAGTGGTAACCATAGAAGCATGTTTACTAATAAGTTTAAGTTCACCTTTAACATTAGCCATATAATCACCCAAGTGTCCAAGCATATTTGAATTGTATTTCAATTGTCTACCAAAATAAGCATTAAAATCTT
This sequence comes from Triticum aestivum, assembly GCF_018294505.1. Classification (NCBI taxonomy): domain Eukaryota; kingdom Viridiplantae; phylum Streptophyta; class Magnoliopsida; order Poales; family Poaceae; genus Triticum; species Triticum aestivum. The sequence continues at coordinate 611,476,548 of NC_057800.1, forward strand.
CTTGCTTAGCAATAAATTTATCAAACTCATCTAAACATGGGCTAGCAATTTTAGTAAATGGGATTACAGCTTTATCATATCTATAGAGAGAATTTACCTTTACTACCTGTGTCGGGTTATCAAGACCGTGAGTTTCTTCAATAGGTAATGGATTAAGATTACGTGTTTCTTCAACAGGCGGTAAATTAAGACCATGTGTTTCTTCAATAGGAGGTAAATTCTTAACGTCTTCAGCTTTAATACATTTTTCTTTCATAGATTCTTTGCCTCTTGCATATCTTTAGGACTGAGAAATAGAATACCCCTCTTCTTCGGAGTTGGTTTAGGAATAGGCTCAGGAATTGGCTCCGGAGGTGTCCAATTATTTTCATTTGTCAACATATTATTCAATAGAATTTCAGCTTCATCCGGTGTTCTTTCCCTGAAAACAGAACCAGCACAACTATCCAGGTAACCTTTGGAGGCATCGGTTAGTCCATTATAAAAGATATCAAGTATTTCATTTTTCTTAAGAGGATGATCAGGCAAAGCATTAAGTAATTGGAGAAGCCTCCCCCAAGCTTGGGGGAGACTCTCTTCTTCAATTTGCATAAAATTATATATATCCCTTAAAGCAGCTTGTTTCTTATGAGCAGGGAAATATTCAGCAGAGAAGTAATAAATCATATCCTGGGGACTACGCACACAACCAGGATCAAGATAATTAAACCATATCTTAGCATCACCCTTTAATGAGAACGGAAGTATTTTAAGGATGTAAAAGTAGCGAGTTCTCTCATCTTTAGTGAACAAGGTGGCTATATCATTTAATTTAGTAAGATGTGCCACAACGGTTTCAGATTCATAACCATGAAAAGGATCAGATTCAACCAAGGTAATTATATCAGGATCAACAGAGAATTCATAATCCTAATCAGTAACAAAGATAGGTGAAGTAGCAAAGCAGGGTCAGGTTTCATGCTAGCATTTAGAGATTGCTTACTCCATTTAGCTAACAATCTTTTAAGTCCAGTTCTATTTCTGCAAGCTAAAATAGCTAAAGAAGCATCTTGACCAAATACATAACCCTTAGGAATAGCAAGTGGTTCTCCATCATCACTTTCATCAGTATCATCAGATTCAATATTTTCAATTTCTCTAGCCCTAGCAAGTTGTTCATCAAGAAAATCACTAAGTGGCACAGTAGTATCAGGCATAGAGGTAGTTTCATCATAAGTATCATGCATAGTAGAAGTGGCATCATCAATAACATGCGACATATCAGAACGAATAGTAGAAGCAGGTGTAGGTGTCGCAAGCTTACTCAAAACAGATGGTGAATCAAGTGCGGAGCTAGATGGCAGTTCCTTACCTCCCCTCGTAGTTGAGGGATAGATCTTGGGTTTCTGATCTCTCAAGTTCTTCATAATTATAAGCAGAATTATATCCCAAGTGACTCAAAGAATAGAGCTATGCTCCCCGGCAACGGCGCCAGAAAATAGTCTTGATAACCCACAAGTATAGGGGATTGCAACAGTTTTCGAGGGTAAAGTATTCAACCCAAATTTATTGATTCGACACAAGGGGAGCCAAAGAATACTCTCAAGCATTAGCAGTTGAGTTGTCAATTCAACCACACCTGGAAACTTAATATCTGCAACAAAGTGTTTAGTAGCAAGGTAATATGATTGTAGTGGTAACGGTAGCAAAAGGTAACAGTAGTAAAAGCAATATTTTTGGTATTTTGTAGTGATGATAGAAACAGCAATGGGAAAGTAAATAAGTGAAGAACAATATATGGAAAGCTCGTAGGCAATGGAACGGTGATAGAGAATTATGCCGGATGCGGTTCATCATGTAATAGTCATAACCTAGGGTGACACAGAACTAGCTCCAGTTCATTGATATAATGTAGGCATGTATTCTGAATATAGTCATACGTGCTTATGGAAACGAACTTGCATGACATCTTTTGTCCTACCCTCCTGTGGCAGCGAGGTCCTTACGGAAACTAAGGGATATTAAGGCCTCCTTTTAATAGAGAACCGGAACAAAGCATTAACACATAGTGAATACATGAACTCCTCAAACTACGGTCATCACCGGTAAGTATCCCGATTATTGTCACTTCAGGGTTAACGGATCATAACACATAATAGGTGACTATAGACTTGCAAGATAGGATCAAGAACACTCATATATTGGTGAAAACATAATAGGTTCAGATCTAAAATCATGGCACTCAGGCCCTAGTGACAAGCATTAAGCATAGCAAAGTCATAGCAACATCAATCTCAGAACATAGTGGACACTAGGGATCAAACCCTAACAAAACTAACTCGGTTACATGATAGATCCCATCCAACCCATCACCGTCCAGCAAGCCTACGATGGAATTACTCATGCACGGCGGTGAGCATCATGAAATTGGTGATGGAGGATGGTTGATGATGACGATGGCGACGGATTCCCCTCTCCGGAGCCCGGAACGGACTCCAGACCAGCCCTCCCGAGAGGTTTTAGGGCTTGGCGGCGGCTCCGTATCGTAAAACATGATGATTTCTTCTCTCTGATTTTTTCTCCCCGAAACTCAATATATAGTGGTGGAGTTGAGGTAGGGGGCGCGCCCCCACCCTCGTGGCAAGGTGGTGGGCCCCCTGGCCTTCATCTTTGGCAGGTATTTTTCTTATTTTCTGAAAAGTGTCTCCGTGAAGTTTCAGGTCATTCCAAGAACATTTGCTCCTGTGCATAAATAACACCATGGTAGTTCTACTGAAAACAGCGTCAGTCCGGGTTAGTTCCATTGAAATCATGCAAGTTAGAGTCCAAAACAAGGGCAAAAGTGTTTGGAAAAGTAGATACGTTGGAGACGTATCAGTCCTGTGCTCCTGGGTTCCACCCCATGGCGATACAGACCATTATAGGTAATGCGGAATTTCCTTGCAGTTAGTAATGGGTGCGACAAGGCGCAAAAAAGAAAAAGAAGTAATCGGTGCGGCAACTACCTTTGAGTGTTTACCATTCTCCGATCTATACATATGGCATTTGCTAATTAACTGTCACTGGTACGCGTCGGTGCTATACAAACGGTTTTTAACCCCTTTCCACGATGGCATTTGGAACCGTCGCCTAGTGAGTGACGGTGATACGGGAGTCCTTCCCACATGACCCAGAAACCGTCGGGGATATGCCCTCCTGGCACACACGCTCGGCAAAATGAGGTCGTGTGCAACCGGCAAGCGCTCAAATACGGAAATACATACATCAGAGCTAAAAAATACAATTATACAGGCAAAATTGTTTCTGGTCGCAAGTACATCCCATACAGTCAGTCCCCGCTAAACATTTCCGTTCGTATGCACATCCCACACAGTCACTCCAAGGAAAACGTTTCCGTTCACAGGTACATCACACACCATTTTTCCCGTTAAATCGTTTGTGATAGTGTTTCCACTGCACATGATATTAACAATTTTATCGTTCGCGTTATTAAATGCATCACACACGGTCCATAGAAGAAACTGTGTGGCAAAGGTTGTCCATCACACATAGTTTTTATGTGGTAAATGTTTGCGCAAGGTGGCCTGATGCAAACAGTTTTCAAGAGAAAGTCGTGTGTGATTGTTTATTGATCCAACATGGTTTATTTCTAAAAACTATGTGCGTTGCCTGAGGTCATCGCCCACGGTATTTTTTCAATAACCATTTGCAATAGAAAAACCCAATTAGCAGGCTAATTCGCCATTAGCAGGCTAATTGCCCTATTATTAATAATCCATTTATTAATCTAATTTACATTCATATTGAGCACATAATATATTTCATTTTCATATTAAGGAATCAGAATTTCATAATTTAAATACATCAGAGTACAACATGATATAGCTTCAGCACTCAGCTACCCCATTACACAACCGCATAAGCACCAAGTTTCACATGCAACATGTAGAACCTTCCGAAATTAGCATCATAGACGATATATAGACAGATGCATCTCATCTGGAAAACTGCCGAAGCGGAAGGCGAATATTGATCCTTCATTCATGTTGAAGGTCTTTGCAACTTTAGGCCAGTGCCTGTGGATGATTGACCGAATGTCCTTTGTCCTCTTCGGAAACACTTCAATATTGAACCGTGTGTGTTGTATGAAAACCTTCCTTGCCTCCTGACCATAGAGGTGGTTTGAGAGGTAATCATCAGTGAATTGCTCTGGAAAGGCCTGAAAACAAGGATGTGCATAAATATCTTTTCTATATTGGAAATGGGGCAAAGGAATAAAAAGGAAAGGTATAATAGTTAGTACCATCTTGTAGTGAACTGATGTCTTCTTCATTGTGCAGACAAAGATCTTGTTGTTTTTTGTCGCTAATTTCTTTATCCTAACAATCTTTCTGAGTTTATTGACTTGATTGATATATATGGACAAACTCATTTCCCCATATGCCAAAAGGGTCAAAAAGTGGGTCAAAACCTCTGACAGCAGGACCTACATGTGCAAGACCAAATTGTTAAAAACCTAAATATTAGAATGGTTCCTGCAATTGCACGATAATGTGCTATTAGACAATGGACCATGCACGTGCAGTTAACTAAACACCACAACAAATGAACCAAACATTAACTGAGCACCACATTGCACAATATAACATACTCTTAATAGAAGATCAGACAGTTAACCAAACCAAGCATGCTTAACAACTTGGAAATATAGCTATTGTATTTGCTTCTCATGTATTTAGTACAGCCAAATTCAATTTATTTTTCAGGTGGTATACAATAACATAATGCAGCCACACTAATTGAACATCGCATTGCAGAATTGAACCTTGCAGTTAAGTAAACACCACAACAAATGAACCAAATGTTAACCGAGCACCACATTGCACAATATAACATAATCCTAATAAAAGATCAGACAGTTAACCAAACCAAGCATGCTTAACAACTTGGAAATATAGCAATTGTATTTGTTTCTCATGTATTTTGTACAGCCAAATTCAATTTATTTCTCACATGGTATACAATAACAGAATGCAGCCACAACAATTGAACATCGCATTGCAGAATTGAACCAAACAGTTAACTAAACACCACAACAAATGAACCAAACATTAACTGAGCACCACATTGCACAATATAACATAACCCTAATAGAAGATCAGACAGTTAACTAAACCAAGCATGCTTAACAACTTGAAAATATAGCAATTGTATGTGTTTCTCATGTATTTAGTACATCCAAATTCGATTTATTTCTCACATGGCATACAATAACAGAATGCACCCACAACAATTGAACATTGCATTGCAGAATTGAACCAAACAGTTAACTAAACACCACAACAAATGAACCAACATTAACTGAGCACCACATTGCATAATATAACATACTCCTAATAGAAGATCGGACAGTTAACCAAACCAAGCATGCTTGACAACTTGGAAAATTGCACCCTGAAGAATTGAACATCACATTTGTAGAATTGAACCAAATAGTTAATTGAACACCACATTGCACGACATATAGAACATATACTCTAGAGCAGAAGATTGCATGGTAGAAGTAGATAGCACAATTCACTAGAATTTGTTAAGGAAAGGCAGTAGCTAGCAAACTAAACATGGGTCCTTATAGTGAGCTAATAAGACAAGCTACTCCTCATTATCAGAGATATCGATGATGATTGGCTCCTTGGACATGGAAGATGGCGAGGCCTCTACTTCGTGGGTGCTCTCATCGTAGTGGTGAGTTGCCTGAGCCGCTCCGGGCACCAACCTGCTGGCTCTCGAGATGAGGTAAGCATGTGCACGCTGAGAAAACACCTCGTAGTCTTCGTCGAAGGCACCAACGATGGCCTCGAGAAAATGCCATGAACTATCGTTTAAAGCAGCCAACCGCGTTGCAGTGTCGGCGCGTGAGGCATCAACGGTGGCCTCGATGTCGAGGTGCTCCTCCAAGATCTGGGGGTCGGCACGAATGGCAGCCATCGCGACCTCATCCGCGCGTGCGGCCGTGATTTGCTTCTCCGCCGCCAAATGCTCCTTGAGATCCTGGCTATACTGCATGCACCATGGCTTAGGGTGGCGCTTATTTGGTGAAGGGGTCAGTGATTTGGGTGGAAGGTGTCGCGCACGCGCCAGCAGTCCGGGCATGTGGGATGTGGAAGGAGGAGGAGGATGGGGGCCGGGTGTGGATTACCTGCCTGGATAGGCGAGGCCGAGCAACGTGAAGGAGGGTCGCCGACGAGGAGGCGGCGCTGCAAGCAAGGAGTGAAGGTTTCAACTTGGAAAGGAAGGTGAAAACAGGGGAAATGTGGCTTTTGGTAAGGGAAAGGGGGCGGGGAGGTAGATATTTCCGCGGAAACCAAAAATTTGGAATCGCTTCAGCGAAAAAACTGGCACGCAAAGTGTCATCAGACACGGTCCCTTATTCAGAGCGGGCTGTGGACTGTAGCCATTGCACCTTCTCGCGTAAGCCGCATGTGTACTATAATCCGATGGTGCTCCAAGATATTTTGTGGTGCATCTCACATGGTTGGTGATAATAAACTGTGTGGGATCTACTTGATTTTTTGCCTTGATTTGTATTACATAATGGGGTCACGGCGGCAATGGACGGTGTTTGAATTGCTAGACCTTTTATCTGCAGTGAACATGCAACTATATGTGTGTCGTAAAAAAATTCGAATTATTTAGGGTTCGTTTGGAAATGTTATACATTAAATTGGTTTTCTAGCCATTTCAGGTGCCAATTCAAAATTAAAGCACATGCACATGCTCCGGTGCACCAACATGGGTTGTAAAATCTTATATGTGTCCATGGGTTTATGCCTATGTCCCATGCAAGAAATTGGGATGAATTTCGAACACCACGGCACCGTGGCTCTCAGGCAAATGTTGAGGTACTTGCTTTTGTAATTCTAGTAAATCCAAAACCCGTCTGAAATTCATGAACCTTGGCATGCTATCATGGAATGGCATCAACATGCTGGGGTAAAAAATATTGTACCATTCGAGGCAGGTTTTGGTATAAACTTCTCACAAACCAGAGCTTCTCACAAGAAAGCCTCATGGTTCCGTTAGGGAAACGTGTCACCTTTGTGGACAAAATGATATTCGTCGCATCTTCTTCATTTCAATTTTTTTCCTAGTGTCAACATAGAACAACATGAGTGTCATGTTAAATTTTGGATTTTTTCGGGGATCATTTGGACATTTTTATATGTTAATTGAGTTTTCTAGGCATTTATGTGCATAATTCAAAATTGAACTACATGCATATGCTCTGTCCATAAAAACAGGTTGCAAAATCAAATGTTTGTCCTTGGTTGCAAGATTAGGTCACATGCAAGAAATGAGAACGAATGTCAAACACCTTGACACTATCGCTCGGCCGCTAACATGGAGATACGTGGTTTTAAAATTCTAGTAAATCAAAAACTCATCTGAAATTCATGAAACTTGACATGATATGATGGAATGGCAGCGACATGCCGTGGTAAAAATATCGTCCCATTTGGGGCAGGTGTGGGTATAAGTTTCTCGCAAACCAGAGCTTCTCTCACAACAAGCCTGATGGTTTCGGTAGGTACGTGCCACCTTGGGGAAACGATATCTGTTGCCTCTTATTGCTTTCAAAAAATTTCTCGTGTCAACATAGAACAACAGGAGTGCATGTTAATTTTTGGATTTTTTTTTAGGGATCGTTTGGACATTTTTACATGTTAATCGAGTTTTCTAGGCGTTTATGTGCATAATTCAAAATTGAACTACATGCACGTGCTCCGTCCATAAAACGGGTTGCAAAATCAAATGTTTGTCCTTGGTTGCATGCTTAGGCCCCATGCAATAAATGGGAATGAATGTCAAACACCATGCCACGGTCACTCGGCCGCAAACATTGAGATACCTAGTTTTTAAATTCTAGTAAATTCAAAGCTCGTTTGAAATTCATGAAACTTGGCATGCTATCATGGAGCGGCATCAACATGTTGTGGTAATTTTTTTGTCCCATTTAGGGTAGGTTTGGGGATATGCTTCTCACAACAAGTCTGATAGTTTCGGTAGGGAACATCCCACCTTTGGGGACAAAATGATATCCATTGCCTCTTATTGCTTTCGAACTTTTTCTCGTGTCAACATAGAGCAACATGAGTGTGGTGTCAATTTTTTGGATTTTTCAGGGTTCGTTTGGACATTTTTATGCATTAATTGAGTTTTCTAGGCATTTATGTGCATAATTCAAAATTGAACTACATGCACGTGCCCCGTCCATAAAAACGGGTTGCAAAATCAAATGTTTGTCCTTGGTTGCATGCTTAGGTCCCATGCAAGAAATGGGAATGAATGTCAAACACCCTGCCACGGTCACTCGGCTGCAAACATTGAGATACCTGGTTTTTAAATTCTAGTAAATCCAAAGCTCGTCTGAAATTCATGAAACTTGGCATGCTATCATGGAGCGGCATCAACATGCCGTGGTAAATTTTTTGTCCCATTTGGGGCGGGTTTGGGGATATGCTTCTCACAAACCAGAGCTTCTCACAACAAGTCTGATGGTTTCGGTAGGGAACGTCCCACCTTTGGGGACGAAACGATATCCATTTCCTCTTATTGCTTTCAAACTTTTTCTCGTGTCAACATAGAACAACAGGAGTGTTGTGTCAATTTATGGGATTTTTCGGGGTTTGTTTGGACATTTTTATGCATTAATTGAGTTTTCAATGCATTTATGTGCATAATTCAAATTTGAACTACATGCACATGCTCTGATGCATATAAATTGTTTGAAAATTCAAAGTTGCGCCCTTGGTTGCATGCTTAGGTCCCATACAAGAAATGAGAATGAATGTCAAACACCCTGCCACGGTCACTCGGCCACAAACATTGAGATACCTGGTTTATAAATTCTAGTAAATCCAAAGCTCATCTGAAATTCATGAAACTTGACATGCTATCATGGAGCGGCACCAACATGTCGTGGTATATTTTTTGTCCCATTTGGCAGGTTTGGGGATATGCTTCTCACAAACCAGAGCTTCTCACAACAAGTCTGATGGTTTCGGTAGGGAACGTCCCACCTTTGGGGACAACGATATCCACTGCCTCTTATTGCTTTCAAAAAATTTCACGTGTCAACATAGAACAACAGGAGTGTTGTGTCAACTTTTTGGATTTTTCAGGGTTCGTTTGGACATTGAGTTTTTAATGCATTTATGTGCATAATTCAAATTTGAACTACATGCGCATGCTCTAATGCATATAAATTGGTTGAAAACTCAAATTTGTGCCCTTGGTTGCATGCTTAGGTCCCATGCAAGAAATGGGAATGAATGTCAAACACCCTGCCACGGTCACTTGGCCGCAAACATTGAGATACCTGGTTTTTAAATTCTAGTAAATCCAAAGCTCGTCTAAAATTCATGAAACTTGGCATGCTATCATGGAGCGGTATCAACATGTCGTGGTAAATTTTTTGTCCCATTTGGGGCAGGTTTGGCAATATGCTTCTCATAAACCAGAGCTTCTCACAACAAGTCTGGTGGTTTCGGTAGGGAAAGTCCCACCTTTGGGGACGAAATGATATCCATTGCCTCTTATTGCTTTCAAAAAATTTCTCGTGTCAATATAGAACAACAGGAGTGTTGTGTCAATTTTTTGGATTTTTCAGGGTTCGTTTGGACATTTCTATGCATTGATTGAGCTTTTAATGTATTTATGTGCATAATTCAAATTTGAACTACGTGCACATGTTCTAATGCATATAAATTGGTTGAAAAATCAAATATGTGTCCTTGGGTGGATGCTTAGGTCCCATGCAAGAAATGGGAATGAATTTCAAACACCAGGGCAACGTTGATTGCCAGCAAAACGTTGAGATACTTTGTTATTAAATTCTAGTAAATCCAAAACTCGTCTAAAATTCATGAAACTTGGAATGCTATCATGGAATGGCACCCGACATGCCGTGGTATTTTTTGTGTCCATTTTGAGAGAAGGCGCACTCGAATAACAGCCAACAAAGGTATTTTGAGAAAATAGCTGCCACTTTAATATCTCAAATGTTTGTATAATTCAAATCGTGTGCGTTCTGTTAACCATTCACGTGATGCCACGTGTCTTCGTTTTAATGGCTATAGGAGGTGCCGTGCGGACACCTGCTTGACCTTGACTGAACAGGAGGCATGTGAGCGGAGTCCGGTGCGCAGGCTGACCGAGAGGCGTGCAAGCTGTCCTCCAATGCGCAGGCTCACCGGGAAGCATGCGAGTTGTACACTGCGCAGGCTCATTGGGAAGCAAGCCCTTTGACTTCCATGGTCGCCCGCCTTCCTCTCCATTAATGGCGCCCGAGCCACTGTTTAATATGGGCAGCCTTACTATTCGTCTCCCATTCCCCTCCCTCCCGCAGACCTCCACCAATGCCATGGCGCAGAATGATCATCTGCCACTAGTCTTCAAGTTTGGTGAAATCAACTCCGAGCCAGAGGAGATAGAAAATAAGGAGGAATGGGGCCTCATAGACATGGCATAGAACAAGCTGGCCGCGGCGGTTGCTGCCCCCGCTCCCGTCCCAGCTCCCATCCCCGCGCCCGCGCCAGCGACCATCCCCGTAGCATCGACGGGCTAGTCGCCAAGCACTATCGCAGAGCTAGAAGCCGCGGGCGTCATCGAGGTCTCCGCGGACCCGCGCGAGTTCATGTACATGCCAGTGCCCGTGCGCGCCCCTCCAGCCATCGTGGCGCCGGCCCCCGTGTGTTTGGCTGCACCCGCTGCGCCTGTGCCCCTACCCATGCGCGCCCCTCCACCCACCCCGGCGCCGGTCCCTGTGCATTTGGCTGCACCCGCCACGCCCGTGCCCGTGCGCGCACCCCCTCAGCAGCATGGAACACTGTCGTCGACCGCTACCTCTCAGCGGCGCCAATTGCCTTCCTCCCCCGCCCCGCTTGTCGATCGCACAACGACATGATGTTTGATTTACAAGTGAAGAACATTTTGTGCTGCCTTGAAGACTTCAACAACGGCGTCCCGGAGGACGACAACGACGGCGCGGCATGCCTCCTCCGCCGCCACCGGAAATAGTTTTGGGGGGTTTAATACTATATCTCGAATTCTCGATCATATCAATATAAATTCGCAGTGTGACTGAATGAAAGATATGGTTAGAATGGACTTGCGTTTTTCTCTCTTAATGTACAGACTTATCAAACGATTTTCTTTTGAAAAAATTGTCAATGGTTTTTAAATATAAAACACTCATCATAAATGTTTTAGTTAGAACACCCATATGCAAACCGACAACTTCCCCAGGAAGCCAAGGGAAAATGTGCCGAGAATGATTTGTGCAGCTCTTGATCCCAAACGTTTTAGATAGAACACCCGTATGCAAAGTGAGAGCTATGGTCTTCCCCCTTAAGTCAAGGGAAAATTCGCAGTGCAAGATTTGTGCATCCCTTCAATGCAAACGGTTGTTTTAGATGACCCGTGTGCAACCGCGTAGAAACAATTGGGTAAGATTTGCATCTGTCATATTGGGTATGTTGCCATTTGTCAAACTGAAAAGATTGACATTTGTTTATTGATACGTCTCCAACATATCTATAATTTTTTATTGTTCCATGCTATTATATATTCTGTTTTGGATGTTTAATGGGCTTATTTATACACTTTTATATTATTTTTGGGACTAACCTATTAACCGGAGGCCCATCCCAAATTGTTGTTTGTTTGCCTATTTCAGTGTTTCGCAAAAAAAGAATATCAAACGGAGTCCAAACGAAATGAAACCTTTGGGAGTGTGATTTTTGCAATAAACGTGATCCAGAGGACTTGGAGTGGACGTCAAGCAATCAACGAGGAGGCCACGAGGCAGGGGGCCCGCCTACCCCCTGGGCGCGCCCTCCACCCTCGTGGGCCCCTCGTGGCTTCACCGACCTACTTCTTCTTCCTATATATACCTACGTACCCCCAAACCATCAGAGAGCACCATGAAAACCTAATTCCACCACCGCAACCTTCTGTACATGTGAGATCCCATCTTGGGGCCTTTTCCGGCGCTCCGCCGGAGAGGGAATTGATCACGGAGGGCTTCTACATCAACACCATAGCCTCTCCGATGATGCGTGAGTAGTTTACCTCAGACCTTCGGGTCCATAGTTGTTAGCTAGATGGCTACTTGTCTCTCTTTGGATCTTAATACAAAGTTCTCCTCGATCTTCTTGGAGATCTATTCGATGGAACTCTTTTTGCGGTGTGTTTGTCGAGATCCGATGAATTGTGGGCTTATGATCAAGATTATCTATAAAAAATATTTGAATCTTCTCTGAATTCTTTTATGTATGATTGGTTATCTTTGCAAGTCTCTTCGAATTGTCAGTTTGGTTTGGCCTACTAGATTGATCTTTCTTGCAATGGGAGAAGTGCTTAGCTTTGGGTTCAATCTTGCAGTGCTCGATCTCATTGATAGTAGGGGAAACGACACGTATTGTATTGTTGCCATCGAGGATAAAAAGATGGGGTTTATATCATATTGCATGAGTTTATCCCTCTACATCATGTCATCTTGCTTAAAGCGTTACTCCGTTCTTATGAACTTAATACTCTAGATGCATGTTGGATAGCGGTCGATGTGTGGAGTAATAGTAGTAGATGCAGACAGGAGTCGGTCTACTTGTCACGGACGTGATGCCTATATACATGATAATACCTAGATATTCTCATAATTATGCTCAATTCTATCAATTGCTCGACAGTAATTTGTTCACCCACCGTAATACTTATGCTATCTTGAGAGAATCTACTAGTGAAACCTATGGCCCCGGATCTATTTTCCATCATACAAGTTTCCAATCTATTTTATTTTGCAATCTTTACTTCTGATTTATATCATAAAAATACCAAAAATATTTGTCTTATTATTATCATCTCTATCAGATCTCACTCTTGCAAGTGGCCGTGAAGGGATTGACAACCCCTTTATCGCGTTGGTTGCCAGGTTCTTATTTGTTTGTGTAGGTACGAGGTGACTCGCGTGTGGTCTCCTACTGGATTGATACCTTGGTTCTCAAAAACTGAGGGAAATACTTACACTACTTTGGTGCATCACCCTTTCCTCTTCAAGGAAAAACCAACGCATGCTCAAGAGTTAGCAAGAAGGATTTCTGGCGCCGTTGCCGAGGAGTCTACGCACAAGTTAAGACATACCAAGTACCCATCACAAACTCTTATCCCTCGCATTACATTATTTGCCATTTGCTTCTCGTTTTCCTCTCCCCCATTTCACCCTTGCCGTTTTATTCGCCCTTCTTCTGTTCGTCTTTCCATTTGCTTTGATGTCTTACTTGGCTCATTGGCTCATTTGGTTGGAAGAGTTGTTTATTTATTGCTAAACAAAGAATCTAAGATCTATGGATCCTCATCCGCTTACTAATCTTTTTAAGAGATCCAATTATGATGAACAAATTGCTAGTGAGTTTTGTGCACTAGATTATCTTTATGAAGTTTTGCTTGAAATTCGTGAATCTGAAAATTGTGATGAAGTACTTTATGGAGTGATTCAAGATGGATATTTGAATAAAAAGCATAATTGCAATGATGATAGTATAAATTCAATTAATGTCAATTGTGATTATAATATGCAAAACCCTAAGCCTGGGGATGCTAGTTTTGCTATGTCTACTACTTGTTGCAATTATCATGATTGGGGTGATTTTTCTTTTGATATTGAAAATTTATTTAAGCCCCATGATGAATATGAGATTGATAATAATGTTTGCGATAATATTGAAAGTGTCTTTAGAAGAGTGTCAACTTTAGATCCCACATATTTGGAGAACGTTCAATCTTATGAAGTTTCTGATAAAAGTGGGTTTGGAGAGGTCATGACTTTAGTTAATGTTAATCCCACTATTTCGGAAGAGTGTCAACTTTGCATGCATGTGGATCATGTTGAGAATATTTTATGTGATAGCTATATTGTTGAATTTGCTTATGATCCTACATGTAATTATTATGAGATAGGAAAATATGGTTGTAGAAATTTTCATGTTACTAAATTACCTCTCGTTATGTTGAGATTGCTATTGTTTCTTTCCGCTTCCTTGCCTATGCTAGTTTTTGCTTGCCTTGATAATTTGTTTGCCTATAAGATGCCTATGCATAGGAAGTATGTTAGACTTAGATGTGTTTGTCACGTGTTTTATGATGCTCTCTTTGTGCTTCAATTCTTGTCTTTCATGTGAGCATCGTTGAAATCTTATGCCTAGTTATAAGGCTTTAAAGAAAAGCGCTTGTTGAGAGATAACCCAATATTTTTCCTTGCTGTTATTCAATAAATAATTTATCTATACTCTGTTTTGGTTGTGACTTTGTGTTTAATTAGTGTTTGTGCCAAGTAGAACCATTGGGAAGACTTGGGGGAAGTCTTTTTGATCTTGCTGTAAAAAACAAAAACTTTAGCGCTCGCGAGAATTGCTGCCATTTTTTATTGGAGAGCGATATTTAGTTAATTCTTTTTGAAAATGATTAATAGATAAATTATACACGTCCATCAGTTTATTTTAGAATTTTGGGGGTTCCAGAAGCTTGCTTTTGATACAGATTACTACAGACTGTTCTGTTTTTGACAGATTCTGTTTTCTGTGTGTTGTTTGCTTATTTTGATGAATCTATGGCTAGTAATGGAGTTTATAAACCATAAAAAAGTTGGAATGCAGTATGTATAACACCAATATAAATAAATAATGAGTTAATTACAGTACCTTGAAGTGGTGTTTTGTTTTCTTTCGCTAACGGAGCTCATGAGATTTTCTGTTAAGTTTTGTGGTGTGAAGTTTTCAAGTTTTGGGTAAAGATTTGATGGATTATGGAACAAGGAGTGGTAAGAGCCTAAGCTTGGGGATACCCAAGGAACCCCAAGGTAAAATCCAAGGACACCAAAAAGCCTAAGCTTGGGGATGCCCCGGAAGGCATCCCCTCTTTTGTCTTCGTTCATCGGTAACTTTACTTGGAGCTATATTTTTATTCACCACATGATATGTGTTTTGCTTGGAGCGTCTTGTATAATTTGAGTCTTTGATTTTTAGTTTACCACAATCATTCTTGCTGTACACACCTTTTGAGAGAGACACACATGAATCAAAATTTATTAGAATACTCTATGTGCTTCACTTATATCTTTTGAGCTATGTAGTTTTTGCTCTAGTGCTTCACTTATATCTTTTAGAGCACGGTGGTGGTTTTATTTTATAGAAATAATTGATCTCTCATGCTTCACTTATATTATTTTGAGAGTCCTTTAGAACAGCATGGTAATTTGCTTTTAGGCATAATAAAAACTTTCATATAAGTGCATTGGAGACTATGAGAAGTTTGATACTTGATAATTGTTTTGAGATATGGAGATGGTGATATTAGAGTCATGCTAGTTGAGTAGTTGTGAATTTGAGAAATACTTGCATTGAAGTTTGTGATTCCCGTAGCATGCACGTATGGTGAACCGTTATGTGATGAAGTCGGAGCATGATTTATGTATTGATTGTCTTCCTTATGAATGGCGGTCGGGGACGAGCGATGGTATTTTCCTACCAATCTAGTTCTTTATGACTAATGTTGAGTCCATGGATTATACGCACTCTCACCCTTCCACATTTTCTAGCCTCTCTATTACCGCGCACTTTTCGACGGCATCATACACCCACCATATACCTTCCTCAAAATAGCCACTATACCTACCTATTATGGCATTTCCATAGCCATTCCGAGATATATTGCCATGCAACCTTCCATCGTTCCGTTTGTTATGACACGCTTCATCATTTTCATATTGACATGCATGATCATGTAGTTGACATCGTATTTGTGGCAAAGTCACCGTTCATATTTTTTTTCATACATGTCACTCTTGATTCATTGCATATCCCGGTACACCGCCGGAGGCATTCACAGAGTCATATTTTGTTTTAAGTATTGAGTTGTAATTCTTGAGTTGTAAGTAAAAAGAAGTGTGATGATCATCATTATTAGAGCATTGTCCCAGTGAGGAAAGGATGATGGAGACTATGATTCCCCCACAAGTCGGGATGAGACTCCCGACGGAAAAAAAAGAGGCCAAAAAAAAGGCCCAAATAAAAAAAATGAGAGAAAAAGAGAGAAGGGACAATGTTACTATCCTTTTTCCACATGTGTGCTTCAAAGTAGCACCATGATCTTCATGATAGAGAGCCTCCTATGTTGTCACTTTCATAAACTAGTGGGAATTGTACATTATAGAACTTGGCTTGTATATTCCAATGATGGGATTCTTAAAAATGCCTAGGTCTTCATGAACAAGCAAGTTGGATGCACACTCACTTTGTTGGGGTTCTTAGCAGAAATTCAAAAAATTTCTACGCGTCACCAAGATCAATCTATGGAGTAATCTAGCAACAAGGGGAAGGAGAGTGCATCTACATACCCTTGTAGATCGCGAAGCGGAAGCGTTCAAGTGAACGGGGTTGATGGAGTCGTACTCGTCGTGATCCAAATCACCGATGATCCTAGTGCCGAACGGACGGCACCTCCGTGTTCAACACACGTACAGCCCGGTGACGTCTCCTATGCCTTGATCCGGCAAGGGGAGAAGGAGAGGTTGGGGAATACTCCATCCAGCAGCAGCACGACGGCATGGTGGTGGTGGAGGAGCGTGGTACTCCAGCAGGGCTTCGCCAAGCACCGCAAGAGACGAGGAGGGAGAGGGGTAGGGCTGCGCCAAGAAGGAGATGTTCTCGTGTTTCTGGCAGCCCAAAACCCCCACTATATATAGGGGAAAGGGAGGGGTGGCGGCCAGCCCTAGATCCCATCTAGGGGGCGGACAAGGGGGGAGAGAGGGGGGCGCACCACTAGGTGGGCCTTAGGCCCATCTGAGCCTAGGGTTTCCCCCTTTTCCCTTCTCTCTTCGCCTTGGGCCCTGGTGGGGGGGGGCGCACCAGCCCACCTGGGGCTGGTCCCCTCCCACACTTGGCCCATGCAGACCTCCGGGGCTGGTGACCCCACTTGGTGGACCACCGGGACCCTCCCGGTGGTCCCGGTACATTACCGATAAAACCCGAAACTTTTCCGGCGACCAAAACAGGACTTCCCATATATAAATCTTTACCTCCGGACCATTCCGGAACTCCTCGTGACGTCCGGGATATCATCCGGGACTCCGAACAACATTCGGTAACCACGTATATCTATTCCCTATAACCCTAGCGTCATCGAACCTTAAGTGTGTAGACCCTACGGGTTCGGGAACCATGCAGACATGACTGAGACAACTCTCCGGTCAATAACCAACAACGGGATCTGGATACCCATGTTGGCTCCCACATGTTCCACGATGATCTCATCGGATGAACCACGATGTCAAGGACTTAATCAATCCCGTATACAATTCCCTTTGTCTAGCGATACGATACTTGCCCGAGATTCGATCGTCAGTATCCCAATACCTTGTTCAATCTCGTTACTGGCAAGTCTCTTTACTCATTCCGTAACACATCATCCCGTGATCAACTCCTTGGTCACATTGTGCACATTATGATGATGTCCTACCTCTCTGTTTACACTGAGTGACAAATCCCAGTCTCGATTCGTGCCAACCCAACAGACACTTTCGGAGATACCTGTAGTGTACCTTTATAGCCACCCAGTTACATTGTGACGTTTGGCACACCCAAAGCACTCCTACGGTATCCGGGAGTTGCACAATCTCATGGTCTAAGGAAATGACACTTGACATTAGAAAAAGCTTTAGCATACGAACTACACAATCTTTGTGCTAGGCTTAGGATTGGGTCTTGTCCATCACATCATTCTCCTAATGATGTGATCCTGTTATCAACGACATCCAATGTCCATGGTCAGGAAACCATAACCATCTATTGATCAACGAGCTAGTCAACTAGAGGCTTACTAGGGACATGTTGTTGTCTATGTATCCACACATGTATCTGAGTTTCCTATCAATACAATTCTAGCATGGATAATAAACGATTATCATGAACAAGGAAATATAATAATAACCAATTTATTATTGCCTCTAGGGCATATTTCCAACACACTTAGTTTCTTTTGTTGAGCTTTCATACACTTATAGCTCTAGTGCATTTGTTGCATGGCAATCCCTACTCGCTCACATTGATATCTATTAATGGGCATCTCCATAGCCCGTTGATACGCCTAGTTGATGTGAGACTATCTTCTCCTTTTTTGTCTTCTCCACAACCACCATTCTATTCCACCTATAGTGTTATGTTCATGTCTCACGCTCATGTATTGCGTGAAAGTTGAAAAAGTTTGAGAACATCAAAACTATGAAACAATTGCTTGGCTTGTCATCGGGGTTGTGCATGATTTAATATTTTGTGTGATGAAGATAGAGCATAGCCAGACTATATGATTTTGTAGGGATAACTTTCTTTGGCCATGTTATTTTGAGAAGACATGATTGCTCAGTTAGTATGCTTGAAGTATTATTATTTTTATGACAATATTAAACTTTTATCTTGAATCTTCCAGATCTGAATATTCATGCCACAATAAAGAAAATTACATTGAGAAATATGTTAGGAAGCATTCCACGTCAAAAAATTTGTTTTTATCATTTACCTACTCGAGGACGAGCAGGAATTAAGCTTGGGGATGCTTGATATGTCTCCAATGTATCTATAATTTTTGATTGTTTCATGCTATTATATATTCTGTTTTGGATGTTTAATGGGCTTATTTATACACTTTTATATTATTTTTGGGACTAACCTATTAACCGAAGGCCCATCCCAAATTGCTGTTTTTTTGCCTATTTCAGTGTTTCACATAAAAAGTATCAAACGGAGTCCAAACGGAATGAAACCTTCGGGAGCGTGATTTTTGGAACAAACGTGATCCACATGACTTGGAGTGGATGTCAAGCAATCAACGAGGAGGCCACGAGGCAGGGGCGTGCCTACCCCCCCCCCCCCCCTGGGCGCGCCCTCCACCCTCGTGGGCCCCTCGTGGCTCCACTGACCTTCTTCTTGTTCCTATATATACCTACGTACCCCAAAACCATCAGAGAGCACCACGAAAACCTAATTCCACCGGCGCAACCTTCTGTACCTGTGAGATCCCATCTTGGGGCCTTTTCCGGCGCTCCGCCGGAGGGGGCATTGATCATGGAGGGCTTCTACATCAACACCATAGCCTCTCCGATGATGTGTGAGTAGTTTACCTCAGACCTTCGGGTCCATAGTTATTAGCTAGATGGCTTCTTCTCTCTCTTTGGATCTCAATACAAAGTTCTCCTCGATCTTCTTGGAGATCTATTTGATGTAACTCTTTTTGCAGTGTTTTTGTCCAGACCCGATGAATTGTGGGTTTATGATCAAGATTATCTATGAACAATATTTGAATCTTCTCTGAATTCTTTTATGTATGATTGGTTATCTTTGAAAGTCTCTTCGAATTATCAGTTTGGTTTGGCCTACTAGATTGATCTTTCTTGCAATGGGAGAAGTGCTTAGCTTTGGGTTCAATCTTGCGGTGCTCGATCTCAGTGACAGTAGGGGAAACGACACGTATTGTATTGTTGCCATCGAGGATAAAAAGATGGGGTTTATATCATATTGCATGAGTTTATCCCTCTACATCATGTCATCTTGCTTAAAGCGTTACTCCGTTCTTATGAACTTAATGCTCTATATGCATGCTGGATAGCGGTCGATGTGTGGAGTAATAGTAGTAGATGCAGGCAGGAGTCGGTCTACTTGTCATGGACATGATGCATATATACATGATCATACCTAGATATTCCCATAACTATGCTCAATTCTATCAATTGCTCGACAGTAATTTGTTCACCCACCGTAATACTTATGCTATCTTGAGAGAAGCCACTAGTGAAACCTATGGCCCCCGGGTCTATTTTCCATCATACAAGTTTCCAATCTATTTTATTTTGCAATCTTTACTTTCAATTTATATCATAAAAATACCAAAAATATGTATCTTATTATTATTATCTCTATCAGATCTCACTCTTGCAAGTGGCCGTGAAGGGATTGACAACCCCTTTATCGCGTTGGTTGCGAGGTTCTTATTTGTTTGTGTAGGTACGAGGTGACTCGCGTGTGGTCTCCTACTGGATTGATACCTTGGTTCTCAAAAACTGAGGGAAATACTTACGCTGCTTTGCTGCATCACCCTTTCCTCTTCAAGGGAAAACCAACGCATGCTCAAGAGGTAGCATTTATCTAGTAACATTGCCATTTGTCAACCTTGTAACACTGTGATTTGTCAAATCACTAGCACTATCTAATTTTTGCAACTAAAATCACTAACACTATTCATATGGACACCACTAGCAGGCGTGAGTTGATGGATGCATATGCACATGTACAATTGATTACATATAACAAGTCATCAACCCACAACGACAACGAGGGTACATGTTGGATTATAGATCATTTCCAACAAAACATTCTAGTAAAGTAAAGTTTTTCTCACACAACAAATAAGAAAGTGGTGAAATGAACTTCAGCTCAACCACTCGTCGGCGTTGGAAACGCTTGCTTTGAACCAGAAGTGATTCTTTGGGAAGGGCAAGCTACTGTCAATCTCGAGACCAACGCGGGACTGATCATCCAGGCTGAAGCGACCTATTTCAATACCCATATTGTGATAGCCACGGTAGGAAAGCATAGCAATGTCTGAGGTATAGATATAGTTGCTTCTCATAAATTGTAGTAACGTTGTGTCAACATCAGCTACATCGCCTTTCACCATCATTGGATAGTTTTGTCCAAGGAAAAGTGAGTTTTCTCCAAAACTATCAATGTTGAACCAGGAAGAAGGTGTTGGCTCTAGCACACTAGTATCCATCCCGAATACCCTGCAACGGATGTTGAAATAGGTCCGGAGAGTGCGACCATGCGAGACAACACCTGCTTCCTTACTAACATCAGCAGTGCCCTGTATACAGACAAGAAGAGGTGATCCATTGGAATAATTTGCCAGACGCCACTGAGTATATGGGTCCTGCGCGTCCTCATGCTTGTGATCATCACCATCATCATCTCCCCCTTGGTTATAAAATTTTTCAAGTATAGGTGGTGGAATGTTCACAGGACCTTAGAAACACAAGAAGGTTAATTACTTAATTAGTAAAGGGAAACTAGCTAGCTAACCCGCATGCATGTGGATGAAACAATTATAATTACGCTGGAAGACAAACGTACCGAAACCATAAGGATTCCATGCAAAAACAGTGCCACGAGTGGTGGCAGAAAACACAAGACCCTCGTATTGAATTGCATCATAGTACTCATCCGTGTACAAAAATTGATTTTTGAGCAATATCCATCGAGTCGTGGAAGCAAGGACGGCAACAAGCTTGTCGAAGATAGCAACAACTTCATAGTTCGTGTAATTCCAAGAGCGATTGGGAACTCGACAAATTGCTATCTTTCGTAGACGACAATCACCATGATCGTATTTGAACGTACGTAGAATACTGGTGTGCTCAACTTCAGGGCAGTCTGAGGTTTTTGGAAGTGGAACCCGGTGACGAGTGTACACATTCACAAGTTCCCACTCGCAGTTGTACCCAATATAAACAACCCAATCTCCATTCGCGCATGCCCAAGCCTTACGCTCAAGCGATGACATCTTAACATCACACGTATCATTATCAAGCGACATCAACTTGCACAAGGCGAGGCTTTCGTCGTCCCCGCGCCAGTGATCAGGGTCACGACGAAGAAGATATGGGAGATCAAACCGTTCCTGGACCCTTGGGTTGCTTGTAATGATGTTATTAGTTGAGTCGAGAATGGTCTTGAACGAACCTGCCATGCTAGCTGACGTGATGATGTCGCACCGATCAATGAGTTCCTCCACCACGTCATCTTTCAGATCGGGGCAAGAATAATGGGGTCGTTTCCGGCTTGTTTCCTCCATGGAGAAGACGATCGAACAATGGCATAAGGAAAGGGTGAAGGCAAATGGAGGGAGGAAGAGTGTGCGATAGGAGTTCCAAATCAAGAGGGAAAGGTGAAGAGGTGGTGGACAGTTGCCACGGTACAAGAAGAGGCTAGTGGGGAGCGAACGGTTGCCACAGAGGTCACACACTGACGACAAGGCCAAATGAACCACATGCCGTATATCGCACACACCTTGATCTGGCTGACCATTTCTTTTGTGTTATCTAATCACAAACAGTTCATCTGAGTGAACCGTATGATGTATATCGCACACGCCTTCATCTGGCTACCCGTTTCTTTTGTGTTGCCTCATCGCAAACAGTTAATTGAACTGAACCGTACGCCCTGCACCGCACATGCAACTAAAATCTGAACCGTGTTTGATGCATCCGTCATCGCAAACGTTTTGTACCTTTTTGACTGGTTTTTTACATCATCGTTTGCGATTATTGCATCGCACATAGTTTCGTCGAAGGGTCTCTGATTGTAGTGTCGCGTTAGCAGCATCCTGCAGTAGTGTGTATTCTTTTTCTTCCTTGAATAGTGCCCGTGAGAACTGTTTCATTTTTAAAGCAGACAATATGCCATCTTTCGCAGTACATGAGGACCATTTCATTGATTTCCTAAATTTGAAAATAAAAACGTCAAATGATGGTAAAGCGAGAAGATAAAGTTGGGGATTTGACAATAATACTAGAGTAAGGGCAGATGAAGAGATAGAGGTAAAATTTGGTCCCATAAAGAAAAGACCCCGCTCGAGTGCCGCTCCTGGTGGCACCAGGGCGCCAAACCTAGCCGCCAGAGGATAGGCTAAATCAAGCGGCCTGCCGCCATTGCCGCTTGCGTGGCGGCGGCGGGGCACCCATACGTCGTTCTGAAAACGGTGCTGGGAGCTCGCGGCAGCGACCCCAAGGTTGATCGCGATGCTAGTCTGGTCGGTGTGACTGCAGATGTGGCGGTCCCCTTCGACTGCGTGGGCGACGACGAGGCAACCGGGAGATGGGTGTCCTTCTTCATGTTGCTTGGGGAGAGGCCTTGGGGCACCTCGACGACATCTGGCAGGGATGGCGTGGCGGTTGGCGGCGCTCCAGCGGCTATTGGCGTGTGGATCCGACGGTTGGCTACTTGCCACCCACTCAAAGGGCGGGGTTGCGGCTGTTGCGGGTTGCTCAGGCTTCGGCCCGACAACTCTGCTTTGCGGGATGGGATGGGGTGGCTAGCCCGGCATGGTGTAGGCTGCTGGAGCGGTGGCCCCAGATTTGGTGTTAGCGGCTTTGGCTGGGGGGGTGCGTGCGTCTAGACATGGTGCATCATGGGACCCCATAACAAGTTCATTGTCGGCCTCAGCAGGATGGGATTTGTTTGTTGTGCCGGTGCGAGCAGTTGATGGTTGAGTATCTCTGGGAGAAATCCTATGTTTGGCCTTTGTCGGGTCCGGCGACGGCGATGCCCGTGGGTGTCGTGCTCTTTCTTGGAAGCGTTGTTGCTGTGTGGTGCTCCTCTCGGTCTGTCCCCACGGCCTTGTCTCCGGAGGGAAAGCTCAGATCCTCAGGATCGGGCGACAAAGCCACAAAGGGGCCTTCACGTCTTCTTCCTTCTTTGGGGCATCGTCTCAGAGTCGGCCACTACCTGGAGACTGGTGGATGGCGGCATGTTTGCTGCATGCTTTGCGGCATCTTCGTCGTGTAGTTTGTTGAGGCAGCCATTTCGGGGGCGATGGTGTCTGTTTGGCAATGATGATGGAGTCGAGAGGAGCTTCGTTCATGGCTCGGGCTTCAGTAGTCAGATCTTCTTGATGTGTCCAAGGTGCTCTTTCGCTGGTTGTTTGGTTGCTTTGAAGTCAAAGCTGTAGTGCCACAAGTCCTGCACATCTCCCTTGTGATGCTCGTCGTCAGAGTCAGAGTTGTCGGTTGTTTGCGCGTGTGGCCTTCTGTTGGCATGTGTCGTCATGGTTTCGGTGCAACTGCTTGCGGGGTTGGCTTCGACGATGAAGGTCTATGGTGAAGTCGGAGTTGCTCGTTCGGAGGTAATCGTTGATGACGATGACGCTTGCGACTACTCGCCAAATGTCTTTTCCTCTTTGTAGCTTTATATTCTATATCGATAGCCAGGTTGGCCGGTGTACCCATGTTATGTGGGTTGGATATATCGGTTTTAGCCTGGTTTCCCGTCAATTAACAGGCAATTCTCACTCTCTAATCAATGAAAATGGCAAGTCTTTTGCCTCGTTTCAGAAAAAGAGATAAAGGTGAATGGGGAGGAGGGACGACACGGGATAGGCTACTTTGTTTTTCATTGATGGTTAAGGAGATGCTGCCTCCGCGAGAAGAAAGACAAGGATAGAAAGAATTGGGCTGTGTTCAATCTGGAGGTATCCAAAATATAGGATTGGAAGCATGTGTAGGAATAGAAAATGATTGCAGCTATAAAATGGAGGAGTAAGAAACCAGAAAAAACCTTACAACGAGGCCCGCGGCAACGTTTACAACGGAAGATGATTATAGTTATAAATTGAGCATTGTTTACATATTCATTTTCGGCATGTGGCAACTCACAGGCAATTTGCTAGTTAATTTAAACTTTGACGAGAAGGTATTGTTTTGTTGGTTTCTCTCAAGAGGAGATGCTAGTCTAGCAGAAATCCGCCCCTGATTACGAATTCATATGCTCGTGGATGAACAGTAAAATTAAAAACAAAAATAGCTATAAAGATTAAAATGATTACAGCCGTTTTTACATGAAAGATGAACAGACAACTACGTGCCTATAAAGTTTCATGACCATATGACATCAGGGAAGGTCATGGTAGAAAAAAAATGAAATCGGTGCTCCAAAATAAATAAAAATTTAACCTGACTGAAAATAAATAGAGCCAAACTCTAGATTGGGACAACGCTGGAAGTGCAGCTTCGAGCGACCGCGACCAGCCGCCCACACCGACACCGATGGTGGCCATTCCGGCCCCGTCGGCCACCAAACCGCAGCCCTGTGTCCGGCCAGCCGGCATGCTGCTGCCACCTCCTGCCGCGCTCCCCGCGGGCTCCGTGCAGTGGATCATCCCGCTGCCATCCCCGTCCCCTGCTCAGTTGGATCTGGATCGGGATCCAGCGCCGCCGCCAACGCTGGCCTGCCCCGCCGTGTCCGTGATGCTCCCCGTGCCCAAGACCTTAGCCTCTACGACGACACCACCGGCTCCCGCTCCAACGACACCGCTGGCTCTCGCTCGGTCGTCCCTAGC
The DNA here is from genome assembly GCF_018294505.1 of Triticum aestivum. NCBI lineage: Eukaryota > Viridiplantae > Streptophyta > Magnoliopsida > Poales > Poaceae > Triticum > Triticum aestivum. The sequence goes on from NC_057800.1 coordinate 611,501,742, forward strand.
TACCGCTGTCGTCGAGCTGGCCGCGGCTGCACTCGCCTTCCGCAAGGCCGATCCGGCCGTAGGTGGTCATCTGGCCCATGGTTGTTGTCTGCCAAGGACCGTGAAGACGAGCGCTACAGCGCGCCTGCCCGTCGTCCATGCTACCATGGCCGGCGCGTCCGTTCAGGATCTGCACCTTCAGTCGGCCCTGCAATGTGGTTGTCCAACTCCGGTGGCTCATGCTCTTCTCCAGTGCACTCTGCCCATTCAAGATTGGGAGAATCGTGGTCCTGCTGGGCCGACAGTGACATCTCCGATCCTGCAGGCCACCACCACCGCTCCCCCTGCCAGCAACTCCGTCGACCAGCTGTCGCCGCCTCCGGCATCGACTCCTGCATCCCTGTCGACGGCTACGCCGACTGAGTACACTGCTCCCCGAACGTTGTTGTCGTCGCCGCTGGCATCAGGCGACTCTGCAAGCATGTCTTGCACCGTCCCAGTCACTTCTCCCGTGCATTCGGCTTGGGGAGATTGGCTTGGATGCTTCCGCAAGGAGAAGTCTCAAGCTGCTCTCATGTGTTGTGCGCCGGCACCTCATGAAGATTCATTTGGGGACTGGCACCTCGTCAAGGGGCGCCATCATTCACCATCTTTAACAGGCTTCCGGCATCCCGCTTCTAATGCACAACCGACTCCTCCGGCGTGGCTGAGGGATCGATGCTTTCGGTGCCTCTGCAGAGGTCATCATGCCCGCTCTTGCAGGGACCCAGTTCGGTGCAGGAACTGCCTTCGCTTTGGCCACATTGCTCGCTTTTGCCGCGCAAAACAACCCAGGGACCAGACTACGCCGCTAAGTCATGTTACTCCACTGAATCCACCAATGTCTGCTCCTGCCAACGATGCTACCCCGATGTTTGCTCCTGCCAACGATGCTACCCCGACAGATGTACCGCAACAGTTGGTCCTCATGGAGCAGGTTGTGCTGCTCCGCACTGAGCTGCAAGACTGCTTGGCGAGAGTTGGGAGTGTTTTGGCAAATGCAGAGGCCGCTCTTGCCAAGCTCCAGGTTGTGCCTATTATGTCCCTGCTGCCCGAGATCCATGTTAATTCGGCCAATGAGGAAGCTGGCATGTATGGAGATCTCTCCCCTCGCAGTGCATCCTGACCATCGCTGTTGCCTATCGTGCCGATTACTTCTGGAAGTGAAGCTGTTATCGAGGTCGTGGCTCCGGTGCTTCAGATTATGCCTGAGCTGCAAAAGCTTTGTGGGGAGCCCACTTCGCCTATTTCGATGGTGCTTCCTATGGAGATGGAGTCGCTTGGAGGGGCCTTGACGATGCCGACCTCGACCTCACCACCGTCGTTGGAGCACAGTCAGCCACTCGCCTTTGTGGACCATGGAGGGTTGGATGTTGCTATTGCTCTCTCACCTGTGGCTGTTGGCCAGGTGCCGTCTGTGGGTGTAGGTGCTTTGGCACCTAATTCTGAGGCGCTAAAGTCCATCCGGCCGTCCATCTTTGACCGTGATGGTATGTTGGCACATATTGACGAGTTGGTCTTCGTGAAAAAGCTTGGCGACTTGCTCACCCGTTTGGAGGCAGTTAGTCCTGGATCTGGCAAGGCGATTGCTTGCCTCGTAGCGGAGGAGGCTTCTACGGGCAAAATCAAGCAGGTGAAGAAGGCTCTCAGGAGCATAGGCAAGAAGAGTGGCGCCACTGGTAAGGCGTCAGCGGCTGTTTAATGGACGATACTCAATCTCTTCGACCACCATCTTCGATTGGCTCGTCTCCATGGATTTGATGGTGTCTGTTGTCTGCAACCTTGGTTTCGTTGGGGGTTTCTTTGTGATGTAGAAGTGTGAAGGATCATGATTGTTTCATCCTATGTATGTTTGTCGGGTTAACCGTGTGGTCATGCAATTTCTTTCTCAGCGAGTAGTCCGCACGTGGTTTATATATATCGGTTTTCGCCTGGTTTTCCGTTAATTAACTGGGCAACTCTCTTCTTCTTAATTAATCAATGAGGCAAATCTTTTGCCTCCGTTTCAAAAAAAATAACCTTTCTCGAAGCTTTGATTTTTTCCCAGAATCTCCCGATGTCATATCATCATGAAATTTTACATGCACATAGAAAACTTTTTCATTTCCATGTAAAACAATTTCCAAAATGAAAATCAGACTTCATTTGCTACTTTATGTGGACGAGCTCCAACGCTGAAACGCCGTCCTCCTAGTCGAGTGATACCCTCCAGACCAGCTGCTGACCGAACTGTTTCTCTCTTGTAAATAATGGTTACTCCATACACATCTGACTACGCTATGTACCAACTGTTGTGTTACTTGTGTACTCCTCTGTTGCTAAATATTTGTCTTTTTAGAGATTTCAAATGAACTACCACATACGGATGTATATAAACATTTTTTGACGGGAAAACTTTCAATCTATTCATATTCAATCATGGCAGTACAACGAACACCAAAAATAAAAATTACATCCAAATCCGTAAACCACCTAGCGACGACTATAAGTACCGAAGCGAGCCGAATGCGCGCCGTCGTCATCACCCCTCCATCATCAGAGCCAGGCACAACTTGTTGTAGTAGACAGTCGAAAAGTCGTCGTGCTAAGGCCCCATAGGACCAGCACCCCAGAACAGCAACCGCCGCCGATGAAAAATAACGTAGATCGGAAGGATCCAAACCGAAGACACACGAACGTAGACGAAGAACGACGAGATCCGAGGAAATCCACCAAAGATAGATCTAGCGGAGATACACCTCCACACGCCCACCAGCGATGCTAGACGCACCGCCGGAACGAGGGCTGGGCGGGGAGACCTTTATTCCATCTTCAGGGAGCTGCCGTCGTATCGCCTTCCTGGGTAGGACACAAACCCTAGCAAGATTGAAAAAATGACTAAAAACGGAGCCCTCCCGCCGACCCTTACCAGGATCCACCGCGCCTCCATGACCCTAGGGCCATCGGAGACGAGGCGGACCTGCGCCGGCGCCAGCAAGAGGCACGAACCTTAACTTTCTTTCTTGGAGGAGGAGGAGTCCTGGCTCTTGGTACGTGCGTCTAATGGACGTTTTTCATATATATAGACATATTTTAAAGTGTAGATTCACACATTTTACTTTGTATGTAGCCATTTGTTGAATCTTTAGAAAGACAAATATTTTTTTTGAGAACCAGAGTAGGGAAACTACTCTATTGTAGCCACAAATTCTAAAGACATGAGTTGACGAAGGCACTCAGGTACGTCGGCCATCATCTCCTGGTCTCCTGTACTTCTGGCCACAGCTGCAAGCCCATGCGCCAGGGCGTTACATGATCTTCCTACACAATTGATGGTGTGGGATTGGAACGTATTCAGAGCTCCCTTGATGTCAATGAGCAGCGCATAGTAAGGGGAACGAGAGCAGTCCCCAGCTTCAGAGCATTTGCAATCACTTGGCTGTCTAGTTCCAAAATCGGAGGACCTCTATAAACTCTCAAGAGTTTGTTAAGACCAAGTAGAGCAGCTTTCGCCTCTGCTTCCTCGACGCTGCGGCAGGGCGACATCCTATGGCTGACAGAGATGAGAATATTTCCTTTACTGTCTCTGCCAACGGCTCCTGCAGCGGACTCGCCTGAATCTGCCATATATGAGGCGTCAGTATTCAACTTGACCGATCCCATGGGGGGTCTAGACCACTGAATTTTTGGCTGCGCCTGGCTCGTACCCTGTCCACTACTAGCTCCCAAGCTCACATCTTTATCTATATCCCTCATTGTTGTCGCGCCTCGGAACTCATCTGAGTACATAGTCAAGAATTGTACCGAGCCAACGATTGACTCCTTTCCTGAGCTTCGGATGCAGTCTTCCCGCAAGTGCCAACATCTCCAGAGAAGGAATAGGATGTTAGCGCGATTTTCTTCGGATTCAGGGTCAAGGAGCATCTGCAGCCACTCTGTTCCGGTGTATCTGAATGATTTCTCCGGTGGGAGGTGTCATTCTTTCCTCATGGCTTCCCTGAGGGCTCTGCTCTTAGTACAGGAAATTACCGCATGGTACTCGTTCTCTTCACCATTGCCATAGATATTACAGATTGAGTCCACCTCGAGTGTCCTCCTGTATTTGTTCTTTTTTGTGGCGAGGGTATTTGTAGCTATCCTCCATGCAAAGATCTGAATTTTTCCCGGTACTTTCGCTTTCCAAATAAGGTCCCAAATGCTACGGTCATGTGCATCTCGTGTTGAGCTTGAAGGACGTGCTTGTTGTGTCTGGAGAGTGGAGGCAGCCAGTCTGTAAGCACTCCTAATCGAAAAAATTTCATTCTTCTCATAGTGCCATGCGATACAATCTTTTGCCTCTGTTCTTGGGATGGGGATTTTGCATATTTCGTCAGCGTCAAACTCATGAAAAATCTGGCGAATCAGTGGCACATTCCATTCCTTTTCTTCTGCATCCATTAGTTGATTGACCCATCGGAGCCTTGATCTTCTTGTGAAGACAGCAGTTTTGAGGCCCTCCTTCCTAGGTATCCACTGGTCCCTTTGTATTTGAATATTCCCCCACACGCCAAATTAGGCCCTTCTTCAGAAGTTGGATCCCCGACTCAATTGCCCTCCAGACCGGCGAGGCATCCGAGGCAAAGACAGTGTCCAGGATGTTTCCCTTAGGGTAGTACTTGGACTTAAGAACTTGAGCACATAAACTGTCCGGGTTTTGGATTAGGCGCCAACCTTGCTTGGCCAGTAGCGCTTGGTTAAAAAGATGCATGTCTCGGAAACCGATGCCACCGGCCCTCTTGGGTTTAATCATTCTCTCCCACGACCTCCAGTGTACTTTCTGGTGGCCCTCTTCATCACCCCACCAGAAGTCCCTTATCAATCTCTCATATTTCTCGCAAAATCCTTTCGAGAGCAGGAACGCACTCATGATGAAAGTGGGAAGTGCTTGGACATTAGATTTTACATGAACTTCCTTTGCTGCATAGGACATGAATCTTTCAGACCAGTCATTACACCTCTTCGCGAATTTGTCCATGATTGGTTGAAAGTGTTCATCCTTCATTCTCCCTTCCGGTGTAGGCAACCCCAAATATTTGCTTTCAAAGGTTTCCGTCTGAACACCAAGTGTGGCATTAATTGCATCCCTCGTTGCAACTGGGCAAGACTCGCTAAAGAGGAGAGAGAATTTGCTAGCACTAATTAATTGTCCTGTGCATTTCTGGAAGGTGTCCAACACTCTCCCAACAGTTTCAGCTTGATCAACTGTGGCCTTGAAGAAAAGAAGACTGTCATCAGCAAACAAAAGGTGTGATACACCCGGGCTGTTTCTCGCAATCTTGATTAGCGTCAACTTGCCATCTGCAATGTTCTTATTAATTAGTTTCACTAGTCCCTCAGCCACAAAGAGGAACAAATATGGACTCAGGGGGTCCCCTTGTCGAAGACCCCTGGATGGGCAAAACGGATCCAAAAGTTCCCCATTACATCTCACCGAATACCTTAATGATATGACGCACTTCATGACCTAGTCGGTCCATTTCTTGCAGAATCCACTCTTCAGAAGTACACCTTCCAAAAACCTTCAATCAACTCTGTCATAGGCTTTTGCCAAATCCAGTTTGTACGCACTATACGTCTCCCGGGGTTTTTTGTAGTGTTGTATTTTATGGAAACACTCAAAGGCAATGAGTGCGTTATCTGTGATCAATCTACCCATGATGAAGGCACTCTGGGTTTCTGATATGATGCCATCTAGGATAGGTCGGAGACGGTTAACAAGGCATTTGGAGACCACCTTGTAAATTACATTACAAAGGCTGATGGGGCGGTAGTCTTTCAACGATTGAGGATCTTTGCCCTTTGGGATTAGGACGATGACTGTATCATTAATCCCTTCTGGCATTGACCCATTCTCAAAGAAACCGAGAACACCTCTGATCACATCCTCCTTGAGGACCTCCCAGTTCCTTTGAAAGAAGCGAGCCGGGAAGCCATCGGGCCCAGGAGCTTTGAGTGGGCCGATCTGAAACAGAGCATCACTTATTTCCACTGCCGAGAAAGCTTTAGTGAGCGCCTCATTCATATTGAGTGTCACTTTTTCATCAAACAACTCCAAAATCTCCTGTGGGTTTAATCCGTCCTCCTTCGTGTACAGATTTTTAAAGAAAGAATTAGTCATTTCCACAATCCCTTTCTTATCCTCCACCCAGACACCGCTGGAATCTATAAGTTTGGTGATATTATTCTTTTTTTCCCTCCATATAGCTTTCCTCTGAAACCATTTCGTGTTTCTATCCCCTTCTCTTAGGTACAGAACTCTTGATCTTTGTCTCCACATTATTTCTTCTCGTAACAGTAGTTCGCCTAGTTCATTGGCCAGCTTGTTAACTTCTTTCTGCTGCGCTGGGTTGGGATGTAAATACTACCGAACTGCTATGCAACCTTATGAACTGGTTTTGATGCGTACCCGTCCGTTCGCCAGCTCTGTGTTTGCACTGTTTGGCACCGCGTTACAGAAACGGAACACATGCAACCTGCAGGGCGCGCGCATTCCCTTGGCTGTTTATGTATGTATGCTACGCTATTTGCAGTGGTGCTCCGCAAGGGGTGGGCAGTTCTGCTCCGAGAAAAGAGTCACTAGGGGTGAGCAGTTTTGATCCGAGAAAAGAAGCCTCGCTGTCGGATATCCGTCCAAGCTCGATGGTCATCTACTTATCTTGCCAAATATAGCAGCCATGGGCAGGAACTGAACCGCATCTCCGTCATTTCATTCTTCAGGTTAAACTGCGCGCATATCTCTTCTGCTTTCGGATTGGCCTGTTTGGCATCTCACTCCACTGATCCAGAAAGGGAATCGGGGACGGCCACAAGTGGAAACCCAACCACGGACCGTGCAGGGCGGCTGTTGACGGCGAAGCGAGGCGCCAATGGCCGGCCCACTGGGCAACGCCAGCGTGCCGGCCGACATGGTGGTACGGCCCCCGTCGCTGGCTGGCTGGCGGTCCCCGCCCCCGTCCCCGTCGGCGAGGGAGAGTCGTGCAAGTGCGCAACCACCGCACGTCTCCACCAGGAGGAGGCACGTGCGAAGCAGGAAAGATGGACGGACGGACGGACGAATGGATAGATACGCGCGACGTGTGGTGATTATTTCCTTGCAGGGAAAAAGCGGAGGCCGCTTTTGTTTCTATTTCTGCCCGGTGCGGCTGGGCCCCGCCCCCGCGGGGAGAGAGAGGGAAAGCCACCGGCCGCTTCGCGAAGCTTCTGGACCGTCCGGCCAATGGATGCGCGCGCAACTGCCGCGCGGTCGGCCCTGGTTGGTGTTGGGGCCGCTCCTGGCCGTCCACCGGCGCAATTCTCGCGCGTGATGCCAAACCCGAATAAACCATCCGCAAATGCTACGTGCACCAAACCAAAATTACAGTAGACTTTGTTGTTGCTAATAAACTGGGAGCTTTACTTCGTTCGAAGATGTTACGGCAATGACCCTCCTGGTTTGAGATTTAGACTTGGCCATGGCGGTCGCTTTTTTCTGAATTTACTAGTCTTTTCGGCGATCAGCAATGTTCATTGAGTGAGAAATAATTTGGTATCTCGAAGGTGTTTATAAGGGTTAAGTGTACGTGCATGTGTTCATAAGGCGAGCATATTCACATGTTTGCGTTTGCTGGTTTGTTGCCTCAAAATTCCAACAAGAATGCCCCCCACTGCAGGATGCACACTATATGGACATGCCAATATTTTTTTGCACACTTGCATCCTATATTTTTCATAGGATAGTGAGCAATGTGAAGGCTTGAGCGTGGGGGTTGCAGGTCATGTCCATAGCGGGGTTGCAGGTCATGTCCATAGCAGCCCAATCGGCCTAGCATAAAAGTAAGCCTAAGCCAGATCCTTAGAGCGAATGCGCATTCGGAAAATAGGTGATTCCAAATTTGTGGGTGTTGGTGCGAATGCACATTTGAAGAATAGGTGATTTCAAGTTTGTGGTGCAGAGGGGGCAGATGTCATCATCCATGATAGTTTTCCTTTTGAGGTTCTCCCACGTGTTTAATATGAATCTTTGTCCAAAAAAGATCACTTGCCGAAACGAATTGACAAAAAGGACTACATGTGGATAAAATTAGCAAAAAAATACCTCCCCCCAGGCGTGGCGGCAGGCGCGTTAGCCGAAGCGTGGCACCTGCCGCCATGATGGGAAGTGGCAAAACCTGCCGCCACACTGGCAGGCGGCCACTGGCGGTAACAGGAATCGGCAAGCAGTTGGCTGCCGCGACGGAACGGAGGCCGCGCGGTGGGCCCTGCCGCCACCGCGTGAGGCGGCATGCACTGTTTGTGTGGTGCACGATGCGACAGCACCGCGGGCTGTCGGGTGGTGTCGTTTTTAGTCGCACTGATTCCTATGCAGTTGTCGGTGGTCTATTTTTATACTGTGATTTCCCGTCTAAAATTCCGTCCGTTCGCGCTCTATTTTCCAGCCTAAAATTTCGCCGGTTTGCACTCTATTTTCCTGCCTAAAATTTCATTCGTTCATGCTCTATAAAGGGAGGCACTAAACCTCTCGTCATCCATCGTCCAACCACACTCGAAATCACCACTACGCTAAGTGTGTCACATTTTTTTGTCGGTATGAGTTTATCTTGCTCGGATCAAAGCATTAGGCCGAGAAAAATGAAGAAATGTGAGTTTACCTCTGCGATGGCAGTCATGTGGTGTTGGTGTGGCAATCTTTGCAAGATGAAGGAGGTGACGGATTTTTTGGATTGGTTGAGCATGAAGTTTTTCATGTTATGAGGAAGAACTACCCATAGCTAGTTCAAAGTATGACAAGCCTCCGGTTTAATTCGTCCATATGTAGTAGCCGACCTATGATCTTGATTCGTGCATGTACGTTTTGCTTCACATATGTGTGCCAACTCAAGCAAGAACATCTGATTGCAAGCTCAACTAGGCTCCTTTGTGATGAAAGAACCACTACCCGACACATCACCTCAACCCTCAAGATTAACCCGTAACAGAAGAAGATGCAGAGAGCATAATTCCACAGTCGTAACCACGGTTATCCAGCTACACAAGGATCGGTCGATATCCTCGTGTAAAATAGTAGCTAAGAAATCGTAGGGTTTTAAAGCATCTCCAGCAGCTTCCCTTCCCCTAATAAACTAGCTATGCGGGAAGTTGGCATAAAAAACACACTCCGGCAATTCCCCTGTACCAATTTTTTTTTACAATCTCATCCTAAAAACACCCCAACTTCGCTCTATAGAGGGGAAGATGGATATTTGCGTATAATCACATCCACCCTCACCGCCGCCCCACCTCACCGCCACACGCTGCCGATCACCCGCTGCGCAGCCGACGGCCCTGCCGCTACTTGCTGGCCGACAGCGGCGTAGATGCAGCACCGCCGCCACACGCCGCTGACCACCCGCTTCTCCGCTACCCGCGGCCGCCGGGCCCCTGCCCCAACGCACCGAATGTAGAGTCGCAACTAAATCATGTTGAAGACAATTTGGGCGTATACATGACATTAAGTGATGGCATCCGAATTCTCTTTTTTGCTAGTTCTCCTGCAATGGACAAAGATGATGTGCTTCTGTCAAAAAAAGCATCCCATTATATTTGCATCTGGTAGCCAGCCGGCTCCTGCTTTCCATAGTTTGGGAGCATAACCTACGCCGCATCTTGTTTTAAGAAAGAAGAGGTGTGTGTGTGTGCGTCATCGCCCGTAAAAGACTGAAGTCACGACCCAAAACAAGCGAAGCACGCAAGGCATATTTTAACTGGTGGACGCGGTGGGAGGCGGAGGTCAAAATCGTTCGGTGTGGTACCGGTAGCCCCACACACCTCTGCCCCCCGCTTCCCACCCCACCCCGCCCGCCCTCCTGGCCTGCTGACACGTACGCCCTGTGGGCCCCCGGCCCCAACCTCCGCCCTTCCAGAACCTTCCGGCCAATTCCTGGCCAGGAATCCCCGGCCGGATCCAGCGGCTCACCCCGCGCCACGTGTACGGCCCGCGCCACCTCGGCGTCTGACGTGGCGCCCCCGCCCCCGGCGAAACTGATACGCCCAAATCTCGCTGCTTCCAGCCTCACGCTCCGAAAGCAGGCGCCCGCTGCTCCCACTTCGCCCAGCCGAACCAACGCCATCTCCCTCCCTCCATCCCGTGTGGCCGCCAGCGAGCGAGCGAGCGAGGGTTCGAGACGGAGGCGATAGCGGCGGCGAGTACGGGGATTTTCGAGGAGATGAACGGCGGCGGCGGCGGAGGAGGAGGAGGAGGGGAGGTGGGCTTCGTGGGGGGCGGCGGGGAGGAGGAGGAGATGGACGAGGACGGCGCGCGGGAGGCGGGGAAGGAGCAGGTCGTGCTGATGTGGGGCTACCTCCCCGGCGTCTCGCCGCAGCGCTCGCCGCTGCTGGGCCCCGTGCCCGTCAGGCTGCCCCTGGCGGCGGCCGGCGACGCGTGGAGGGATGTCTGCGGCGGCGGGTGCGGCTTCGCCATGGCCATCTCCGGTGACGCCGCCCTCCCTTCTCAATTTTTGCTCCGTTTGTGTTCTGGTACTCCCGGTGCGTTGGTTGTGCTCGTCTTTCCATTTGGCGGCGCAGATCTGCTCGGTGCGTCGGCATGCGCGCTTTCTGTGCAGGATTGCTTATTTGCTAGTGGTATTCGGTAGTGGATTTTTGGCCTGATGAGTGAAGGGCTGTCTCGCGATACAAGTACTCTCTACGAGCAGCGCGTCGGAATTTTCTTGAATTAGCATATCACACTTTGGAATCTGCTTTTGAAATAGCCGACCGTGAAGTTGCATTTTCATGCTGGCTAATCGGTGAGTGAAGTTGTGTGGTTGGGATTTGTGTTCTACTGAGTACTGAGTGCTAAACAATGAAAAGAGAGAGAGGGGAAGGGTTACATTTGTCGAGCAAAGCTTGTTTCTCAATTTATCGGAGTCTTTTCTTATGATGTTCTCATGGATCGTATCGTTACTGGTGTGATCGAAGGAGTAGCAAGATGAAGGACCTCGTGTTCTTCGAATGTCCGTTCAAATCCTTTAATGTAAATATGCCTTTTGTCGTTGGATCAATACCAACAGAATTTGCTGATGTACTGTACAAATTCAGACTGTTAGTAATAGCTGCTGTTTATTCAGTGATATGCCAAACTGAAACATTTTATGTCATTTGTTGGCCTTGGTCAATGTGATCAAGTTCTAATCGACACTGACCTGTGCATTTCATTTGCTTTAGAGTCTGGAAAACTCCTCACCTGGGGCTCTACTGACGATATGGGTCAAAGTTATGTGACGGCTGGGAAGCACGAGGTAAAGTTAACAACACACTCGTTGCCTTTGCTCTCTTGTACACGATGAGAATACTCGAAGATATTGCTAACGTGGCCTCTTGTACATCTCAGGAGACTCCAGAGGCTTTTCCTCTTCCTAGTGATGTTGCGATAGCGAGGGCTGATGCTGGGTGGGCTCATTGTGTTGCAATAACCGGTATGCAGCTCATCATACATGCAGAACTTCGTGCTTTGGTAAGAACTCAATTTTTTTGGTATTGGTACTATTCTCATAAATGTTATCCTGGATCAGATGAAGGGGTTGTCTATACATGGGGTTGGAAAGAATGTGTTCCAACTGGAAGGGTCATTGCAGATCAAGCTTCAGTTGGAACTTTGGAGAAGGATGAAAGACAGAGCGCAATTGCCAACAACCAAGGTGACGATGCTTACTACATGTCCTTTCTCAGTTCTTCATTAAAAACATCTTCAGGAGGGCTAAATGCTTACAGATATATCACATAACAAAGGCAACTCCATTGCAGTGAGCCCCAGGTCACAGGCGTCTAGGACAAGCAGTGGAGCAGCATCTGGTCCTTCTGAAAGTAGAGGTACCGAGGATAGCACCAAGAGGCGACGGTTGTCTTCAGCTAAACAAGGAAATGACAGTTCGACATCTGGTGATGAAAACCTTTCTGCACCACCTTGTGTTGTGACATTTAATACTGGGGTGAAAATAACGGCAGTAGCTGCTGGTGGTCGCCATACATTAGCATTATCAGGTAATGTACATTAGTACATTTGGCAGTCCTCTAGTGCTATTTTTAACCTATCTGGGGAACTTTGAGGATTAAGGCCCAATATTTCTTGAAAACTTCAGATTTTGGTCAGGTATGGGGTTGGGGATATGGAGGAGAAGGGCAACTGGGTCTGGGGTCCAGAATTCGTACAGTTTCCTCCCCTCACCCTATACCTTGCATTGAATCAACATCGTATGGCAAGGATCGGCTATCAGCTATGAAAGGCAACAAAAACGCTGAAGGGCAAATTAATAAAGCAACAGGAAATCGTGTCACGGCCATTGCGTGTGGAGGCCGCCATAGTGTTGTGGTAACGGGTTAGTTCTTTCTTTCAGTCTCTTTCTGATACTTCTTTTGTCGTATCCGTGTAGAGACAGTACAAATCATTTTTGGTCTCGAGATGGCATTTGTCAATAACTTCAGTTGGACACATTATGTGTGAGCAACATTAGATATTTGAATATTTCCTTTTTTTAAGGGGGGCAGTAGATATTTCCAACTGGTCAGTTTAGGTTTGGCGTAACAGTGTAAAATAATATTTATGGTGTATTCAAGAATGAAAATCCAATTGCTGCCAGCTTGTTTTGCTGTAGCAAAGTGATGGTGCTTACAGGAAAAAAAGGTATGGTACTGCTTAGACCCTATTCGGTAGTCAAGCATGTAAGATACCATTAGACTTACCGTAGGGACTTTCCCTATGGTTTGCTGGTCAAAAAAAGATACATCAGCTTACTTGTAGGAAATATCCATCCAGGTATTTCCAACCAAAATGTTGAATGGGAGTATTTTTTGGACAAATGCATAATCATGAGATTTATAGAACTAAGATGAGTTGCTTATTGGGGGCATTCCTCCATTGAGACCACAACATTAACAATTGTTCATTTCTTAAGAGTGCCTTTTCCATTGTACATATCATGGATTGCTCAAGAAGACCTGAGGTCTAGGGAGTTGGTGGCCTGACCATGTTTCTGGGGAGTCATTTGATTAGCAGCTAGTCCGGTTTTTTGGTTTCTGGGTTCGTCCTGGCCTTGTCCCCTTAAATGCAGGACAGAGTCCACAGTTGTCTCTCTTTCTTTTCTTAGTAGAATGGCAGTGCTCCTGCCCTCCTACTTCAGAAAACACAGCCCCCTATTTTAGTCAAAATTTCCCCTGCACCTTTTTAACAGCTAGCTCTTGTTTGCAGATTCAGGAGCACTTCTTGCATTTGGGTGGGGACTGTACGGGCAGGTTAGTCTTTTCTATTTCAACACATGGTCTGATCAAACAAGTTTGTTTTCCCAGTAATATATTTTGTATTGACTAAAAGTTTTAACAATGGATCAGAGGATATACTTGGGGTAGAAAGTGTGTATGTCTTAGCATTCCAGAACTCAACAATGGATCAACATGATCAGCCACTCACAATGCTTGTTTAGTTGAAAAATACCATCTCAAAATCGTTTTTAACTTGTAATTGTTTTCCTTAAGACAGCAAATCTATTGCGGCAATTCTGATATTTTATGCATATATGAGGAAGTATGTGTCAGAAACTGTTTGGGTTTTATTTTTGTATTGGTAACAATGATTAAGGTGATATACTTGATTAGTTTTTTTTTTGCAGGTCGATTAGTCTATATGTTTTGACCTGACATATTTCATAAAAATCAGTGTTTTTAATCACTGTGCTTTTATTTTTCAGTGTGGACAGGGGAATACAGATGATGTGTTGAGCCCAACATGTGTATCAGCTATTCTGGGAGTCAAGATGCAAGATGTTGCCGCAGGGTTATGGCATACAGTATCCATATCTGCAGATGGTGATGTCTATTCGTTTGGAGGCAACCAGTTCGGGCAGCTGGGGATTGGTTCTGATCAAGCTGAGGTGGGAGCTTTGATTCTTTTTTCCATTCTTACTACATAATGCATAAGAATGTTATTTTGTTTCTGATCAAGCTGTCTGTTCACTACACCAAATGCATAAGAATGTTATTTTGTTTCTATGCAGACTATACCAAAACTGGTAGATGCCCCCAGCTTGGAAAATAAGAATGCAAGATCAGTGTCTTGTGGAGCTCGTCATAGTGCAATAATAACAGGTATAGTGGTCGTATTTTCCTCTGGGAGGAACTCACCGTTCCAATCTGCCCGAGTGCCTTACCACCCTTGGCTTGTACTTTAGAACCTTGTGCTGTCTATTATTAGTTACTCCCTGTGTAAAGAAATATAAGATCGTTTAGATAACGATCTTATATTTCTTTACAGAGGGAGTACAACTTTGTTCTGTACCATGCTATTAGCTAGCCTGCATCAGTATCTTACCGCACACAAAGCAAACAGCTTTGCCATTGTTGCTGCTTCATGTCTATTGTTGAGGTATGGAGGTAACATTGTTGAAATTTCCTGCAGATGAGGGCGAAGTCTTCTGCTGGGGATGGAACAAGTACGGCCAGGTAGGTATCTCTTTGCTTTACTACTACGATTTTTCACAGGTGAGGTGGGGAAAAAACCTTGGTGTGATATGATCTCTGATCTGAGCTTTGGAGTTGCGCGTGCGTGCAGTTGGGCCTCGGCGATTCCATGGACAGAAACGTGCCCTGCATCGTACCCGTGGACGAGTACCACCCGCTGAACGTGTCGTGCGGCTGGTGGCACACCTTAGTGCTCGCGGAGTCCCCGACGTGATGCCGAACCCCTAGCGAAGGAGGAGCTGAACTGCCCCTGTAGGTCAGGTGACAATTTTGTTAGGAGTTTGGTAGACCCTTCATCCACCGAGGTCCCTTGTACATACATGAATGAGGGTGCATACAGTGACATTGTGTATCCATCCATTCTTCCCTGTGCCGGTACAGAGTGCAGCATTGGACGGACAGATTTGTATCGCGCTGTGTGTATACGGTCGAGTTAGGAGGATTTGCTCGCACTGTTTGATTGTGTATACTTACAATCTACTATTAGGTTCAAAGAGCGCGATAATTTGTGCTTGTATGGTGCTCCCGCATTTCCAGCTATCTTAACAGAGATGTAACTTCAACTGCGAAGTGTGTTGTCGTCTGTCACCTTTGTTTTGCTCCTGAAAAACTTTTAACAGAGATGTAGCTAAAACTGCAAAGTGTGTTGTCGTCTGTCACCTTTGTTTTGCTCCTGAAGAACTTTTAACCGTGTCGAAAAATAGAAACCAAGTAACAAGGCATACATACTTTTGGAAATAGCATATCAACAAGAACATGCAATTGCTTGTTGCAAACGATCCAGTTAGCTAGCAAATGTTTTATCTTTTCCTTCGATTTTGAGACAAGCATCCGGATTGGACAGGTGAACAAGCCGCCGTCGTTTCGTCTGCAGATGATCTATCCACTGTGCTTCAGTCCCTTTGAGTTAGACCGACCATTGATGAGTTGTATGTCCTAGAACCTGCACTGATAATTCCAACTTTTTTTTAGACAATGACAATTCCAACTGATCAGACGCAAGAAGCATGATGCAACATCGTGATACAACAAGCCCAGGAAAGAATATATGCAAGAGCGGAAGCTTTTTGTTCTGTATACTAATTACGCACACTTTCATATAGATTTTTTTTTTGAGAAAATCATATAGATTGTTATATCAGTCACCCCATAGAGCGAAAGAACATATGTATGTGGCGTTGATGGGACGGCCCATCAACGCTAACGTGCTCGCTCGCTCGGTCGCCGCCCATGCTTCATTCGCTCAATCAACAGTTTTTTTTGCGGGACGCTCAATCAACAGTTAACCGGTTGATGGATGACCATTGGTCGATTGACTTGTTGACCGACCACTCAAAAAGAAAAAGATTGACATCTTCACCATTGAATTCCCGAGGAAAATAAATCGAAGATTTGGAAAAAAGTTCACAAAATTGAATAAAATATTCATGAAGTTGAAAAAAGTTAATAAATGTGAAAAAGTTCATGGATTTGAAAAAAATTCATGATTTTGAAAAGGTTGTGGTTTGAAAAAAATTATAAATTCAAAAACAACATCTCAAATTTGAAAGAAGTATGCCAATTTTTAGAAGTTCGGGCATTTCAAAAAGTGGCCATTTAAAAAATGTTCATGATTTTAGAAAATGGTCATGAATCTGAAAAGTATTTGCAAATTTGAAATTTTGTATTGATTTGAACTTTTTTGAGAATTCAAAAAACACGTACAAATTTGAAATTTTTTTTGTGAAAATTTAAAATGAAACAATATATGCAAGAAATTGCGCTTTTCTATACTCAAGAATTATGTGCAAATCACTGCCATATGGCTTGGTACTGACAAAAGCGATATTGTATACTTGTGTACGGCTAAAAAGCCGCCTTAAGTAGTGAAATCTCCCTACCTTCCACAAAAAAAAGATTAATTACTAACACATACAATACAAACCAAATGATTTTCATTAGTTATAGCGTATGTTCGCTCAATTTTTTTTTTATGTTTTTGCGAGAAGATACCGCACACTCAATAAAGTATACGATGTTCAACCGTTCGAGAGTATGACGGTGGAATGGATGCATGCAACACAAAGTCATCGTGTTGTTTAAACCGGCAACAAGATCCACTGGTCCGAGTACATGTTCAATAATTCAAATGGCCGTGGGCACTCGACGTCGGCTCAATGATGAAGTCGACCATATCCACCCGCCCGTGGGGCAGCAACGCAAAGGGCGGAGACGGCCGTGGCCAAAGGAGCGAGCAATGACCATGGACTAGTGGTTGGGGCGCCACCCGGTGGCGCCGTCTGAGAAAAAGTTGGACGGTGCCAGGTAGGAGGTGCCCCTTTCACTTTCCTAGCATAAAATTAATAATGCACATTATAGAGGTGGTTTAGCAAGCTCTTCCCCTCAGAGCAAACCCGAAAAGGGAAAACAACAGCCCAAAACACCCTACAGGCTTTCACGGCCAGCAACAACAAGAACAAGTGCATTGTGTTGTCATTAGGGTTGATCTTCCCTAACAGGTCATGTATAAACATAAGGGAGCTTACACATCAGTGGCCTAAATACTTTCTCTTTCATGATCTAGAGCATCAACAACTCCAAGGTTGACAAGGGCACCCTGCTTGATCGCCACGGCCTGCTCGTCATCGAGCCTGAAGATTTCTCGGAGCGCGACAATGTCCTGCAGCTCCAGCTACTCCTTCAACTGGTTGGCAAGAGCATCCAAGGCAGCCTCAGTGACGTCCTTGCCATTTTTTATGACGCCCAGGCCACGGCAAACCAAATGTGCATTAATCTTGAATGGTTATTGTTCCTTGAGGTTGCTGGCTCTTACTCAGCTTTGACATATGTCCATGTAAAAATGATCATTTAGAACTCATAACGATTCATAAACATATATGTGATTTCAAATCTAACGCTCCTTGACATTGTAGGCACCATAGTGGACTAAGAAAGTAGGACCCTCTTACTTATGAACTAAAGCTAACTAAAGATCTGACTATATCTCTCTCCAAGCTTGCGAAGCTATGCAAGTGCCGCACTTTATTCCCACGGTTTCTTTACTACATATGCACCTACTTTTTTCTATGCTTACCTATAGCTCGATTAATATATATAAATTACACATGTTGAAAAGAGAATGTTCAAATGTTTTATGAAAATTTAGTTATGTACTGAATATACTCTCCACGGTATATAATACTCAAAAAAGTAATTGCATGGATAAAAGTGAATTGCAGAACTGATTGCTTACCATCACATGCAATGCTCCAATTTCTCAACATCAAACCCATCCATCTGTTAAGAATAGAATAGTTGCTTATTGATTAAGCTAATTAGGATTAAGTTAATTATTAGATAGGTTGCTTGGTTCTCAAGCAACCATGTACTTCCTTGGCTCTCAAGGCAATTATGTAATTCCTTGGCTCTCAAGTAACCATGTGTTTACTTGACCGCCAAGCATCATGTGTACTTTCACCTGGGTATAAATACCCCACTTCTATCATCAATAAAGACTGATGGATCATCTTTCATTCAAACTCTCTCATTCTTTACTTTTCACTTAAAACACGTTATCATGCACTTTGCTCTCCGCTCAAGCGAATTAGTCACAGAGAAAAGGGGATCAGCCTAACAAACGACGAACGGCACTGTCATCGACCATAGCAGATGCAACCCCGGGTCTCCGGCGGTCTTCAACATCGACCACTGGACACAACGCTGGCCTCGAGAAAAGATAAACCGGAGTCCAATAGCGTGGTTCTTTTCCGATTTAATTTCTGCCATAACAAGTCTTTTTGCAGGAAGAATACAGAAGGAGAAGATGCAAGAGGAATCAATGAAAAATTAGAAACACTCCTCTTACGGCAGAAAACTCCGGTGATTTCTTTGAACGGCGCCAGAAACAGAGGCAATCCATCAACGACATCGTCAACTAAAGATCAAAGAAGAACAGAGCTTGTCAATCTGGCCTCAATTAAAAAAACAGAGATTACTAATCTTTGCCTGTTTGATCTAATATTCTTGTGATGAACCAATAATCTAACAATGGATTGCTTTTCACTGTATGGCTGTATGTATGTACTCACGCAAATCACACGTAGAAGCAATCAATCGTTTGAAGCACCGGCACAAGCGACTTCAGCCCAAGGCAAGGCGACTTCCAGCGCGGAGCGCATGACAGCCCTCGGCACCGTCGCTGCTCCTACCAGCGCAGCACTCCATGGCGTACGGCGCCCAACGGCGTGACACCACTTGGCCTTGACTGGCGAGAAACGGCCGGCGTAGCCCGCTGCATAAGCGTTCCCATCGCGGCTCCCGGTGGCGCGTCCTCAGGCGCGCCCAACAACCGGTGCTTGGATCGACGGATCCATTCGGATGCACGGCACGGTCCATGCACCAACCGGCCGGAACGCGGCGCCTTCCAGCGCAGTTCCGTCGAGGCCACGACCCGAGACGAGGTGGCGGTAGAGATCTCAATCCTCCGGTCTGGCCGGCACGGCAAATCCCTAGCAGCGGTGGTTACGGGCAGAACTCCCGAGTTGGAACCGCACAGGATAGACAGATCGATGATTGGGGAAATCTTTATCTCATTGGCATTGTTCCAATTAGCCTTGTATTTCTGTATATCCAATACATGTCATTGCAGTTTCAGCGTACAGGACGTGGGTTACTAGGATTCACTAAACCTACGGTTTAGTTCTCCAACAATTTGAAACTATGTTCTGTACATAGCACTTGCAAAATATTCCATCAGGCTTACTTTTCTTCTGCAATTTAGTACGTGTATGTACTTTAAGTTGTAGATTTGACGATCAACTATTTTGCAAGTTTGGATAGGAGACTCGCTTTCCCTATTGCATTTACATATTGTAAATGATAATTTTATCTTAAAAAATCAACATGTTCAATACGTCTGCCTCAAGCATTCTATGTAGCATGTAATTTTAGTACAACAACTATATTATACAAC